>NC_140201.1:6013293-6591793 GCF_965226575.1 Pagrus pagrus | reverse complement strand
TACGCCTAGTGTGCCACCAATGCTGGGGTGTTACGCGTAAACGGAGGTGGATGAGTTTTGCCGTTAAAAAAAAAATAAAATTATTCAGCTCAAGAAAAAAATAAAATTATCATTGGACGAAGACATAGGGAAACCTATGCAGTTACGCGTACTTTCCCACCAATGCTGGGGTGTTACGCCTAGTGTGCCACCAATGCTGGGGTGTTACGCGTAAACGGAGGTGGATGAGTTTTGCCGTTAAAAAAAATAAAATTATTCAGCTCAAGAAAAAAAATAAATATCATTGGACGAAGACATAGGGAAACCTATGCAGTTACGCGTAGTTTCCCATCAATGCTGGGGTGTTACGCGTCGTGTCCCATCAATGCTGGGGTGTTACGCGTAGTGTCCCATCAATGCTGGGGTGTTACGCGTAGTGTCCCATCAATGCTGGGGTGTTACGCCTAGTGTGCCACCAATGCTGGGTAGTTAAGCGTAACCGGAGGTGGATGAGTTTTGCCGTTAAAAAAAATAAAATTATTCAGCTCAAGAAAAAAAATAAATATCATTGGACGAAGACATAGGGAAACCTATGCAGTTACGCGTAGTTTCCCATCAATGCTGGGGTGTTACGCGTCGTGTCCCATCAATGCTGGGGTGTTACGCGTAGTGTCCCATCAATGCTGGGGTGTTACGCGTAGTGTCCCATCAATGCTGGGGTGTTACGCCTAGTGTGCCACCAATGCTGGGGTGTTTCGTGTAAACTGAGGTGGATGAGTTTTGCCGTTAAAAAAAAATAAAATTATTCGGCTCAAGAAAAAAATAAAATGTATCATTGGACGAAGACATAGGAAAACCTATGCAGTTACGCGTAGTTTCCCACCAATGCTGGGGTGTTTCGCGTAAACGGAGGTGGATGAGTTTTGCCGTTAAAAAAAAAATAAAATTATTCATCTCAAGAAAAAAAAAATTATCATTGGACGAAGACATAGGGAAACCTATGCAGTTACGCGTAGTTTCCCACCAATGCTGGGTTGTTACGCGTCGTGTCCCATCAATGCTGGGGTGTTACGCGTCGTGTCCCATCAATGCTGGGGTGTTACGCGTAGTGTCCCATCAATGCTGGGGTGTTACGCGTAGTGTGCCACCAATGCTGGGGTGTTTCGTGTAAACGGAGGTGGATGAGTTTTGCCGTTAAAAAAAAAATAAAATTATTCGGCTCAAGAAAAAAATAAAATGTATCATTGGACGAAGACATAGGAAAACCTATGCAGTTACGCGTAGTTTCCCACCAATGCTGGGGTGTTTCGCGTCGTGTCCCATCAATGCTGGGGTGTTACGCGTAGTGTCCCATCAATGCTGGGGTGTTACGCCTAGTGTGCCACCAATGCTGGGTAGTTAAGCGTAACCGGAGGTGGATGAGTTTTGCCGTTAAAAAAAATACAAATTATTCGGCTCAAGAAAAAAAAAAAAATTTATCATTGGACGAAGACATAGGGAAACCTATGCAGTTACGCGTAGTGTCCCACCAATGCTGGGGTGTTACGCGTCGTGTCCCATCAATGCTGGGGTGTTACGCCTAGTGTGCCACCAATGCTGGGGTGTTTCGCGTAAACGGAGGTGGATGAGTTTTGCCGTTAAAAAAAAAATAAAATTATTCGGCTCAAGAAAAAAATTAATTTATCATTGGACGAAGACATAGGGAAACCTATGCAGTTACGCGTAGTTTCCCACCAATGCTGGGGTGTTACGCGTAGTGTGCCACCAATGCTGGGGTGTTACGCGTAAACGGAGGTGGATGAGTTTTGCCGTTAAAAAAAAAAATAAAATTATTCATCTCAAGAAAAAAAAAAAAAATATCATTGGACGAAGACATAGGGAAACCTATGCAGTTACGCGTAGTTTCCCACCAATGCTGGGTTGTTACGCGTCGTGTCCCATCAATGCTTGGGTGTTACGCGTAGTGTCCCATCAATGCTGGGGTGTTACGCCTAGTGTGCCACCAATGCTGGGGTGTTACGCGTAACCGGAGGTGGATGAGTTTTGCCGTTAAAAAAAATACAAATTATTCGGCTCAAGAAAAAAATAAATTTAGCATTGGACGAAGACATAGGGAAACCTATGCAGTTACGCGTAGTTTCCCACCAATGCTGGGGTGTTACGCGTAGTGTCCCATCAATGCTGGGGTGTTACGCGTAGTGTCCCATCAATGCTGGGGTGTTACGCCTAGTGTGCCACCAATGCTGGGGTGTTACGCGTAAACGGAGGTGGATGAGTTTTGCCGTTAAAAAATAAATAAAATTATTCGGCTCAAGAAAAAAATAAAATTATCATTGGACGAAGACATAGGGAAACCTATGCAGTTACGCGTAGTTTCCCACCAATGCTGGGGTGTGTCGCGTAAACGGAGGTGGATGAGTTTTGTCGTTAAAAAAAAAATAAAATTATTCGGCTCAAGAAAAAAATAAATTTATCATTGGACGAAGACATAGGGAAACCTATGCAGTTACGCGTAGTTTCCCACCAATCCTGGGGTGTTACGCGTAGTGTCCCATCAATGCTGGGGTGTTACGCCTAGTGTGCCACCAATGCTGGGGTGTTACGCGTAAACGGAGGTGGATGAGTTTTGCCGTTAAAAAAAAAATAAAATTATTCATCTCAAGAAAAAAAAAAAAATATCATTGGACGAAGACATAGGGAAACCTATGCAGTTACGCGTAGTTTCCCACCAATGCTGGGTTGTTACGCGTCGTGTCCCATCAATGCTTGGGTGTTACGCGTAGTGTCCCATCAATGCTGGGGTGTTACGCCTAGTGTGCCACCAATGCTGGGGTGTTACGCGTAACCGGAGGTGGATGAGTTTTGCCGTTAAAAAAAAATACAAATTATTCGGCTCAAGAAAAAAATAAATTTAGCATTGGACGAAGACATAGGGAAACCTATGCAGTTACGCGTAGTTTCCCACCAATGCTGGGGTGTTACGCGTAGTGTCCCATCAATGCTGGGGTGTTACGCGTAGTGTCCCATCAATGCTGGGGTGTTACGCCTAGTGTGCCACCAATGCTGGGGTGTTACGCGTAAACGGAGGTGGATGAGTTTTGCCGTTAAAAAAAATACAAATTATTCGGCTCAAGAAAAAAAATAAAATTTATCATTGGACGAAGACATAGGGAAACCTATGCAGTTACGCGTAGTGTCCCACCAATGCTGGGGTGTTACGCGTCGTGTCCCATCAATGCTGGGGTGTTACGCCTAGTGTGCCACCAATGCTGGGGTGTTACGCCTAGTGTGCCACCAATGCTGGGGTGTTACGCCTAGTGTGCCACCAATGCTGGGTAGTTACGCGTAACCGGAGGTGGATGAGTTTTGCCGTTAAAAAAAAAAATAAAATTATTCGGCTCAAGAAAAAAATAAATTTATCATTGGACGAAGACATAGGGAAACCTATGCAGTTACGCGTAGTTTCCCACCAATGCTGGGGTGTTACGCGTAGTGTCCCACCAATGCTGGGGTGTTACGCGTAGTGTCCCATCAATGCTGGGGTGTTACGCCTAGTGTGCCACCAATGCTGGGGTGTTTCGCGTAAACGGAGGTGGATGAGTTTTGCCGTTAAAAAAAATAAAATTATTCAGCTCAAGAAAAAAAAAAAATTATCATTGGACGAAGACATAGGGAAACATATGCAGTTACGCGTAATGTCCCACCAATGCTGGGGTGTTGCGCGTAAACGGAGGTGGATGAGTTTTGCCGTGAGAAGGGGCAATACGCTGAGGCTGATTCTGATTCCGATGCTGTTGTTGGCCTTGACAGCTCAGGCGGTGCGATTCATGAATTAGGTCAAGATGTTCTAGGACAAATGACACATGTGTTATGGGTGTGGAAATCATGAAATGTAACCTATAAAAGCTATGCAACAATAAAGCAATGTTAGAAACAACTGAAACGTCTTCGAGTCGTGTGTGTGTGACATATCAATAAAGTTTATTGATCTACGGATCCGCTGTTTGGGTATGTCATATCATTTGAAACTGAAGACCACTGTTTGTCAACCAAATCCTGAGAAGGCCTGCGAGACTGGGAGACCATCATCACCAGTTCCCTTTCAGGCTCCACCTGGCGATCACCTCCTGACCCAACGATTCGGACACGGGATGACCAAGGAAACATCAACACAGACGGACATCACCTATCCCTTATGGTGGTCACCACCTGGTACCGAAGAGGGGCATGACGAGGTGAATTGGCACAGGTTCAAGGAGGAGACACTCGGACGCAGCTGCCCGGGTAGCCGAGGTCAGAAACAAAAGAACATTACCGACTGGTTCATATCAGGGCAGACAAGAGAGCCCGTACCTGAGTGTAGCTTTACCTGCCGTCCCAGAACCAGTACTACCTGGTTCGGACCCAATCCAAGACTCTGCACCGTCGCAGTACCTAGCAGAGACCACGACAAGGGCTGGAAAGAGTTTAGATTAAACAGACCCTTTACAGATGTCGAATAATTGTGATCCAGAGTTTATTACTCTTAGCTGTGACAGGGGATGCTGTGTACGATTCTGTGGTGTATGTATATATGTGTGCAGTGTAAAAGAAGTACAATAAAGAAGCCTGATGTGACATGACAGTTGGTTGATTTCTTTATTCTCACAAACAAAATGGTAGTACAAGCAAGACACAAGACAAAATAAAGAAGATTGTGTTTTTATTTATTTCTTTGTTCACATGCATTCATTATTCAGCCTCTACATGCTCACATATCAAAGACAATAATAATAATAATAATAATAATAATAATAATAATAATAATAATAATAATAATAGGGATGAAAATACAGACACACAAGTCTTGGGCTCATCTCATTCATGTCCTGTCTGCTTGTGTGGGGTCCCAGATTTTCTCTTCTTATTTTTCATACAGACAGGTCTTTCCCACTTGACTGAGCCCTTAGTAGACTTACGCTGCACTTTAGCGGAAACCTTATTGTTGTCATTTTTATGTCCGTTCTGTCTTTTTTCCGTGTAGTCGCTGAGTAATTGTTTGCATCTGACAGCAGAGGATTCTGCACGATCTGCATTGTACTTTTCCAGAGCCGCACATTTCCACTGCAGGTTGACAATATTGGTTATGGGAGAATTACCAAACTGCACCAGAGCATCGTAAGACATTTCGGGTCCGGCTCTAATGACTCGATTGGTAAAGTCTCTCTTGAACGCTATCCCGCAGTGCAAGCAGTTCCAGAATTCGTGAGAAGGGGCAATACGCTGAGGCAGATTCTGATTCTGATGCTGTTGTAGAGTGGACACCGGTTGGTCTTGACAGCTCAGACGCTCGGGACAATCTGAAGCCAACGTGGTCTTGGTCAAACACGTAGATGCCGTCGCAACACATGTCCTCGGGTGAATCTCCCATTCGTACGTATCCATGAGTCAATTGTCGCAGTGTACAATAGGCAGTGATGTGCGAGAACAACCATATCAAGGCTGCTATCTTTCTGTTGTAGGTGGTAGGTTGAACGGTTCTTTTTAACTGTAGCTCGATCCCGCCTTCTAATGGTAGAGCGATCAACGAAACTCTCTTGGAAGCAGTGATGGTTTTCACCAGGCTCGAAGAAGTCTCTATAGGGAATCCCGATGCTATCAAGTGCTTGAATAACATAACTCTCTCGGCCGTGACGTTGTACCTAGAGTTGTATCTACGAACGGGACCGATCATCGCCATGCACATGTACGAAAGCAGCTTATCGTTGGTCCCTGTGGAGGAAGTGGACCTTAAGTTCCTTCTCAGCTGTTCAACTTTTAGCTGAGCCTGGCGCCTGTCTTCGTGCAACTCGGGGTACTGCTGCGATAGGAACTGGGCTCTGTCACGGCTCCTGTTTAACGAGCCATAAAATTGGTAGAGGCAACGCAAGGGGTAGTCACTCAGATACCTGGGTGCCTCCAGCTCCTCCAGTGTGCGAATATGCGACTTGAGTTGGTGGAGTATGTCTTTGCCCAACGTCTTCTGTTTGGTTATTTCATCCCGTCTCTTGAGCGACTCCAACTGTTCGAGGAACTTGATAGGTTTCAGACTTTGACCCGCGCCGCCGCTGCAGCCACCGTTATCGTCCTTGGTCATGTCATCTTTGGAGAACACACTACCGCAAGGTCCAACTCTCACCATTTCGCAGTTGTTGTTGTTGTTGTTGTTGTCGTCATCGTCAATGCGGAAAGTACACGTTTCGTCCTTCTCACTGAAAACAAATTGTTCGTGCCTGAGCGTGAAATGGTAGCATGAGATCTTCCTCCTCACTTCTTCCCACGTATCAACCGTTATCTCTGTCTCAAAGTAACACTCGGGACACTCCTTGGTGTCCATAGCCAACTGTGGCACAATGGGGTAGCGGAGCATCAGCGCAAAGAAGTCCTGTAGCGAGTCCAAGGTGTTGAGGGACTCTTCGTGAGAGCAAATGATAAAGTCTCTGCTCAGCTTCGCGTAGACGGCAACGGCTTCGGAGAGTGTCAGCGGCTGATTCGGTCTTTTGACTATAGACGCGCTGTTTTCCACACCTCGGACGGTCAGCAGTACGGTGTATTCGTTTACTTGTTTGTTACAAGGTTCCTCGGGTGACAAGGACGATCGCTTGGGCTCCCGAACAAGCGTGTCTACAAATTCCCGCAGCTGTGGATCTATCACTCCCGACAACCGTGCTTTACACGCTAAATCATACAGGTCGATCACTGACATTTGGTCCGTGTGCCGCCGTCGAGGCTCCTGGACCTCAGCGCCTCTAGGGCTCCGAGAGCTACGGTATCCGCGAGCTGACCGTGACCTTCCCACTCCGCTAGACACACCATGAGTCCTATCCATCTGGGGTCTCGTGAGCACGCCGGGTGTTTCACGTCGCTCCTCTTGGAAACAGAGGGCCAGAGACTGGTTAGTTGGGCAAATGCAGACATGCCAGTGTTGCCGATAAACCTCTCGGGTAAAGTGTAGTGGACGGCGAGGTTGTCATCACCACGCACAGAAGGTGAAGACATTATCTCCCTCTCTAGGTTATGTGGCAACTCCCTGAATGTGTACGCGAGGGCAAGAGCATCACTACTAGTGGTGGTGGTGGTGGTGGTGTTGGTGTTGGTGTTGGTGGCGGTGGTGGTAATGTTCGTCAAGACAATACAACGACTGATGGAGCGAGCACGTTTCAACATCTCTGCTCGCCTCCCTTCCCGAATCACAATCACGATCCGTAGGCGGTTAGGACATACGTTGGGGCACAGTTTGTCAGCAATGGCTAGTGTTCCCGTCACAAGGTTAAGAACCCTCTCCCCTGCCTTGTCTGACGAGTCATGTACAAACACCGGTCTCAGTCCGCACCCGTACACCAGCACGGTGTACACGTCGTGCATGAGAGATAAGAAATTGTGAGGTTTGTAATACTTGACAAGCCTGCCGTTATCGTCCAATCTCACCCTTGTCGTGTAGTTGGCGTGCACCACAGGTTCGAAGAATACATGCCCGCCGTTCAAGGGGAGAGCAGGTACGAATTCGATCTCTACACGTGAATTGAGTATGAGTAAACTCGAGACTCCCAGCTCACGCCACTCACAGTTCACCATGACTTCTGTGGTTGCTGTTGATGTTGCTGCTTCTTGTCTCAAACCATCAACCTGCCTTGTCCCAACATCTTCAATTTCATTCTGTCTCACGAAGGAGTCATTGTAGTTTATTAGGTACCAAAATCTTTCCCTGCTTGGTATCAGTTTGCCATCGGAGGAGCACCTCTTCCAATCTCGCAGTTGCTTACCGCACCAGCTGCCCTCTCCCGAGTCTTCTCGAGCAAGCGCCTCAGTGAAATCCGTCCCCGACTCCCATCTATACTTTAACTGTGACACGTTTGAGCAAAACGACCCGGGGTCTCTCTTTGACCACGGTAAAGGTCTCTTCCAGGTTTCGGGACCTCGGATTCCCTTCGGTAGGCAGTTGACCTTACAGAATTCCCTAAGCGTACGGATGCAACGAACGTGCACCTCTGCACAGCCGCTCTCGAAGTCGTCACCTCGTGGCACAGTGTCCACAGGAGTCTTGATGACAGCGTGTATTCCCGACTCCCCTTGCATCTCGGACACTTTCAACGTCCCTTGATTTGAATGTAGCACAAGGTTACCAACGTTGCTGACGCGAATTATATCTTTTGACTTGTCAAGTATAATGGCTACGTCCTCCCTCTCACCACAGCGCCCTTTACAGGAGACCAGGTACCCCGCTCTGTTTGTTTTCAGAACGTCTAGGCCCAGGGGTGAAATGTGGTGAGTCCAACAACATTCTGCCACAGAGTCTGCCTCGGGTGTGAAGACGGTTACTGTTCGCGATCTAAAAGGCCCCGTGGCACCTGCGAACCAAGCCAGTGCTCGCTGCAGGTAATTGTACACGCCGCGTTTCGAGCATTTTATCTCAAGCTCTTCGTGCACCTCTCCCGAGAGCATTCTGCACGCTAGGGCTACGATGAATTCCGAAGCCGAGCACACCTCGGTGTGAAAAATCAGACTTTCGTCCACCGGAGCGGTGTCATCACCGCGACCGTCATCATTGCTGCTGCTGCTGCTGCTGCTGCTGCTGCTGCTAGATGGAGAAGCGTACCACTCTCCAGGCTCGACTATCACAATCAGGTTGGCGATAGGCACCAACGTCTCGTGTTGGAAAACCTTCAGTCCTTTATTCACCACCTTACAAATGCCTCTAGTCCACACCTTTTCGGTAGGGCACGTCAGCACGCGGGAGCACAAGGTGTCAAAACCTCTCCACGCGGCAGGGTCTCGTGCTCGAGCCATCCTAGAATCAATGTCCATACGTCCGAATGAGGCCAGGCCCAATTTGTCTGGTGGTAAACTCTTCATCAGTCTAGAATGAAAATTGACAGGAGGAGCGGCACAGAGCCACTTCACCACAGTGTTGTTGTTGTTGTTACCCTGGCCACCTATGGAGGTCAGGCTTTCAGAGAGGGGATATTCATGCTCCCAGTCTTGATGATCCTGAGACAGCTCACTGGGGGCTCTTTTGAATGTCCACTGCGCACGGATCAGTTTAAGCCAAGACCTTTCGTTCGTCACGTTATACCCTTCTAAAGGATCCCGGCCTCCGGTGCGCATGAACATGTCACTGATAACGGAGCTCTTGGTTTTACACTTGATGCGTTCTCGTGTGTCTATAGGTTCGGGATCGGGCCACTCGGGGTCCTCTTTCTTCAACACGTCCGTTCTGTAGAGCGAGCTACTGTCCACAACTACCGCGACAGACTCCAGCTTCTGCACCAAGGGTCCCTTGTCTCTCATGTAGAAAAGAGGAGACTCGGATGCGAATGCCATGGTGTAGCCGTCTACCACCGTGGTGCCTGGGTGGCGGTTGACACCGCAAGATTTACTTGCTAGTTGCATGAATGTCCAAGTGCCGAGACTTGTCCTGACCTCACTTGGGAAACGTTCCACTTTGTCGAACTCAAACACAGGACCGAGCGTTCTAGAGTAGGCTCGCAACAGGAGCTCTTCTTCGTCTCCGCGAGGCAGCAGCTCGCAACCCCTCCAGAGTTCCCAGGGTTGCACAGGCTTTGGGTTGCAACACCTCGATAGCAGAGGCGCTAGCCTGTGATCCTGAGCACACAAGAACGCGCCGATTGTATTTGCTCTCAGTCTTTGTGAGTGAAACGGTGCTGCGTCTGTGCCCCTCGTCCATACCGATGCGCCTCTGTGTCTACTGAGTGTGATCAGCTTGCACATTGGGAAGCAGTTGACCCTGCAACTTTCCGCCAAATGGCTCAATAGAGCGTATATTGGCGACAGCTCGCCCCTGCCGTGTACGGTAAACTCGTAGTCGAGTATCACGTCTCCAATGTTCATGTCCGGTACGCACGGATGAATGGATCTGTAGAACCAGGTCAGACAGGCGCTCACGTCAAAGTTCTTCTTGGTACCCAGCGTGGCAAGGACCCTCGCGCAGTGTCCCAGTAGCACAGCCTCGTCTAAGCACGCCTCGTAAACCGAGCCACATTCACCGTGAGGCCTGTCCGCCCTAATCATCGAATAACTGTTCGGGGAAGACTTGACGGTGAGATTCAGATTGTATTCCGATAGCGGGTAAGAGAGCATGTCTTCGTCGCTCTCCTCCAGATCACATTCTTTTGCGATCTCGATAGAAGGGAAGAACTCTCCATCTCCTATGGTAGAGGGAGCAGTCGATGATCCCATCTTTCGCTTTTGTAACCTAAGCCAAGATCTCTTGTACAGAGGCCCATCAACTCTTTCAGTCTCTCCTCCTCCTCCTCCCCCTATTGCAGGGTTGTCGATTGCCACGTTGAATAGACACTGTTGATTCTTTCTGCGACAGGTCTTGAAGAGACGGAAGAGTTTCTGTTCCTCGTAACCTTTCGCGTTCTCGCTACGTATGGCCTGCTCTACCCTGGACATCTCGACGATTAGCCCGCCGTCTGCAATAGCTCCAGAGTCGATCGTTGTCTTATTTGCAGCGTTGGGAGAATAATTTAGTTGAAAGAAGCAGTCGCTACAGTCGAGCAGCAACGGCATAGGCAGTGGGCTCGATTTCTCATTTGGTATAATGACACACAAGTCATCTGTAAGCAATGTAGGCGCCCCTAACCATCGGGGTTCCGGTGTTACTCCACTTGTATTGGGGATCTTTAAAACAGCTCTGCCGTACCCGTGTTTGAAGTAAAACACACCGCAAGCCCTCAATATGTTCAAGTTAACCAGTCCCAGTGTCCGTATCCCAATCGTCACCCACTTGTAACTTGATTCACAACTTCGCCCGAGTCCAAATTTGACCACATGTCCCGTTGTTATCCTTGGTGGACCGCCGTAGACAGCTCTGGATACGTTTGATATGATTTGATTTTCATCTACATCATCATCATCATCATCATCATCAGATTCACAATCTATAGAGTTACAATCATTGTCCTGACCAACGCACCCATTCACCACGTCATCCTCATCAATATCCTCCCATTCAGCTTCGTCTTCGGCTTCAACCTCCCCTCTCCCTACACCGTGTCCAACTCCCAATATGTCATCTTCCAGCTCCTCGCACATTACATCTTCCACACCTGAAAGATCCAGGTTCATGATGAGCCCAGAATGTACAGTCGGGGCGACAGAAACAAGCCTTCTGAGTTCTGATAAAACCGAATGACATCTTACAGTGAACCTGATCTCACAGTTCTTCTCTGATATCGCGTATAACGACGGCTCTTTTAGAGACAGGTATGACAAGAGCAGAGTCTGAGCCTCTCTCAGGCTGAGGGTTGACATGAACGAGAGTTGGACAGGACTGCCTGCACTCTCGGACTTGTTGACACTCAGCTGCCTGAAGACATTGTACGCGTACATGATAGCGACACACCCTGTGAAACGTAAGATAAGCGGGGCTACGATTGTCATGGTCCCGGGCAGCAAGCACACAGATTGATTGAAAACATTATTCTTTGATCTGAACCCTTTAGGAAGCACCCTGTGATACTCGAAGCTCCTGAAGACGTGCAATGTCGGCACATTCCCTGCGGTCCTACACACGGTTTTACTTTGGTCCCCGTTTTCATCTCCGTTGCATGATATCACAACAGGAGGAATGCCAGGGAAACCCCTTTCCACTCTAAACATAGAGTAGCCACATGGGAACCATTCTGTTACATAGCCACTCGTAGCCGAAACGTCATTGTAGTCGTCGTCGTCGTCGCCGCAGCCGCCGCCGCCGCCGCCGTCGTCGTCTCTAAACTGAACCTTTCCTTCTACCCCTGACATACCAGCCCCGCTCTTGGGTACAATGACCACAGCGTCTCTCAATATGTGTCTCAAAACCACAACAATGTCATTCTCTGCAAGAATAGAGAACCCCGAGGGGAGTCTTGTCATGTCTCTCAGAGACGTCAAGCCTTCGCGAACACAGCAGTTGTCGCGAACAGGGGTGCCGGAGGGTTTAGTATTCGCATCGGGCTCCGGCTCAAGCTCCCGACGGCTGGAAATGTTTTGCTGCTGCTGTCGATGCTGCTGTTGATGCCGCTGAAGCAGCAGCGCCGAGTCCGACTTTAGAGGGTGCAAGTCTCTCAGGTCTAAGAGTTTTCCCCCAGTATCAGATATAACACATGTTAGTCTGAACTCTATCCCCAACTTGCGGTCCCCCATAGCCAGAGCGCACAGTGTACGAATCATCTCTTCTCGACAGCCTTCGTCAAAGATCAGACAGATGTCGAGTTTCCACGAGGAGACCAAACTGTACAGACATTGACCGTCTGTCGCGTAGATGGTGCAGCCGGGGTCCATTCTCAGGCCTCGAATGTCACGCTCCTTGACGATGTAACACGTCTGCCAGTTTGAACACAAGCCGGACAACGTATCGCAGATTGAGTCCGAGGACCGTCGACAGGTCACCAGCGAAGGCAGTACTCGCGCTCCAGCTCCACCGTTGCCGTGCATCCTAAAAGCCACATCTGAGAACACGGACAGGGTCTCCTCGAAGACCTCGAAGGCTTCTTCTCCAAGACACAATTTCTTGGGAGGACGTGGCTCTGTGAAATACTCGATTTGCACCACTCGGCCTCTACTGTCGATCGTCGTAAACGTACCCTCACCAGTCTGTACCCTACTGTACCCTACTTTGGCTAGCCTAATGGGTGTCAGAGAAAGACATCTTTTCAGTGTCCCCTGATACAAAGTCCGGCACCTTACAATGAACCTGGACACCCATATCGGATCTAACTGGGCGAATACTTCACTCTGGCAACCGAATAGGTGCGATCGTTCATCGTCAGTGAGCTGAAACTTTCCCCATTTGAGACACGTGTAGACGTAGAACATGTACTTATCACACATGCGAACGAGAGATCTCACAGTATTACATCTGTTGATTGCGACAGGTTTACGTGTCTGAACGCTTGTAGTAGTAGTAGTAGTAGTAGTAGTAGTAGCAGCAGTAGTAGCAGCAGCAGTAGCAGTAGCAACATCGTGATGGCCACCTCTAACGGCACCGTTTCGTTCTGGAAAAGAGATGATTCGTTTGATCATAGTATCTCGTTGGGGACCACCTTGCCCGAGGTGATCACAGCTATCTTCTCAAAAAACAACGTCTTGGGTGATGAACAAATGTCGGTTGTGGAGCAAGGGTCGTCGAGTCCGGGTCATCTCGATGATGAAATCGAGTCAATGGAAAAGGGATCCGTTAACCCTGGGAGTAGGACGAAGGTCCCGGATTGTCATGACACCAGCATGAGCTCTGAGTGTTCCTTTGATGTTCAGCCAAATAAGAAGCCACCGAAAGTCATACGTTTCCAAAATAGCGACAGTGAAGAAGAGACTATGTCAATACCTTATGAGTGTGACGATTACCGCCAACGTGAGGAATATGAACCCCCCCGGGTCGACTACCTTCCATCACGGAGAGTTACGAAATGGACCACCGCAGACCTATCTAGAGAAAAATCACCCCGAGGAGCAAGAGGGGACACAGCGGCCTGCTCTAATCGTAGGTGTATGCGATGCGAGGCCTACGACGCTCACTGCAAGTCCGCCGCCGAGAACTACAGGCGGACCCTGACCAGCTACACTAAGACCGTTTCTGAACTCATGATAGGCTTTAAGAAGGTCCTAGAGCGGTACCCCGAGCTTAGGGTCGATTCCAGTGACGAGCATCTCCACTACATGGTACAGGCTGCACTAGGGCGCAACAACCTTGTACAGGAGATGGTTCGCCTAGCTGCAAAGAGTCAGCTTCGAGAGGTTGTCAAAGCGGAGCCCTATGATGATGATGATGATGATGATGATGATGATGATGACAAAGAGGCCAAGTGTGGTGACCGCGCCATCGTTTCGATCCACGAAGCCTTAAACGCGTGCTACACTGACGGCGAGGCGCTAAGGATGGTCCTCCAGCGTTACACCAACCTGTACGTTCGCTACATAGAGGTGTGGAGAGAAATGTCTTCCAAGGTGTCAAGAGACATCTCTGTGATGGAGTTTGTGAACCTAACTCAAGACAGACCGGGCGTGAGCCACGGCGAGCCTTGGTCCGAGGCGAGAGCCTATGTGGCTCGCATGCTAAACAAGGTGATCTCTGTCACCCCCAGGGCGGTAGGAGAAGCTTGCGTCTGTGCACTGAAGACCATAGATCTCAACCTCTCGTCGGCGCCAGCAAATTTTGACAAACGCAAGGGGGTCATAGACGCTGCGATCGAGGACGTTCGCACTCGTTTGGACATGAGTTCTCGGAAGTGGAGTTGGGACTCTCACATGAACGACCTGTACTTTGATGTCCGCAGTGACCTGACGGTGTTGGAGGCCATAGTTGGCGTGGGAGAGCTTTCTGTAAAGACTCTGCTGTATGAACGGTCTATGCTCGTCTCACAAGTGAGAAAGATGGTCAGGAACGAGGGCTCTCTCGAGCTGCAGGTGGCTCAGTCTCGCTCCAAGCTAAGAGAGGCGATGACCCGATGTCAGTACGCAGACACGAACGGTCTACAGTACTAGTCCCTGTCAGTTTGGGTTGTGTGATAAGGTCTTGTCGTGACCAACCACTGTCATTCGCCTGCGACCACTTTTGTTTTTACACTGCCAAGAGAAGTATACGTTTAAAGGCATTTCTTTTCTGTTTTATTTCTGTATCTTTATAGATTATTTTGGGAGCTTAGTTTTGTATAAGAGTTTTTATCTTTCTATATTTTTCATTGTCGTTGTTTTTTTTCATGTTTGGCCGTCGCGTGTGGGTACTACTAATCTAACACTTGTATCGCATCTGTATATCGCTACACCATGGACACAGACTGCGATTACCTGCTGTATAGCAGGAGCGGAGACGATGCTGAAAAAGAGATCGAGGCTGCGTGTGACGGTCAGCCGTGTCTACACTGCGCAAAAGATTACGCGGTTCAGGAAAAAGTGTGCGCCGACAAAAACGCTACACCCTATAATGTATCGTTTGATGAAGCGCTAACCGGACGCATGGTGCCGTACGTGGAGGTGCTTGATGAACGGTCAATTCGGACTGAAATATTGTTTGATAAGTCCGAGACACCAGTAAGTTATGTAAAAGATGGCAATATTGTGTCACTCCAACACGCCGTACATATGCGGGACGTGTCCCCCAATGGCGTATGGCTCTCTGACAAAAGAGTCTGTGGAAGATCGGTGTCGCGGTTGAGGATGGCGGGTCTAATGTGCATACAGCTACCAGAACTAAACAGAGTAGTCCTTGAGCACAAGAACGATGACGGGTTACTATATCTGACAAACAAGTGGCTGTCGAGCAAAGAAAATATGGACGAAGGCATAGAGTTATTTGGACCCTTTGTCTGCGACGCCATGCTCGCTCCGGTGCTTCATGAAATCCTTCGTTCGGACTGGATCGAAGACCGCAAGGAAGCGCGGGAGACGAACAACGATCTTAAGCTAGGATGGGCTCAGGAGTTTTACGATTGGACGCGTGTCACCAAGACAGCGCTTGGCTCCACGGTATTTGCTCGCAACGTAAAGTGTCCGAGCAAACCCCACAATGGACAAGGTTACAGAATCGTAGGGCGGATTCTGGACAAGATGAGATGGTGCGGCTACACTCCTTGGTCCGCCGTGCAGGCGGTGCGCTGCTCGGAGGCTCGCATAATGGGAATCGCTTGTGCCGAATGTAGGAGCCAGGTCCTGACATCCTGCGTGTTTCTCGTGGAGTGTGCAGCGGTGGAGGCTTCGCGGCAGCGAGACTGGCTGGTACGAAACGAAGCTGTGATCCAGCTCTGCTCGCTCTTGTATCACATCCACAAGCCCGAGGGGGGTGATGTCAAACAATTACTAGACGCTTGGACCGAGTCCATCCTGATGCACTCCGTACGGTTCCGAGAGTACAAGGCTGCCACGGACTCTATGGCTAATGCGGAGGCTCTCGTTGTCATGTTCGCCAACGACCACCTCCGTGATGTGTCCGCCGCGAACCCGAGTAACGACACCGAACACCGCCCGACTAACGACGGCCCGGGTCCCGATCGTGAGCTGCTACAGGTCATTATGCGAAATGACAAGTTCTCCCCTAGGCGAGACCCTGTCGTTTACCCAATTACAAGAGAGGACGACTTCAACATCTCGACTGCGGTCGACATCCTGAAAGAGGTACCCGACGGCGCCACGGAAGCGAGGGCTCAAGATCTAAACGTGATAACGGAGGCTCTCGTGGCATGCTTCCCTAGAGTCGCGGCCTCGGCTTTGGACCATCTCACGCTTAAGGCACCTAATACGCGCAGATTTTCGGGTAGAATGTGGCCCGTGTTTGTCAACTCCACTAGGGTGTGTTATCAGCTGTTCAAAGCCCTGGCTCTCCCTGTGTCACCCAGCCCCGTGTACACACTTGAGCTGTTGGCCAGAGGGTGGAGAGGTGTAAAACCCGCAGTTCTGCAACGTTTCATACCCATGAGCACCGGGGGTATTATCAAAGTCAACGTGGAGCATTACACGAAGCACTTTGTGTGTCCCGTCAGCACTCTAGTCAATCTCAAGCTGATAAGTGAGTCCGAAAGGAATCTGATGATCCAAGTTTTGAGCAAAGGGGTTCTACCTTGCTTTGCGGCAGAAGGTGACAGTACGCCTGATCGACTCGTAAGCTCAACCATAGCTTTGACATTTGCGGCTTGTGGGCTGCAGGTGTTGAACCGTAATGATGATGATGATGATGATGATGATGATGACGATGATGACAACGATGGAGCTCATCGCACGGTTACTACAGCAGGATTGTTATACTTTGCAGCGTGGTATGTGCTCGTGTACATGGGAGCGTTACACACACAACCTATAGTGAAGAAACAATTGTTGCGAAGCGGCTCAGATGCAGACAAACATTTATGTGCAGCTCTCAAACTTGAGTGGGTGATGGGAGCTGACAATTATCAAGTTCGCAACTATACTAGCAAGGAGATCGTACACGCTCTACGCATAGTTTTTCATGACCTGATCGACATGGGTACCGTTCTACGCATCGCGGAGCTCTACGTTCCAGAGCTTCTGGTGCAGCTGCCTTACGCAAAGGAACTTAACTCGACCCCGGGTAGTGTCAAGAGTGCAATAGAGAGCCGAGACTTGTGGTTCGCGAAGGAGCACGGGGATGAATTGTGTCTTAAAAATGATAACCTTCCCCCCTTTGTGTACCTTGGTAATTTGGCGCACGGCCTTTACAGTAGCATTGAAGGTACATTGACCAAGTGGTACAATAGACCAATTGCGGAGGCCTTACGTGGACCTGATAGTGAGTTTGACCCATGGTATGACTCGCTTCGTTTTCTAAACCCTCATTTGGAGGACGTGGTACGGTCATTATTGGAGGATACAGAGGAGACATATCTTGATCTAGACTGTGACTCGGCGAAGAAGGGTTCATCATCACCATCGTCACCACAGCCACCATCATCATCATCATCATCATCAGCAGCAGCAGCATCATCATCATCATCATCACAGTCACAATCATCATCACAGCCACAATCATCAACATTGTCATCACCACCACCACCACCACCACCACCATCATCATCACAGTCACAGTTACACCCACAATCATCATCACCGCCACCACCACCATCATCATCACAGTCACAGTTACACCCACAATCATCATCACCGCCACCACCACCGCCGCCACCACCACCACTGACAACAACAACAGGAACAACACAGGGCAATCAAGCATATGCACCCAATCACTCTGGGGAAAACCTTCACGTATGCAAAGGGCTAGTGGTGGATGTACACAGACTAGGGTTTCATGACAATCGTAAATTCTTAACACGTGTAAAAGAGCATAGCGTGTCTATTACGGCAAAACACTCTGAGATATCAGTTGTAAAGAACCCTTGCATGACAAATATTGCCTCAACAGTGTTTATGACTACGGACACGCCGAGATGGGGATTGAAATTTGCTACCCCTTATTGTTCACTCATAGAGGCATTGTGGGCTCTCATGCACCCTGTAGGAACAGGAGCTGGTGCTACGGCTGCATCGGCGGAACCATCCACCGTCGAAGCTCTGGCCGTGATGGTACACTTAGCAATAAGAGCCATTACCGATCATAGTGTTACATCTGAGGCTACATTTGGAACCTGCAATACCATACATCACATAACTGCAAATGATCATAGAACGAACAGGGAATCTAGCTTCATACCTATCACAGCAATTGTAGGAGGTCTATTCGGAGTCAATGTGGAGCTTACTGTCAACAGTCACAATTACTACATAATCAATGAACATTACAAGGGACTGTGGGCTCCTGGTGTACTCTCTTGCAATAGCGGTGTCTGGTCCGTTGCGTTCGATTCTAACCTAACCAGCATGGTATCCCACGAGAGGTTTACAAGTGACTGTTACCACACGGGCACATTAGCCGCGTACATGAGACTGAATGGCCTGAAGGTGAGCCAAGTGCCATCTGATGGCCACTGCGGATTCCACACAGTTGCCGTGTTATGTGGCCTTACAAGCACCGGTAAGTGCGAAGAGGAACTTCGCAAAACCTTGGCCAGTAAAACGGCTGAATACGTGATAGGTAACAAGAATGTACATGCGGCATACCTAAAGGACATAAAAGTGGACACCGGGGATCAGCTGAAATCTCTTCTCATGCGGGACCAAAGATGGTTGACCGTAGATGAAGTGTGCATTATGCTCAGGGCACATGGGAAACTTCCAGCAATGATCTCAGAATTCAAATACCCCATTTACAACCCTGAGTTTAGCCACTTTCTTATCAAAAGTTCTCATTATGAACCTGTAATGTGAGTTAGACCGTGTCTTGTTATTTTGTGTATGGATGTATATAGCCAATGTCTGCATGTGCAATGTCCATGTGAATCATGTACAAATAAAAAAAAACTGCTGGGAAAACAGTCAAAGTGTTTCTTTATTGTATCCACAACACAACACAACACAACACAACAAAACAAACATCACAGCAATACATGATGTGGCCAGCTATGTCTGGTAGTCCGATATGGAAGGAAATGATATAAAACCGAACTCTCTGCTCAGAGACAGCTTGTCTAAAACATGACGCGTCATTACTAACATGTTGGATAATACACAGCAAAGTAAATGGTCAGCAGGAGCGGCTTGTTGCAGCTTCATATCTTCTGTCAGACGTATCAAGCAGCAGTTGGTACTTTATCTTCTTGCCTACAGTCAGCAGCAGAGATGACGCTCGGTGCAGTTCTACATTTACTTTGTGTGCTTGGAGTCTTTCAGAAGGGTAGGAAAGACACGATATAATCATTTTTATACAGCTGTGTGACTTCTTGTTCTTAAACTGAAAGTATGTAGTACAATATAATCACATTTCCAGGCAATAGTCTGTTTCTGGCTTCACATGACCAATAATTCATGTTTTATGTCACATTTTTAAAGAGAAAACCACAATCATAGTAACTAATCTGTCATCTCCTGCAGGTCTGACAAATCTGATACAAACACAGCGGACTGTGACGGCAGCTGTTGGAGAAGAAGCTTGTTTCAGCTGTCAGCTTGTGCAGTTCAAAGATGTTGTTCAGGTCACATGGCAGAAAGTTTTACCTAAGTGGGAGGAAACACTTGTTACTTACACCACTACATACGGTGAAAGAGTGAATCCTGACTTTAAAGATAAAGTAGAGTTTAAAGATGCTGGACTGCAGAACAGCTCCATCATTATCAGAAACGTGACAAAACAAGATGAAGGCTGCTATCACTGTTTGTTCAACGCCGACCCTGAAGGTGCTCTCATTGGTACAACCTGCCTCCAAGTCTACGGTGAGAACCAACCAACTTTACACAAAACATGCTGCTGCATTGTGCCTTCATCCTCACCACTAACAACATTTAATTATCTTTTCTGTGCAGAGCTGCATGAACCCGTTCTCCATGTGGGAGACTCAAACACGGAGGAGACAGTTGTGTCCTGCTCAGCCACAGGTCGACCTGCTCCTACAGTGACATTAACTGTCCTGAGAGACAACGTCCACTTGTCTGACTCTGTCAGTGTCTCCAACACCAACGGTACAGTCACTGTCACCTCTACAGCTGTGCTGACTCGTCTCCGTGACAACAGCACAGATGTTAGATGTGCAGTGCGAGTGCTCTCTGGTCCTCAGAAAGAGATCATCGTGATGATTCCTGCTGAAGTCAAACAGTCTGCTGATGGTGAGAAACACTTCCATCACACATACAGATTCGTAGAACGATGAATACTTTAAACTCATGTCTTTTGTTCACCTCACAGGTTTCAGTGAGGATTCTGGGAGCGAGATCACAGCTTTCACCACGATCATTACATCGTCTGTGGTACTGTCCATATGTTGTGTTGCAGCAGCAGTCACAGTCATCACTGTCCTGCTGATACGGAAATATAGGAATAGGTCATTTTCAACTGTCGACTGAACGTTGATAAATGTTTGCCAATGTCTGTATGTGCAATGTCCATGTGAATCATGTACAAATAAAAAAAAGAAAACGCTGGGAAGACAGTCAAAGTGTTTCTTTATTGTATCCACAACACAACAAAACAAACATCAGAGCAATACATGATGTGGCCAGCTATGTCAGGTCAGCATTCCACGTGCACAAGCAGTGCAGGCGGTGTGTCTGTAGCATGGAAAGTCCAAAAGCCTGCATTGTCATTTCCCGGTTGTAGGTCCCGTATCTCGCAGCTTCGAGACGTTTGGCATAGGCCCGACTGTAGCCATTGTAGGTCCACCTCGTATTGGGTCCCTAGGAAGCTTTACGGCGGACCTTGGACGCTTTGACTCTGGGGCTTCCTCTGTAGCGACCAGGTTAGCCACAGGCCGTCTCTTGAGCCACTTTGCCTGTCGCAAACGAGAACAGTCGATCCACACGTTGCAACCCCCGACAGGTATCTCGATGAGGGGTGCTACTACCGCATTAGGTCCACCTTTTATTTGGCCCCAAGGAAGCTTGATAGAGGAACGTGCAGTCTGTAACTGTGGGTCTTCATCATTATCAGCCATTTTGAGGAGGATCAGCTGGTACACCCTTTAGGGAAGGTTCAGGGTAAGGATGTGGAATCAAAAACACCCCCCTCTTGTGTGACACCTTCGCTAAGTAATGGTTGGCATGTGCAGTTTGAAGCCCTTAAGAGACTGTAACTCAGTGAAGAAGGGTCCGTTAACACCTTAATCATCATCATCATCATCATCATCATCATCATCATAGCCACAGGTCCAGCCACAATCATTATCATTGCCACCACCACCACCACCACCACCATCATAACCACCATTGTCACCACCATTGCTCTTTGACCGACAGTGATCCTTTTGATTATGAATTGCTCCTTGAGTGACATTGTACCTCTAGCCACTGTTACAGTATATGCAAGTGCAATGCAAGCTGCAGCGGCTGAGTGTCAGCTGCTATCCATACAATGTATTGCCACAAATCATGGATCGACCGAAATCTCTTCTCATGCAGGACAAAAGATGGTTGACCGTAGCTGAAGTGTGCTTTATGCTCAGGGCATTTTAGCCACGTTCTTATCAAAAGTTCTCATTATGAACCTGTTGTGTGATTTAGACCGTGTCTTTTTTCTCATCTCATTTTGTGTATGGATGTATATAGCCAATGTCTGTGTGTACAATGTGAATCATGTACAAATTAAAAAAGACGCTGCGAAAACAGTCAAAGTTGTTTTTTTATTGTATCCACAACAACAACAAAAAAAAACATCAGAGCAATACAGGATGTGGCCAGCTATGTCTGGCTGAAGTACGTTCACCCAACATAACATAACATAACATGACATGACATAACACAACACAACACAACACAACACAATACAACAAACATCAGAGTAATACATGATGTGGCCAGTTATTCCTGGCATATGAGTTGAAGTACGTCCACCCAATATAATACAACACTACAGACATGAGGGAAATACAGGCTTCATAATACCCTTGTACTAGTACATAGGGACATACATGCTGTGACTAGTTGAACCTGTGCAATGAATCGCTCCTTGAGCGACAGTTGTCCCCGCGTTACGAATCGCTCCTTGAGCGACAGTTGTCCCCGCGTTACGAATTGCTCCTTGAGCGACAGTTGTCCCCGCGTTACGAATCGCTCCTTGACCGACAGTTATCCTTGGATTATGAATCGCTCCTTGAGTGACATTGTACCCATGGCTGTTCTGAAGTATACTACCACTGGCAGCAGCAGCATCACTATGATGAACAGCGGCACTGTGAGCAGCGTCAGTAGCAGCAGCAGCGGCAGTAGCAGCACGAATAGCGGCATCAGCAGCAGCGGCTATCTCTTTCTTTTCATCAACCATAGGTGCTGAGTGTCGATCCCGGTAGCCGGGATATGGTAATCTCTTCTTCAGCTCTGATTTAAAACCAGGTATCGTGTGAGTGCTGCCCTTGAACACAACCATCATCTCTGCCAGTGTTGGTCTAAAGACAACGGGCTCCACTATAATGGCCTTGTTCCATCTGAAAATTTGGTTGTGTACCTGTATGGAGAAAGGTCCGTAGGGCTGAAGGATTGCGCCCACAGTAAAGAGTGAAAACGTTGCATACTCGAGATGGCCCAGTATCTTATACAAATCACTCTCAACCGAGGTATCTCGTCTTGTGAATCTGCAAAGGTTGTACACGTTATGGAGTAAGTGCTCGTCGTCAGGCTCAGAGTAGGGCTCAGAGTAGGGCCTTGCCTGACAACGGGGTCGGTTTCTCTTACGCGTTTGTGCGGTGGCCGTTTCGAAAACACGGTCGTGTGTGTCTTTCAAAGTCTTATGCACATCAGCTGGCAAATACTCATGTAAGTCCAGTTGTTTCATTGTCAAGTAGACGGTAGCCAGACCCTCAACGGCTCCCCACACGGGATCCTCATCCCTCCACGCGTATATAGTGTCGACCAGACACCCAATGAAGTCCACTCTGAATCCGGTGTGCCATCTCCATATCCTGGCCGGTTGTATACACTTCATAGTGAACTTCAGAACTCTGAGAGTTAGGATCTGCACTCTCAGAAGGCATTGTAGGACGTGATAGGCCATGATGAATTTCTCGCTCTCCTTCTGCAGGGAAGTTCCGAATGCACAGCCTAAGTTCCACTCTCCGGCAGCCTCACTGATAAACACTCCCACCGCTCCCTTGTCTCGAAACGGCGATTTCATCAACTGAAGAGATAGCGTCCTGGGAACAAACGGGTGTACCTGGAGAGAGGTGTGCATGTCCAGTATGTCCTGTAAAATGTCAACATTCGATACAAAAATCCTGTGCCCTGAGAGACCGTTCAGATTTTGGATGACACAGACTGCGCCCAGGTAATGTACCTGTGCGCTTTTAACCTTCGGGAGTTTAACCGTATCCTCCTGACTCAACATTGGGAACATGCTGATTGTCAGCTCTACGTGTCGAAAGTTGTTTTCAGGAGGCGTTGACAGATTCACCGTTTCGTATGTTTGCGGGCCCGTTTTACAGTTGAGCGTAATGCTAGGAGTCCGTCTTCGGTAGACCAGTTGCTTAGGCCAGGTCAGTGTGCTATGGTGTCGTCTACAAGACTCTACGCCGCTGGCCCAGCTTATTTGGGAATCATTGGGATCCCTGCGTATCACGCCATACGTGTGAGTGTGTGAGTCTTTTGGTTTCAGCCAACCCTGGTATTGTTGTGGCTCAACCAAACCTTTGCAGGGGCGCGTTATGGGCATGGAATTTCTTATTTGTTCAACTGCGAGATCTTTCACTCTCGCGTTAGTGACACCGTCACATGTGATATACCTCATCTTGTGGTATGGTGTATATCCAAAGTCCTCGATGACGGTTGAGCGAAACCCTACTGACTTCCAACGTGAGTTTCTTGTCATGAGCTCGTCTTCTCGAACGGTCGCCTCTCTGTCTTCGTTGTCTTGTGGTGCAGGCTCTCCCACATGTATATATAGCTCTCCCAATTCAGCCGTCTCAACCTCATCGGGACACTGATTCTTCTTGGGTTTGGGGTCATGCATGACCTGCTGGAACTGTTGTTGTTGGTGTTGGTGTTGCTGTTGGTGTTGTTGATGTTGTAGTGGCCATTGTTGTTTACGACGTTGTTGTTGATGTTGTAGTTGATGATGCTGTGGCTGACTCAGACCAGAATCGTTCGTCGTCTCAGACCTTAAACCAGTCTCTACCATTTTCTCGAGTACACAGGGGTTGTGTTGGAACTGACCTCTGAAACAATTAAACAACCATGAAGCGATCTGGGAGTGGGTGTACGTGTTCGGTTCATCCCCAGGGCAACCCGTGTCAGATTGTCCCCTGGAGTCGTTGAACTGTCGAGACTCCACTTCATCATTGATTAGGAACGCATTAGCCGGAGTCCTTGGTGTTCCAGCTATCTGGGACTGGCTGTACATATTCGGTTCAGTTTCCAGACGAGCCTCGTCAGACTGTCCCTCGGAGGTACTGAACCCCCGAGAAGCCGTGTTGTTATTGATTATGAACACATTACCCGGAGTACTGGGCGTTCTCATCAGTCCTTCTGCATAGACCAGCTGAGGTGTGCCTGTAGTGAGACACAAGTCTGTCCGGAATCCCACAGAGTTGCTCACCGCAGGGTCCGTGTCACATTTGGGTTTATCGAAGGTGGACGTGTGTTGCTCTAGTCGTTGTGTAGCGTCCGGGTATATCTTAGGCGCTACCGAGCCACCGGTAGATGCCACCGGGTACGTGGGGATGACCTTTGTAATGTCATCTTCTACCGCACTGTTCATCCCCCTTAGGTGTTTGAGAGCCGTGGCATTAGTTGTCTCCATTTCAGGGACAATGCTGTTGGTACGTTTCCTATGGTGACATCCCATAAAGGAACTTGAGGAGACGTTGACCCTGGACGCGTTGCTCCAACTCGGCGTTGTCCTCCTTTCCAGTGTCATCGTACTAAGCAATCCGTGGTATGCCTCGGGTGCAGGTGTAGTGCAGTTTCGATGATAGCAAAGTGCGAACGCTTCGTCGTCCGTCAGATGTTCTATAACGCTGACATGTAGGGGTGCTTTAATGTCCAGAGCCAGTAGCTTATCCTGCAGAGCGTCGTCTCTTCGTGAGTCCTTACCCAAGTACACGCGAGACGACACGTCGACTGCACTCGGTTCTCTTGAGCTGACCTCCTTCGGTTTCAGTGTAGACCACGTATTGTCATTCACCAGACCGGTTCTGCAAAACCTGCAGACGTAGAACGATAGCCGTTCACGCCAGTCTTTGTCTTTGTCTTCCAATACCATAGGGACATCATCTGAAGTCGATCCCATTGTCTCCCACAAGTTTGTCATCTTCTTTTGTATAGACACGATCCCGTCATGTCGCAAGCCTGCGTACAACACACACAACGCCAAATCGGTACACGCGACGCGGAAATTCATCTCATCTGAGGTAACGTTGGAAGACCTATACATCCTGGACAGTGAGATGAATGGCAACAAGGATAGCACATCGTGTGTTTCACTGTGAACAAAGAACGCTGTGGCAAGCTTAGGTTCACCGTGCTCTGTCTCATTGTACAATTGTCTGGGCGGTCTCGTGTTTGACAGGCACATGTCTCTAAGAGAGCCCATTACGCCCAGGAAGACCCTGTAGACATAATACGATTGCAGTATGTCCGTAGTATCTCTGCCCTGCTTACTCGACAGCCAGCAGGTCAACGGCTGCCATTGCGAATCCAGAGTTGTGACAATGTGCATCATCACAGCCCTGACGTGACCAACGTCTTCCAATATCACGCAATCGAGCCTGGGTTCCACAGGGTCGCTACAGCTCACCACTCTGTCACGAACTTGAGAATGGCTTCTAGCTTTGCAAGTCCTGACCGTTGAATGTAGGGTGTCTTCGACATGCACCTTGGGGATTGGGACACGCAATGAAAACGTAGACACGTTTTGTCCTTCGGTTACCACCGTAGTCACCTTACATGTCAGTGTGTTGTCGTCAGGCGTAGTAAGGACGGAATCTCTCGGCCATATTTCGTGACATAGACATTGCTTAGTCAAGAACGTGTAAAGAGGTTCAGGTTGTCTGCTAGCAAAGGTGTCCAGTCTTGGGTTCCATGTAGTCGTACCACTGTGCAACTGGACGTACGAAGGGATAGCCACTTGCAGGTACCTGGAACCTCGTTTGTCCTGAACTCTCCACCATAACCTCAAGAATCTAAAAGGGTCATCGTGTCCATTGGTAAATGCACTACCGTTGTTGTTGAGCCGCTCGAACACGTATTTGGCGATACTGTGTCTGGCACTGTGGTTTTGGTGAAAGCCGTAGCGTTTGTTCTCCACGAGTTCCAAAAACAGCAGTGCAAAGTAAGGCGTGTGCATAACGGCCAAGTGTTCCAAGCGCCGTAAGTTCAATTCGTCGCACGGACCCGTTGTTGTGACAACAGGAGCAGCGATTGAGTTTCTTAACCGAAACCTGCCGGCGACTACTTCCATCCTTATGTGCTTGCACATTAGGCAATAATCGACAGCGTCGTCAGGGAAAAAGCTACCGAGTCCCACGGAACCCGGTATGTTCTCTGGGTGGTAGTAAAAGTCATGATGTCTGTGTGTCTTCCGCGTCGTGGAGGTCGCAACAGTCTGTCTCTGTCTCCGGTGGTAGCCATACAAGTAGGTGATGGCCTCATCTGTGGATTTGAAGGTTCCACAGTAGTCCAGTGCTCCATCGTGAAGGGCTGCGGCGATGACCTTCCACTTGACCACAGCATCGACATCCTCAACCCGGCAAGCCATTGGTTGCTATAAAAATATTCAGATAGAATTGAGAGTTTTTGTACAAAATCACGAAACGTTTTCTTTTGTCATAATAACACCTAATGACACACAGTTTCATATGATGTCCAATGCAGGGTGGCTCCTTTGAGAAAGTCCATCTGTAAATATCGTGAAACACAAAGGTGCTCCTGGAGCTAATTCACCACGTGTGTCCCAAACAGTCTTTTAAGTGTGTGTGTGTGTGTGTGTGTGTGTGTGTGTGTGTGTGTGTGTCGCAGTACACGCACGCTAGCACTTAAAGTCTGAATATGTTTAGTGAGGTGTCATTATCCCTGACAGTGTGCGACACCATCATCTTGTATTTCATATCCCTGGCATGATAGTACAGGGTATGCTGCACTGCAATCCCCAGACAATCAGTTCCGTTCTGTCGAAGAACCCATTCCAACAGTGACGTCTTACACTCTTCTGTGATCATAGAGGCACAACAACTGTGTCTGAGCCCGCAGCTAAAAGGTGTAGGTTGACAATGTCCCAGGGGTAATGAGTACCAGAAAGTAAAACTTGACGCGTGATGACACGGTGAACCCATTCTACTCCTACATCCCGTAACCTCGCCGATTGCGTTTGTTGCCAACACTGGATCGCCCGTAAAGTATGTGTGTATGAAGAAAGATGTATTTCTATTATTATTTCTATTATTATCATCATCATCATCATCAGCAGCAGCAGCAGCAGCAACATCATCATCACTAGGAGGTTTGGGCAAAGTCCCAGGGTACGTTTCCAGGTCCATCAGTATGTACCTAACCCCAAGTGATTCTCTTTTGTAGTCTATCATCTGCACCTCTTTTGGTAGTTCGTTTGTGAGTCCAACGACCCACATCAACACTTTACACTCAATCTCTTGGAAGTTGCTGCTATGATTGGACCACACTACAGCGTGTAGTCCTCGTACTCTGGGGATGGCTTTGATGCATGCGGTTTTAGTGTCAAACCCCTTCCAGCGTAAATCAATGACGCACATTCGCTCTGTCCGCATGGCTACATCGTGATGCTCGCACGCAATTGCATTCATCGTCAAACAGGGCTCCGCGATCGCCAGAGCTTTTGCCTCTCCAAATAGTCGGTTCCCGTACTCAGGTACCGAAATGGCAAGCTTGCGACCGATCACGTACAGTGCACTATAATTGTCACGGCCTGGGAACATCTGGATGGTAATCGTGCTGGGTAGTCCTTCCAACTGATAAGCAGACTGACTGTCAAAGTTGAACTGATCTATGACTGTCAAGGGCCTCTCCTTTGTGCAGCCAAAGTGTGACGGAGGATTCCTGTACACGTACAGACCAGGTGGGAGAGTTCGAGAGACTTTCAGTTGATACAAAATCACAGCGTTGCAACACTTAGGATACCTGAGGCTTCGATTCTGTATCAGCCACCTGTACGCTGTCACCACGTTGTCCATTTCGTAGGCCCACAGTGTTGTTGTTGTTGTTGTTGTTGTTGTTGTTGTAGTAGCTGTAGTAATAGAAGAACAGCCAGACCCACCAACCCTCTTCCTGTCTCTTCCTCCACCCCCTCGTCTTTTACTCATGCTGCTGCTGCTGCTGCCACCCTTCTCAGTGTCACTTTGTTGTACAAAAGGAGACGCAGTGTCCTGCTTGTCCACTCTGTCCTTTCGCCGCAGGTCAGATGAACAAGAGCACCTTTTAGTCCTCACAGAGTGTTGAATCAACATCCGCACTGTGTGTTTAAAGTTGAATCTGTGCACATTGCAAGGTTTCACAGTTCCTTCCGTTAGATCACTCAAAGGGAAACCCTCAGCTCCAGGTACATATATCATGTCTTCCATCACGGGGACAGGATCTAAAGTCAGCGCCTTGTGCAACAGGCAGCACAACGACGGCGGTGACGACGACAGCTCCATAGATAACAGCCCCTTCTTCACCGGTGTGGTTCCAGACGGCCTGCTGAGATATTGCAATGAGAAGCGCAAAGCTGCACGGGTGGGCACAGTACGAAAAGCTACAAACTTGTACAGGAGAGTGTCCAGAGTCACGTACGTTGGAAAAGTCAACAACAAGCGTCTCAAGCCCTCCAGTGTAAAGTGTCTTGTGTGCCTGGTCACGTTGGTTAAAAGCAGTAAAGACAGGATGAGGGCGGGTATTAAACTCCGCTGTCCGTGCAACGTCAGGGTGTGCACAACCTGCTTCGAAAACAACCCGGAATGGCACCTGACACAGCCTCACTTCACAAAGTGTCCAACTGTACAGGAGTTCATCTGCACAGTCTGTGCCTGCTTCGATGGCGTCAAGGAGAAAGTATGCTGTGTTTGGATGTGCTCTAGGTGCTCCACTGAACACAAAGACCAAAGCGCGTCGACGTGTTCCAAGTGTTCCGGGAGCCTGGAAGGTTGCTCTCGACGCGAGACCCGCACCTTATGGTGTAGGTCTGATACGTCCAGCGAAAGCAAAGATCCGAGAACCGAGATCGTGTATGACGAGGAGAACATTGCTGCGTACAGAGATCTCATCAAATCGCAGGTTTTCGACAAGGTTTCGCGAAGTAGACACCTGTCAGCCTCGGACATCAGAACCTTGTTCCATGATTGCTTCGCACCACAAGCGTGCACCTGCACGTCCGATAGCGATAAAAACCCCATGTGCCCAAGCTGCACTCCTGTGCTGACTGTGATGCAGCTGCTGGCTGAAAATTCACGTCCTCTGGTAGCCTCTCTTGCCGAGCGTGCTGTACCAGGCAGAGCGCTAACCCGTAACGTGTACAATAGAGCCTTGCTGACTAGCATGCTGAATGATGAGGATCTGCCACTGTGCTCCAATGGACGTACATGTAAGGGTATGCTGGTAAACGCTCAGCACGCAAATCCCAGGCCGCTGACCTCGCTAATCTCACCCGAATCCTACAACCGGTTCGTCTCGAGTAGAGCTGAGAACGGAGAGATTCAATGGCTCAACCCATGTTGTTGCATCCTCTGTCTCTTGTTCAACCAATCTGCTGTCGTGAAGCAGATGCACAGCCCAGACAACCTATACCTGGAGAATCATCCGAGTGGGACCGTGTACTATTTCAATGTGAAACTCTCTCCCGATCTCGGGGTGCCGGAGGTGTGTGTAGGTGAGTGTCAAGGCTACCTTGTCAACTTTCAAGGGTCAGTGGGAAGTTACAGGCCCACTTCTTACTACAATTGGAGAGACATGCTAAAGGTGATGCACCGAGATACTAGTGGGAAGATCACATTCTCACCTTTAGGGTGCTGAAATTCAAATTCATTGTTTGTTGAACCAGCATGTTTTTCTCATGGCAACCGAACCTGAGAGAGGATCAAGCAATGCTATTTTGAAAAAAAAAAAAACATTAAAAAAAAACCCAAAAGAGAGTCTGTGGATGTGTACTGTCCAACCAGAAAATGTCCAACCAGTATGGCAGTGTCCATCCACATTTACTATATGAACATGAACACAACCATCTACCTACTAACAACAATAACCTGAACTGTACATCAGGTAGGCAAGCTTGCAGATAGATAAAATAGCTCTGACCATGGACATACTCCTAAAAAAACGACTCAGTTACCTAGAAGGTCCTTGTTGCAACGCGCATCATTTGCACACCGTGATGGATTTTGCCTTGCATCACGCATTGATTACAAGTGGAGAAGAGGAGTGTATTCAGTCTAAACCAGTAACTCGTGACAGGGCACGAGAACTCATAGACACTGTGCGGAGGAAGGGAGACCATGCCTCTTCTCTGTTCATGTCAATCTGGGAAGCTGACAACCAACGTGGAAGCGGTGGCTCCCCTGTAGCATCTGACATGTCACCTACAGAAATATATGCCATCTTGGAGGAGCTGACCCAAGCCAGTATCAGAGAACTGAAGTTCTACATGGGCTTCTTACAGGTCAAGACTCGTAAGCCTTTCAGTCAGGCTGAATTGGATGATATGACAGATAGAAGCGCCATGGCAACAGCTATAGCGCGGCGCTACGAATGTGACACTCGAGCAGCAGTGGTCACCCTGATGAGAAACATCAGGCACAACGACCTGGTAGAGAAGCTCAATGAAGGCTGTGAATAACTGCACACACACCTAAAGCCCACAAGACACAATCCAGAAGTGACTGTGTTTGAGAATATGGGACACCAACAAAGAAGATCCGATGTGCACAAAGTTGTGACTGTGTTTGTTATAAACAAAATGAGACATTGAAGAAGGACTATCTTTCACCGCAGAGAGCGTGATGTGTAACGTGACATGACACCTCAACAAGCCCTCTCTACTCTGAACCTGATCATATGTTTCATGCACAGTGTCTGATGTGTTCCTAAACTCTGTGTGTGTGTGTGTGTGTGTGTGTTGCTGTATTGGGACAATAAACGTTTGATGGAACAACGACTTGATGCGTGCACATTCATTACTCATATACCGCAAGGTAGTCTTGATATATTGGGATGTTGGGTATCCTGTCATGAAAACATGTTACATTTTTGCATCATAGTGTCTTGTATCATCACAGTGAAAAGGTCAGTACCAGAAATAAAAACGTTACCATATGTTCTTATTTAAAGGTCTTTATTCAACAACAGTTCTGTAAATGTTCAACATACCTTAAATGTGTTAACAGCTAATCCGATCAGACTTGTTCAATGTGGTCCCCTCCACAAACATCAATGTAGTTTTGGTTGGAGAGTGTAGCCATTGTTGCTACTTCTCCTCAAGTCAGGATGGAAATGTCTGCTGTAAAGCTCCCATTAACATAACATCTGTTGGATATTTATACACAAAGGCTGGACAGTTAACCCCTTATATGACATCATCTGATGATTAATGAGCAGTTGGCTGGCTGAGCATCTATAAGCATAACATTGGTTGCATATGTTCGCAGCAGATGGACCGTTGAGTGCTCCCATTGACATCACATTTGTTGGATGTGTACGGAGCCATCCTGACAAGTGTGTGTACTGGCCTGTGTACCTGTGTACTGGCTTGTGTACCTTGACTGGTTTGGGTGTGGATTTTAAAAAGACCCCCCTTTTCTCCCGTCTACATATTGACCATTCCAGTGTGACCCCTTAACCCTCGTGTTGTCTTTACATTTCACCACACACAGAGGGTCACAGTGACCCCCCAGGACAGGACAATGGCAGGGGCGGCTTTGGTGTCTTATCGTTATAGCGCCGCCTAGGGACTATATACAGTATTGCAGCAGTAAATCTAATATGATTGTAGAGGGCAGTGGGTCACAGTGACCCCCCAGGACAATGGCAGGGGCGGGTTTGGTGTCTTATCGTTATAGCGCCACCTAGGGACTATATACAGTATTGCAGCAGTAAATCTAATATGATTGTAGAGAGCAGTGGGTCACAGTGACCCCACAGGACAATGGCAGGGGCAGGGCCAGGGCCAGGGCTGGTGTCCACAACAGAGGGTCACAGAGACCCCCCAGGACAATGGCAGGGGCGGGTTTGGTGTCTTATCGTTATAGCGCTACCTAGGGACTATACACAGTATTGCAGCAGTAAATCTAATATGATTGTAGAGGGCAGAGGGTCACAGTGACCCACCCAGGACAATGGCAGGGGCGGGTTTGGTGTCTTATCGTTATAGCGCTACCTAGGGACTATACACAGTATTGCAGCAGTAAATCTACTATGATTGTAGAGGGCAGAGGGTCACAGTGACCCACCCAGGACAATGGCAGGGGCGGGTTTGGTGTCTTATCGTTATAGCGCTACCTAGGGACTATACACAGTATTGCAGCAGTAAATCTACTATGATTGTAGAGGGCAGAGGGTCACAGTGACCCCCCAGGACAATGGCAATGTGGCAGGGACAGGGGCAGGGCTGGTTGGTTTCTTATCTTTGTAGCGCCGCCTTTGGACTATATACAGTATTGCAGCAGTAAATCTAATATGATTGAAGAGGGTAGAGGGTCACAGGGACCCCTTAGGACAATGGTAATGTGGCAGGGGCCAGGGCCAGGGCCAGGGCTGGTGTCCACAACAGAGGGTCACAGAGACCCCTCCCAGGACAATGGCAATGTGGCAGGGCTGGTGTCTTATCGTTATAGTGCCGCCTAGGGACTATACACGGTATTGCAGCAGTAAATCTAATATGATTGTAGAGGGCAGTGGGTCACAGTGACCCCCCAGGACAATGGCAGGGGCAGGGACAGGGGCAGGACTGGTGTCTTATCATTGTAGCGCCGCCTTTGGACTATATACAGTATTGCAGCAGTAAATCTAATATGATTGTAGAGAGCAGTGGGTCACAGGGACCCCTTAGGACAATGGCAATGTGGCAGGGGCAAGGCCAATGGCTGATGTCCACAAGAGGGTCACAGAGACCCCCCCCCCACCCCAGGACAATGGCAATGTGGCAGGGCCAGGGCTGGTGTCTTATCATTGTAGCGCCATTTAGGGACTATACACAGTATTTCAGTCATATGTCAGTGAGTCAGTCAGTCAGTCAGTCAGCCAGCCAGCCAGCCCGTCAGCCAACATGTCCTGTCCTTCTATCTTCTATCTCCACCACTAATCTCAGCTCCTAAACTGAAATGAGCACAGGTCGGACAGAATGGCAGTGTACATCCTTTGCATATAAATGTCTTGCAACCAAAGCACAAAGTCTGTGTTTTACGGTCCATCTTTGGTGGGCATATCTGACACCTCTTCCTCTTGCTATGTATTCCAGGTGAGCTGACAGCTGATGAGGTGGTGGTGGTGGTGGTCATGGGCTGCCGCTGCTGCTGCTGCTGCTGCTGCTGCTGCTCTCTTTGTTGTTGTTGTTGCTGTCGTTGTCGTTCTTCTTTTTCTGCTTCTGCAGCCTCTACATCCTCATTCTTATCCTCCTCCTCCTCCTCCTCCTCCTCCTCCTCAGGTCGATCACGACATTTAGCGCTACTTGTTCTTCTCTGAACAGCTCTCACGACCGAGGCAGACGCTGCCGTGCGAGGTAGACGCTCCCTGCTTTGGATGAGTGGAGTCACCAGCGCCTTTCCCAGTTGTTCCAGGAACATCCTCCTTTTGTTTCGTTTACCCGACAGCCAGCCAGGTTTGATCTCTCGCCATAACACAAAGGCATTGTACGAAGAAACGTCGATGATGTTGTGAAAGATGACCAAGGGCCAGCGCGCTGTCATTCTTCTACAGCTGTATGTTCCAATCACCTTATCCAAGTTGTCCACACCTCCTTTGTTGCTGTTGTAGTCTAGAACGATGGCCGGTTTCTTGTCTTTGCGATGGCCGCCGCCGCCGCCGCCGCCAACGTCGTTGTCGTCGTCTTTGTCGTCGTCGTGGGGAGCCTCCGTGTGCAACGTGCTCATGAGCATAACGTTCTTGTTTTTCTTTGCCATGTAGGACACCAAAGTGGTGGTGGACGTGAATGCAAACTTTGAGGACAAGACTCCTCTGTTCTTGGATGTCAGCAGCGCCGGCGGGAGTTCGGGCTTGTTTTTTCTAACCGTACCGACCATGGCGATGTTCCTCTCTAAGAGGCGCTGTCCGAGCTCGTAAGAGGTAAAGAAATTGTCACACGTGACGGTTCTGCCGTTGCCGCCCGTCAGTCCCTCCGTGACATCGAGCACAACCCTCATCCCCTGGTTTTTCTCCGAAGCGCCAGAGGTCGGCTTCCCGGTGTAGACTTGCATTTTCCACGCGTAGCTCGACTTTGCATCACACGCCACCCACGTCTTGATTCCATACCTGGCCGGCTTGCTCGGTATATACTGTCGGAAAGGACAACGACCTTTTGTGTGTGTGTGTGTGTGTGTGTGTGTGTGTGTGTGTGTGTAAGAAGGAGACAAAGGGTGGGAAAAAAAAGAATAAGAATAAGAATAACAAACCAAAAAATTCATCTCAAACTCGCTCACACACACACACACACACACACACACACCAAAAGCATTTATTGTATGCCAACAACTACTACTACTACTACTACTACCTCTGAAGGGAACCAGTTGCTCATCCACCGTTATGTCAGGCCCTGGGTTGTAGAGGTAGGGAAGCCGCTCGGTCCATTTGTCCCACACCTCTCTTACGGCTGCCAGTTTGTCAGCGGCGCGTCTCTCGGGTCTCGACTCGCGATCGTCAAAGCGTAGCATTCTCGAGTAAATGTGAAACACTTTGAGAGGCATGGTGGCACGGAAAATCGCCCTACCGCTCTCCGCGTCCCATAGACTGGCCGCGGCCTCGCCTCGAGACCTGTATACGCCTGCTAGGATCAGCAGCCCTATGTAGGCGTGCAAGTCGATTCGACGCATGTCTTTCCAGCCGTCTCCGTACTTTCGAAAACCCTCCAGATTTGTCATATCTAGCACAATTTTGTCTATCGCCGGTGTGAGAAACATTTGAAACGTTGACACGATGTCGTGGGCATTGGCAACGGCGTACGCGGTGGGTCCCGGTGCCGGTGAGTTTGCTTCTTCTGCTGCTGCTGCTGCTGTTGTTGTTGTTTCCCTTCTTCCCCTCCTCATATATCTGACATCGTCGACATCATCGGCATCGGCATCGTCATCGACATCGGCATCGACATCGGCATCGTGCTGCGCTATTACCCTGCGATGTTTGTAAAATGCCACTGAGGACCATTTGATAGTGTTGTTCTTGGACATGTATATTTCTCCTTGTTCTTGTTCTTGTTCTTGTTCTTCTTCTTCTTCTTCTTCGTCTTCTTCTTCTTCTCCTTCTTCTTCAGCCGCAGCCTCAGCCTCTTCTCCCGCGCGACGACCGTCTTCCTCGCCTTCCTCCCCCGCATCCGATTCTTCCGACACGTCCTCTTCAGAATCAGAGTAGCGTCGCCCGGCGTTTGAGGAAATCTCGTCCAACACCTGTTTAGCCGTGAAACCCGCAGTCGCGGGCGGGTGACATCGCGTTAGTGGAACAGAACAGTACCGATTGGATAATGTCTCCTCAGTTGGACTCGACAGTACTGGTTGGATAACAACGTTACGGTTGGACACAACAGTACTAGCCGGATGCAATCGCGTCAGTCGAACAGAACAGTACCGATCGGATAACATGGCATCAGTTGGACAAAAGAGTACTGGTTGTGTAAGACCATCGATCCAATAGGGGATATACCGTTTAGAGTGTCCGACTGCCGACCGTTCCTCTAACCGGTGATACTGGACTGTACAGAGTGTCTGTCAAGTCTTCCGTTGGGTTGGGTTGGGTTGGGTTGGGTTAGGTTGCTTGGCCACCCCCAGCAAATGTGTGTGTGTATATATATATATATACTGTATGTGTAAATAGACAGCAGAACAGCTCCGTTTATTCACAACCCTTCTTCTTCTTCTTCTTCTTCTTCTTCTTCTTCTTCTTCTTCTGTGTACAGAGTCTGCGTACTGCACCAAAGCCCATGACCATGGCGTGTCCTGTCCCCGTGTACACGGTGGTGGATAAAGTGTTGGAAGAAATGCTGAAGGTGGAAGCGGACAAAGCCCGCAGCCCGGGCTCGATCGAGTGGACTTCGCGCGTCCAGATGTTGGAGGCGTACAAGCACGACGTAGCAGAGAGACACCGGTGTATCGGAGGTTATCTGGATCGCTTACTTCCAGAAGATTCGCACGTCCCTCTCCTCTGGTCTTACTATCAAAGTAAGATGAATCCGGTCGAGTTGATGCACAAAGTCATCGATCGCTACCTCGAGAGCGAGGAAAGCGCAATGAAATTCCTACGGGTCTTATTTCAGGTGGACGAGCACTTGTACGCAGAGCTGCTGGAACGCGGACCCCGGGGGAAGTTTGGTGAGTGTTGTGTTGTGTGCTGCTACTGAGCTCATTTATCGGGGCCTGGATGGAATACGATCAGCCACACGCCGTTTGACTAAAGTCTAAAATAATATTTCTGCACGTTTGTTTGTTTGTACGTTTGTTTGTACGTTTGTACGTACGGTCTCTTTCAGTCAGGAGAGATCCTCCCCTTGTGGAATTGACAGAGAAGGTGCGTTCTGCGCTCGGTGACAAGGTGGCGCTTCTCAAGACCGTGACGACGACGCCGCTTTACAGGAACAAGATCGTGAACGTCAAGTGCGCCCTGGATGTACTGAAGACACACGGTCAGCTGCTTCCAGAGGAATATGCCGAGTTCGGGTTAAACGAATGCAATACCCTCGCTATGACTCGGATACTGCACAAACTGTGCAGCGACACTACCGTCCCTCGAGCCAACCGGGAGTTCATCTCGTTGGTGGTGGCCTCCTTTAACATGCACGCCTTTGACCTTCTAGGGATGTCTATGAAAGATGTGCTAGTGTTTGTCAAGTAAAAAAAAAAGAAATGAATAAAATCTCACTGTACTAATCTACATGTCATGATGTCGATGTGTGTTACAAATGAAATAAAACTATATTGTTGAACTGAAGAAACTTGACTGGTTGCGTCATTTGGACAGTATAAAATCAGTCTCAGCAGACAGAGATATCTCAGTCTCAGCATTCTGTCTCTCATTCAGAGAGCTTAATTCTACTCTTGGACGTGTTTTCGTCTGTTATAATGGACAAGTTTGTCGAGACCAAGTTGAGAGAGTGGGGTTTTGAGCGTCATATCCCAAACTTTACATCTGAAGAGATTGACACACAAACGTTCCTGAGTCTGACAGAGGAAAGCAACAGACCCTTGCTGAACAAGTTGTGCGGAAAGATCGGACCCTCTGCATTGCTTAGAAAACGTATCCAACGCTTCAAAATGGAAAGCGACGGGCATGACAATGACATGAATACAGAAGACTGAGGAGGTAAGACTCAGAGTAACAACCTGTGTTTGTGATGTGTAATTGTTACCCTCGATCCTTGATCGTAAAACAAGTCATCTCCGTATTTTATTTGTTTTTTTATTTTTTTATTTTTTATTTTTTTACTACAGCTCCCAGCTCTAAGAAGCCTCTCGGGTCGCCCTAAGAAGCCTCTCGGGTCGCCCTAAGAAAGCCACTCGGGCCGTGCTGAGAAGCCACTCGTGTCTCAAGTATTGTGTAATGTGATGTGATGTGATGTGCTTTGCTGAACTGAATAAAAACAAAAAAACTCTACCACTTTTGGCCTCGTATTTTATTCTTCAGCGTTCTTCTTCTTCTTCTTCAAACACAGGGGAAACTTTGGTATCTGGAGAGGAATTGAACTGGGGAGGTTGGGTGCCTGGAGATCAGATGATGGGGGGGGGGGGGGGGATTTGGGTGATGGCAAACTTTGGGTCTCACACTACAGCTCCCAGCTCTAAGAAGCCTCTCGGGTCGCCCTAAGAAGCCTCTCGTGTCTCAAGTATTATGTGATGTGATGTGATGTGATGTGATGTGATGTGATGTGCTTTGCTGAACTGAATAAAAGCAAAACTCTTTGGCCTCGTATTTTATTCTTCAGTGTTCTTCTTCTTCTTCTTCAAACACAGGGGAAACTTTGGCATCTGGAGATAATTTAACCGGGGAGGTCGGGTGCCTGGAGATCAGAGGAAGGGGGGAGAATTTGGGTGATGGCAAAGTTTGAGTCTCACTGGAAAATGGTCAAAAAAATGTAGACGGGATAAAAAGGGGTGGGGGGGGGTCTTTTTAAAATCCACATCCGAACCTGTCCAGGTCCACAAGGCTGTGTGCAGGTCCACAAGGCCGTGTGCAGCCTGTGTGTATTGGCTGAGAACTTTTCTGTTGCGTTTTCAAGCACCCTTCTACTTTCTCGGCCACCAGATGTCGCTGTGTGTCATGTCATTCGGTTTACCGGGGACGTTGGGTGTCAAAAGGGTGACAAAAGGCAGAGGGGGGGTGGGGGTAATGGCCGCCTCTGCCAGACACACCACGTGGTAATTATTAAGGGGGGGTGGGTCACCCCGACCCGAAGGGGGGTGACAAAAGGCAGAGGGGGGGTGGGGGTAATGGCCGCCTCTGCCAGACACACCACGTGGTAATTATTAAGGGGGGGGTGGGTCACCCCGACCCGAAGGGGGGTGACAAAAGGCAGAGGGGGGGTGGGGGTAATGGCCGCCTCTGCCGGACACACCACGTGGTAATTATTAAGGGGGGGGGGGGGTGGGTCACCCTGACCCGAAGGGCAACCAACGGTCGTTGACAGTCGTTTGGGAGACGCGCGGTCATTATTACGGGGGGGGGCATTGGAGGGTCCCTGGAGATCAGAGGCAGTGTGACAGATGTGTTTTATTCATGCGCTACCACTCATCTACTGTCAACGGTCGTGCGTGACAAAAGGCAGAGGGGGTAATAGCGGCCTCTACCGGACACACGCGGTAATCATTAAGGGGGAGGGCCACCCTGACCCGAAGGGCAACGCAAGGGTTAACCGGATGCCATGACATAGCGACATCTGCTGCCCCAAAAAGGAGGAGGGTGCGCGAAAATGCAACACAAAAATCCTCACCAAATACACATACGCTGTGTACTGGCTTGTGTACCTGGTTGGTCAGAAGGTGGTTTCTGAGCAAAGGAAAAAGGCCCTGTAAACGCATGAAATGTGCCATATTATCCCTGACATAATTACCAAGCATGTCTGTCTCTACCATTGAATGTACCAAAAGCCAAAGCTCAGGCTCATCCCCAGAATCACAATCGGGACCCTTTGCTGAACATGTAGGTTGCACTACAGGTTTATCCGTCACATTGGAGGGTCCCTGGAGATCAGAGGCAGTGTGACAGATGTGTTTTATTCATGCGCTACCACTCATCGACTCTCAACGGTCATGCGTGACAAAAAGGCAGAGGGGGTAATAGCGGCCTCTACCGGACACACGCGGTAATCATTAAGGGGGAGGGCCACCCTGACCCGAAGGGCAACGCAAGGGTTAGTCTCATCTGGTCCCAGGGCAGAGACCATTGTTTTCCACAATTTTGTCTGAGGGCAGGTGAATCCCTCCTGGTCTCAGGGCAGAAGTCCTCTTTTTCTGGTTTCAGGGCAGAAGTCCTATTTTTATGTTCTCAGGGCAAAGTAGTTGGACAAAAGGGAGTCAACTGTCTCTTCTGGTCTCAGGGCAGAAGTTGTCTGAGGGCAGGTGAATCCCTCCTGGTCTCAGGGCAGAAGTTGTCTGAGGGCAGGTGAATCTCTCCTGGTCTCAGGGCAGAAGTTGTCTGAGGGCAGGTGAATCGCTCCTGGTCTCAGGGCAGAAGTTGTCTGAGGGCAGGTGAATCCCTCCTGGTCTCAGGGCAGAAGTCCTATTTTTCTGTTCTCAGGGCAAAGTAGTTGGACAAAAGGGAGTCAACTGACTCTTCTGGTCTCAGGGCAGAAGCTGTCTGAGGGCAGGTGAATCGCTCCTGGTCTCAGGGCAGAAGTTGTCTGAGGGCAGGTGAATACCTCCTGGTCTCAGGGCAGAAGTCCTATTTTTCTGTTCCCAGGGCAAAGTAGTTGGACAAAAGGGAGTCAACTGACTCTTCTGGTCTCAGGGCAGAAGCTGTCTGAGGGCAGGTGAATCTCTCCTGGTCTCAGGGCAGAAGCTGTCTGAGGGCAGGTGAATCTCTCCTGGTCTAAGGGCAGAAGTTGTCTGAGGGCAGGTGAATCCCTCCTGGTCTCAGGGCGGAAGTTGATTTGTAGGATTTTCCTCATGGTTGTTTAGTCTCATCTGGTCCCAGGGCAGAGACCATTGTTTTCCACAATTTTGTCTGAGGGCAGGTGAATCCCTCCTGGTCTCAGGGCAGAAGTCCTATTTTTCTGTTTTCAGGGCAAAGTAGTTGGACAAAAGGGAGTCAACTGTCTCTTCTGGTCTCAGGGCAGAAGCTGTCTGAGGGCAGGTGAATCTCTCCTGGTGTCAGGGCAGAAGTCGTTTTGTAGGATTTTCCTCATGGCTGTTTAGTCTCATCTGTTCCCAGGGCAGAGACCATTGTTTCCCACAATTTTGTCTGAGGGCAGGTGAATCCCTCCTGGTCTCAGGGCAGAAGTCCTATTTTTGTGGTCTCAGGGCAGAAGTCCTATTTTTCTGTTCTCATGGCAAAGTAGTTGGACAAAAGGGAGTCAACTGTCTCTTCTGGTCTCAGGGCAGAAGCTGTCTGAGGGCAGGTGAATCCCTCCTGGTCTCAGGGCAGAAGTTGTCTGAGGGCAGGTGAATCTCTCCTGGTCTCAGGGCAGAAGTTGTCTGAGGGCAGGTGAATCTCTCCTGGTCTCAGGGCAGAAGTCCTATTTTTCTGGTCTCAGGGCAGAAGTTGTCTGAGGTCAGGTGAATCTCTCCTGGTCTCAGGGCAGAAGTTGTCTGAGGGCAGGTGAATCGCTCCTGGTCTCAGGGCAGAAGTTGTCTGAGGGCAGGTGAATACCTCCTGGTCTCAGGGCAGAAGTCCTATTTTTCTGTTCTCAGGGCAAAGTAGTTGGACAAAAGGGAGTCAACTGTCTCCTCTGGTCTCAGGGCAGAAGTTGTCTGAGGGCAGGTGAATCCCTCCTGGTCTCAGAGCAGAAGTTGTCTGAGGGCAGGTGAATCCCTCCTGGTCTCAGGGCAGAAGTCCTATTTTTCTGGTTTCAGGGCAGAAGTCCTATTTTTCTGTTCTCAGGGCAAAGTAGTTGGACAAAAGGGAGTCAACTGACTCTTCTGGTCTCAGGGCAGAAGCTGTCTGAGGGCAGGTGAATCTCTCCTGGTCTCAGGGCAGAGACCATTGTTTCCCACAATTTTGTCTGAGGGCAGGTGAATCCCTCCTGGTCTCAGGGCAGAAGTCCTATTTTTCTGGTCTCAGGGCAGAAGTCCTATTTTTCTGTTCTCAGGGCAAAGTAGTTGGACAAAAGGGAGTCAACTGACTCTTCTGGTCTCAGGGCAGAAGCTGTCTGAGGGCAGGTGAATCTCTCCTGGTCTCAGGGCAGAAGTTGTCTGAGGGCAGGTGAATCCCTCCTGGTCTCAGGGCAGAAGTTGTCTGAGGGCAGGTGAATCTCTCCTGGTCTCAGGGCAGAAGTTGTCTGAGGGCAGGTGAATCTCTCCTGGTCTCAGGGCAGAAGTTGATTTGTAGGATTTTCATCATGTTTGTCTAGTCTCATCTGGTCCCAGGGCAGAGACCATTGTTTCCCACAATTTTGTCTGAGGGCAGGTGAATACATCCTGGTCTCAGGGCAGAAGTCCTATTTTTCTGTTCTCAGGGCAAAGTGGTTGGACAAAAGGGAGTCAACTGTCTCTTCTGGTCTCAGGGCAGAAGTTGTCTGAGGGCAGGTGAATCCCTCCTGGTCTCAGGGCAGAAGTTGTCTGAGGGCAGGTGAATCTCTCCTGGTCTCAGGGCAGAAGTTGTCTGAGGGCAGGTGAATCGCTCCTGGTCTCAGGGCAGAAGTTGTCTGAGGGCAGGTGAATACCTCCTGGTCTCAGGGCAGAAGTCCTATTTTTCTGTTCCCAGGGCAAAGTAGTTGGACAAAAGGGAGTCAACTGACTCTTCTGGTCTCAGGGCAGAAGCTGTCTGAGGGCAGGTGAATCTCTTCTGGTCTCAGGGCAGAAGCTGTCTGAGGGCAGGTGAATCTCTCCTGGTCTAAGGGCAGAAGTTGTCTGAGGGCAGGTGAATCCCTCCTGGTCTCAGGGCAGAAGTTGATTTGTAGGATTTTCCTCATGGTTGTTTAGTCTCATCTGGTCCCAGGGCAGAGACCATTGTTTTCCACAATTTTGTCTGAGGGCAGGTGAATCCCTCCTGGTCTCAGGGCAGAAGTCCTCTTTTTCTGGTTTCAGGGCAGAAGTCCTATTTTTATGTTCTCAGGGCAAAGTAGTTGGACAAAAGGGAGTCAACTGTCTCTTCTGGTCTCAGGGCAGAGGTTGTCTGAGGGCAGGTGAATCCCTCCTGGTCTCAGGGCAGAAGTTGTCTGAGGGCAGGTGAATCTCTCCTGGTCTCAGGGCAGAAGTTGTCTGAGGGCAGGTGAATCGCTCCTGGTCTCAGGGCAGAAGTTGTCTGAGGGCAGGTGAATCCCTCCTGGTCTCAGGGCAGAAGTCCTATTTTTCTGTTCTCAGGGCAAAGTAGTTGGACAAAAGGGAGTCAACTGACTCTTCTGGTCTCAGGGCAGAAGCTGTCTGAGGGCAGGTGAATCTCTCCTGGTCTCAGGGCAGAAGTTGTCTGAGGGCAGGTGAATCCCTCCTGGTCTCAGGGCAGAAGTTGTCTGAGGGCAGGTGAATCTCTCCTGGTCTCAGGGCAGAAGTTGATTTGTAGGATTTTCCTCATGTTTGTTTAGTCTCATCTGGTCCCAGGGCAGAGACCATTGTTTTCCACAATTTTGTCTGAGGGCAGGTGAATCCCTCCTGGTCTCAGGGCAGAAGTCCTATTTTTCTGGTCTCAGGGCAGAAGTTGTCTGAGGGCAGGTGAATCGCCCCTGGTCTCAGGGCAGAAGTTGATTTGTAGGATTTTCCTCATGGTTGTTTAGTCTCATCTGGTCCCAGGGCAGAGACCATTGTTTCCCACAATTTTGTCTGAGGGCAGGTGAATCCCTCCTGGTCTCAGGGCAGAAGTCCTATTTTTCTGTTCTCAGGGCAAAGTAGTTGGACAAAAGGGAGTCAACTGTCTCTTCTGGTCTCAGGGCAGAAGTTGTCTAAGGGCAGGTGAATCCCTCCTGGTCTCAGGGCAGAAGTTGTCTGAGGGCAGGTGAATCTCTCCTGGTCTCAGGGCAGAAGTTGTCTGAGGGCAGGTGAATCTCTCCTGGTCTCAGGGCAGAAGTTGTCTGAGGGCAGGTGAATCTCTCCTGGTCTCAGGGCAGAAGTTGATTTGTAGGATTTTCCTCATGGTTGTTTAGTCTCATCTGGTCCCAGGGCAGAGACCATTGTTTCCCACAATTTTGTCTGAGGGCAGGTGAATCCCTCCTGGTCACAGGGCAGAAGTCCTATTTTTCTGGTCTCAGGGCAGAAGTCCTATTTTTCTGTTCTCAGGGCAAAGTAGTTGGACAAAAGGGAGTCAACTGACTCTTCTGGTCTCAGGGCAGAAGCTGTCTGAGGGCAGGTGAATCTCTCCTGGTCTCAGGGCAGAGACCATTGTTTCCCACAATTTTGTCTGAGGGCAGGTGAATCCCTCCTGGTCTCAGGGCAGAAGTCCTATTTTTCTGTTCTCAGGGCAAAGTAGTTGGACAAAAGGGAGTCAACTGACTCTTCTGGTCTCAGGGCAGAAGTTGTCTGAGGGCAGGTGAATCTCTCCTGGTCTCAGGGCAGAAGTTGTCTGAGGGCTGGTGAATCCCTCCTGGTCTCAGGGCCGAAGTTGATTTGTAGGATTTTCCTCATGTTTGTTTAGTCTCATCTGGTCCCAGGGCAGAGACCATTGTTTTCCACAATTTTGTCTGAGGGCAGGTGAATCCCTCCTGGTCTCAGGGCAGAAGTCCTATGTTTCTGGTCTCAGGGCAGAAGTTGTCTGAGGTCAGGTGAATCTCTCCTGGTCTCAGGGCAGAAGTTGTCTGAGGGCAGGTGAATCGCTCCTGGTCTCAGGGCAGAAGTTGTCTGAGGGCAGGTGAATACCTCCTGGTCTCAGGGCAGAAGTTGTCTGAGGGCAGGTGAATGCCTCCTGGTCTCAGGGCAGAAGTTGATTTGTAGGATTTTCATCATGTTTGTCTAGTCTCATCTGGTCCCAGGGCAGAGACCATTGTTTCCCACAATTTTGTCTGAGGGCAGGTGAATCCATCCTGGTCTCAGGGCAGAAGTCCTATTTTTCTGTTCTCAGGGCAAAGTGGTTGGACAAAAGGGAGTCAACTGTCTCTTCTGGTCTCAGGGCAGAAGTTGTCTGAGGGCAGGTGAATCCCTCCTGGTCTCAGGGCAGAAGTTGTCTGAGGGCAGGTGAATCTCTCCTGGTCTCAGGGCAGAAGTTGTCTGAGGGCAGGTGAATCGCTCCTGGTCTCAGGGCAGAAGTTGTCTGAGGGCAGGTGAATCGCTCCTGGTCTCAGGGCAGAAGTTGTCTGAGGGCAGGTGAATACCTCCTGGTCTCAGGGCAGAAGTCCTATTTTTCTGTTCTCAGGGCAAAGTAGTTGGACAAAAGGGAGTCAACTGACTCTTCTGGTCTCAGGGCAGAAGCTGTCTGATGGCAGGTGAATCTCTCCAGGTCTCAGGGCAGAAGCTGTCTGAGGGCAGTTGAATCTCTCCTGGTCTCAGGGCAGAAGTTGTCTGAGGGCAGGTGAATCTCTCCTGGTCTCAGGGCAGAAGTTGTCTGAGGGCAGGTGAATCGCTCCTGGTCTCAGGGCAGAAGTTGTCTGAGGGCAGGTGAATACCTCCTGGTCTCAGGGCAGAAGTCCTATTTTTCTGTTCTCAGGGCAAAGTAGTTGGACAAAAGGGAGTCAACTGACTCTTCTGGTCTCAGGGCAGAAGTTGTCTGAGGGCAGGTGAATCTCTCCTGGTCTCAGGGCAGAAGCTGTCTGAGGGCAGTTGAATCTCTCCTGGTCTCAGGGCAGAAGTTGTCTGAGGGCAGGTGAATCTCTCCTGGTCTCAGGGCAGAAGTTGTCTGAGGGCAGGTGAATCGCTCCTGGTCTCAGGGCAGAAGTTGTCTGAGGGCAGGTGAATACCTCCTGGTCTCAGGGCAGAAGTCCTATTTTTCTGTTCTCAGGGCAAAGTAGTTGGACAAAAGGGAGTCAACTGACTCTTCTGGTCTCAGGGCAGAAGTTGTCTGAGGGCAGGTGAATCTCTCCTGGTCTCAGGGCAGAAGTTGTCTGAGGGCTGGTGAATCCCTCCTGGTCTCAGGGCAGAAGTTGATTTGTAGGATTTTCCTCATGTTTGTTTAGTCTCATCTGGTCCCAGGGCAGAGACCATTGTTTTCCACAATTTTGTCTGAGGGCAGGTGAATCCCTCCTGGTCTCAGGGCAGAAGTCCTATTTTTCTGGTCTCAGGGCAGAAGTTGTCTGAGGTCAGGTGAATCTCTCCTGGTCTCAGGGCAGAAGTTGTCTGAGGGCAGGTGAATCGCTCCTGGTCTCAGGGCAGAAGTTGTCTGAGGGCAGGTGAATCCCTCCTGGTCTCAGGGCAGAAGTCCTATTTTTCTGTTCTCAGGGCAAAGTAGTTGGACAAAAGGGAGTCAACTGACTCTTCTGGTCTCAGGGCAGAAGCTGTCTGAGGGCAGGTGAATCTCTCCTGGTCTCAGGGCAGAAGTTGTCTGAGGGCAGGTGAATCTCTCCTGGTCTCAGGGCAGAAGTTGATTTGTAGGATTTTCCTCATGGTTGTTTAGTCTCATCTGGTCCCAGGGCAGAGACCATTGTTTTCCACAATTTTGTCTGAGGGCAGGTGAATCCCTCCTGGTCTCAGGGCAGAAGTCCTATTTTTCTGGTCTCAGGGCAGAAGTTGTCTGAGGTCAGGTGAATCTCTCCTGGTCTCAGGGCAGAAGTTGTCTGAGGGCAGGTGAATCGCTCCTGGTCTCAGGGCAGAAGTTGTCTGAGGGCAGGTGAATCCCTCCTGGTCTCAGGGCAGAAGTCCTATTTTTCTGGTCTCAGGGCAGAAGTTGTCTGAGGTCAGGTGAATCTCTCCTGGTCTCAGGGCAGAAGTTGTCTGAGGGCAGGTGAATCGCTCCTGGTCTCAGGGCAGAAGTTGTCTGAGGGCAGGTGAATCCCTCCTGGTCTCAGGGCAGAAGTCCTATTTTTCTGTTCTCAGGGCAAAGTAGTTGGACAAAAGGGAGTCAACTGACTCTTCTGGTCTCAGGGCAGAAGCTGTCTGAGGGCAGGTGAATCTCTCCTGGTCTCAGGGCAGAAGTTGTCTGAGGGCAGGTGAATCTCTCCTGGTCTCAGGGCAGAAGTTGATTTGTAGGATTTTCCTCATGGTTGTTTAGTCTCATCTGGTCCCAGGGCAGAGACCATTGTTTTCCACAATTTTGTCTGAGGGCAGGTGAATCCCTCCTGGTCTCAGGGCAGAAGTCCTATTTTTCTGGTCTCAGGGCAGAAGTTGTCTGAGGTCAGGTGAATCTCTCCTGGTCTCAGGGCAGAAGTTGTCTGAGGGCAGGTGAATCGCTCCTGGTCTCAGGGCAGAAGTTGTCTGAGGGCAGGTGAATCCCTCCTGGTCTCAGGGCAGAAGTCCTATTTTTCTGTTCTCAGGGCAAAGTAGTTGGACAAAAGGGAGTCAACTGTCTCTTCTGGTCTCAGGGCAGAAGTTGTCTGAGGGCAGGTGAATCCCTCCTGGTCTCAGGGCAGAAGTTGTCTGAGGGCAGGTGAATCTCTCCTGGTCTCAGGGCAGAAGTTGTCTGAGGGCAGGTGAATCGCTCCTGGTCTCAGGGCAGAAGTTGTCTGAGGGCAGGTGAATCGCTCCTGGTCTCAGGGCAGAAGTTGTCTGAGGGCAGGTGAATGCCTCCTGGTCTCAGGGCAGAAGTTGATTTGTAGGATTTTCATCATGTTTGTCTAGTCTCATCTGGTCCCAGGGCAGAGACCATTGTTTCCCACAATTTTGTCTGAGGGCAGGTGAATCCATCCTGGTCTCAGGGCAGAAGTCCTATTTTTCTGTTCTCAGGGCAAAGTGGTTGGACAAAAGGGAGTCAACTGTCTCTTCTGGTCTCAGGGCAGAAGTTGTCTGAGGGCAGGTGAATCCCTCCTGGTCTCAGGGCAGAAGTTGTCTGAGGGCAGGTGAATCTCTCCTGGTCTCAGGGCAGAAGTTGTCTGAGGGCAGGTGAATCGCTCCTGGTCTCAGGGCAGAAGTTGTCTGAGGGCAGGTGAATCGCTCCTGGTCTCAGGGCAGAAGTTGTCTGAGGGCAGGTGAATACCTCCTGGTCTCAGGGCAGAAGTCCTATTTTTCTGTTCTCAGGGCAAAGTAGTTGGACAAAAGGGAGTCAACTGACTCTTCTGGTCTCAGGGCAGAAGCTGTCTGATGGCAGGTGAATCTCTCCAGGTCTCAGGGCAGAAGCTGTCTGAGGGCAGTTGAATCTCTCCTGGTCTCAGGGCAGAAGTTGTCTGAGGGCAGGTGAATCTCTCCTGGTCTCAGGGCAGAAGTTGTCTGAGGGCAGGTGAATCGCTCCTGGTCTCAGGGCAGAAGTTGTCTGAGGGCAGGTGAATACCTCCTGGTCTCAGGGCAGAAGTCCTATTTTTCTGTTCTCAGGGCAAAGTAGTTGGACAAAAGGGAGTCAACTGACTCTTCTGGTCTCAGGGCAGAAGTTGTCTGAGGGCAGGTGAATCTCTCCTGGTCTCAGGGCAGAAGCTGTCTGAGGGCAGTTGAATCTCTCCTGGTCTCAGGGCAGAAGTTGTCTGAGGGCAGGTGAATCTCTCCTGGTCTCAGGGCAGAAGTTGTCTGAGGGCAGGTGAATCGCTCCTGGTCTCAGGGCAGAAGTTGTCTGAGGGCAGGTGAATACCTCCTGGTCTCAGGGCAGAAGTCCTATTTTTCTGTTCTCAGGGCAAAGTAGTTGGACAAAAGGGAGTCAACTGACTCTTCTGGTCTCAGGGCAGAAGTTGTCTGAGGGCAGGTGAATCTCTCCTGGTCTCAGGGCAGAAGTTGTCTGAGGGCTGGTGAATCCCTCCTGGTCTCAGGGCAGAAGTTGATTTGTAGGATTTTCCTCATGTTTGTTTAGTCTCATCTGGTCCCAGGGCAGAGACCATTGTTTTCCACAATTTTGTCTGAGGGCAGGTGAATCCCTCCTGGTCTCAGGGCAGAAGTCCTATTTTTCTGGTCTCAGGGCAGAAGTTGTCTGAGGTCAGGTGAATCTCTCCTGGTCTCAGGGCAGAAGTTGTCTGAGGGCAGGTGAATCGCTCCTGGTCTCAGGGCAGAAGTTGTCTGAGGGCAGGTGAATCCCTCCTGGTCTCAGGGCAGAAGTCCTATTTTTCTGTTCTCAGGGCAAAGTAGTTGGACAAAAGGGAGTCAACTGACTCTTCTGGTCTCAGGGCAGAAGCTGTCTGAGGGCAGGTGAATCTCTCCTGGTCTCAGGGCAGAAGTTGTCTGAGGGCAGGTGAATCTCTCCTGGTCTCAGGGCAGAAGTTGATTTGTAGGATTTTCCTCATGGTTGTTTAGTCTCATCTGGTCCCAGGGCAGAGACCATTGTTTTCCACAATTTTGTCTGAGGGCAGGTGAATCCCTCCTGGTCTCAGGGCAGAAGTCCTATTTTTCTGGTCTCAGGGCAGAAGTTGTCTGAGGTCAGGTGAATCTCTCCTGGTCTCAGGGCAGAAGTTGTCTGAGGGCAGGTGAATCGCTCCTGGTCTCAGGGCAGAAGTTGTCTGAGGGCAGGTGAATCCCTCCTGGTCTCAGGGCAGAAGTCCTATTTTTCTGTTCTCAGGGCAAAGTAGTTGGACAAAAGGGAGTCAACTGACTCTTCTGGTCTCAGGGCAGAAGCTGTCTGAGGGCAGGTGAATCTCTCCTGGTCTCAGGGCAGAGACCATTGTCTCCCACAATTTTGTCTGAGGGCAGGTGAATCCCTCCTGGTCTCAGGGCAGAAGTTCTATTTATCTGGTCTCAGGGCAGAAGTTCTATTTTTCTGTTCTCAGGGCAAAGTAGTTGGACAAAAGGGAGTCAACTGACTCTTCTGGTCTCAGGGCAGAAGCTGTCTGAGGGCAGGTGAATCTCTCCTGGTCTCAGGGCAGAAGTTGTCTGAGGGCAGGTGAATCCCTCCTGGTCTCAGGGCAGAAGTTGATTTGTAGGATTTTCATCATGTGTGTCTAGTCTCATCTGGTCCCAGGGCAGAGACCATTGTTTCCCACAATTTTGTCTGAGGGCAGGTGAATCCATCCTGGTCTCAGGGCAGAAGTCCTATTTTTCTGTTCTCAGGGCAAAGTGGTTGGACAAAAGGGAGTCAACTGTCTCTTCTGGTCTCAGGGCAGAAGCTGTCTGAGGGCAGGTGAATCTCTCCTGGTCTCAGGGCAGAGACCATTGTTTCCCACAATTTTGTCTGAGGGCAGGTGAATCCCTCCTGGTCTCAGGGCAGAAGTCCTATTTTTCTGGTCTCAGGGCAGAAGTCCTATTTTTCTGTTCTCAGGGCAAAGTAGTTGGACAAAAGGGAGTCAACTGACTCTTCTGGTCTCAGGGCAGAAGCTGTCTGAGGGCAGGTGAATCCCTCCTGGTCTCAGGGCAGAAGTTGTCTGAGGGCAGGTGAATCCCTCCTGGTCTCAGGGCAGAAGTTGTCTGAGGGCAGGTGAATCTCTCCTGGTCTCAGGGCAGAAGTTGTCTGAGGGCAGGTGAATCGCTCCTGGTCTCAGGGCAGAAGTTGTCTGAGGGCAGGTGAATCGCTCCTGGTCTCAGGGCAGAAGTTGTCTGAGGGCAGGTGAATGCCTCCTGGTCTCAGGGCAGAAGTTGATTTGTAGGATTTTCATCATGTTTGTCTAGTCTCATCTGGTCCCAGGGCAGAGACCATTGTTTCCCACAATTTTGTCTGAGGGCAGGTGAATCCATCCTGGTCTCAGGGCAGAAGTCCTATTTTTCTGTTCTCAGGGCAAAGTGGTTGGACAAAAGGGAGTCAACTGTCTCTTCTGGTCTCAGGGCAGAAGTTGTCTGAGGGCAGGTGAATCCCTCCTGGTCTCAGGGCAGAAGTTGTCTGAGGGCAGGTGAATCTCTCCTGGTCTCAGGGCAGAAGTTGTCTGAGGGCAGGTGAATCGCTCCTGGTCTCAGGGCAGAAGTTGTCTGAGGGCAGGTGAATCGCTCCTGGTCTCAGGGCAGAAGTTGTCTGAGGGCAGGTGAATACCTCCTGGTCTCAGGGCAGAAGTCCTATTTTTCTGTTCTCAGGGCAAAGTAGTTGGACAAAAGGGAGTCAACTGACTCTTCTGGTCTCAGGGCAGAAGCTGTCTGATGGCAGGTGAATCTCTCCAGGTCTCAGGGCAGAAGCTGTCTGAGGGCAGTTGAATCTCTCCTGGTCTCAGGGCAGAAGTTGTCTGAGGGCAGGTGAATCTCTCCTGGTCTCAGGGCAGAAGTTGTCTGAGGGCAGGTGAATCGCTCCTGGTCTCAGGGCAGAAGTTGTCTGAGGGCAGGTGAATACCTCCTGGTCTCAGGGCAGAAGTCCTATTTTTCTGTTCTCAGGGCAAAGTAGTTGGACAAAAGGGAGTCAACTGACTCTTCTGGTCTCAGGGCAGAAGTTGTCTGAGGGCAGGTGAATCTCTCCTGGTCTCAGGGCAGAAGCTGTCTGAGGGCAGTTGAATCTCTCCTGGTCTCAGGGCAGAAGTTGTCTGAGGGCAGGTGAATCTCTCCTGGTCTCAGGGCAGAAGTTGTCTGAGGGCAGGTGAATCGCTCCTGGTCTCAGGGCAGAAGTTGTCTGAGGGCAGGTGAATCCCTCCTGGTCTCAGGGCAGAAGTCCTATTTTTCTGTTCTCAGGGCAAAGTAGTTGGACAAAAGGGAGTCAACTGACTCTTCTGGTCTCAGGGCAGAAGCTGTCTGAGGGCAGGTGAATCTCTCCTGGTCTCAGGGCAGAAGTTGTCTGAGGGCAGGTGAATCTCTCCTGGTCTCAGGGCAGAAGTTGATTTGTAGGATTTTCCTCATGGTTGTTTAGTCTCATCTGGTCCCAGGGCAGAGACCATTGTTTTCCACAATTTTGTCTGAGGGCAGGTGAATCCCTCCTGGTCTCAGGGCAGAAGTCCTATTTTTCTGGTCTCAGGGCAGAAGTTGTCTGAGGTCAGGTGAATCTCTCCTGGTCTCAGGGCAGAAGTTGTCTGAGGGCAGGTGAATCGCTCCTGGTCTCAGGGCAGAAGTTGTCTGAGGGCAGGTGAATCCCTCCTGGTCTCAGGGCAGAAGTCCTATTTTTCTGGTCTCAGGGCAGAAGTTGTCTGAGGTCAGGTGAATCTCTCCTGGTCTCAGGGCAGAAGTTGTCTGAGGGCAGGTGAATCGCTCCTGGTCTCAGGGCAGAAGTTGTCTGAGGGCAGGTGAATCCCTCCTGGTCTCAGGGCAGAAGTCCTATTTTTCTGTTCTCAGGGCAAAGTAGTTGGACAAAAGGGAGTCAACTGACTCTTCTGGTCTCAGGGCAGAAGCTGTCTGAGGGCAGGTGAATCTCTCCTGGTCTCAGGGCAGAAGTTGTCTGAGGGCAGGTGAATCTCTCCTGGTCTCAGGGCAGAAGTTGATTTGTAGGATTTTCCTCATGGTTGTTTAGTCTCATCTGGTCCCAGGGCAGAGACCATTGTTTTCCACAATTTTGTCTGAGGGCAGGTGAATCCCTCCTGGTCTCAGGGCAGAAGTCCTATTTTTCTGGTCTCAGGGCAGAAGTTGTCTGAGGTCAGGTGAATCTCTCCTGGTCTCAGGGCAGAAGTTGTCTGAGGGCAGGTGAATCCCTCCTGGTCTCAGGGCAGAAGTCCTATTTTTCTGTTCTCAGGGCAAAGTAGTTGGACAAAAGGGAGTCAACTGTCTCTTCTGGTCTCAGGGCAGAAGTTGTCTGAGGGCAGGTGAATCCCTCCTGGTCTCAGGGCAGAAGTTGTCTGAGGGCAGGTGAATCTCTCCTGGTCTCAGGGCAGAAGTTGTCTGAGGGCAGGTGAATCGCTCCTGGTCTCAGGGCAGAAGTTGTCTGAGGGCAGGTGAATCGCTCCTGGTCTCAGGGCAGAAGTTGTCTGAGGGCAGGTGAATGCCTCCTGGTCTCAGGGCAGAAGTTGATTTGTAGGATTTTCATCATGTTTGTCTAGTCTCATCTGGTCCCAGGGCAGAGACCATTGTTTCCCACAATTTTGTCTGAGGGCAGGTGAATCCATCCTGGTCTCAGGGCAGAAGTCCTATTTTTCTGTTCTCAGGGCAAAGTGGTTGGACAAAAGGGAGTCAACTGTCTCTTCTGGTCTCAGGGCAGAAGTTGTCTGAGGGCAGGTGAATCCCTCCTGGTCTCAGGGCAGAAGTTGTCTGAGGGCAGGTGAATCTCTCCTGGTCTCAGGGCAGAAGTTGTCTGAGGGCAGGTGAATCGCTCCTGGTCTCAGGGCAGAAGTTGTCTGAGGGCAGGTGAATCGCTCCTGGTCTCAGGGCAGAAGTTGTCTGAGGGCAGGTGAATACCTCCTGGTCTCAGGGCAGAAGTCCTATTTTTCTGTTCTCAGGGCAAAGTAGTTGGACAAAAGGGAGTCAACTGACTCTTCTGGTCTCAGGGCAGAAGCTGTCTGATGGCAGGTGAATCTCTCCAGGTCTCAGGGCAGAAGCTGTCTGAGGGCAGTTGAATCTCTCCTGGTCTCAGGGCAGAAGTTGTCTGAGGGCAGGTGAATCTCTCCTGGTCTCAGGGCAGAAGTTGTCTGAGGGCAGGTGAATCGCTCCTGGTCTCAGGGCAGAAGTTGTCTGAGGGCAGGTGAATACCTCCTGGTCTCAGGGCAGAAGTCCTATTTTTCTGTTCTCAGGGCAAAGTAGTTGGACAAAAGGGAGTCAACTGACTCTTCTGGTCTCAGGGCAGAAGTTGTCTGAGGGCAGGTGAATCTCTCCTGGTCTCAGGGCAGAAGCTGTCTGAGGGCAGTTGAATCTCTCCTGGTCTCAGGGCAGAAGTTGTCTGAGGGCAGGTGAATCTCTCCTGGTCTCAGGGCAGAAGTTGTCTGAGGGCAGGTGAATCGCTCCTGGTCTCAGGGCAGAAGTTGTCTGAGGGCAGGTGAATACCTCCTGGTCTCAGGGCAGAAGTCCTATTTTTCTGTTCTCAGGGCAAAGTAGTTGGACAAAAGGGAGTCAACTGACTCTTCTGGTCTCAGGGCAGAAGTTGTCTGAGGGCAGGTGAATCTCTCCTGGTCTCAGGGCAGAAGTTGTCTGAGGGCTGGTGAATCCCTCCTGGTCTCAGGGCAGAAGTTGATTTGTAGGATTTTCCTCATGTTTGTTTAGTCTCATCTGGTCCCAGGGCAGAGACCATTGTTTTCCACAATTTTGTCTGAGGGCAGGTGAATCCCTCCTGGTCTCAGGGCAGAAGTCCTATTTTTCTGGTCTCAGGGCAGAAGTTGTCTGAGGTCAGGTGAATCTCTCCTGGTCTCAGGGCAGAAGTTGTCTGAGGGCAGGTGAATCGCTCCTGGTCTCAGGGCAGAAGTTGTCTGAGGGCAGGTGAATCCCTCCTGGTCTCAGGGCAGAAGTCCTATTTTTCTGTTCTCAGGGCAAAGTAGTTGGACAAAAGGGAGTCAACTGACTCTTCTGGTCTCAGGGCAGAAGCTGTCTGAGGGCAGGTGAATCTCTCCTGGTCTCAGGGCAGAAGTTGTCTGAGGGCAGGTGAATCTCTCCTGGTCTCAGGGCAGAAGTTGATTTGTAGGATTTTCCTCATGGTTGTTTAGTCTCATCTGGTCCCAGGGCAGAGACCATTGTTTTCCACAATTTTGTCTGAGGGCAGGTGAATCCCTCCTGGTCTCAGGGCAGAAGTCCTATTTTTCTGGTCTCAGGGCAGAAGTTGTCTGAGGTCAGGTGAATCTCTCCTGGTCTCAGGGCAGAAGTTGTCTGAGGGCAGGTGAATCGCTCCTGGTCTCAGGGCAGAAGTTGTCTGAGGGCAGGTGAATCCCTCCTGGTCTCAGGGCAGAAGTCCTATTTTTCTGTTCTCAGGGCAAAGTAGTTGGACAAAAGGGAGTCAACTGACTCTTCTGGTCTCAGGGCAGAAGCTGTCTGAGGGCAGGTGAATCTCTCCTGGTCTCAGGGCAGAGACCATTGTCTCCCACAATTTTGTCTGAGGGCAGGTGAATCCCTCCTGGTCTCAGGGCAGAAGTTCTATTTATCTGGTCTCAGGGCAGAAGTTCTATTTTTCTGTTCTCAGGGCAAAGTAGTTGGACAAAAGGGAGTCAACTGACTCTTCTGGTCTCAGGGCAGAAGCTGTCTGAGGGCAGGTGAATCTCTCCTGGTCTCAGGGCAGAAGTTGTCTGAGGGCAGGTGAATCCCTCCTGGTCTCAGGGCAGAAGTTGATTTGTAGGATTTTCATCATGTGTGTCTAGTCTCATCTGGTCCCAGGGCAGAGACCATTGTTTCCCACAATTTTGTCTGAGGGCAGGTGAATCCATCCTGGTCTCAGGGCAGAAGTCCTATTTTTCTGTTCTCAGGGCAAAGTGGTTGGACAAAAGGGAGTCAACTGTCTCTTCTGGTCTCAGGGCAGAAGCTGTCTGAGGGCAGGTGAATCTCTCCTGGTCTCAGGGCAGAGACCATTGTTTCCCACAATTTTGTCTGAGGACAGGTGAATCCCTCCTGGTCTCAGGGCAGAAGTCCTATTTTTCTGGTCTCAGGGCAGAAGTCCTATTTTTCTGTTCTCAGGGCAAAGTAGTTGGACAAAAGGGAGTCAACTGACTCTTCTGGTCTCAGGGCAGAAGCTGTCTGAGGGCAGGTGAATCCCTCCTGGTCTCAGGGCAGAAGTTGTCTGAGGGCAGGTGAATCCCTCCTGGTCTCAGGGCAGAAGTTGTCTGAGGGCAGGTGAATCTCTCCTGGTCTCAGGGCAGAAGTTGTCTGAGGGCAGGTGAATCGCTCCTGGTCTCAGGGCAGAAGTTGTCTGAGGGCAGGTGAATCGCTCCTGGTCTCAGGGCAGAAGTTGTCTGAGGGCAGGTGAATGCCTCCTGGTCTCAGGGCAGAAGTTGATTTGTAGGATTTTCATCATGTTTGTCTAGTCTCATCTGGTCCCAGGGCAGAGACCATTGTTTCCCACAATTTTGTCTGAGGGCAGGTGAATCCATCCTGGTCTCAGGGCAGAAGTCCTATTTTTCTGTTCTCAGGGCAAAGTGGTTGGACAAAAGGGAGTCAACTGTCTCTTCTGGTCTCAGGGCAGAAGTTGTCTGAGGGCAGGTGAATCCCTCCTGGTCTCAGGGCAGAAGTTGTCTGAGGGCAGGTGAATCTCTCCTGGTCTCAGGGCAGAAGTTGTCTGAGGGCAGGTGAATCGCTCCTGGTCTCAGGGCAGAAGTTGTCTGAGGGCAGGTGAATCGCTCCTGGTCTCAGGGCAGAAGTTGTCTGAGGGCAGGTGAATACCTCCTGGTCTCAGGGCAGAAGTCCTATTTTTCTGTTCTCAGGGCAAAGTAGTTGGACAAAAGGGAGTCAACTGACTCTTCTGGTCTCAGGGCAGAAGCTGTCTGATGGCAGGTGAATCTCTCCAGGTCTCAGGGCAGAAGCTGTCTGAGGGCAGTTGAATCTCTCCTGGTCTCAGGGCAGAAGTTGTCTGAGGGCAGGTGAATCTCTCCTGGTCTCAGGGCAGAAGTTGTCTGAGGGCAGGTGAATCGCTCCTGGTCTCAGGGCAGAAGTTGTCTGAGGGCAGGTGAATACCTCCTGGTCTCAGGGCAGAAGTCCTATTTTTCTGTTCTCAGGGCAAAGTAGTTGGACAAAAGGGAGTCAACTGACTCTTCTGGTCTCAGGGCAGAAGTTGTCTGAGGGCAGGTGAATCTCTCCTGGTCTCAGGGCAGAAGCTGTCTGAGGGCAGTTGAATCTCTCCTGGTCTCAGGGCAGAAGTTGTCTGAGGGCAGGTGAATCTCTCCTGGTCTCAGGGCAGAAGTTGTCTGAGGGCAGGTGAATCGCTCCTGGTCTCAGGGCAGAAGTTGTCTGAGGGCAGGTGAATACCTCCTGGTCTCAGGGCAGAAGTCCTATTTTTCTGTTCTCAGGGCAAAGTAGTTGGACAAAAGGGAGTCAACTGACTCTTCTGGTCTCAGGGCAGAAGTTGTCTGAGGGCAGGTGAATCTCTCCTGGTCTCAGGGCAGAAGTTGTCTGAGGGCTGGTGAATCCCTCCTGGTCTCAGGGCAGAAGTTGATTTGTAGGATTTTCCTCATGTTTGTTTAGTCTCATCTGGTCCCAGGGCAGAGACCATTGTTTTCCACAATTTTGTCTGAGGGCAGGTGAATCCCTCCTGGTCTCAGGGCAGAAGTCCTATTTTTCTGGTCTCAGGGCAGAAGTTGTCTGAGGTCAGGTGAATCTCTCCTGGTCTCAGGGCAGAAGTTGTCTGAGGGCAGGTGAATCGCTCCTGGTCTCAGGGCAGAAGTTGTCTGAGGGCAGGTGAATACCTCCTGGTCTCAGGGCAGAAGTCCTATTTTTCTGTTCTCAGGGCAAAGTAGTTGGACAAAAGGGAGTCAACTGTCTCCTCTGGTCTCAGGGCAGAAGTTGTCTGAGGGCAGGTGAATCCCTCCTGGTCTCAGAGCAGAAGTTGTCTGAGGGCAGGTGAATCCCTCCTGGTCTCAGGGCAGAAGTCCTATTTTTCTGTTCTCAGGGCAAAGTAGTTGGACAAAAGGGAGTCAACTGACTCTTCTGGTCTCAGGGCAGAAGCTGTCTGAGGGCAGGTGAATCTCTCCTGGTCTCAGGGCAGAGACCATTGTTTCCCACAATTTTGTCTGAGGGCAGGTGAATCCCTCCTGGTCTCAGGGCAGAAGTTCTATTTTTCTGGTCTCAGGGCAGAAGTTCTATTTTTCTGTTCTCAGGGCAAAGTAGTTGGACAAAAGGGAGTCAACTGACTCTTCTGGTCTCAGGGCAGAAGCTGTCTGAGGGCAGGTGAATCTCTCCTGGTCTCAGGGCAGAAGTTGTCTGAGGGCAGGTGAATCCCTCCTGGTCTCAGGGCAGAAGTTGTCTGAGGGCAGGTGAATCTCTCCTGGTCTCAGGGCAGAAGTTGTCTGAGGGCAGGTGAATCTCTCCTGGTCTCAGGGCAGAAGTTGATTTGTAGGATTTTCATCATGTGTGTCTAGTCTCATCTGGTCCCAGGGCAGAGACCATTGTTTTCCACAATTTTGTCTGAGGGCAGGTGAATCCATCCTGGTCTCAGGGCAGAAGTCCTATTTTTCTGTTCTCAGGGCAAAGTGGTTGGACAAAAGGGAGTCAACTGTCTCTTCTGGTCTCAGGGCAGAAGTTGTCTGAGGGCAGGTGAATCTCTCCTGGTCTCAGGGCAGAAGTTGTCTGAGGGCAGGTGAATCGCTCCTGGTCTCAGGGCAGAAGTTGTCTGAGGGCAGGTGAATCGCTCCTGGTCTCAGGGCAGAAGTCCTATTTTTCTGTTCTCAGGGCAAAGTAGTTGGACAAAAGGGAGTCAACTGACTCTTCTGGTCTCAGGGCAGAAGCTGTCTGAGGGCAGGTGAATCTCTCCTGGTCTCAGGGCAGAAGCTGTCTGAGGGCAGGTGAATCTCTCCTGGTCTAAGGGCAGAAGTTGTCTGAGGGCAGGTGAATCCCTCCTGGTCTCAGGGCAGAAGTTGATTTGTAGGATTTTCCTCATGGTTGTTTAGTCTCATCTGGTCCCAGGGCAGAGACCATTGTTTTCCACAATTTTGTCTGAGGGCAGGTGAATCCCTCCTGGTCTCAGGGCAGAAGTCCTATTTTTCTGGTCTCAGGGCAGAAGTCCTATTTTTATGTTCTCAGGGCAAAGTAGTTGGACAAAAGGGAGTCAACTGTCTCTTCTGGTCTCAGGGCAGAAGTTGTCTGAGGGCAGGTGAATCGCTCCTGGTCTCAGGGCAGAAGTTGTCTGAGGGCAGGTGAATACCTCCTGGTCTCAGGGCAGAAGTCCTATTTTTCTGTTCTCAGGGCAAAGTAGTTGGACAAAAGGGAGTCAACAGTCTCCTCTGGTCTCGGGGCAGAAGTTGTCTGAGGGCAGGTGAATCACTCCTGGTCTCAGGGCAGAAGTTGTCTGAGGGCAGGTGAATCTCTCCTGGTCTCAGGGCAGAAGTTGTCTGAGGGCAGGTGAATCTCTCCTGGTCTCAGGGCAGAAGTTGATTTGTAGGATTTTCATCATGTTTGTCTAGTCTCATCTGGTCCCAGGGCAGAGACCATTGTTTCCCACAATTTTGTGTGAGGGCAGGTGAATCCATCCTGGTCTCAGGGCAGAAGTCCTATTTTTCTGTTCTCAGGGCAAAGTGGTTGGACAAAAGGGAGTCAACTGTCTCTTCTGGTCTCAGGGCAGAAGTTGTCTGAGGGCAGGTGAATCCCTTCTGGTCTCAGGGCAGAAGTTGTCTGAGGGCAGGTGAATCTCTCCTGGTCTCAGGGCAGAAGTTGTCTGAGGGCAGGTGAATCGCTCCTGGTCTCAGGGCAGAAGTTGTCTGAGGGCAGGTGAATCGCTCCTGGTCTCAGGGCAGAAGTTGTCTGAGGGCAGGTGAATGCCTCCTGGTCTCAGGGCAGAAGTTGATTTGTAGGATTTTCATCATGTTTGTCTAGTCTCATCTGGTCCCAGGGCAGAGACCATTGTTTCCCACAATTTTGTCTGAGGGCAGGTGAATCCATCCTGGTCTCAGGGCAGAAGTCCTATTTTTCTGTTCTCAGGGCAAAGTGGTTGGACAAAAGGGAGTCAACTGTCTCTTCTGGTCTCAGGGCAGAAGTTGTCTGAGGGCAGGTGAATCCCTCCTGGTCTCAGGGCAGAAGTTGTCTGAGGGCAGGTGAATCTCTCCTGGTCTCAGGGCAGAAGTTGTCTGAGGGCAGGTGAATCGCTCCTGGTCTCAGGGCAGAAGTTGTCTGAGGGCAGGTGAATCTCTCCTGGTCTCAGGGCAGAAGTTCTCTGAGGGCAGGTGAATACCTCCTGGTCTCAGGGCAGAAGTCCTATTTTTCTGTTCTCAGGGCAAAGTAGTTGGACAAAAGGGAGTCAACTGACTCTTCTGGTCTCAGGGCAGAAGCTGTCTGAGGGCAGGTGAATCTCTCCTGGTCTCAGGGCAGAAGCTGTCTGAGGGCAGGTGAATCTCTCCTGGTCTAAGGGCAGAAGTTGTCTGAGGGCAGGTGAATCCCTCCTGGTCTCAGGGCAGAAGTTGATTTGTAGGATTTTCCTCATGGTTGTTTAGTCTCATCTGGTCCCAGGGCAGAGACCATTGTTTTCCACAATTTTGTCTGAGGGCAGGTGAATCCCTCCTGGTCTCAGGGCAGAAGTCCTATTTTTCTGGTCTCAGGGCAGAAGTTGTCTGAGGTCAGGTGAATCTCTCCTGGTCTCAGGGCAGAAGTTGTCTGAGGGCAGGTGAATCGCTCCTGGTCTCAGGGCAGAAGTTGTCTGAGGGCAGGTGAATACCTCCTGGTCTCAGGGCAGAAGTCCTATTTTTCTGTTCTCAGGGCAAAGTAGTTGGACAAAAGGGAGTCAACTGTCTCCTCTGGTCTCAGGGCAGAAGTTGTCTGAGGGCAGGTGAATCCCTCCTGGTCTCAGGGCAGAAGTTGTCTGAGGGCAGGTGAATCTCTCCTGGTCTAAGGGCAGAAGTTGTCTGAGGGCAGGTGAATCCCTCCTGGTCTCAGGGCAGAAGTTGATTTGTAGGATTTTCCTCATGGTTGTTTAGTCTCATCTGGTCCCAGGGCAGAGACCATTGTTTTCCACAATTTTGTCTGAGGGCAGGTGAATCCCTCCTGGTCTCAGGGCAGAAGTCCTATTTTTCTGGTCTCAGGGCAGAAGTTGTCTGAGGTCAGGTGAATCTCTCCTGGTCTCAGGGCAGAAGTTGTCTGAGGGCAGGTGAATCGCTCCTGGTCTCAGGGCAGAAGTTGTCTGAGGGCAGGTGAATATCTCCTGGTCTCAGGGCAGAAGTCCTATTTTTCTGTTCTCAGGGCAAAGTAGTTGGACAAAAGGGAGTCAACTGTCTCCTCTGGTCTCAGGGCAGAAGTTGTCTGAGGGCAGGTGAATCTCTCCTGGTCTCAGAGCAGAAGTTGTCTGAGGGCAGGTGAATCCCTCCTGGTCTCAGGGCAGAAGTCCTATTTTTCTGGTTTCAGGGCAGAAGTCCTATTTTTCTGTTCTCAGGGCAAAGTAGTTGGACAAAAGGGAGTCAACTGACTCTTCTGGTCTCAGGGCAGAAGCTGTCTGAGGGCAGGTGAATCTCTCCTGGTCTCAGGGCAGAGACCATTGTTTTCCACAATTTTGTCTGAGGGCAGGTGAATCCCTCCTGGCCTCAGGGCAGAAGTCCTATTTTTCTGGTCTCAGGGCAGAAGTCCTATTTTTATGTTCTCAGGGCAAAGTAGTTGGACAAAAGGGAGTCAACTGTCTCTTCTGGTCTCAGGGCAGAAGTTGTCTGAGGGCAGGTGAATCTCTCCTGGTCTCAGGGCAGAAGTCCTATTTTTCTGTTCTCAGGGCAAAGTAGTTGGACAAAAGGGAGTCAACTGACTCTTCTGGTCTCAGGGCAGAAGCTGTCTGAGGGCAGGTGAATCTCTCCTGGTCTCAGGGCAGAGACCATTGTTTCCCACAATTTTGTCTGAGGGCAGGTGAATCCCTCCTGGTCTCAGAGCAGAAGTCCTATTTTTCTGTTCTCAAGGCAAAGTAGTTGGACAAAAGGGAGTCAACTGACTCTTCTGGTCTCAGGGCAGAAGTTGTCTGAGGGCAGGTGAATCTCTCCTGGTCTCAGGGCAGAAGTTGTCTGAGGGCTGGTGAATCCCTCCTGGTCTCAGGGCAGAAGTTGATTTGTAGGATTTTCCTCATGGTTGTTTAGTCTCATCTGGTCCCAAGGCAGAGACCATTGTTTTCCACAATTTTGTCTGAGGGCAGGTGAATCCCTCCTGGTCTCAGGGCAGAAGTCCTATTTTTCTGGTCTCAGGGCAGAAGTTGTCTGAGGTCAGGTGAATCTCTCCTGGTCTCAGGGCAGAAGTTGTCTGAGGGCAGGTGAATACCTCCTGGTCTCAGGGCAGAAGTTGTCTGAGGGCAGGTGAATACCTCCTGGTCTCAGGGCAGAAGTCCTATTTTTCTGTTCTCAGGGCAAAGTACTTGGACAAAAGGGAGTCAACTGTCTCCTCTGGTCTCAGGGCAGAAGTTGTCTGAGGGCAGGTGAATCCCTCCTGGTCTCAGAGCAGAAGTTGTCTGAGGGCAGGTGAATCTCTCCTGGTCTCAGGGCAGAAGTTGTCTGAGGGCAGGTGAATCTCTCCTGGTCTCAGGGCAGAAGTTGATTTGTAGGATTTTCCTCATGTTTGTCTAGTCTCATCTGGTCCCAGGGCAGAGACCATTGTTTCCCACAATTTTGTCTGAGGGCAGGTGAATCCCTCCTGGTCTCAGGGCAGAAGTTGTCTGAGGGCAGGTGAATCTCTCCTGGTCTCAGGGCAGAAGTTGTCTGAGGGCAGGTGAATCTCTCCTGGTCTCAGGGCAGAAGTTGATTTGTAGGATTTTCATCATGTTTGTCTAGTCTCATCTGGTCCCAGGGCAGAGATCATTGTTTCCCACAATTTTGTCTGAGGGCAGGTGAATCCATCCTGGTCTCAGGGCAGAAGTCCTATTTTTCTGTTCTCAGGGCAAAGTAGTTGGACAAAAGGGAGTCAACTGTCTCTTCTGGTCTCAGGGCAGAAGTTGTCTGAGGGCAGGTGAATCTCTCCTGGTCTCAGGGCAGAAGTTGTCTGAGGGCAGGTGAATCGCTCCTGGTCTCAGGGCAGAAGTTGTCTGAGGGCAGGTGAATACCTCCTGGTCTCAGGGCAGAAGTCCTATTTTTTTGTTCTCAGGGCAAAGTAGTTGGACAAAAGGGAGTCAACTGTCTCCTCTGGTCTCAGGGCAGAAGTTGTCTGAGGGCAGGTGAATCCCTCCTGGTCTCAGGGCAGAAGTTGTCTGAGGGCAGGTGAATCTCTCCTGGTCTCAGGGCAGAAGTTGTCTGACGGCAGGCGAATCTCTCCTGGTCTCAGGGCAGAAGTTGATTTGTAGGATTTTCCTCATGTTTGTCTAGTCTCATCTGGTCCCAGGGCAGAGACCATTGTTTCCCACAATTTTGTCTGAGGGCAGGTGAATCCCTCCTGGTCTCAGGGCAGAAGTCCTATTTTTTTGGTCTCAGGGCAGAAGTCCTATTTTTCTGTCCTCAGGGCAAAGTAGTTGGACAAAAGGGAGTCAACTGACTCTTCTGGTCTCAGGGCAGAAGCTGTCTGAGGGCAGGTGAATCTCTCCTGGTCTCAGGGCAGAAGTTGTCTGAGGGCAGGTGAATCCCTCCTGGTCTCAGGGCAGAAGTTGTCTGAGGGCAGGTGAATCTCTCCTGGTCTCAGGGCAGAAGTTGTCTGAGGGCAGCTGAATCTCTCCTGGTCTCAGGGCAGAAGTTGTCTGAGGGCAGGTGAATCTCTCCTGGTCTCAGGGCAGAAGATGTCTGAGGGCAGGTGAATCTCTCCTGGTCTCAGGCCAGAAGTTGTCTGAGGGCAGGTGAATCTCTCCTGGTCTCAGGGCAGAAGTTGATTTGTAGGATTTTCATAATGTTTGTCTAGTCTCATCTGGTCCCAGGGCAGAGACCATTGTTTCCCACAATTTTGTTTGAGGGCAGGTGAATCCATCCTGGTCTCAGGGCAGAAGTCCTATTTTTCTGTTCTCAGGGCAAAGTGGTTGGACAAAAGGGAGTCAACTGTCTCTTCTGGTCTCAGGGCAGAAGTTGTCTGAGGGCAGGTGAATCCCTCCTGGTCTCAGGGCAGAAGTTGTCTGAGGGCAGGTGAATCCCTCCTGGTCTCAGGGCAGAAGTTGTCTGAGGGCAGGTGAATCTCTCCTGGTCTCAGGGCAGAAGTTGTCTGAGGGCAGGTGAATCGCTCCTGGTCTCAGGGCAGAAGTCCTATTTTTCTGGTCTCAGGGCAGAAGTCCTATTTTTCTGTTCTCAGGGCAAAGTAGTTGGACAAAAGGGAGTCAACTGACTCTTCTGGTCTCAGGGCAGAAGCTGTCTGAGGGCAGGTGAATCTCTCCTGGTCTCAGGGCAGAGACCATTGTTTCCCACAATTTTGTCTGAGGGCAGGTGAATCCCTCCTGGTCTCAGGGCAGAAGTCCTATTTTTCTGTTCTCAGGGCAAAGTAGTTGGACAAAAGGGAGTCAACTGACTCTTCTGGTCTCAGGGCAGAAGCTGTCTGAGGGCAGGTGAATCTCTCCTGGTCTCAGGGCAGAGACCATTGTTTCCCACAATTTTGTCTGAGGGCAGGTGAATCCCTCCTGGTCTCAGGGCAGAAGTCCTATTTTTCTGTTCTTAAGGCAAAGTAGTTGGACAAAAGGGAGTCAACTGACTCTTCTGGTCTCAGGGCAGAAGCTGTCTGAGGGCAGGTGAATCTCTCCTGGTCTCAGGGCAGAAGTTGTCTGAGGGCAGGTGAATCCCTCCTGGTCTCAGGGCAGAAGTTGTCTGAGGGCAGGTGAATCTCTCCTGGTCTCAGGGCAGAAGTTGTCTGAGGGCAGGTGAATCTCTCCTGGTCTCAGGGCAGAAGTTGATTTGTAGGATTTTCATCATGTTTGTCTAGTCTCATCTGGTCCCAGGGCAGAGACCATTGTTTCCCACAATTTTGTCTGAGGGCAGGTGAATCCATCCTGGTCTCAGGGCAGAAGTCCTATTTTTCTGTTCTCAGGGCAAAGTGGTTGGACAAAAGGGAGTCAACTGTCTCTTCTGGTCTCAGGGCAGAAGCTGTCTGAGGGCAGGTGAATCTCTCCTGGTCTCAGGGCAGAAGTTGTCTGAGGGCAGGTGAATCGCTCCTGGTCTCAGGGCAGAAGTTGTCTGAGGGCAGGTGAATCGCTCCTGGTCTCAGGGCAGAAGTTGTCTGAGGGCAGGTGAATACCTCCTGGTCTCAGGGCAGAAGTCCTATTTTTTTGTTCTCAGGGCAAAGTAGTTGGACAAAAGGGAGTCAACTGTCTCCTCTGGTCTCAGGGCAGAAGTTGTCTGAGGGCAGGTGAATCCGTCCTGGTCTCAGGGCAGAAGTTGTCTGAGGGCAGGTGAATCTCTCCTGGTCTCAGGGCAGAAGTTGTCTGAGGGCAGGTGAATCTCTCCTGGTCTCAGGGCAGAAGTTGATTTGTAGTATTTTCCTCATGTTTGTCTAGTCTCATCTGGTCCCAGGGCAGAGACCATTGTTTCCCACAATTTTGTCTGAGGGCAGGTGAATCCCTCCTGGTCTCAGGGCAGAAGTCCTATTTTTCTGGTCTCAGGGCAGAAGTCCTATTTTTCTGTTCTCAGGGCAAAGTAGTTGGACAAAAGGGAGTCAACTGACTCTTCAGGTCTCAGGGCAGAAGCTGTCTGAGGGCAGGTGAATCTCTCCTGGTCTCAGGGCAGAAGTTGTCTGAGGGCAGGTGAATCTCTCCTGGTCTCAGGGCAGAAGCTGTCTGAGGGCAGGTGAATCCCTCCTGGTCTCAGGGCAGAAGTTGTCTGAGGGCAGGTGAATCTCTCCTGGTCTCAGGGCAGAAGTTGTCTGAGGGCAGCTGAATCTCTCCTGGTCTCAGGGCAGAAGTTGTCTGAGGGCAGGTGAATCTCTCCTGGTCTCAGGGCAGAAGATGTCTGAGGGCAGGTGAATCTCTCCTGGTCTCAGGGCAGAAGTTGTCTGAGGGCAGGTGAATCTCTCCTGGTCTCAGGCCAGAAGTTGTCTGAGGGCAGGTGAATCTCTCCTGGTCTCAGGGCAGAAGTTGATTTGTAGGATTTTCCTCATGGTTGTTTAGTCTCATCTGGTCACAGGGCAGAGACCGTTGTTTCCCACAATTTTGTCTGAGGGCAGGTGAATCCCTCCTGGTCTCAGGGCAGAAGTCCTATTTTTCTGGTCTCAGGGCAGAAGTCCTATTTTTCTGTTCTCAGGGCAAAGTAGTTGGACAAAAGGGAGTCAACTGTCTCTTCTGGTCTCAGGGCAGAAGCTGTCTGAGGGCAGGTGAATCTCTCCTGCTCTCCAGGCAGAAGTTGTTTGAGGGCAGGTGAATCCCTCCTGGTCTCAGGGCAGAAGTTGTCTGAGGGCAGGTGAATCTCTCCTGGTCTCAGGGCAGAAGTTGTCTGAGGGCAGGTGAATCTCTCCTGGTCTCAGGGCAGAAGTTGATTCGTAGGATTTTCCTCATGTTTGTCTAGTCTCATCTGGTCCCAGGGCAGAGACCATTGTTTCCCACAATTTTGTCTGAGGGCAGGTGAATCCATCCTGGTCTCAGGGCAGAAGTCCTATTTTTCTGGTCTCAGGGCAAAGTAGTTGGACAAAAGGGAGTCAACTGACTCTTCTGGTCTCAGGGCAGAAGCTGTCTGAGGGCAGGTGAATCTCTCCTGGTCTCAGGGCAGAAGTTGATTTGTAGGATTTTCCTCATGGTTGTTTAGTCTCATCTGGTCCCAGGGCAGAGACCATTGTTTCCCACAATTTTGTCTGAGGGCAGGTGAATCCCTCCTGGTCTCAGGGCAGAAGTCCTATTTTTCTGTTCTCAGGGCAAAGTAGTTGGACAAAAGGGAGTCAACTGTCTCTTCTGGTCTCAGGGCAGAAGTTGTCTGAGGGCAGGTGAATCTCTCCTGCTCTCAGGGCAGAAGTTGTCTGAGGGCAGGTGAATCTCTCCTGGTCTCAGGGCAGAAGTTGTCTGAGGGCAGGTGAATCCCTCCTGGTCTCAGGGCAGAAGTTGTCTGAGGGCAGGTGAATCTCTCCTGGTCTCAGGGCAGAAGTCCTATTTTTCTGTTCTCAGGGCAAAGTAGTTGGACAAAAGGGAGTCAACTGACTCTTCTGGTCTCAGGGCAGAAGCTGTCTGAGGGCAGGTGAATCTCTCCTGGTCTCAGGGCAGAGACCATTGTTTCCCACAATTTTGTCTGAGGGCAGGTGAATCCCTCCTGGTCTCAGGGCAGAAGTCCTATTTTTCTGTTCTCAGGGCAAAGTAGTTGGACAAAAGGGAGTCAACTGACTCTTCTGGTCTCAGGGCAGAAGTTGTCTGAGGGCAGGTGAATCTCTCCTGGTCTCAGGCCAGAAGTTGTCTGAGGGCAGGTGAATCTCTCCTGGTCTCAGGGCAGAAGTTGATTTGTAGGATTTTCCTCATGGTTGTTTAGTCTCATCTGGTCACAGGGCAGAGACCGTTGTTTCCCACAATTTTGTCTGAGGGCAGGTGAATCCCTCCTGGTCTCAGGGCAGAAGTCCTATTTTTCTGGTCTCAGGGCAGAAGTCCTATTTTTCTGTTCTCAGGGCAAAGTAGTTGGACAAAAGGGAGTCAACTGTCTCTTCTGGTCTCAGGGCAGAAGCTGTCTGAGGGCAGGTGAATCTCTCCTGCTCTCCAGGCAGAAGTTGTTTGAGGGCAGGTGAATCCCTCCTGGTCTCAGGGCAGAAGTTGTCTGAGGGCAGGTGAATCTCTCCTGGTCTCAGGGCAGAAGTTGTCTGAGGGCAGGTGAATCTCTCCTGGTCTCAGGGCAGAAGTTGATTTGTAGGATTTTCCTCATGTTTGTCTAGTCTCATCTGGTCCCAGGGCAGAGACCATTGTTTCCCACAATTTTGTCTGAGGGCAGGTGAATCCATCCTGGTCTCAGGGCAGAAGTCCTATTTTTCTGGTCTCAGGGCAAAGTAGTTGGACAAAAGGGAGTCAACTGACTCTTCTGGTCTCAGGGCAGAAGCTGTCTGAGGGCAGGTGAATCTCTCCTGGTCTCAGGGCAGAAGTTGATTTGTAGGATTTTCCTCATGGTTGTTTAGTCTCATCTGGTCCCAGGGCAGAGACCATTGTTTCCCACAATTTTGTCTGAGGGCAGGTGAATCCCTCCTGGTCTCAGGGCAGAAGTCCTATTTTTCTGTTCTCAGGGCAAAGTAGTTGGACAAAAGGGAGTCAACTGTCTCTTCTGGTCTCAGGGCAGAAGTTGTCTGAGGGCAGGTGAATCTCTCCTGGTCTCAGGGCAGAAGTTGTCTGAGGGCAGGTGAATCCCTCCTGGTCTCAGGGCAGAAGTTGTCTGAGGGCAGGTGAATCTCTCCTGGTCTCAGGGCAGAAGTTGTCTGAGGGCAGGTGAATCTCTCCTGGTCTCAGGGCAGAAGTCCTATTTTTCTGTTCTCAGGGCAAAGTAGTTGGACAAAAGGGAGTCAACTGACTCTTCTGGTCTCAGGGCAGAAGCTGTCTGAGGGCAGGTGAATCTCTCCTGGTCTCAGGGCAGAGACCATTGTTTCCCACAATTTTGTCTGAGGGCAGGTGAATCCCTCCTGGTCTCAGGGCAGAAGTTGTCTGAGGGCAGGTGAATCTCTCCTGGTCTCAGGGCAGAAGTTGTCTGAGGGCAGGTGAATCTCTCCTGGTCTCAGGGCAGAAGTCCTATTTTTCTGTTCTCAGGGCAAAGTAGTTGGACAAAAGGGAGTCAACTGACTCTTCTGGTCTCAGGGCAGAAGCTGTCTGAGGGCAGGTGAATCTCTCCTGGTCTCAGGGCAGAGACCATTGTTTCCCACAATTTTGTCTGAGGGCAGGTGAATCCCTCCTGGTCTCAGGGCAGAAGTCCTATTTTTCTGTTCTCAGGGCAAAGTAGTTGGACAAAAGGGAGTCAACTGACTCTTCTGGTCTCAGGGCAGAAGTTGTCTGAGGGCAGGTGAGTCTCTCCTGGTCTCAGGGCAGAAGTTGTCTGAGGGCTGGTGAATCCCTCCTGGTCTCAGGGCAGAAGTTGATTTGTAGGATTTTCCTCATGTTTGTTTAGTCTCATCTGGTCCCAGGGCAGAGACCATTGTTTTCCACAATTTTGTCTGAGGGCAGGTGAATCCCTCCTGGTCTCAGGGCAGAAGTCCTATTTTTCTGGTCTCAGGGCAGAAGTTGTCTGAGGTCAGGTGAATCTCTCCTGGTCTCAGGGCAGAAGTTGTCTGAGGGCAGGTGAATTGCTCCTGGTCTCAGGGCAGAAGTTGTCTGAGGGCAGGTGAATACCTCCTGGTCTCAGGGCAGAAGTCCTATTTTTCTGTTCTCAGGGCAAAGTAGTTGGACAAAAGGGAGTCAACTGTCTCCTCTGGTCTCAGGGCAGAAGTTGTCTGAGGGCAGGTGAATCCCTCCTGGTCTCAGAGCAGAAGTTGTCTGAGGGCAGGTGAATCCCTCCTGGTCTCAGGGCAGAAGTCCTATTTTTCTGGTTTCAGGGCAGAAGTCCTATTTTTCTGTTCTAAGGGCAAAGTAGTTGGACAAAAGGGAGTCAACTGTCTCCTCTGGTCTCAGGGCAGAAGTTGTCTGAGGGCAGGTGAATCCCTCCTGGTCTCAGAGCAGAAGTTGTCTGAGGGCAGGTGAATCCCTCCTGGTCTCAGGGCAGAAGTCCTATTTTTCTGGTCTCAGGGCAGAAGTTGTCTGAGGGCAGGTGAATCCCTCCTGGTCTCAGGGCAGAAGTCCTATTTTTCTGTTCTCAGGGCAAAGTAGTTGGACAAAAGGGAGTCAACTGACTCTTCTGGTCTCAGGGCAGAAGCTGTCTGAGGGCAGGTGAATCTCTCCTGGTCTCAGGGCAGAGACCATTGTTTCCCACAATTTTGTCTGAGGGCAGGTGAATCCCTCCTGGTCTCAGGGCAGAAGTTCTATTTATCTGGTCTCAGGGCAGAAGTTCTATTTTTCTGTTCTCAGGGCAAAGTAGTTGGACAAAAGGGAGTCAACTGACTCTTCTGGTCTCAGGGCAGAAGCTGTCTGAGGGCAGGTGAATCTCTCCTGGTCTCAGGGCAGAAGTTGTCTGAGGGCAGGTGAATCCCTCCTGGTCTCAGGGCAGAAGTTGTCTGAGGGCAGGTGAATCTCTCCTGGTCTCAGGGCAGAAGTTGTCTGAGGGCAGGTGAATCTCTCCTGGTCTCAGGGCAGAAGTTGATTTGTAGGATTTTCATCATGTGTGTCTAGTCTCATCTGGTCCCAGGGCAGAGACCATTGTTTCCCAAAAATTTTGTCTGAGGGCAGGTGAATCCATCCTGGTCTCAGGGCAGAAGTCCTATTTTTCTGTTCTCAGGGCAAAGTGGTTGGACAAAAGGGAGTCAACTGTCTCTTCTGGTCTCAGGGCAGAAGTTGTCTGAGGGCAGGTGAATCCCTCCTGGTCTCAGGGCAGAAGTTGTCTGAGGGCAGGTGAATCCCTCCTGGTCTCAGGGCAGAAGTTGTCTGAGGGCAGGTGAATCTCTCCTGGTCTCAGGGCAGAAGTTGTCTGAGGGCAGGTGAATCGCTCCTGGTCTCAGGGCAGAAGTCCTATTTTTCTGGTCTCAGGGCAGAAGTCCTATTTTTCTGTTCTCAGGGCAAAGTAGTTGGACAAAAGGGAGTCAACTGACTCTTCTGGTCTCAGGGCAGAAGCTGTCTGAGGGCAGGTGAATCTCTCCTGGTCTCAGGGCAGAGACCATTGTTTCCCACAATTTTGTCTGAGGGCAGGTGAATCCCTCCTGGTCTCAGGGCAGAAGTCCTATTTTTCTGTTCTCAGGGCAAAGTAGTTGGACAAAAGGGAGTCAACTGACTCTTCTGGTCTCAGGGCAGAAGCTGTCTGAGGGCAGGTGAATCTCTCCTGGTCTCAGGGCAGAGACCATTGTTTCCCACAATTTTGTCTGAGGGCAGGTGAATCCCTCCTGGTCTCAGGGCAGAAGTCCTATTTTTCTGTTCTTAAGGCAAAGTAGTTGGACAAAAGGGAGTCAACTGACTCTTCTGGTCTCAGGGCAGAAGCTGTCTGAGGGCAGGTGAATCTCTCCTGGTCTCAGGGCAGAAGTTGTCTGAGGGCAGGTGAATCCCTCCTGGTCTCAGGGCAGAAGTTGTCTGAGGGCAGGTGAATCTCTCCTGGTCTCAGGGCAGAAGTTGTCTGAGGGCAGGTGAATCTCTCCTGGTCTCAGGGCAGAAGTTGATTTGTAGGATTTTCATCATGTTTGTCTAGTCTCATCTGGTCCCAGGGCAGAGACCATTGTTTCCCACAATTTTGTCTGAGGGCAGGTGAATCCATCCTGGTCTCAGGGCAGAAGTCCTATTTTTCTGTTCTCAGGGCAAAGTGGTTGGACAAAAGGGAGTCAACTGTCTCTTCTGGTCTCAGGGCAGAAGCTGTCTGAGGGCAGGTGAATCTCTCCTGGTCTCAGGGCAGAAGTTGTCTGAGGGCAGGTGAATCGCTCCTGGTCTCAGGGCAGAAGTTGTCTGAGGGCAGGTGAATCGCTCCTGGTCTCAGGGCAGAAGTTGTCTGAGGGCAGGTGAATACCTCCTGGTCTCAGGGCAGAAGTCCTATTTTTTTGTTCTCAGGGCAAAGTAGTTGGACAAAAGGGAGTCAACTGTCTCCTCTGGTCTCAGGGCAGAAGTTGTCTGAGGGCAGGTGAATCCGTCCTGGTCTCAGGGCAGAAGTTGTCTGAGGGCAGGTGAATCTCTCCTGGTCTCAGGGCAGAAGTTGTCTGAGGGCAGGTGAATCTCTCCTGGTCTCAGGGCAGAAGTTGATTTGTAGTATTTTCCTCATGTTTGTCTAGTCTCATCTGGTCCCAGGGCAGAGACCATTGTTTCCCACAATTTTGTCTGAGGGCAGGTGAATCCCTCCTGGTCTCAGGGCAGAAGTCCTATTTTTCTGGTCTCAGGGCAGAAGTCCTATTTTTCTGTTCTCAGGGCAAAGTAGTTGGACAAAAGGGAGTCAACTGACTCTTCAGGTCTCAGGGCAGAAGCTGTCTGAGGGCAGGTGAATCTCTCCTGGTCTCAGGGCAGAAGTTGTCTGAGGGCAGGTGAATCTCTCCTGGTCTCAGGGCAGAAGCTGTCTGAGGGCAGGTGAATCCCTCCTGGTCTCAGGGCAGAAGTTGTCTGAGGGCAGGTGAATCTCTCCTGGTCTCAGGGCAGAAGTTGTCTGAGGGCAGCTGAATCTCTCCTGGTCTCAGGGCAGAAGTTGTCTGAGGGCAGGTGAATCTCTCCTGGTCTCAGGGCAGAAGATGTCTGAGGGCAGGTGAATCTCTCCTGGTCTCAGGGCAGAAGTTGTCTGAGGGCAGGTGAATCTCTCCTGGTCTCAGGCCAGAAGTTGTCTGAGGGCAGGTGAATCTCTCCTGGTCTCAGGGCAGAAGTTGATTTGTAGGATTTTCCTCATGGTTGTTTAGTCTCATCTGGTCACAGGGCAGAGACCGTTGTTTCCCACAATTTTGTCTGAGGGCAGGTGAATCCCTCCTGGTCTCAGGGCAGAAGTCCTATTTTTCTGGTCTCAGGGCAGAAGTCCTATTTTTCTGTTCTCAGGGCAAAGTAGTTGGACAAAAGGGAGTCAACTGTCTCTTCTGGTCTCAGGGCAGAAGCTGTCTGAGGGCAGGTGAATCTCTCCTGCTCTCCAGGCAGAAGTTGTTTGAGGGCAGGTGAATCCCTCCTGGTCTCAGGGCAGAAGTTGTCTGAGGGCAGGTGAATCTCTCCTGGTCTCAGGGCAGAAGTTGTCTGAGGGCAGGTGAATCTCTCCTGGTCTCAGGGCAGAAGTTGATTCGTAGGATTTTCCTCATGTTTGTCTAGTCTCATCTGGTCCCAGGGCAGAGACCATTGTTTCCCACAATTTTGTCTGAGGGCAGGTGAATCCATCCTGGTCTCAGGGCAGAAGTCCTATTTTTCTGGTCTCAGGGCAAAGTAGTTGGACAAAAGGGAGTCAACTGACTCTTCTGGTCTCAGGGCAGAAGCTGTCTGAGGGCAGGTGAATCTCTCCTGGTCTCAGGGCAGAAGTTGATTTGTAGGATTTTCCTCATGGTTGTTTAGTCTCATCTGGTCCCAGGGCAGAGACCATTGTTTCCCACAATTTTGTCTGAGGGCAGGTGAATCCCTCCTGGTCTCAGGGCAGAAGTCCTATTTTTCTGTTCTCAGGGCAAAGTAGTTGGACAAAAGGGAGTCAACTGTCTCTTCTGGTCTCAGGGCAGAAGTTGTCTGAGGGCAGGTGAATCTCTCCTGCTCTCAGGGCAGAAGTTGTCTGAGGGCAGGTGAATCTCTCCTGGTCTCAGGGCAGAAGTTGTCTGAGGGCAGGTGAATCCCTCCTGGTCTCAGGGCAGAAGTTGTCTGAGGGCAGGTGAATCTCTCCTGGTCTCAGGGCAGAAGTCCTATTTTTCTGTTCTCAGGGCAAAGTAGTTGGACAAAAGGGAGTCAACTGACTCTTCTGGTCTCAGGGCAGAAGCTGTCTGAGGGCAGGTGAATCTCTCCTGGTCTCAGGGCAGAGACCATTGTTTCCCACAATTTTGTCTGAGGGCAGGTGAATCCCTCCTGGTCTCAGGGCAGAAGTCCTATTTTTCTGTTCTCAGGGCAAAGTAGTTGGACAAAAGGGAGTCAACTGACTCTTCTGGTCTCAGGGCAGAAGTTGTCTGAGGGCAGGTGAATCTCTCCTGGTCTCAGGCCAGAAGTTGTCTGAGGGCAGGTGAATCTCTCCTGGTCTCAGGGCAGAAGTTGATTTGTAGGATTTTCCTCATGGTTGTTTAGTCTCATCTGGTCACAGGGCAGAGACCGTTGTTTCCCACAATTTTGTCTGAGGGCAGGTGAATCCCTCCTGGTCTCAGGGCAGAAGTCCTATTTTTCTGGTCTCAGGGCAGAAGTCCTATTTTTCTGTTCTCAGGGCAAAGTAGTTGGACAAAAGGGAGTCAACTGTCTCTTCTGGTCTCAGGGCAGAAGCTGTCTGAGGGCAGGTGAATCTCTCCTGCTCTCCAGGCAGAAGTTGTTTGAGGGCAGGTGAATCCCTCCTGGTCTCAGGGCAGAAGTTGTCTGAGGGCAGGTGAATCTCTCCTGGTCTCAGGGCAGAAGTTGTCTGAGGGCAGGTGAATCTCTCCTGGTCTCAGGGCAGAAGTTGATTTGTAGGATTTTCCTCATGTTTGTCTAGTCTCATCTGGTCCCAGGGCAGAGACCATTGTTTCCCACAATTTTGTCTGAGGGCAGGTGAATCCATCCTGGTCTCAGGGCAGAAGTCCTATTTTTCTGGTCTCAGGGCAAAGTAGTTGGACAAAAGGGAGTCAACTGACTCTTCTGGTCTCAGGGCAGAAGCTGTCTGAGGGCAGGTGAATCTCTCCTGGTCTCAGGGCAGAAGTTGATTTGTAGGATTTTCCTCATGGTTGTTTAGTCTCATCTGGTCCCAGGGCAGAGACCATTGTTTCCCACAATTTTGTCTGAGGGCAGGTGAATCCCTCCTGGTCTCAGGGCAGAAGTCCTATTTTTCTGTTCTCAGGGCAAAGTAGTTGGACAAAAGGGAGTCAACTGTCTCTTCTGGTCTCAGGGCAGAAGTTGTCTGAGGGCAGGTGAATCTCTCCTGGTCTCAGGGCAGAAGTTGTCTGAGGGCAGGTGAATCCCTCCTGGTCTCAGGGCAGAAGTTGTCTGAGGGCAGGTGAATCTCTCCTGGTCTCAGGGCAGAAGTTGTCTGAGGGCAGGTGAATCTCTCCTGGTCTCAGGGCAGAAGTCCTATTTTTCTGTTCTCAGGGCAAAGTAGTTGGACAAAAGGGAGTCAACTGACTCTTCTGGTCTCAGGGCAGAAGCTGTCTGAGGGCAGGTGAATCTCTCCTGGTCTCAGGGCAGAGACCATTGTTTCCCACAATTTTGTCTGAGGGCAGGTGAATCCCTCCTGGTCTCAGGGCAGAAGTTGTCTGAGGGCAGGTGAATCTCTCCTGGTCTCAGGGCAGAAGTTGTCTGAGGGCAGGTGAATCTCTCCTGGTCTCAGGGCAGAAGTCCTATTTTTCTGTTCTCAGGGCAAAGTAGTTGGACAAAAGGGAGTCAACTGACTCTTCTGGTCTCAGGGCAGAAGCTGTCTGAGGGCAGGTGAATCTCTCCTGGTCTCAGGGCAGAGACCATTGTTTCCCACAATTTTGTCTGAGGGCAGGTGAATCCCTCCTGGTCTCAGGGCAGAAGTCCTATTTTTCTGTTCTCAGGGCAAAGTAGTTGGACAAAAGGGAGTCAACTGACTCTTCTGGTCTCAGGGCAGAAGTTGTCTGAGGGCAGGTGAGTCTCTCCTGGTCTCAGGGCAGAAGTTGTCTGAGGGCTGGTGAATCCCTCCTGGTCTCAGGGCAGAAGTTGATTTGTAGGATTTTCCTCATGTTTGTTTAGTCTCATCTGGTCCCAGGGCAGAGACCATTGTTTTCCACAATTTTGTCTGAGGGCAGGTGAATCCCTCCTGGTCTCAGGGCAGAAGTCCTATTTTTCTGGTCTCAGGGCAGAAGTTGTCTGAGGTCAGGTGAATCTCTCCTGGTCTCAGGGCAGAAGTTGTCTGAGGGCAGGTGAATTGCTCCTGGTCTCAGGGCAGAAGTTGTCTGAGGGCAGGTGAATACCTCCTGGTCTCAGGGCAGAAGTCCTATTTTTCTGTTCTCAGGGCAAAGTAGTTGGACAAAAGGGAGTCAACTGTCTCCTCTGGTCTCAGGGCAGAAGTTGTCTGAGGGCAGGTGAATCCCTCCTGGTCTCAGAGCAGAAGTTGTCTGAGGGCAGGTGAATCCCTCCTGGTCTCAGGGCAGAAGTCCTATTTTTCTGGTTTCAGGGCAGAAGTCCTATTTTTCTGTTCTAAGGGCAAAGTAGTTGGACAAAAGGGAGTCAACTGTCTCCTCTGGTCTCAGGGCAGAAGTTGTCTGAGGGCAGGTGAATCCCTCCTGGTCTCAGAGCAGAAGTTGTCTGAGGGCAGGTGAATCCCTCCTGGTCTCAGGGCAGAAGTCCTATTTTTCTGGTCTCAGGGCAGAAGTTGTCTGAGGGCAGGTGAATCCCTCCTGGTCTCAGGGCAGAAGTCCTATTTTTCTGTTCTCAGGGCAAAGTAGTTGGACAAAAGGGAGTCAACTGACTCTTCTGGTCTCAGGGCAGAAGCTGTCTGAGGGCAGGTGAATCTCTCCTGGTCTCAGGGCAGAAGTTGTCTGAGGGCAGGTGAATCCCTCCTGGTCTCAGGGCAGAAGTTGTCTGAGGGCAGGTGAATCTCTCCTGGTCTCAGGGCAGAAGTTGTCTGAGGGCAGGTGAATCTCTCCTGGTCTCAGGGCAGAAGTTGATTTGTAGGATTTTCATCATGTGTGTCTAGTCTCATCTGGTCCCAGGGCAGAGACCATTGTTTCCCAAAAATTTTGTCTGAGGGCAGGTGAATCCATCCTGGTCTCAGGGCAGAAGTCCTATTTTTCTGTTCTCAGGGCAAAGTGGTTGGACAAAAGGGAGTCAACTGTCTCTTCTGGTCTCAGGGCAGAAGCTGTCTGAGGGCAGGTGAATCTCTCCTGGTCTCAGGGCAGAGACCATTGTTTCCCACAATTTTGTCTGAGGGCAGGTGAATCCCTCCTGGTCTCAGGGCAGAAGTCCTATTTTTCTGGTCTCAGGGCAGAAGTCCTATTTTTCTGTTCTCAGGGCAAAGTAGTTGGACAAAAGGGAGTCAACTGACTCTTCTGGTCTCAGGGCAGAAGCTGTCTGAGGGCAGGTGAATCTCTCCTGGTCTCAGGGCAGAAGTTGTCTGAGGGCAGGTGAATCCCTCCTGGTCTCAGGGCAGAAGTTGTCTGAGGGCAGGTGAATCTCTCCTGGTCTCAGGGCAGAAGTTGTCTGAGGGCAGGTGAATCTCTCCTGGTCTCAGGGCAGAAGTTGATTTGTAGGATTTTCATCATGTTTGTCTAGTCTCATCTGGTCCCAGGGCAGAGACCATTGTTTCCCACAATTTTGTCTGAGGGCAGGTGAATACATCCTGGTCTCAGGGCAGAAGTCCTATTTTTCTGTTCTCAGGGCAAAGTGGTTGGACAAAAGGGAGTCAACTGTCTCTTCTGGTCTCAGGGCAGAAGTTGTCTGAGGGCAGGTGAATCACTCCTGGTCTCAGGGCAGAAGTTGTCTGAGGGCAGGTGAATCTCTCCTGGTCTCAGGGCAGAAGTTGTCTGAGGGCAGGTGAATCTCTCCTGGTCTCAGGGCAGAAGTTGATTTGTAGGATTTTCATCATGTTTGTCTAGTCTCATCTGGTCCCAGGGCAGAGACCATTGTTTCCCACAATTTTGTCTGAGGGCAGGTGAATCCATCCTGGTCTCAGGGCAGAAGTCCTATTTTTCTGTTCTCAGGGCAAAGTGGTTGGACAAAAGGGAGTCAACTGTCTCTTCTGGTCTCAGGGCAGAAGTTGTCTGAGGGCAGGTGAATCCCTCCTGGTCTCAGGGCAGAAGTTGTCTGAGGGCAGGTGAATCACTCCTGGTCTCAGGGCAGAAGTTGTCTGAGGGCAGGTGAATCTCTCCTGGTCTCAGGGCAGAAGTTGTCTGAGGGCAGGTGAATCTCTCCTGGTCTCAGGGCAGAAGTTGATTTGTAGGATTTTCATCATGTTTGTCTAGTCTCATCTGGTCCCAGGGCAGAGACCATTGTTTCCCACAATTTTGTCTGAGGGCAGGTGAATCCATCCTGGTCTCAGGGCAGAAGTCCTATTTTTCTGTTCTCAGGGCAAAGTGGTTGGACAAAAGGGAGTCAACTGTCTCTTCTGGTCTCAGGGCAGAAGTTGTCTGAGGGCAGGTGAATCGCTCCTGGTCTCAGGGCAGAAGTTGTCTGAGGGCAGGTGAATCCCTCCTGGTCTCAGGGCAGAAGTCCTATTTTTCTGTTCTCAGGGCAAAGTAGTTGGACAAAAGGGAGTCAACTGTCTCTTCTGGTCTCAGGGCAGAAGTTGTCTGAGGGCAGGTGAATCCCTCCTGGTCTCAGGGCAGAAGTTGTCTGAGGGCAGGTGAATCTCTCCTGGTCTCAGGGCAGAAGTTGTCTGAGGGCAGGTGAATCGCTCCTGGTCTCAGGGCAGAAGTTGTCTGAGGGCGGGTGAATCGCTCCTGGTCTCAGGGCAGAAGTTGTCTGAGGGCAGGTGAATGCCTCCTGGTCTCAGGGCAGAAGTTGATTTGTAGGATTTTCATCATGTTTGTCTAGTCTCATCTGGTCCCAGGGCAGAGACCATTGTTTCCCACAATTTTGTCTGAGGGCAGGTGAATCCATCCTGGTCTCAGGGCAGAAGTCCTATTTTTCTGTTCTCAGGGCAAAGTGGTTGGACAAAAGGGAGTCAACTGTCTCTTCTGGTCTCAGGGCAGAAGTTGTCTGAGGGCAGGTGAATCCCTCCTGGTCTCAGGGCAGAAGTTGTCTGAGGGCAGGTGAATACCTCCTGGTCTCAGGGCAGAAGTCCTATTTTTCTGTTCTCAGGGCAAAGTAGTTGGACAAAAGGGAGTCAACTGACTCTTCTGGTCTCAGGGCAGAAGTTGTCTGAGGGCAGGTGAATCTCTCCTGGTCTCAGGGCAGAAGTTGTCTGAGGGCAGGTGAATCGCTCCTGGTCTCAGGGCAGAAGTTGTCTGAGGGCAGGTGAATACCTCCTGGTCTCAGGGCAGAAGTCCTATTTTTCTGTTCTCAGGGCAAAGTAGTTGGACAAAAGGGAGTCAACTGACTCTTCTGGTCTCAGGGCAGAAGTTGTCTGAGGGCAGGTGAATCTCTCCTGGTCTCAGGGCAGAAGTTGTCTGAGGGCTGGTGAATCCCTCCTGGTCTCAGGGCAGAAGTTGATTTGTAGGATTTTCCTCATGTTTGTTTAGTCTCATCTGGTCCCAGGGCAGAGACCATTGTTTTCCACAATTTTGTCTGAGGGCAGGTGAATCCCTCCTGGTCTCAGGGCAGAAGTCCTATTTTTCTGGTCTCAGGGCAGAAGTTGTCTGAGGGCAGGTGAATCCCTCCTGGTCTCAGGGCAGAAGTCCTATTTTTCTGGTCTCAGGGCAGAAGTCCTATTTTTCTGTTCTCAGGGCAAAGTAGTTGGACAAAAGGGAGTCAACTGACTCTTCTGGTCTCAGGGCAGAAGCTGTCTGAGGGCAGGTGAATCTCTCCTGGTCTCAGGGCAGAAGTTGTCTGAGGGCAGGTGAATCGCTCCTGGTCTCAGGGCAGAAGTTGTCTGAGGGCAGGTGAATCCCTCCTGGTCTCAGGGCAGAAGTTGTCTGAGGGCAGGTGAATCACTCCTGGTCTCAGGGCAGAAGTTGTCTGAGGGCAGGTGAATCTCTCCTGGTCTCAGGGCAGAAGTTGTCTGAGGGCAGGTGAATCTCTCCTGGTCTCAGGGCAGAAGTTGATTTGTAGGATTTTCATCATGTTTGTCTAGTCTCATCTGGTCCCAGGGCAGAGACCATTGTTTCCCACAATTTTGTCTGAGGGCAGGTGAATCCATCCTGGTCTCAGGGCAGAAGTCCTATTTTTCTGTTCTCAGGGCAAAGTGGTTGGACAAAAGGGAGTCAACTGTCTCTTCTGGTCTCAGGGCAGAAGTTGTCTGAGGGCAGGTGAATCCCTCCTGGTCTCAGGGCAGAAGTTGTCTGAGGGCAGGTGAATCTCTCCTGGTCTCAGGGCAGAAGTTGTCTGAGGGCAGGTGAATCGCTCCTGGTCTCAGGGCAGAAGTTGTCTGAGGGCAGGTGAATCGCTCCTGGTCTCAGGGCAGAAGTTGTCTGAGGGCAGGTGAATGCCTCCTGGTCTCAGGGCAGAAGTTGATTTGTAGGATTTTCATCATGTTTGTCTAGTCTCATCTGGTCCCAGGGCAGAGACCATTGTTTCCCACAATTTTGTCTGAGGGCAGGTGAATCCATCCTGGTCTCAGGGCAGAAGTCCTATTTTTCTGTTCCCAGGGCAAAGTGGTTGGACAAAAGGGAGTCAACTGTCTCTTCTGGTCTCAGGGCAGAAGTTGTCTGAGGGCAGGTGAATCCCTCCTGGTCTCAGGGCAGAAGTTGTCTGAGGGCAGGTGAATCTCTCCTGGTCTCAGGGCAGAAGTTGTCTGAGGGCAGGTGAATCGCTCCTGGTCTCAGGGCAGAAGTTGTCTGAGGGCAGGTGAATCGCTCCTGGTCTCAGGGCAGAAGTTGTCTGAGGGCAGGTGAATACCTCCTGGTCTCAGGGCAGAAGTCCTATTTTTCTGTTCTCAGGGCAAAGTAGTTGGACAAAAGGGAGTCAACTGACTCTTCTGGTCTCAGGGCAGAAGCTGTCTGATGGCAGGTGAATCTCTCCAGGTCTCAGGGCAGAAGCTGTCTGAGGGCAGTTGAATCTCTCCTGGTCTCAGGGCAGAAGTTGTCTGAGGGCAGGTGAATCTCTCCTGGTCTCAGGGCAGAAGTTGTCTGAGGGCAGGTGAATCGCTCCTGGTCTCAGGGCAGAAGTTGTCTGAGGGCAGGTGAATACCTCCTGGTCTCAGGGCAGAAGTCCTATTTTTCTGTTCTCAGGGCAAAGTAGTTGGACAAAAGGGAGTCAACTGACTCTTCTGGTCTCAGGGCAGAAGTTGTCTGAGGGCAGGTGAATCTCTCCTGGTCTCAGGGCAGAAGCTGTCTGAGGGCAGTTGAATCTCTCCTGGTCTCAGGGCAGAAGTTGTCTGAGGGCAGGTGAATCTCTCCTGGTCTCAGGGCAGAAGTTGTCTGAGGGCAGGTGAATCGCTCCTGGTCTCAGGGCAGAAGTTGTCTGAGGGCAGGTGAATACCTCCTGGTCTCAGGGCAGAAGTCCTATTTTTCTGTTCTCAGGGCAAAGTAGTTGGACAAAAGGGAGTCAACTGACTCTTCTGGTCTCAGGGCAGAAGTTGTCTGAGGGCAGGTGAATGCCTCCTGGTCTCAGGGCAGAAGTTGATTTGTAGGATTTTCATCATGTTTGTCTAGTCTCATCTGGTCCCAGGGCAGAGACCATTGTTTCCCACAATTTTGTCTGAGGGCAGGTGAATCCATCCTGGTCTCAGGGCAGAAGTCCTATTTTTCTGTTCTCAGGGCAAAGTGGTTGGACAAAAGGGAGTCAACTGTCTCTTCTGGTCTCAGGGCAGAAGTTGTCTGAGGGCAGGTGAATCCCTCCTGGTCTCAGGGCAGAAGTTGTCTGAGGGCAGGTGAATCTCTCCTGGTCTCAGGGCAGAAGTTGTCTGAGGGCAGGTGAATCGCTCCTGGTCTCAGGGCAGAAGTTGTCTGAGGGCAGGTGAATCGCTATTTTTCTGTTCTCAGGGCAAAGTAGTTGGACAAAAGGGAGTCAACTGACTCTTCTGGTCTCAGGGCAGAAGTTGTCTGAGGGCAGGTGAATCTCTCCTGGTCTCAGGGCAGAAGCTGTCTGAGGGCAGTTGAATCTCTCCTGGTCTCAGGGCAGAAGTTGTCTGAGGGCAGGTGAATCTCTCCTGGTCTCAGGGCAGAAGTTGTCTGAGGGCAGGTGAATCGCTCCTGGTCTCAGGGCAGAAGTTGTCTGAGGGCAGGTGAATACCTCCTGGTCTCAGGGCAGAAGTTGTCTGAGGGCAGGTGAATACCTCCTGGTCTCAGGGCAGAAGTCCTATTTTTCTGTTCTCAGGGCAAAGTAGTTGGACAAAAGGGAGTCAACTGACTCTTCTGGTCTCAGGGCAGAAGCTGTCTGATGGCAGGTGAATCTCTCCAGGTCTCAGGGCAGAAGCTGTCTGAGGGCAGTTGAATCTCTCCTGGTCTCAGGGCAGAAGTTGTCTGAGGGCAGGTGAATCTCTCCTGGTCTCAGGGCAGAAGTTGTCTGAGGGCAGGTGAATCGCTCCTGGTCTCAGGGCAGAAGTTGTCTGAGGGCAGGTGAATACCTCCTGGTCTCAGGGCAGAAGTCCTATTTTTCTGTTCTCAGGGCAAAGTAGTTGGACAAAAGGGAGTCAACTGACTCTTCTGGTCTCAGGGCAGAAGTTGTCTGAGGGCAGGTGAATCTCTCCTGGTCTCAGGGCAGAAGCTGTCTGAGGGCAGTTGAATCTCTCCTGGTCTCAGGGCAGAAGTTGTCTGAGGGCAGGTGAATCTCTCCTGGTCTCAGGGCAGAAGTTGTCTGAGGGCAGGTGAATCGCTCCTGGTCTCAGGGCAGAAGTTGTCTGAGGGCAGGTGAATACCTCCTGGTCTCAGGGCAGAAGTCCTATTTTTCTGTTCTCAGGGCAAAGTAGTTGGACAAAAGGGAGTCAACTGACTCTTCTGGTCTCAGGGCAGAAGTTGTCTGAGGGCAGGTGAATCTCTCCTGGTCTCAGGGCAGAAGTTGTCTGAGGGCTGGTGAATCCCTCCTGGTCTCAGGGCAGAAGTTGATTTGTAGGATTTTCCTCATGTTTGTTTAGTCTCATCTGGTCCCAGGGCAGAGACCATTGTTTTCCACAATTTTGTCTGAGGGCAGGTGAATCCCTCCTGGTCTCAGGGCAGAAGTCCTATTTTTCTGGTCTCAGGGCAGAAGTTGTCTGAGGTCAGGTGAATCTCTCCTGGTCTCAGGGCAGAAGTTGTCTGAGGGCAGGTGAATCGCTCCTGGTCTCAGGGCAGAAGTTGTCTGAGGGCAGGTGAATCCCTCCTGGTCTCAGGGCAGAAGTCCTATTTTTCTGTTCTCAGGGCAAAGTAGTTGGACAAAAGGGAGTCAACTGACTCTTCTGGTCTCAGGGCAGAAGCTGTCTGAGGGCAGGTGAATCTCTCCTGGTCTCAGGGCAGAGACCATTGTTTCCCACAATTTTGTCTGAGGGCAGGTGAATCCCTCCTGGTCTCAGGGCAGAAGTTCTATTTATCTGGTCTCAGGGCAGAAGTTCTATTTTTCTGTTCTCAGGGCAAAGTAGTTGGACAAAAGGGAGTCAACTGACTCTTCTGGTCTCAGGGCAGAAGCTGTCTGAGGGCAGGTGAATCTCTCCTGGTCTCAGGGCAGAAGTTGTCTGAGGGCAGGTGAATCTCTCCTGGTCTCAGGGCAGAAGTTGATTTGTAGGATTTTCATCATGTGTGTCTAGTCTCATCTGGTCCCAGGGCAGAGACCATTGTTTCCCACAATTTTGTCTGAGGGCAGGTGAATCCATCCTGGTCTCAGGGCAGAAGTCCTATTTTTCTGTTCTCAGGGCAAAGTGGTTGGACAAAAGGGAGTCAACTGTCTCTTCTGGTCTCAGGGCAGAAGCTGTCTGAGGGCAGGTGAATCTCTCCTGGTCTCAGGGCAGAGACCATTGTTTCCCACAATTTTGTCTGAGGGCAGGTGAATCCCTCCTGGTCTCAGGGCAGAAGTCCTATTTTTCTGGTCTCAGGGCAGAAGTCCTATTTTTCTGTTCTCAGGGCAAAGTAGTTGGACAAAAGGGAGTCAACTGACTCTTCTGGTCTCAGGGCAGAAGCTGTCTGAGGGCAGGTGAATCCCTCCTGGTCTCAGGGCAGAAGTTGTCTGAGGGCAGGTGAATCTCTCCTGGTCTCAGGGCAGAAGTTGTCTGAGGGCAGGTGAATCTCTCCTGGTCTCAGGGCAGAAGTTGATTTGTAGGATTTTCATCATGTTTGTCTAGTCTCATCTGGTCCCAGGGCAGAGACCATTGTTTCCCACAATTTTGTCTGAGGGCAGGTGAATACATCCTGGTCTCAGGGCAGAAGTCCTATTTTTCTGTTCTCAGGGCAAAGTGGTTGGACAAAAGGGAGTCAACTGTCTCTTCTGGTCTCAGGGCAGAAGTTGTCTGAGGGCAGGTGAATCCCTCCTGGTCTCAGGGCAGAAGTTGTCTGAGGGCAGGTGAATCACTCCTGGTCTCAGGGCAGAAGTTGTCTGAGGGCAGGTGAATCTCTCCTGGTCTCAGGGCAGAAGTTGTCTGAGGGCAGGTGAATCTCTCCTGGTCTCAGGGCAGAAGTTGATTTGTAGGATTTTCATCATGTTTGTCTAGTCTCATCTGGTCCCAGGGCAGAGACCATTGTTTCCCACAATTTTGTCTGAGGGCAGGTGAATCCATCCTGGTCTCAGGGCAGAAGTCCTATTTTTCTGTTCTCAGGGCAAAGTGGTTGGACAAAAGGGAGTCAACTGTCTCTTCTGGTCTCAGGGCAGAAGTTGTCTGAGGGCAGGTGAATCCCTCCTGGTCTCAGGGCAGAAGTTGTCTGAGGGCAGGTGAATCTCTCCTGGTCTCAGGGCAGAAGTTGTCTGAGGGCAGGTGAATCGCTCCTGGTCTCAGGGCAGAAGTTGTCTGAGGGCAGGTGAATCGCTCCTGGTCTCAGGGCAGAAGTTGTCTGAGGGCAGGTGAATGCCTCCTGGTCTCAGGGCAGAAGTTGATTTGTAGGATTTTCATCATGTTTGTCTAGTCTCATCTGGTCCCAGGGCAGAGACCATTGTTTCCCACAATTTTGTCTGAGGGCAGGTGAATCCATCCTGGTCTCAGGGCAGAAGTCCTATTTTTCTGTTCTCAGGGCAAAGTGGTTGGACAAAAGGGAGTCAACTGTCTCTTCTGGTCTCAGGGCAGAAGTTGTCTGAGGGCAGGTGAATCCCTCCTGGTCTCAGGGCAGAAGTTGTCTGAGGGCAGGTGAATCTCTCCTGGTCTCAGGGCAGAAGTTGTCTGAGGGCAGGTGAATCGCTCCTGGTCTCAGGGCAGAAGTTGTCTGAGGGCAGGTGAATCGCTCCTGGTCTCAGGGCAGAAGTTGTCTGAGGGCAGGTGAATACCTCCTGGTCTCAGGGCAGAAGTCCTATTTTTCTGTTCTCAGGGCAAAGTAGTTGGACAAAAGGGAGTCAACTGACTCTTCTGGTCTCAGGGCAGAAGCTGTCTGATGGCAGGTGAATCTCTCCAGGTCTCAGGGCAGAAGCTGTCTGAGGGCAGTTGAATCTCTCCTGGTCTCAGGGCAGAAGTTGTCTGAGGGCAGGTGAATCTCTCCTGGTCTCAGGGCAGAAGTTGTCTGAGGGCAGGTGAATCGCTCCTGGTCTCAGGGCAGAAGTTGTCTGAGGGCAGGTGAATACCTCCTGGTCTCAGGGCAGAAGTCCTATTTTTCTGTTCTCAGGGCAAAGTAGTTGGACAAAAGGGAGTCAACTGACTCTTCTGGTCTCAGGGCAGAAGTTGTCTGAGGGCAGGTGAATCTCTCCTGGTCTCAGGGCAGAAGCTGTCTGAGGGCAGTTGAATCTCTCCTGGTCTCAGGGCAGAAGTTGTCTGAGGGCAGGTGAATCTCTCCTGGTCTCAGGGCAGAAGTTGTCTGAGGGCAGGTGAATCGCTCCTGGTCTCAGGGCAGAAGTTGTCTGAGGGCAGGTGAATACCTCCTGGTCTCAGGGCAGAAGTTGTCTGAGGGCAGGTGAATACCTCCTGGTCTCAGGGCAGAAGTCCTATTTTTCTGTTCTCAGGGCAAAGTAGTTGGACAAAAGGGAGTCAACTGACTCTTCTGGTCTCAGGGCAGAAGCTGTCTGATGGCAGGTGAATCTCTCCAGGTCTCAGGGCAGAAGCTGTCTGAGGGCAGTTGAATCTCTCCTGGTCTCAGGGCAGAAGTTGTCTGAGGGCAGGTGAATCTCTCCTGGTCTCAGGGCAGAAGTTGTCTGAGGGCAGGTGAATCGCTCCTGGTCTCAGGGCAGAAGTTGTCTGAGGGCAGGTGAATACCTCCTGGTCTCAGGGCAGAAGTCCTATTTTTCTGTTCTCAGGGCAAAGTAGTTGGACAAAAGGGAGTCAACTGACTCTTCTGGTCTCAGGGCAGAAGTTGTCTGAGGGCAGGTGAATCTCTCCTGGTCTCAGGGCAGAAGCTGTCTGAGGGCAGTTGAATCTCTCCTGGTCTCAGGGCAGAAGTTGTCTGAGGGCAGGTGAATCTCTCCTGGTCTCAGGGCAGAAGTTGTCTGAGGGCAGGTGAATCGCTCCTGGTCTCAGGGCAGAAGTTGTCTGAGGGCAGGTGAATACCTCCTGGTCTCAGGGCAGAAGTCCTATTTTTCTGTTCTCAGGGCAAAGTAGTTGGACAAAAGGGAGTCAACTGACTCTTCTGGTCTCAGGGCAGAAGTTGTCTGAGGGCAGGTGAATCTCTCCTGGTCTCAGGGCAGAAGTTGTCTGAGGGCTGGTGAATCCCTCCTGGTCTCAGGGCAGAAGTTGATTTGTAGGATTTTCCTCATGTTTGTTTAGTCTCATCTGGTCCCAGGGCAGAGACCATTGTTTTCCACAATTTTGTCTGAGGGCAGGTGAATCCCTCCTGGTCTCAGGGCAGAAGTCCTATTTTTCTGGTCTCAGGGCAGAAGTTGCCTGAGGTCAGGTGAATCTCTCCTGGTCTCAGGGCAGAAGTTGTCTGAGGGCAGGTGAATCGCTCCTGGTCTCAGGGCAGAAGTTGTCTGAGGGCAGGTGAATCCCTCCTGGTCTCAGGGCAGAAGTCCTATTTTTCTGTTCTCAGGGCAAAGTAGTTGGACAAAAGGGAGTCAACTGACTCTTCTGGTCTCAGGGCAGAAGCTGTCTGAGGGCAGGTGAATCTCTCCTGGTCTCAGGGCAGAGACCATTGTTTCCCACAATTTTGTCTGAGGGCAGGTGAATCCCTCCTGGTCTCAGGGCAGAAGTTCTATTTATCTGGTCTCAGGGCAGAAGTTCTATTTTTCTGTTCTCAGGGCAAAGTAGTTGGACAAAAGGGAGTCAACTGACTCTTCTGGTCTCAGGGCAGAAGCTGTCTGAGGGCAGGTGAATCTCTCCTGGTCTCAGGGCAGAAGTTGTCTGAGGGCAGGTGAATCTCTCCTGGTCTCAGGGCAGAAGTTGATTTGTAGGATTTTCATCATGTGTGTCTAGTCTCATCTGGTCCCAGGGCAGAGACCATTGTTTCCCACAATTTTGTCTGAGGGCAGGTGAATCCATCCTGGTCTCAGGGCAGAAGTCCTATTTTTCTGTTCTCAGGGCAAAGTGGTTGGACAAAAGGGAGTCAACTGTCTCTTCTGGTCTCAGGGCAGAAGCTGTCTGAGGGCAGGTGAATCTCTCCTGGTCTCAGGGCAGAGACCATTGTTTCCCACAATTTTGTCTGAGGGCAGGTGAATCCCTCCTGGTCTCAGGGCAGAAGTCCTATTTTTCTGGTCTCAGGGCAGAAGTCCTATTTTTCTGTTCTCAGGGCAAAGTAGTTGGACAAAAGGGAGTCAACTGACTCTTCTGGTCTCAGGGCAGAAGCTGTCTGAGGGCAGGTGAATCCCTCCTGGTCTCAGGGCAGAAGTTGTCTGAGGGCAGGTGAATCTCTCCTGGTCTCAGGGCAGAAGTTGTCTGAGGGCAGGTGAATCTCTCCTGGTCTCAGGGCAGAAGTTGATTTGTAGGATTTTCATCATGTTTGTCTAGTCTCATCTGGTCCCAGGGCAGAGACCATTGTTTCCCACAATTTTGTCTGAGGGCAGGTGAATACATCCTGGTCTCAGGGCAGAAGTCCTATTTTTCTGTTCTCAGGGCAAAGTGGTTGGACAAAAGGGAGTCAACTGTCTCTTCTGGTCTCAGGGCAGAAGTTGTCTGAGGGCAGGTGAATCCCTCCTGGTCTCAGGGCAGAAGTTGTCTGAGGGCAGGTGAATCACTCCTGGTCTCAGGGCAGAAGTTGTCTGAGGGCAGGTGAATCTCTCCTGGTCTCAGGGCAGAAGTTGTCTGAGGGCAGGTGAATCTCTCCTGGTCTCAGGGCAGAAGTTGATTTGTAGGATTTTCATCATGTTTGTCTAGTCTCATCTGGTCCCAGGGCAGAGACCATTGTTTCCCACAATTTTGTCTGAGGGCAGGTGAATCCATCCTGGTCTCAGGGCAGAAGTCCTATTTTTCTGTTCTCAGGGCAAAGTGGTTGGACAAAAGGGAGTCAACTGTCTCTTCTGGTCTCAGGGCAGAAGTTGTCTGAGGGCAGGTGAATCCCTCCTGGTCTCAGGGCAGAAGTTGTCTGAGGGCAGGTGAATCTCTCCTGGTCTCAGGGCAGAAGTTGTCTGAGGGCAGGTGAATCGCTCCTGGTCTCAGGGCAGAAGTTGTCTGAGGGCAGGTGAATCGCTCCTGGTCTCAGGGCAGAAGTTGTCTGAGGGCAGGTGAATGCCTCCTGGTCTCAGGGCAGAAGTTGATTTGTAGGATTTTCATCATGTTTGTCTAGTCTCATCTGGTCCCAGGGCAGAGACCATTGTTTCCCACAATTTTGTCTGAGGGCAGGTGAATCCATCCTGGTCTCAGGGCAGAAGTCCTATTTTTCTGTTCTCAGGGCAAAGTGGTTGGACAAAAGGGAGTCAACTGTCTCTTCTGGTCTCAGGGCAGAAGTTGTCTGAGGGCAGGTGAATCCCTCCTGGTCTCAGGGCAGAAGTTGTCTGAGGGCAGGTGAATCTCTCCTGGTCTCAGGGCAGAAGTTGTCTGAGGGCAGGTGAATCGCTCCTGGTCTCAGGGCAGAAGTTGTCTGAGGGCAGGTGAATCGCTCCTGGTCTCAGGGCAGAAGTTGTCTGAGGGCAGGTGAATACCTCCTGGTCTCAGGGCAGAAGTCCTATTTTTCTGTTCTCAGGGCAAAGTAGTTGGACAAAAGGGAGTCAACTGACTCTTCTGGTCTCAGGGCAGAAGCTGTCTGATGGCAGGTGAATCTCTCCAGGTCTCAGGGCAGAAGCTGTCTGAGGGCAGTTGAATCTCTCCTGGTCTCAGGGCAGAAGTTGTCTGAGGGCAGGTGAATCTCTCCTGGTCTCAGGGCAGAAGTTGTCTGAGGGCAGGTGAATCGCTCCTGGTCTCAGGGCAGAAGTTGTCTGAGGGCAGGTGAATACCTCCTGGTCTCAGGGCAGAAGTCCTATTTTTCTGTTCTCAGGGCAAAGTAGTTGGACAAAAGGGAGTCAACTGACTCTTCTGGTCTCAGGGCAGAAGTTGTCTGAGGGCAGGTGAATCTCTCCTGGTCTCAGGGCAGAAGCTGTCTGAGGGCAGTTGAATCTCTCCTGGTCTCAGGGCAGAAGTTGTCTGAGGGCAGGTGAATCTCTCCTGGTCTCAGGGCAGAAGTTGTCTGAGGGCAGGTGAATCGCTCCTGGTCTCAGGGCAGAAGTTGTCTGAGGGCAGGTGAATCGCTCCTGGTCTCAGGGCAGAAGTTGTCTGAGGGCAGGTGAATCGCTCCTGGTCTCAGGGCAGAAGTTGTCTGAGGGCAGGTGAATACCTCCTGGTCTCAGGGCAGAAGTCCTATTTTTCTGTTCTCAGGGCAAAGTAGTTGGACAAAAGGGAGTCAACTGACTCTTCTGGTCTCAGGGCAGAAGCTGTCTGATGGCAGGTGAATCTCTCCAGGTCTCAGGGCAGAAGCTGTCTGAGGGCAGTTGAATCTCTCCTGGTCTCAGGGCAGAAGTTGTCTGAGGGCAGGTGAATCTCTCCTGGTCTCAGGGCAGAAGTTGTCTGAGGGCAGGTGAATCTCTCCTGGTCTCAGGGCAGAAGTTGTCTGAGGGCAGGTGAATCGCTCCTGGTCTCAGGGCAGAAGTTGTCTGAGGGCAGGTGAATATCTCCTGGTCTCAGGGCAGAAGTCCTATTTTTCTGTTCTCAGGGCAAAGTAGTTGGACAAAAGGGAGTCAACTGACTCTTCTGGTCTCAGGGCAGAAGTTGTCTGAGGGCAGGTGAATCTCTCCTGGTCTCAGGGCAGAAGCTGTCTGAGGGCAGTTGAATCTCTCCTGGTCTCAGGGCAGAAGTTGTCTGAGGGCAGGTGAATCTCTCCTGGTCTCAGGGCAGAAGTTGTCTGAGGGCAGGTGAATCGCTCCTGGTCTCAGGGCAGAAGTTGTCTGAGGGCAGGTGAATACCTCCTGGTCTCAGGGCAGAAGTCCTATTTTTCTGTTCTCAGGGCAAAGTAGTTGGACAAAAGGGAGTCAACTGACTCTTCTGGTCTCAGGGCAGAAGTTGTCTGAGGGCAGGTGAATCTCTCCTGGTCTCAGGGCAGAAGTTGTCTGAGGGCTGGTGAATCCCTCCTGGTCTCAGGGCAGAAGTTGATTTGTAGGATTTTCCTCATGTTTGTTTAGTCTCATCTGGTCCCAGGGCAGAGACCATTGTTTTCCACAATTTTGTCTGAGGGCAGGTGAATCCCTCCTGGTCTCAGGGCAGAAGTCCTATTTTTCTGGTCTCAGGGCAGAAGTTGTCTGAGGTCAGGTGAATCTCTCCTGGTCTCAGGGCAGAAGTTGTCTGAGGGCAGGTGAATCGCTCCTGGTCTCAGGGCAGAAGTTGTCTGAGGGCAGGTGAATCCCTCCTGGTCTCAGGGCAGAAGTCCTATTTTTCTGTTCTCAGGGCAAAGTAGTTGGACAAAAGGGAGTCAACTGACTCTTCTGGTCTCAGGGCAGAAGCTGTCTGAGGGCAGGTGAATCTCTCCTGGTCTCAGGGCAGAGACCATTGTTTCCCACAATTTTGTCTGAGGGCAGGTGAATCCCTCCTGGTCTCAGGGCAGAAGTTCTATTTATCTGGTCTCAGGGCAGAAGTTCTATTTTTCTGTTCTCAGGGCAAAGTAGTTGGACAAAAGGGAGTCAACTGACTCTTCTGGTCTCAGGGCAGAAGCTGTCTGAGGGCAGGTGAATCTCTCCTGGTCTCAGGGCAGAAGTTGTCTGAGGGCAGGTGAATCCCTCCTGGTCTCAGGGCAGAAGTCCTATTTTTCTGTTCTCAGGGCAAAGTAGTTGGACAAAAGGGAGTCAACTGACTCTTCTGGTCTCAGGGCAGAAGCTGTCTGAGGGCAGGTGAATCTCTCCTGGTCTCAGGGCAGAGACCATTGTTTCCCACAATTTTGTCTGAGGGCAGGTGAATCCCTCCTGGTCTCAGGGCAGAAGTTCTATTTATCTGGTCTCAGGGCAGAAGTTCTATTTTTCTGTTCTCAGGGCAAAGTAGTTGGACAAAAGGGAGTCAACTGACTCTTCTGGTCTCAGGGCAGAAGCTGTCTGAGGGCAGGTGAATCTCTCCTGGTCTCAGGGCAGAAGTTGTCTGAGGGCAGGTGAATGTCTCCTGGTCTCAGGGCAGAAGTTGATTTGTAGGATTTTCATCATGTGTGTCTAGTCTCATCTGGTCCCAGGGCAGAGACCATTGTTTCCCACAATTTTGTCTGAGGGCAGGTGAATCCATCCTGGTCTCAGGGCAGAAGTCCTATTTTTCTGTTCTCAGGGCAAAGTGGTTGGACAAAAGGGAGTCAACTGTCTCTTCTGGTCTCAGGGCAGAAGCTGTCTGAGGGCAGGTGAATCTCTCCTGGTCTCAGGGCAGAGACCATTGTTTCCCACAATTTTGTCTGAGGGCAGGTGAATCCCTCCTGGTCTCAGGGCAGAAGTCCTATTTTTCTGGTCTCAGGGCAGAAGTCCTATTTTTCTGTTCTCAGGGCAAAGTAGTTGGACAAAAGGGAGTCAACTGACTCTTCTGGTCTCAGGGCAGAAGCTGTCTGAGGGCAGGTGAATCCCTCCTGGTCTCAGGGCAGAAGTTGTCTGAGGGCAGGTGAATCTCTCCTGGTCTCAGGGCAGAAGTTGTCTGAGGGCAGGTGAATCTCTCCTGGTCTCAGGGCAGAAGTTGATTTGTAGGATTTTCATCATGTTTGTCTAGTCTCATCTGGTCCCAGGGCAGAGACCATTGTTTCCCACAATTTTGTCTGAGGGCAGGTGAATACATCCTGGTCTCAGGGCAGAAGTCCTATTTTTCTGTTCTCAGGGCAAAGTGGTTGGACAAAAGGGAGTCAACTGTCTCTTCTGGTCTCAGGGCAGAAGTTGTCTGAGGGCAGGTGAATCCCTCCTGGTCTCAGGGCAGAAGTTGTCTGAGGGCAGGTGAATCTCTCCTGGTCTCAGGGCAGAAGATGTCTGAGGGCAGGTGAATCGCTCCTGGTCTCAGGGCAGAAGTTGTCTGAGGGCAGGTGAATCGCTCCTGGTCTCAGGGCAGAAGTTGTCTGAGGGCAGGTGAATGCCTCCTGGTCTCAGGGCAGAAGTTGATTTGTAGGATTTTCATCATGTTTGTCTAGTCTCATCTGGTCCCAGGGCAGAGACCATTGTTTCCCACAATTTTGTCTGAGGGCAGGTGAATCCATCCTGGTCTCAGGGCAGAAGTCCTATTTTTCTGTTCTCAGGGCAAAGTGGTTGGACAAAAGGGAGTCAACTGTCTCTTCTGGTCTCAGGGCAGAAGTTGTCTGAGGGCAGGTGAATCCCTCCTGGTCTCAGGGCAGAAGTTGTCTGAGGGCAGGTGAATCTCTCCTGGTCTCAGGGCAGAAGTTGTCTGAGGGCAGGTGAATCGCTCCTGGTCTCAGGGCAGAAGTTGTCTGAGGGCAGGTGAATCGCTCCTGGTCTCAGGGCAGAAGTTGTCTGAGGGCAGGTGAATACCTCCTGGTCTCAGGGCAGAAGTCCTATTTTTCTGTTCTCAGGGCAAAGTAGTTGGACAAAAGGGAGTCAACTGACTCTTCTGGTCTCAGGGCAGAAGCTGTCTGATGGCAGGTGAATCTCTCCAGGTCTCAGGGCAGAAGCTGTCTGAGGGCAGTTGAATCTCTCCTGGTCTCAGGGCAGAAGTTGTCTGAGGGCAGGTGAATCTCTCCTGGTCTCAGGGCAGAAGTTGTCTGAGGGCAGGTGAATCGCTCCTGGTCTCAGGGCAGAAGTTGTCTGAGGGCAGGTGAATACCTCCTGGTCTCAGGGCAGAAGTCCTATTTTTCTGTTCTCAGGGCAAAGTAGTTGGACAAAAGGGAGTCAACTGACTCTTCTGGTCTCAGGGCAGAAGTTGTCTGAGGGCAGGTGAATCTCTCCTGGTCTCAGGGCAGAAGTTGTCTGAGGGCTGGTGAATCCCTCCTGGTCTCAGGGCAGAAGTTGATTTGTAGGATTTTCCTCATGTTTGTTTAGTCTCATCTGGTCCCAGGGCAGAGACCATTGTTTTCCACAATTTTGTCTGAGGGCAGGTGAATCCCTCCTGGTCTCAGGGCAGAAGTCCTATTTTTCTGGTCTCAGGGCAGAAGTTGTCTGAGGTCAGGTGAATCTCTCCTGGTCTCAGGGCAGAAGTTGTCTGAGGGCAGGTGAATCGCTCCTGGTCTCAGGGCAGAAGTTGTCTGAGGGCAGGTGAATACCTCCTGGTCTCAGGGCAGAAGTCCTATTTTTCTGTTCTCAGGGCAAAGTAGTTGGACAAAAGGGAGTCAACTGTCTCCTCTGGTCTCAGGGCAGAAGTTGTCTGAGGGCAGGTGAATCCCTCCTGGTCTCAGAGCAGAAGTTGTCTGAGGGCAGGTGAATCCCTCCTGGTCTCAGGGCAGAAGTCCTATTTTTCTGTTCTCAGGGCAAAGTAGTTGGACAAAAGGGAGTCAACTGACTCTTCTGGTCTCAGGGCAGAAGCTGTCTGAGGGCAGGTGAATCTCTCCTGGTCTCAGGGCAGAGACCATTGTTTCCCACAATTTTGTCTGAGGGCAGGTGAATCCCTCCTGGTCTCAGGGCAGAAGTTCTATTTTTCTGGTCTCAGGGCAGAAGTTCTATTTTTCTGTTCTCAGGGCAAAGTAGTTGGACAAAAGGGAGTCAACTGACTCTTCTGGTCTCAGGGCAGAAGCTGTCTGAGGGCAGGTGAATCTCTCCTGGTCTCAGGGCAGAAGTTGTCTGAGGGCAGGTGAATCCCTCCTGGTCTCAGGGCAGAAGTTGTCTGAGGGCAGGTGAATCTCTCCTGGTCTCAGGGCAGAAGTTGTCTGAGGGCAGGTGAATCTCTCCTGGTCTCAGGGCAGAAGTTGATTTGTAGGATTTTCATCATGTGTGTCTAGTCTCATCTGGTCCCAGGGCAGAGACCATTGTTTCCCACAATTTTGTCTGAGGGCAGGTGAATCCATCCTGGTCTCAGGGCAGAAGTCCTATTTTTCTGTTCTCAGGGCAAAGTGGTTGGACAAAAGGGAGTCAACTGTCTCTTCTGGTCTCAGGGCAGAAGTTGTCTGAGGGCAGGTGAATCCCTCCTGGTCTCAGGGCAGAAGTTGTCTGAGGGCAGGTGAATCTCTCCTGGTCTCAGGGCAGAAGTTGTCTGAGGGCAGGTGAATCGCTCCTGGTCTCAGGGCAGAAGTTGTCTGAGGGCAGGTGAATCGCTCCTGGTCTCAGGGCAGAAGTCCTATTTTTCTGTTCTCAGGGCAAAGTAGTTGGACAAAAGGGAGTCAACTGACTCTTCTGGTCTCAGGGCAGAAGCTGTCTGAGGGCAGGTGAATCTCTCCTGGTCTCAGGGCAGAAGTTGTCTGAGGGCTGGTGAATCCCTCCTGGTCTCAGGGCAGAAGTTGATTTGTAGGATTTTCCTCATGTTTGTTTAGTCTCATCTGGTCCCAGGGCAGAGACCATTGTTTTCCACAATTTTGTCTGAGGGCAGGTGAATCCCTCCTGGTCTCAGGGCAGAAGTCCTATTTTTCTGGTCTCAGGGCAGAAGTTGTCTGAGGTCAGGTGAATCTCTCCTGGTCTCAGGGCAGAAGTTGTCTGAGGGCAGGTGAATCGCTCCTGGTCTCAGGGCAGAAGTTGTCTGAGGGCAGGTGAATACCTCCTGGTCTCAGGGCAGAAGTCCTATTTTTCTGTTCTCAGGGCAAAGTAGTTGGACAAAAGGGAGTCAACTGTCTCCTCTGGTCTCAGGGCAGAAGTTGTCTGAGGGTAGGTGAATCCCTCCTGGTCTCAGAGCAGAAGTTGTCTGAGGGCAGGTGAATCCCTCCTGGTCTCAGGGCAGAAGTCCTATTTTTCTGTTCTCAGGGCAAAGTAGTTGGACAAAAGGGAGTCAACTGACTCTTCTGGTCTCAGGGCAGAAGCTGTCTGAGGGCAGGTGAATCTCTCCTGGTCTCAGGGCAGAGACCATTGTTTCCCACAATTTTGTCTGAGGGCAGGTGAATCCCTCCTGGTCTCAGGGCAGAAGTTCTATTTTTCTGGTCTCAGGGCAGAAGTTCTATTTTTCTGTTCTCAGGGCAAAGTAGTTGGACAAAAGGGAGTCAACTGACTCTTCTGGTCTCAGGGCAGAAGCTGTCTGAGGGCAGGTGAATCTCTCCTGGTCTCAGGGCAGAAGTTGTCTGAGGGCAGGTGAATCCCTCCTGGTCTCAGGGCAGAAGTTGTCTGAGGGCAGGTGAATCTCTCCTGGTCTCAGGGCAGAAGTTGTCTGAGGGCAGGTGAATCCCTCCTGGTCTCAGGGCAGAAGTTGTCTGAGGGCAGGTGAATCTCTCCTGGTCTCAGGGCAGAAGTTGTCTGAGGGCAGGTGAATCGCTCCTGGTCTCAGGGCAGAAGTTGTCTGAGGGCAGGTGAATCGCTCCTGGTCTCAGGGCAGAAGTCCTATTTTTCTGTTCTCAGGGCAAAGTAGTTGGACAAAAGGGAGTCAACTGACTCTTCTGGTCTCAGGGCAGAAGCTGTCTGAGGGCAGGTGAATCTCTCCTGGTCTCAGGGCAGAAGCTGTCTGAGGGCAGGTGAATCTCTCCTGGTCTAAGGGCAGAAGTTGTCTGAGGGCAGGTGAATCCCTCCTGGTCTCAGGGCAGAAGTTGATTTGTAGGATTTTCCTCATGGTTGTTTAGTCTCATCTGGTCCCAGGGCAGAGACCATTGTTTTCCACAATTTTGTCTGAGGGCAGGTGAATCCCTCCTGGTCTCAGGGCAGAAGTCCTATTTTTCTGGTCTCAGGGCAGAAGTCCTATTTTTATGTTCTCAGGGCAAAGTAGTTGGACAAAAGGGAGTCAACTGTCTCTTCTGGTCTCAGGGCAGAAGTTGTCTGAGGGCAGGTGAATCGCTCCTGGTCTCAGGGCAGAAGTTGTCTGAGGGCAGGTGAATCTCTCCTGGTCTCAGGGCAGAAGTCCTATTTTTCTGTTCTCAGGGCAAAGTAGTTGGACAAAAGGGAGTCAACAGTCTCCTCTGGTCTCAGGGCAGAAGTTGTCTGAGGGCAGGTGAATCACTCCTGGTCTCAGGGCAGAAGTTGTCTGAGGGCAGGTGAATCTCTCCTGGTCTCAGGGCAGAAGTTGTCTGAGGGCAGGTGAATCTCTCCTGGTCTCAGGGCAGAAGTTGTCTGAGGGCAGGTGAATCGCTCCTGGTCTCAGGGCAGAAGTTGTCTGAGGGCAGGTGAATACCTCCTGGTCTCAGGGCAGAAGTCCTATTTTTCTGTTCTCAGGGCAAAGTAGTTGGACAAAAGGGAGTCAACAGTCTCCTCTGGTCTCAGGGCAGAAGTTGTCTGAGGGCAGGTGAATCACTCCTGGTCTCAGGGCAGAAGTTGTCTGAGGGCAGGTGAATCTCTCCTGGTCTCAGGGCAGAAGTTGTCTGAGGGCAGGTGAATCTCTCCTGGTCTCAGGGCAGAAGTTGATTTGTAGGATTTTCATCATGTGTGTCTAGTCTCATCTGGTCCCAGGGCAGAGACCATTGTTTCCCACAATTTTGTCTGAGGGCAGGTGAATCCATCCTGGTCTCAGGGCAGAAGTCCTATTTTTCTGTTCTCAGGGCAAAGTGGTTGGACAAAAGGGAGTCAACTGTCTCTTCTGGTCTCAGGGCAGAAGTTGTCTGAGGGCAGGTGAATCCCTCCTGGTCTCAGGGCAGAAGTTGTCTGAGGGCAGGTGAATCTCTCCTGGTCTCAGGGCAGAAGTTGTCTGAGGGCAGGTGAATCGCTCCTGGTCTCAGGGCAGAAGTTGTCTGAGGGCAGGTGAATCGCTCCTGGTCTCAGGGCAGAAGTCCTATTTTTCTGTTCTCAGGGCAAAGTAGTTGGACAACAGGGAGTCAACTGACTCTTCTGGTCTCAGGGCAGAAGCTGTCTGAGGGCAGGTGAATCTCTCCTGGTCTCAGGGCAGAAGTTGTCTGAGGGCTGGTGAATCCCTCCTGGTCTCAGGGCAGAAGTTGATTTGTAGGATTTTCCTCATGTTTGTTTAGTCTCATCTGGTCCCAGGGCAGAGACCATTGTTTTCCACAATTTTGTCTGAGGGCAGGTGAATCCCTCCTGGTCTCAGGGCAGAAGTCCTATTTTTCTGGTCTCAGGGCAGAAGTTGTCTGAGGTCAGGTGAATCTCTCCTGGTCTCAGGGCAGAAGTTGTCTGAGGGCAGGTGAATCGCTCCTGGTCTCAGGGCAGAAGTTGTCTGAGGGCAGGTGAATACCTCCTGGTCTCAGGGCAGAAGTCCTATTTTTCTGTTCTCAGGGCAAAGTAGTTGGACAAAAGGGAGTCAACTGTCTCCTCTGGTCTCAGGGCAGAAGTTGTCTGAGGGCAGGTGAATCCCTCCTGGTCTCAGAGCAGAAGTTGTCTGAGGGCAGGTGAATCCCTCCTGGTCTCAGGGCAGAAGTCCTATTTTTCTGTTCTCAGGGCAAAGTAGTTGGACAAAAGGGAGTCAACTGACTCTTCTGGTCTCAGGGCAGAAGCTGTCTGAGGGCAGGTGAATCTCTCCTGGTCTCAGGGCAGAGACCATTGTTTCCCACAATTTTGTCTGAGGGCAGGTGAATCCCTCCTGGTCTCAGGGCAGAAGTTCTATTTTTCTGGTCTCAGGGCAGAAGTTCTATTTTTCTGTTCTCAGGGCAAAGTAGTTGGACAAAAGGGAGTCAACTGACTCTTCTGGTCTCAGGGCAGAAGCTGTCTGAGGGCAGGTGAATCTCTCCTGGTCTCAGGGCAGAAGTTGTCTGAGGGCAGGTGAATCACTCCTGGTCTCAGGGCAGAAGTTGTCTGAGGGCAGGTGAATCTCTCCTGGTCTCAGGGCAGAAGTTGTCTGAGGGCAGGTGAATCTCTCCTGGTCTCAGGGCAGAAGTTGATTTGTAGGATTTTCATCATGTGTGTCTAGTCTCATCTGGTCCCAGGGCAGAGACCATTGTTTCCCACAATTTTGTCTGAGGGCAGGTGAATCCATCCTGGTCTCAGGGCAGAAGTCCTATTTTTCTGTTCTCAGGGCAAAGTGGTTGGACAAAAGGGAGTCAACTGTCTCTTCTGGTCTCAGGGCAGAAGTTGTCTGAGGGCAGGTGAATCCCTCCTGGTCTCAGGGCAGAAGTTGTCTGAGGGCAGGTGAATCTCTCCTGGTCTCAGGGCAGAAGTTGTCTGAGGGCAGGTGAATCGCTCCTGGTCTCAGGGCAGAAGTTGTCTGAGGGCAGGTGAATCGCTCCTGGTCTCAGGGCAGAAGTCCTATTTTTCTGTTCTCAGGGCAAAGTAGTTGGACAAAAGGGAGTCAACTGACTCTTCTGGTCTCAGGGCAGAAGCTGTCTGAGGGCAGGTGAATCTCTCCTGGTCTCAGGGCAGAAGCTGTCTGAGGGCAGGTGAATCTCTCCTGGTCTCAGGGCAGAAGCTGTCTGAGGGCAGGTGAATCTCTCCTGGTCTAAGGGCAGAAGTTGTCTGAGGGCAGGTGAATCCCTCCTGGTCTCAGGGCAGAAGTTGATTTGTAGGATTTTCCTCATGGTTGTTTAGTCTCATCTGGTCCCAGGGCAGAGACCATTGTTTTCCACAATTTTGTCTGAGGGCAGGTGAATCCCTCCTGGTCTCAGGGCAGAAGTCCTATTTTTATGTTCTCAGGGCAAAGTAGTTGGACAAAAGGGAGTCAACTGTCTCTTCTGGTCTCAGGGCAGAAGTTGTCTGAGGGCAGGTGAATCGCTCCTGGTCTCAGGGCAGAAGTTGTCTGAGGGCAGGTGAATACCTCCTGGTCTCAGGGCAGAAGTCCTATTTTTCTGTTCTCAGGGCAAAGTAGTTGGACAAAAGGGAGTCAACAGTCTCCTCTGGTCTCAGGGCAGAAGTTGTCTGAGGGCAGGTGAATCACTCCTGGTCTCAGGGCAGAAGTTGTCTGAGGGCAGGTGAATCTCTCCTGGTCTCAGGGCAGAAGTTGTCTGAGGGCAGGTGAATCTCTCCTGGTCTCAGGGCAGAAGTTGTCTGAGGGCAGGTGAATCTCTCCTGGTCTCAGGGCAGAAGTTGTCTGAGGGCAGGTGAATCGCTCCTGGTCTCAGGGCAGAAGTTGTCTGAGGGCAGGTGAATACCTCCTGGTCTCAGGGCAGAAGTCCTATTTTTTTGTTCTCAGGGCAAAGTAGTTGGACAAAAGGGAGTCAACTGTCTCCTCTGGTCTCAGGGCAGAAGTTGTCTGAGGGCAGGTGAATCCGTCCTGGTCTCAGGGCAGAAGTTGTCTGAGGGCAGGTGAATCTCTCCTGGTCTCAGGGCAGAAGTTGTCTGAGGGCAGGTGAATCTCTCCTGGTCTCAGGGCAGAAGTTGATTTGTAGTATTTTCCTCATGTTTGTCTAGTCTCATCTGGTCCCAGGGCAGAGACCATTGTTTCCCACAATTTTGTCTGAGGGCAGGTGAATCCCTCCTGGTCTCAGGGCAGAAGTCCTATTTTTCTGGTCTCAGGGCAGAAGTCCTATTTTTCTGTTCTCAGGGCAAAGTAGTTGGACAAAAGGGAGTCAACTGACTCTTCAGGTCTCAGGGCAGAAGCTGTCTGAGGGCAGGTGAATCTCTCCTGGTCTCAGGGCAGAAGTTGTCTGAGGGCAGGTGAATCTCTCCTGGTCTCAGGGCAGAAGTTGTCTGAGGGCAGGTGAATCCCTCCTGGTCTCAGGGCAGAAGTTGTCTGAGGGCAGGTGAATCTCTCCTGGTCTCAGGGCAGAAGTTGTCTGAGGGCAGCTGAATCTCTCCTGGTCTCAGGGCAGAAGTTGTCTGAGGGCAGGTGAATCTCTCCTGGTCTCAGGGCAGAAGATGTCTGAGGGCAGGTGAATCTCTCCTGGTCTCAGGGCAGAAGTTGTCTGAGGGCAGGTGAATCTCTCCTGGTCTCAGGCCAGAAGTTGTCTGAGGGCAGGTGAATCTCTCCTGGTCTCAGGGCAGAAGTTGATTTGTAGGATTTTCCTCATGGTTGTTTAGTCTCATCTGGTCACAGGGCAGAGACCGTTGTTTCCCACAATTTTGTCTGAGGGCAGGTGAATCCCTCCTGGTCTCAGGGCAGAAGTCCTATTTTTCTGGTCTCAGGGCAGAAGTCCTATTTTTCTGTTCTCAGGGCAAAGTAGTTGGACAAAAGGGAGTCAACTGTCTCTTCTGGTCTCAGGGCAGACGCTGTCTGAGGGCAGGTGAATCTCTCCTGCTCTCCAGGCAGAAGTTGTTTGAGGGCAGGTGAATCCCTCCTGGTCTCAGGGCAGAAGTTGTCTGAGGGCAGGTGAATCTCTCCTGGTCTCAGGGCAGAAGTTGTCTGAGGGCAGGTGAATCTCTCCTGGTCTCAGGGCAGAAGTTGATTTGTAGGATTTTCCTCATGTTTGTCTAGTCTCATCTGGTCCCAGGGCAGAGACCATTGTTTCCCACAATTTTGTCTGAGGGCAGGTGAATCCATCCTGGTCTCAGGGCAGAAGTCCTATTTTTCTGGTCTCAGGGCAAAGTAGTTGGACAAAAGGGAGTCAACTGACTCTTCTGGTCTCAGGGCAGAAGCTGTCTGAGGGCAGGTGAATCTCTCCTGGTCTCAGGGCAGAGACCATTGTTTCCCACAATTTTGTCTGAGGGCAGGTGAATCCCTCCTGGTCTCAGGGCAGAAGTCCTATTTTTCTGTTCTCAGGGCAAAGTAGTTGGACAAAAGGGAGTCAACTGACTCTTCTGGTCTCAGGGCAGAAGTTGTCTGAGGGCAGGTGAATCTCTCCTGGTCTCAGGCCAGAAGTTGTCTGAGGGCAGGTGAATCTCTCCTGGTCTCAGGGCAGAAGTTGATTTGTAGGATTTTCCTCATGGTTGTTTAGTCTCATCTGGTCACAGGGCAGAGACCGTTGTTTCCCACAATTTTGTCTGAGGGCAGGTGAATCCCTCCTGGTCTCAGGGCAGAAGTCCTATTTTTCTGGTCTCAGGGCAGAAGTCCTATTTTTCTGTTCTCAGGGCAAAGTAGTTGGACAAAAGGGAGTCAACTGTCTCTTCTGGTCTCAGGGCAGAAGCTGTCTGAGGGCAGGTGAATCTCTCCTGCTCTCCAGGCAGAAGTTGTTTGAGGGCAGGTGAATCCCTCCTGGTCTCAGGGCAGAAGTTGTCTGAGGGCAGGTGAATCTCTCCTGGTCTCAGGGCAGAAGTTGTCTGAGGGCAGGTGAATCTCTCCTGGTCTCAGGGCAGAAGTTGATTTGTAGGATTTTCCTCATGTTTGTCTAGTCTCATCTGGTCCCAGGGCAGAGACCATTGTTTCCCACAATTTTGTCTGAGGGCAGGTGAATCCATCCTGGTCTCAGGGCAGAAGTCCTATTTTTCTGGTCTCAGGGCAAAGTAGTTGGACAAAAGGGAGTCAACTGACTCTTCTGGTCTCAGGGCAGAAGCTGTCTGAGGGCAGGTGAATCTCTCCTGGTCTCAGGGCAGAAGTTGATTTGTAGGATTTTCCTCATGGTTGTTTAGTCTCATCTGGTCCCAGGGCAGAGACCATTGTTTCCCACAATTTTGTCTGAGGGCAGGTGAATCCCTCCTGGTCTCAGGGCAGAAGTCCTATTTTTCTGTTCTCAGGGCAAAGTAGTTGGACAAAAGGGAGTCAACTGTCTCTTCTGGTCTCAGGGCAGAAGTTGTCTGAGGGCAGGTGAATCTCTCCTGCTCTCAGGGCAGAAGTTGTCTGAGGGCAGGTGAATCTCTCCTGGTCTCAGGGCAGAAGTTGTATGAGGGCAGGTGAATCCCTCCTGGTCTCAGGGCAGAAGTTGTCTGAGGGCAGGTGAATCTCTCCTGGTCTCAGGGCAGAAGTTGTCTGAGGGCAGGTGAATCTCTCCTGGTCTCAGGGCAGAAGTCCTATTTTTCTGTTCTCAGGGCAAAGTAGTTGGACAAAAGGGAGTCAACTGACTCTTCTGGTCTCAGGGCAGAAGCTGTCTGAGGGCAGGTGAATCTCTCCTGGTCTCAGGGCAGAGACCATTGTTTCCCACAATTTTGTCTGAGGGCAGGTGAATCCCTCCTGGTCTCAGGGCAGAAGTCCTATTTTTCTGTTCTCAGGGCAAAGTAGTTGGACAAAAGGGAGTCAACTGACTCTTCTGGTCTCAGGGCAGAAGTTGTCTGAGGGCAGGTGAATCTCTCCTGGTCTCAGGGCAGAAGTTGTCTGAGGGCTGGTGAATCCCTCCTGGTCTCAGGGCAGAAGTTGATTTGTAGGATTTTCCTCATGTTTGTTTAGTCTCATCTGGTCCCAGGGCAGAGACCATTGTTTTCCACAATTTTGTCTGAGGGCAGGTGAATCCCTCCTGGTCTCAGGGCAGAAGTCCTATTTTTCTGGTCTCAGGGCAGAAGTTGCCTGAGGTCAGGTGAATCTCTCCTGGTCTCAGGGCAGAAGTTGTCTGAGGGCAGGTGAATTGCTCCTGGTCTCAGGGCAGAAGTTGTCTGAGGGCAGGTGAATACCTCCTGGTCTCAGGGCAGAAGTCCTATTTTTCTGTTCTCAGGGCAAAGTAGTTGGACAAAAGGGAGTCAACTGTCTCCTCTGGTCTCAGGGCAGAAGTTGTCTGAGGGCAGGTGAATCCCTCCTGGTCTCAGAGCAGAAGTTGTCTGAGGGCAGGTGAATCCCTCCTGGTCTCAGGGCAGAAGTCCTATTTTTCTGGTTTCAGGGCAGAAGTCCTATTTTTCTGTTCTCAGGGCAAAGTAGTTGGACAAAAGGGAGTCAACTGACTCTTCTGGTCTCAGGGCAGAAGCTGTTTGAGGGCAGGTGAATCTCTCCTGGTGTCAGGGCAGAGACCACTGTTTCCCACAATTTTGTCTGAGGGCAGGTGAATCCCTCCTGGTCTCAGGGCAGAAGTCCTATTTTTCTGGTCTCAGGGCAGAAGTCCTATTTTTCTGTTCTCAGGGCAAAGTAGTTGGACAAAAGGGAGTCAACTGACTCTTCTGGTCTCAGGGCAGAAGCTGTCTGAGGGCAGGTGAATCTCTCCTGGTCTCAGGGCAGAAGTTGTCTGAGGGCAGGTGAATCCCTCCTGGTCTCAGGGCAGAAGTTGTCTGAGGGCAGGTGAATCTCTCCTGGTCTCAGGGCAGAAGTTGTCTGAGGGCAGGTGAATCTCTCCTGGTCTCAGGGCAGAAGTTGTCTGAGGGCAGGTGAATCTCTCCTGGTCTCAGGGCAGAAGTTGATTTGTAGGATTTTCCTCATGTTTGTTTAGTCTCATCTGGTCCCAGGGCAGAGACCATTGTTTTCCACAATTTTGTCTGAGGGCAGGTGAATCCCTCCTGGTCTCAGGGCAGAAGTCCTATTTTTCTGGTCTCAGGGCAGAAGTTGTCTGAGGTCAGGTGAATCTCTCCTGGTCTCAGGGCAGAAGTTGTCTGAGGGCAGGTGAATCTCTCCTGGTCTCAGGGCAGAAGTTGTCTGAGGGCAGGTGAATCTATCGTGGTCTCAGGGCAGAAGTTGATTTGTAGGATTTTCCTCATGTTTGTTTAGTCTCATCTGGTCCCAGGGCAGAGACCATTGTTTTCCACAATTTTGTCTGAGGGCAGGTGAATCCCTCCTGGTCTCAGGGCAGAAGTCCTATTTTTCTGGTCTCAGGGCAGAAGTTGTCTGAGGTCAGGTGAATCTCTCCTGGTCTCAGGGCAGAAGTTGTCTGAGGGCAGGTGAATCGCTCCTGGTCTCAGGGCAGAAGTTGTCTGAGGGCAGGTGAATACCTCCTGGTCTCAGGGCAGAAGTCCTATTTTTCTGTTCTCAGGGCAAAGTAGTTGGACAAAAGGGAGTCAACTGTCTCCTCTGGTCTCAGGGCAGAAGTTGTCTGAGGGCAGGTGAATCTCTCCTGGTCTCAGAGCAGAAGTTGTCTGAGGGCAGGTGAATCCCTCCTGGTCTCAGGGCAGAAGTCCTATTTTTCTGTTCTCAGGGCAAAGTAGTTGGACAAAAGGGAGTCAACTGACTCTTCTGGTCTCAGGGCAGAAGCTGTCTGAGGGCAGGTGAATCTCTCCTGGTCTCAGGGCAGAGACCATTGTTTTCCACAATTTTGTCTGAGGGCAGGTGAATCCCTCCTGGCCTCAGGGCAGAAGTCCTATTTTTCTGGTCTCAGGGCAGAAGTCCTATTTTTCTGTTCTCAGGGCAAAGTAGTTGGACAAAAGGGAGTCAACTGTCTCTTCTGGTCTCAGGGCAGAAGTTGTCTGAGGGCAGGTGAATCTCTCCTGCTCTCAGGGCAGAAGTTGTCTGAGGGCAGGTGAATCTCTCCTGGTCTCAGGGCAGAAGTTGTCTGAGGGCAGGTGAATCCCTCCTGGTCTCAGGGCAGAAGTTGTCTGAGGGCAGGTGAATCTCTCCTGGTCTCAGGGCAGAAGTTGTCTGAGGGCAGGTGAATCTCTCCTGGTCTCAGGGCAGAAGTCCTATTTTTCTGTTCTCAGGGCAAAGTAGTTGGACAAAAGGGAGTCAACTGACTCTTCTGGTCTCAGGGCAGAAGCTGTCTGAGGGCAGGTGAATCTCTCCTGGTCTCAGGGCAGAGACCATTGTTTCCCACAATTTTGTCTGAGGGCAGGTGAATCCCTCCTGGTCTCAGGGCAGAAGTCCTATTTTTCTGTTCTCAGGGCAAAGTAGTTGGACAAAAGGGAGTCAACTGACTCTTCTGGTCTCAGGGCAGAAGTTGTCTGAGGGCAGGTGAATCTCTCCTGGTCTCAGGGCAGAAGTTGTCTGAGGGCAGGTGAATCTCTCCTGGTCTCAGGGCAGAAGTCCTATTTTTCTGTTCTCAGGGCAAAGTAGTTGGACAAAAGGGAGTCAACTGACTCTTCTGGTCTCAGGGCAGAAGCTGTCTGAGGGCAGGTGAATCTCTCCTGGTCTCAGGGCAGAGACCATTGTTTCCCACAATTTTGTCTGAGGGCAGGTGAATCCCTCCTGGTCTCAGGGCAGAAGTCCTATTTTTCTGTTCTCAGGGCAAAGTAGTTGGACAAAAGGGAGTCAACTGACTCTTCTGGTCTCAGGGCAGAAGTTGTCTGAGGGCAGGTGAATCTCTCCTGGTCTCAGGGCAGAAGTTGTCTGAGGGCTGGTGAATCCCTCCTGGTCTCAGGGCAGAAGTTGATTTGTAGGATTTTCCTCATGTTTGTTTAGTCTCATCTGGTCCCAGGGCAGAGACCATTGTTTTCCACAATTTTGTCTGAGGGCAGGTGAATCCCTCCTGGTCTCAGGGCAGAAGTCCTATTTTTCTGGTCTCAGGGCAGAAGTTGCCTGAGGTCAGGTGAATCTCTCCTGGTCTCAGGGCAGAAGTTGTCTGAGGGCAGGTGAATTGCTCCTGGTCTCAGGGCAGAAGTTGTCTGAGGGCAGGTGAATACCTCCTGGTCTCAGGGCAGAAGTCCTATTTTTCTGTTCTCAGGGCAAAGTAGTTGGACAAAAGGGAGTCAACTGTCTCCTCTGGTCTCAGGGCAGAAGTTGTCTGAGGGCAGGTGAATCCCTCCTGGTCTCAGAGCAGAAGTTGTCTGAGGGCAGGTGAATCCCTCCTGGTCTCAGGGCAGAAGTCCTATTTTTCTGGTTTCAGGGCAGAAGTCCTATTTTTCTGTTCTCAGGGCAAAGTAGTTGGACAAAAGGGAGTCAACTGACTCTTCTGGTCTCAGGGCAGAAGCTGTTTGAGGGCAGGTGAATCTCTCCTGGTGTCAGGGCAGAGACCATTGTTTCCCACAATTTTGTCTGAGGGCAGGTGAATCCCTCCTGGTCTCAGGGCAGAAGTCCTATTTTTCTGGTCTCAGGGCAGAAGTCCTATTTTTCTGTTCTCAGGGCAAAGTAGTTGGACAAAAGGGAGTCAACTGACTCTTCTGGTCTCAGGGCAGAAGCTGTCTGAGGGCAGGTGAATCTCTCCTGGTCTCAGGGCAGAAGTTGTCTGAGGGCAGGTGAATCCCTCCTGGTCTCAGGGCAGAAGTTGTCTGAGGGCAGGTGAATCTCTCCTGGTCTCAGGGCAGAAGTTGTCTGAGGGCAGGTGAATCTCTCCTGGTCTCAGGGCAGAAGTTGTCTGAGGGCAGGTGAATCTCTCCTGGTCTCAGGGCAGAAGTTGATTTGTAGGATTTTCCTCATGTTTGTTTAGTCTCATCTGGTCCCAGGGCAGAGACCATTGTTTTCCACAATTTTGTCTGAGGGCAGGTGAATCCCTCCTGGTCTCAGGGCAGAAGTCCTATTTTTCTGGTCTCAGGGCAGAAGTTGTCTGAGGTCAGGTGAATCTCTCCTGGTCTCAGGGCAGAAGTTGTCTGAGGGCAGGTGAATCTCTCCTGGTCTCAGGGCAGAAGTTGTCTGAGGGCAGGTGAATCTCTCCTGGTCTCAGGGCAGAAGTTGATTTGTAGGATTTTCCTCATGTTTGTTTAGTCTCATCTGGTCCCAGGGCAGAGACCATTGTTTTCCACAATTTTGTCTGAGGGCAGGTGAATCCCTCCTGGTCTCAGGGCAGAAGTCCTATTTTTCTGGTCTCAGGGCAGAAGTTGTCTGAGGTCAGGTGAATCTCTCCTGGTCTCAGGGCAGAAGTTGTCTGAGGGCAGGTGAATCGCTCCTGGTCTCAGGGCAGAAGTTGTCTGAGGGCAGGTGAATACCTCCTGGTCTCAGGGCAGAAGTCCTATTTTTCTGTTCTCAGGGCAAAGTAGTTGGACAAAAGGGAGTCAACTGTCTCCTCTGGTCTCAGGGCAGAAGTTGTCTGAGGGCAGGTGAATCTCTCCTGGTCTCAGAGCAGAAGTTGTCTGAGGGCAGGTGAATCCCTCCTGGTCTCAGGGCAGAAGTCCTATTTTTCTGGTTTCAGGGCAGAAGTCCTATTTTTCTGTTCTCAGGGCAAAGTAGTTGGACAAAAGGGAGTCAACTGACTCTTCTGGTCTCAGGGCAGAAGCTGTCTGAGGGCAGGTGAATCTCTCCTGGTCTCAGGGCAGAGACCATTGTTTTCCACAATTTTGTCTGAGGGCAGGTGAATCCCTCCTGGCCTCAGGGCAGAAGTCCTATTTTTCTGGTCTCAGGGCAGAAGTCCTATTTTTATGTTCTCAGGGCAAAGTAGTTGGACAAAAGGGAGTCAACTGTCTCTTCTGGTCTCAGGGCAGAAGTTGTCTGAGGGCAGGTGAATCTCTCCTGGTCTCAGGGCAGAAGTCCTATTTTTCTGGTCTCAGGGCAAAGTAGTTGGACAAAAGGGAGTCAACTGACTCTTCTGGTCTCAGGGCAGAAGCTGTCTGAGGGCAGGTGAATCTCTCCTGGTCTCAGGGCAGAAGTTGATTTGTAGGATTTTCCTCATGGTTGTTTAGTCTCATCTGGTCCCAGGGCAGAGACCATTGTTTCCCACAATTTTGTCTGAGGGCAGGTGAATCCCTCCTGGTCTCAGGGCAGAAGTCCTATTTTTCTGTTCTCAGGGCAAAGTAGTTGGACAAAAGGGAGTCAACTGTCTCTTCTGGTCTCAGGGCAGAAGTTGTCTGAGGGCAGGTGAATCTCTCCTGCTCTCAGGGCAGAAGTTGTCTGAGGGCAGGTGAATCTCTCCTGGTCTCAGGGCAGAAGTTGTCTGAGGGCAGGTGAATCCCTCCTGGTCTCAGGGCAGAAGTTGTCTGAGGGCAGGTGAATCTCTCCTGGTCTCAGGGCAGAAGTTGTCTGAGGGCAGGTGAATCTCTCCTGGTCTCAGGGCAGAAGTCCTATTTTTCTGTTCTCAGGGCAAAGTAGTTGGACAAAAGGGAGTCAACTGACTCTTCTGGTCTCAGGGCAGAAGCTGTCTGAGGGCAGGTGAATCTCTCCTGGTCTCAGGGCAGAGACCATTGTTTCCCACAATTTTGTCTGAGGGCAGGTGAATCCCTCCTGGTCTCAGGGCAGAAGTCCTATTTTTCTGTTCTCAGGGCAAAGTAGTTGGACAAAAGGGAGTCAACTGACTCTTCTGGTCTCAGGGCAGAAGTTGTCTGAGGGCAGGTGAATCTCTCCTGGTCTCAGGGCAGAAGTTGTCTGAGGGCTGGTGAATCCCTCCTGGTCTCAGGGCAGAAGTTGATTTGTAGGATTTTCCTCATGTTTGTTTAGTCTCATCTGGTCCCAGGGCAGAGACCATTGTTTTCCACAATTTTGTCTGAGGGCAGGTGAATCCCTCCTGGTCTCAGGGCAGAAGTCCTATTTTTCTGGTCTCAGGGCAGAAGTTGTCTGAGGTCAGGTGAATCTCTCCTGGTCTCAGGGCAGAAGTTGTCTGAGGGCAGGTGAATTGCTCCTGGTCTCAGGGCAGAAGTTGTCTGAGGGCAGGTGAATACCTCCTGGTCTCAGGGCAGAAGTCCTATTTTTCTGTTCTCAGGGCAAAGTAGTTGGACAAAAGGGAGTCAACTGTCTCCTCTGGTCTCAGGGCAGAAGTTGTCTGAGGGCAGGTGAATCCCTCCTGGTCTCAGAGCAGAAGTTGTCTGAGGGCAGGTGAATCCCTCCTGGTCTCAGGGCAGAAGTCCTATTTTTCTGGTTTCAGGGCAGAAGTCCTATTTTTCTGTTCTCAGGGCAAAGTAGTTGGACAAAAGGGAGTCAACTGACTCTTCTGGTCTCAGGGCAGAAGCTGTCTGAGGGCAGGTGAATCTCTCCTGGTGTCAGGGCAGAGACCATTGTTTCCCACAATTTTGTCTGAGGGCAGGTGAATCCCTCCTGGTCTCAGGGCAGAAGTCCTATTTTTCTGGTCTCAGGGCAGAAGTCCTATTTTTCTGTTCTCAGGGCAAAGTAGTTGGACAAAAGGGAGTCAACTGACTCTTCTGGTCTCAGGGCAGAAGCTGTCTGAGGGCAGGTGAATCTCTCCTGGTCTCAGGGCAGAAGTTGTCTGAGGGCAGGTGAATCCCTCCTGGTCTCAGGGCAGAAGTTGTCTGAGGGCAGGTGAATCTCTCCTGGTCTCAGGGCAGAAGTTGTCTGAGGGCAGGTGAATCTCTCCTGGTCTCAGGGCAGAAGTTGATTTGTAGGATTTTCCTCATGTTTGTTTAGTCTCATCTGGTCCCAGGGCAGAGACCATTGTTTTCCACAATTTTGTCTGAGGGCAGGTGAATCCCTCCTGGTCTCAGGGCAGAAGTCCTATTTTTCTGGTCTCAGGGCAGAAGTTGTCTGAGGTCAGGTGAATCTCTCCTGGTCTCAGGGCAGAAGTTGTCTGAGGGCAGGTGAATCGCTCCTGGTCTCAGGGCAGAAGTTGTCTGAGGGCAGGTGAATACCTCCTGGTCTCAGGGCAGAAGTCCTATTTTTCTGTTCTCAGGGCAAAGTAGTTGGACAAAAGGGAGTCAACTGTCTCCTCTGGTCTCAGGGCAGAAGTTGTCTGAGGGCAGGTGAATCTCTCCTGGTCTCAGAGCAGAAGTTGTCTGAGGGCAGGTGAATCCCTCCTGGTCTCAGGGCAGAAGTCCTATTTTTCTGGTTTCAGGGCAGAAGTCCTATTTTTCTGTTCTCAGGGCAAAGTAGTTGGACAAAAGGGAGTCAACTGACTCTTCTGGTCTCAGGGCAGAAGCTGTCTGAGGGCAGGTGAATCTCTCCTGGTCTCAGGGCAGAGACCATTGTTTTCCACAATTTTGTCTGAGGGCAGGTGAATCCCTCCTGGCCTCAGGGCAGAAGTCCTATTTTTCTGGTCTCAGGGCAGAAGTCCTATTTTTATGTTCTCAGGGCAAAGTAGTTGGACAAAAGGGAGTCAACTGTCTCTTCTGGTCTCAGGGCAGAAGTTGTCTGAGGGCAGGTGAATCTCTCCTGGTCTCAGGGCAGAAGTCCTATTTTTCTGTTCTCAGGGCAAAGTAGTTGGACAAAAGGGAGTCAACTGACTCTTCTGGTCTCAGGGCAGAAGCTGTCTGAGGGCAGGTGAATCTCTCCTGGTCTCAGGGCAGAGACCATTGTTTTCCACAATTTTGTCTGAGGGCAGGTGAATCCCTCCTGGCCTCAGGGCAGAAGTCCTATTTTTCTGGTCTCAGGGCAGAAGTCCTATTTTTATGTTCTCAGGGCAAAGTAGTTGGACAAAAGGGAGTCAACTGACTCTTCTGGTCTCAGGGCAGAAGCTGTCTGAGGGCAGGTGAATCTCTCCTGGTCTCAGGGCAGAGACCATTGTTTCCCACAATTTTGTCTGAGGGCAGGTGAATCCCTCCTGGTCTCAGAGCAGAAGTCCTATTTTTCTGTTCTCAAGGCAAAGTAGTTGGACAAAAGGGAGTCAACTGACTCTTCTGGTCTCAGGGCAGAAGTTGTCTGAGGGCAGGTGAATCTCTCCTGGTCTCAGGGCAGAAGTTGTCTGAGGGCTGGTGAATCCCTCCTGGTCTCAGGGCAGAAGTTGATTTGTAGGATTTTCCTCATGGTTGTTTAGTCTCATCTGGTCCCAAGGCAGAGACCATTGTTTTCCACAATTTTGTCTGAGGGCAGGTGAATCCCTCCTCGTCTCAGGGCAGAAGTCCTATTTTTCTGGTCTCAGGGCAGAAGTTGTCTGAGGTAAGGTGAATCTCTCCTGGTCTCAGGGCAGAAGTTGTCTGAGGGCAGGTGAATCTCTCCTGGTCTCAGGGCAGAAGTTGATTTGTAGGATTTTCCTCATGTTTGTCTAGTCTCATCTGGTCCCAGGGCAGAGACCATTGCTTCCCACAATTTTGTCTGAGGGCAGGTGAATCCCTCCTGGTCTCAGGGCAGAAGTCCTATTTTTCTGGTCTCAGGGCAGAAGTCCTATTTTTCTGTTCTCAGGGCAAAGTAGTTGGACAAAAGGGAGTCAACTGACTCTTCTGGTCTCAGGGCAGAAGCTGTCTGAGGGCAGGTGAATCTCTCCTGGTCTCAGGGCAGAAGTTGTCTGAGGGCAGGTGAGGCCCTCCTGGTCTCAGGGCAGAAGTTGTCTGAGGGCAGGTGAATCTCTCCTGGTCTCAGGGCAGAAGCTGTCTGAGGGCAGTTGAATCTCTCCTGGTCTCAGGGCAGAAGTTGTCTGAGGGCAGGTGAATCTCTCCTGGTCTCAGGGCAGAAGTTGTCTGAGGGCAGGTGAATCCCTCCTGGTCTCAGGGCAGAAGTTGTCTGAGGGCAGGTGAATCACTCCTGGTCTCAGGGCAGAAGTTGTCTGAGGGCAGGTGAATCTCTCCTGGTCTCAGGGCAGAAGTTGTCTGAGGGCAGGTGAATCTCTCCTGGTCTCAGGGCAGAAGTTGATTTGTAGGATTTTCATCATGTTTGTCTAGTCTCATCTGGTCCCAGGGCAGAGACCATTGTTTCCCACAATTTTGTCTGAGGGCAGGTGAATCCATCCTGGTCTCAGGGCAGAAGTCCTATTTTTCTGTTCTCAGGGCAAAGTGGTTGGACAAAAGGGAGTCAACTGTCTCTTCTGGTCTCAGGGCAGAAGTTGTCTGAGGGCAGGTGAATCCCTCCTGGTCTCAGGGCAGAAGTTGTCTGAGGGCAGGTGAATCTCTCCTGGTCTCAGGGCAGAAGTTGTCTGAGGGCAGGTGAATCGCTCCTGGTCTCAGGGCAGAAGTTGTCTGAGGGCAGGTGAATGCCTCCTGGTCTCAGGGCAGAAGTTGATTTGTAGGATTTTCATCATGTTTGTCTAGTCTCATCTGGTCCCAGGGCAGAGACCATTGTTTCCCACAATTTTGTCTGAGGGCAGGTGAATCCATCCTGGTCTCAGGGCAGAAGTCCTATTTTTCTGTTCTCAGGGCAAAGTGGTTGGACAAAAGGGAGTCAACTGTCTCTTCTGGTCTCAGGGCAGAAGTTGTCTGAGGGCAGGTGAATCCCTCCTGGTCTCAGGGCAGAAGTTGTCTGAGGGCAGTTGAATCTCTCCTGGTCTCAGGGCAGAAGTTGTCTGAGGGCAGGTGAATCTCTCCTGGTCTCAGGGCAGAAGTTGTCTGAGGGCAGGTGAATCGCTCCTGGTCTCAGGGCAGAAGTTGTCTGAGGGCAGGTGAATACCTCCTGGTCTCAGGGCAGAAGTCCTATTTTTCTGTTCTCAGGGCAAAGTAGTTGGACAAAAGGGAGTCAACTGACTCTTCTGGTCTCAGGGCAGAAGTTGTCTGAGGGCAGGTGAATCTCTCCTGGTCTCAGGGCAGAAGTTGTCTGAGGGCTGGTGAATCCCTCCTGGTCTCAGGGCAGAAGTTGATTTGTAGGATTTTCCTCATGTTTGTTTAGTCTCATCTGGTCCCAGGGCAGAGACCATTGTTTTCCACAATTTTGTCTGAGGGCAGGTGAATCCCTCCTGGTCTCAGGGCAGAAGTCCTATTTTTCTGGTCTCAGGGCAGAAGTTGTCTGAGGTCAGGTGAATCTCTCCTGGTCTCAGGGCAGAAGTTGTCTGAGGGCAGGTGAATCGCTCCTGGTCTCAGGGCAGAAGTTGTCTGAGGGCAGGTGAATCCCTCCTGGTCTCAGGGCAGAAGTCCTATTTTTCTGTTCTCAGGGCAAAGTAGTTGGACAAAAGGGAGTCAACTGACTCTTCTGGTCTCAGGGCAGAAGCTGTCTGAGGGCAGGTGAATCTCTCCTGGTCTCAGGGCAGAAGTTGTCTGAGGGCAGGTGAATCTCTCCTGGTCTCAGGGCAGAAGTTGATTTGTAGGATTTTCCTCATGGTTGTTTAGTCTCATCTGGTCCCAGGGCAGAGACCATTGTTTTCCACAATTTTGTCTGAGGGCAGGTGAATCCCTCCTGGTCTCAGGGCAGAAGTCCTATTTTTCTGGTCTCAGGGCAGAAGTTGTCTGAGGTCAGGTGAATCTCTCCTGGTCTCAGGGCAGAAGTTGTCTGAGGGCAGGTGAATCGCTCCTGGTCTCAGGGCAGAAGTTGTCTGAGGGCAGGTGAATCCCTCCTGGTCTCAGGGCAGAAGTCCTATTTTTCTGTTCTCAGGGCAAAGTAGTTGGACAAAAGGGAGTCAACTGTCTCTTCTGGTCTCAGGGCAGAAGTTGTCTGAGGGCAGGTGAATCCCTCCTGGTCTCAGGGCAGAAGTTGTCTGAGGGCAGGTGAATCTCTCCTGGTCTCAGGGCAGAAGTTGTCTGAGGGCAGGTGAATCGCTCCTGGTCTCAGGGCAGAAGTTGTCTGAGGGCAGGTGAATCGCTCCTGGTCTCAGGGCAGAAGTTGTCTGAGGGCAGGTGAATGCCTCCTGGTCTCAGGGCAGAAGTTGATTTGTAGGATTTTCATCATGTTTGTCTAGTCTCATCTGGTCCCAGGGCAGAGACCATTGTTTCCCACAATTTTGTCTGAGGGCAGGTGAATCCATCCTGGTCTCAGGGCAGAAGTCCTATTTTTCTGTTCTCAGGGCAAAGTGGTTGGACAAAAGGGAGTCAACTGTCTCTTCTGGTCTCAGGGCAGAAGTTGTCTGAGGGCAGGTGAATCCCTCCTGGTCTCAGGGCAGAAGTTGTCTGAGGGCAGGTGAATCTCTCCTGGTCTCAGGGCAGAAGTTGTCTGAGGGCAGGTGAATCGCTCCTGGTCTCAGGGCAGAAGTTGTCTGAGGGCAGGTGAATCGCTCCTGGTCTCAGGGCAGAAGTTGTCTGAGGGCAGGTGAATACCTCATGGTCTCAGGGCAGAAGTCCTATTTTTCTGTTCTCAGGGCAAAGTAGTTGGACAAAAGGGAGTCAACTGACTCTTCTGGTCTCAGGGCAGAAGCTGTCTGATGGCAGGTGAATCTCTCCAGGTCTCAGGGCAGAAGCTGTCTGAGGGCAGTTGAATCTCTCCTGGTCTCAGGGCAGAAGTTGTCTGAGGGCAGGTGAATCTCTCCTGGTCTCAGGGCAGAAGTTGTCTGAGGGCAGGTGAATCGCTCCTGGTCTCAGGGCAGAAGTTGTCTGAGGGCAGGTGAATACCTCCTGGTCTCAGGGCAGAAGTCCTATTTTTCTGTTCTCAGGGCAAAGTAGTTGGACAAAAGGGAGTCAACTGACTCTTCTGGTCTCAGGGCAGAAGTTGTCTGAGGGCAGGTGAATCTCTCCTGGTCTCAGGGCAGAAGCTGTCTGAGGGCAGTTGAATCTCTCCTGGTCTCAGGGCAGAAGTTGTCTGAGGGCAGGTGAATCTCTCCTGGTCTCAGGGCAGAAGTTGTCTGAGGGCAGGTGAATCGCTCCTGGTCTCAGGGCAGAAGTTGTCTGAGGGCAGGTGAATACCTCCTGGTCTCAGGGCAGAAGTCCTATTTTTCTGTTCTCAGGGCAAAGTGGTTGGACAAAAGGGAGTCAACTGTCTCTTCTGGTCTCAGGGCAGAAGTTGTCTGAGGGCAGGTGAATCCCTCCTGGTCTCAGGGCAGAAGTTGTCTGAGGGCAGGTGAATCTCTCCTGGTCTCAGGGCAGAAGTTGTCTGAGGGCAGGTGAATCGCTCCTGGTCTCAGGGCAGAAGTTGAGTTTTCCTCATGTTTGTTTAGTCTCATCTGGTCCCAGGGCAGAGACCATTGTTTTCCACAATTTTGTCTGAGGGCAGGTGAATCCCTCCTGGTCTCAGGGCAGAAGTCCTATTTTTCTGGTCTCAGGGCAGAAGTTGTCTGAGGGCAGGTGAATCCCTCCTGGTCTCAGGGCAGAAGTCCTATTTTTCTGTTCTCAGGGCAAAGTAGTTGGACAAAAGGGAGTCAACTGACTCTTCTGGTCTCAGGGCAGAAGCTGTCTGAGGGCAGGTGAATCTCTCCTGGTCTCAGGGCAGAGACCATTGTTTCCCACAATTTTGTCTGAGGGCAGGTGAATCCCTCCTGGTCTCAGGGCAGAAGTTCTATTTATCTGGTCTCAGGGCAGAAGTTCTATTTTTCTGTTCTCAGGGCAAAGTAGTTGGACAAAAGGGAGTCAACTGACTCTTCTGGTCTCAGGGCAGAAGCTGTCTGAGGGCAGGTGAATCTCTCCTGGTCTCAGGGCAGAAGTTGTCTGAGGGCAGGTGAATCCCTCCTGGTCTCAGGGCAGAAGTTGTCTGAGGGCAGGTGAATCTCTCCTGGTCTCAGGGCAGAAGTTGTCTGAGGGCAGGTGAATCTCTCCTGGTCTCAGGGCAGAAGTTGATTTGTAGGATTTTCATCATGTTTGTCTAGTCTCATCTGGTCCCAGGGCAGAGACCATTGTTTCCCACAATTTTGTCTGAGGGCAGGTGAATCCATCCTGGTCTCAGGGCAGAAGTCCTATTTTTCTGTTCTCAGGGCAAAGTGGTTGGACAAAAGGGAGTCAACTGTCTCTTCTGGTCTCAGGGCAGAAGTTGTCTGAGGGCAGGTGAATCCCTCCTGGTCTCAGGGCAGAAGTTGTCTGAGGGCAGGTGAATCTCTCCTGGTCTCAGGGCAGAAGTTGTCTGAGGGCAGGTGAATCGCTCCTGGTCTCAGGGCAGAAGTTGTCTGAGGGCAGGTGAATCGCTCCTGGTCTCAGGGCAGAAGTTGTCTGAGGGCAGGTGAATGCCTCCTGGTCTCAGGGCAGAAGTTGATTTGTAGGATTTTCATCATGTTTGTCTAGTCTCATCTGGTCCCAGGGCAGAGACCATTGTTTCCCACAATTTTGTCTGAGGGCAGGTGAATCCATCCTGGTCTCAGGGCAGAAGTCCTATTTTTCTGTTCTCAGGGCAAAGTGGTTGGACAAAAGGGAGTCAACTGTCTCTTCTGGTCTCAGGGCAGAAGTTGTCTGAGGGCAGGTGAATCCCTCCTGGTCTCAGGGCAGAAGTTGTCTGAGGGCAGGTGAATCTCTCCTGGTCTCAGGGCAGAAGTTGTCTGAGGGCAGGTGAATCGCTCCTGGTCTCAGGGCAGAAGTTGTCTGAGGGCAGGTGAATCGCTCCTGGTCTCAGGGCAGAAGTTGTCTGAGGGCAGGTGAATACCTCCTGGTCTCAGGGCAGAAGTCCTATTTTTCTGTTCTCAGGGCAAAGTAGTTGGACAAAAGGGAGTCAACTGACTCTTCTGGTCTCAGGGCAGAAGCTGTCTGATGGCAGGTGAATCTCTCCAGGTCTCAGGGCAGAAGCTGTCTGAGGGCAGTTGAATCTCTCCTGGTCTCAGGGCAGAAGTTGTCTGAGGGCAGGTGAATCTCTCCTGGTCTCAGGGCAGAAGTTGTCTGAGGGCAGGTGAATCTCTCCTGGTCTCAGGGCAGAAGTTGTCTGAGGGCAGGTGAATACCTCCTGGTCTCAGGGCAGAAGTCCTATTTTTCTGTTCTCAGGGCAAAGTAGTTGGACAAAAGGGAGTCAACTGACTCTTCTGGTCTCAGGGCAGAAGTTGTCTGAGGGCAGGTGAATCTCTCCTGGTCTCAGGGCAGAAGCTGTCTGAGGGCAGTTGAATCTCTCCTGGTCTCAGGGCAGAAGTTGTCTGAGGGCAGGTGAATCTCTCCTGGTCTCAGGGCAGAAGTTGTCTGAGGGCAGGTGAATCGCTCCTGGTCTCAGGGCAGAAGTTGTCTGAGGGCAGGTGAATACCTCCTGGTCTCAGGGCAGAAGTCCTATTTTTCTGTTCTCAGGGCAAAGTAGTTGGACAAAAGGGAGTCAACTGACTCTTCTGGTCTCAGGGCAGAAGTTGTCTGAGGGCAGGTGAATCTCTCCTGGTCTCAGGGCAGAAGTTGTCTGAGGGCAGGTGAATCGCTCCTGGTCTCAGGGCAGAAGTTGTCTGAGGGCAGGTGAATACCTCCTGGTCTCAGGGCAGAAGTCCTATTTTTCTGTTCTCAGGGCAAAGTAGTTGGACAAAAGGGAGTCAACTGACTCTTCTGGTCTCAGGGCAGAAGTTGTCTGAGGGCAGGTGAATCTCTCCTGGTCTCAGGGCAGAAGTTGTCTGAGGGCTGGTGAATCCCTCCTGGTCTCAGGGCAGAAGTTGATTTGTAGGATTTTCCTCATGTTTGTTTAGTCTCATCTGGTCCCAGGGCAGAGACCATTGTTTTCCACAATTTTGTCTGAGGGCAGGTGAATCCCTCCTGGTCTCAGGGCAGAAGTCCTATTTTTCTGGTCTCAGGGCAGAAGTTGTCTGAGGGCAGGTGAATCCCTCCTGGTCTCAGGGCAGAAGTCCTATTTTTCTGTTCTCAGGGCAAAGTAGTTGGACAAAAGGGAGTCAACTGACTCTTCTGGTCTCAGGGCAGAAGCTGTCTGAGGGCAGGTGAATCTCTCCTGGTCTCAGGGCAGAGACCATTGTTTCCCACAATTTTGTCTGAGGGCAGGTGAATCCCTCCTGGTCTCAGGGCAGAAGTTCTATTTATCTGGTCTCAGGGCAGAAGTTCTATTTTTCTGTTCTCAGGGCAAAGTAGTTGGACAAAAGGGAGTCAACTGACTCTTCTGGTCTCAGGGCAGAAGCTGTCTGAGGGCAGGTGAATCTCTCCTGGTCTCAGGGCAGAAGTTGTCTGAGGGCAGGTGAATCCCTCCTGGTCTCAGGGCAGAAGTTGTCTGAGGGCAGGTGAATCTCTCCTGGTCTCAGGGCAGAAGTTGATTTGTAGGATTTTCATCATGTGTGTCTAGTCTCATCTGGTCCCAGGGCAGAGACCATTGTTTCCCACAATTTTGTCTGAGGGCAGGTGAATCCATCCTGGTCTCAGGGCAGAAGTCCTATTTTTCTGTTCTCAGGGCAAAGTGGTTGGACAAAAGGGAGTCAACTGTCTCTTCTGGTCTCAGGGCAGAAGCTGTCTGAGGGCAGGTGAATCTCTCCTGGTCTCAGGGCAGAGACCATTGTTTCCCACAATTTTGTCTGAGGGCAGGTGAATCCCTCCTGGTCTCAGGGCAGAAGTCCTATTTTTCTGGTCTCAGGGCAGAAGTCCTATTTTTCTGTTCTCAGGGCAAAGTAGTTGGACAAAAGGGAGTCAACTGACTCTTCTGGTCTCAGGGCAGAAGCTGTCTGAGGGCAGGTGAATCTCTCCTGGTCTCAGGGCAGAAGTTGTCTGAGGGCAGGTGAATCCCTCCTGGTCTCAGGGCAGAAGTTGTCTGAGGGCAGGTGAATCTCTCCTGGTCTCAGGGCAGAAGTTGTCTGAGGGCAGGTGAATCTCTCCTGGTCTCAGGGCAGAAGTTCTATTTATCTGGTCTCAGGGCAGAAGTTCTATTTTTCTGTTCTCAGGGCAAAGTAGTTGGACAAAAGGGAGTCAACTGACTCTTCTGGTCTCAGGGCAGAAGCTGTCTGAGGGCAGGTGAATCTCTCCTGGTCTCAGGGCAGAAGTTGTCTGAGGGCAGGTGAATCCCTCCTGGTCTCAGGGCAGAAGTTGTCTGAGGGCAGGTGAATCTCTCCTGGTCTCAGGGCAGAAGTTGTCTGAGGGCAGGTGAATCTCTCCTGGTCTCAGGGCAGAAGTTGATTTGTAGGATTTTCATCATGTTTGTCTAGTCTCATCTGGTCCCAGGGCAGAGACCATTGTTTCCCACAATTTTGTCTGAGGGCAGGTGAATCCATCCTGGTCTCAGGGCAGAAGTCCTATTTTTCTGTTCTCAGGGCAAAGTGGTTGGACAAAAGGGAGTCAACTGTCTCTTCTGGTCTCAGGGCAGAAGTTGTCTGAGGGCAGGTGAATCCCTCCTGGTCTCAGGGCAGAAGTTGTCTGAGGGCAGGTGAATCTCTCCTGGTCTCAGGGCAGAAGTTGTCTGAGGGCAGGTGAATCGCTCCTGGTCTCAGGGCAGAAGTTGTCTGAGGGCAGGTGAATCGCTCCTGGTCTCAGGGCAGAAGTTGTCTGAGGGCAGGTGAATGCCTCCTGGTCTCAGGGCAGAAGTTGATTTGTAGGATTTTCATCATGTTTGTCTAGTCTCATCTGGTCCCAGGGCAGAGACCATTGTTTCCCACAATTTTGTCTGAGGGCAGGTGAATCCATCCTGGTCTCAGGGCAGAAGTCCTATTTTTCTGTTCTCAGGGCAAAGTGGTTGGACAAAAGGGAGTCAACTGTCTCTTCTGGTCTCAGGGCAGAAGTTGTCTGAGGGCAGGTGAATCCCTCCTGGTCTCAGGGCAGAAGTTGTCTGAGGGCAGGTGAATCTCTCCTGGTCTCAGGGCAGAAGTTGTCTGAGGGCAGGTGAATCGCTCCTGGTCTCAGGGCAGAAGTTGTCTGAGGGCAGGTGAATCGCTCCTGGTCTCAGGGCAGAAGTTGTCTGAGGGCAGGTGAATACCTCCTGGTCTCAGGGCAGAAGTCCTATTTTTCTGTTCTCAGGGCAAAGTAGTTGGACAAAAGGGAGTCAACTGACTCTTCTGGTCTCAGGGCAGAAGCTGTCTGATGGCAGGTGAATCTCTCCAGGTCTCAGGGCAGAAGCTGTCTGAGGGCAGTTGAATCTCTCCTGGTCTCAGGGCAGAAGTTGTCTGAGGGCAGGTGAATCTCTCCTGGTCTCAGGGCAGAAGTTGTCTGAGGGCAGGTGAATCTCTCCTGGTCTCAGGGCAGAAGTTGTCTGAGGGCAGGTGAATACCTCCTGGTCTCAGGGCAGAAGTCCTATTTTTCTGTTCTCAGGGCAAAGTAGTTGGACAAAAGGGAGTCAACTGACTCTTCTGGTCTCAGGGCAGAAGTTGTCTGAGGGCAGGTGAATCTCTCCTGGTCTCAGGGCAGAAGCTGTCTGAGGGCAGTTGAATCTCTCCTGGTCTCAGGGCAGAAGTTGTCTGAGGGCAGGTGAATCTCTCCTGGTCTCAGGGCAGAAGTTGTCTGAGGGCAGGTGAATCGCTCCTGGTCTCAGGGCAGAAGTTGTCTGAGGGCAGGTGAATACCTCCTGGTCTCAGGGCAGAAGTCCTATTTTTCTGTTCTCAGGGCAAAGTAGTTGGACAAAAGGGAGTCAACTGACTCTTCTGGTCTCAGGGCAGAAGTTGTCTGAGGGCAGGTGAATCTCTCCTGGTCTCAGGGCAGAAGTTGTCTGAGGGCAGGTGAATCGCTCCTGGTCTCAGGGCAGAAGTTGTCTGAGGGCAGGTGAATACCTCCTGGTCTCAGGGCAGAAGTCCTATTTTTCTGTTCTCAGGGCAAAGTAGTTGGACAAAAGGGAGTCAACTGACTCTTCTGGTCTCAGGGCAGAAGTTGTCTGAGGGCAGGTGAATCTCTCCTGGTCTCAGGGCAGAAGTTGTCTGAGGGCTGGTGAATCCCTCCTGGTCTCAGGGCAGAAGTTGATTTGTAGGATTTTCCTCATGTTTGTTTAGTCTCATCTGGTCCCAGGGCAGAGACCATTGTTTTCCACAATTTTGTCTGAGGGCAGGTGAATCCCTCCTGGTCTCAGGGCAGAAGTCCTATTTTTCTGGTCTCAGGGCAGAAGTTGTCTGAGGGCAGGTGAATCCCTCCTGGTCTCAGGGCAGAAGTCCTATTTTTCTGTTCTCAGGGCAAAGTAGTTGGACAAAAGGGAGTCAACTGACTCTTCTGGTCTCAGGGCAGAAGCTGTCTGAGGGCAGGTGAATCTCTCCTGGTCTCAGGGCAGAGACCATTGTTTCCCACAATTTTGTCTGAGGGCAGGTGAATCCCTCCTGGTCTCAGGGCAGAAGTTCTATTTATCTGGTCTCAGGGCAGAAGTTCTATTTTTCTGTTCTCAGGGCAAAGTAGTTGGACAAAAGGGAGTCAACTGACTCTTCTGGTCTCAGGGCAGAAGCTGTCTGAGGGCAGGTGAATCTCTCCTGGTCTCAGGGCAGAAGTTGTCTGAGGGCAGGTGAATCCCTCCTGGTCTCAGGGCAGAAGTTGTCTGAGGGCAGGTGAATCTCTCCTGGTCTCAGGGCAGAAGTTGATTTGTAGGATTTTCATCATGTGTGTCTAGTCTCATCTGGTCCCAGGGCAGAGACCATTGTTTCCCACAATTTTGTCTGAGGGCAGGTGAATCCATCCTGGTCTCAGGGCAGAAGTCCTATTTTTCTGTTCTCAGGGCAAAGTGGTTGGACAAAAGGGAGTCAACTGTCTCTTCTGGTCTCAGGGCAGAAGCTGTCTGAGGGCAGGTGAATCTCTCCTGGTCTCAGGGCAGAGACCATTGTTTCCCACAATTTTGTCTGAGGGCAGGTGAATCCCTCCTGGTCTCAGGGCAGAAGTCCTATTTTTCTGGTCTCAGGGCAGAAGTCCTATTTTTCTGTTCTCAGGGCAAAGTAGTTGGACAAAAGGGAGTCAACTGACTCTTCTGGTCTCAGGGCAGAAGCTGTCTGAGGGCAGGTGAATCTCTCCTGGTCTCAGGGCAGAAGTTGTCTGAGGGCAGGTGAATCCCTCCTGGTCTCAGGGCAGAAGTTGTCTGAGGGCAGGTGAATCTCTCCTGGTCTCAGGGCAGAAGTTGTCTGAGGGCAGGTGAATCTCTCCTGGTCTCAGGGCAGAAGTTGATTTGTAGGATTTTCATCATGTTTGTCTAGTCTCATCTGGTCCCAGGGCAGAGACCATTGTTTCCCACAATTTTGTCTGAGGGCAGGTGAATACATCCTGGTCTCAGGGCAGAAGTCCTATTTTTCTGTTCTCAGGGCAAAGTGGTTGGACAAAAGGGAGTCAACTGTCTCTTCTGGTCTCAGGGCAGAAGTTGTCTGAGGGCAGGTGAATCCCTCCTGGTCTCAGGGCAGAAGTTGTCTGAGGGCAGGTGAATCACTCCTGGTCTCAGGGCAGAAGTTGTCTGAGGGCAGGTGAATCTCTCCTGGTCTCAGGGCAGAAGTTGTCTGAGGGCAGGTGAATCTCTCCTGGTCTCAGGGCAGAAGTTGATTTGTAGGATTTTCATCATGTTTGTCTAGTCTCATCTGGTCCCAGGGCAGAGACCATTGTTTCCCACAATTTTGTCTGAGGGCAGGTGAATCCATCCTGGTCTCAGGGCAGAAGTCCTATTTTTCTGTTCTCAGGGCAAAGTGGTTGGATAAAAGGGAGTCAACTGTCTCTTCTGGTCTCAGGGCAGAAGTTGTCTGAGGGCAGGTGAATCCCTCCTGGTCTCAGGGCAGAAGTTGTCTGAGGGCAGGTGAATCTCTCCTGGTCTCAGGGCAGAAGTTGTCTGAGGGCAGGTGAATCGCTCCTGGTCTCAGGGCAGAAGTTGTCTGAGGGCAGGTGAATCGCTCCTGGTCTCAGGGCAGAAGTTGTCTGAGGGCAGGTGAATGCCTCCTGGTCTCAGGGCAGAAGTTGATTTGTAGGATTTTCATCATGTTTGTCTAGTCTCATCTGGTCCCAGGGCAGAGACCATTGTTTCCCACAATTTTGTCTGAGGGCAGGTGAATCCATCCTGGTCTCAGGGCAGAAGTCCTATTTTTCTGTTCTCAGGGCAAAGTGGTTGGACAAAAGGGAGTCAACTGTCTCTTCTGGTCTCAGGGCAGAAGTTGTCTGAGGGCAGGTGAATCCCTCCTGGTCTCAGGGCAGAAGTTGTCTGAGGGCAGGTGAATCTCTCCTGGTCTCAGGGCAGAAGTTGTCTGAGGGCAGGTGAATCGCTCCTGGTCTCAGGGCAGAAGTTGTCTGAGGGCAGGTGAATACCTCCTGGTCTCAGGGCAGAAGTCCTATTTTTCTGTTCTCAGGGCAAAGTAGTTGGACAAAAGGGAGTCAACTGACTCTTCTGGTCTCAGGGCAGAAGCTGTCTGATGGCAGGTGAATCTCTCCAGGTCTCAGGGCAGAAGCTGTCTGAGGGCAGTTGAATCTCTCCTGGTCTCAGGGCAGAAGTTGTCTGAGGGCAGGTGAATCTCTCCTGGTCTCAGGGCAGAAGTTGTCTGAGGGCAGGTGAATCGCTCCTGGTCTCAGGGCAGAAGTTGTCTGAGGGCAGGTGAATACCTCCTGGTCTCAGGGCAGAAGTCCTATTTTTCTGTTCTCAGGGCAAAGTAGTTGGACAAAAGGGAGTCAACTGACTCTTCTGGTCTCAGGGCAGAAGTTGTCTGAGGGCAGGTGAATCTCTCCTGGTCTCAGGGCAGAAGCTGTCTGAGGGCAGTTGAATCTCTCCTGGTCTCAGGGCAGAAGTTGTCTGAGGGCAGGTGAATCTCTCCTGGTCTCAGGGCAGAAGTTGTCTGAGGGCAGGTGAATCGCTCCTGGTCTCAGGGCAGAAGTTGTCTGAGGGCAGGTGAATACCTCCTGGTCTCAGGGCAGAAGTCCTATTTTTCTGTTCTCAGGGCAAAGTAGTTGGACAAAAGGGAGTCAACTGACTCTTCTGGTCTCAGGGCAGAAGTTGTCTGAGGGCAGGTGAATCTCTCCTGGTCTCAGGGCAGAAGTTGTCTGAGGGCTGGTGAATCCCTCCTGGTCTCAGGGCAGAAGTTGATTTGTAGGATTTTCCTCATGTTTGTTTAGTCTCATCTGGTCCCAGGGCAGAGACCATTGTTTTCCACAATTTTGTCTGAGGGCAGGTGAATCCCTCCTGGTCTCAGGGCAGAAGTCCTATTTTTCTGGTCTCAGGGCAGAAGTTGTCTGAGGTCAGGTGAATCTCTCCTGGTCTCAGGGCAGAAGTTGTCTGAGGGCAGGTGAATCGCTCCTGGTCTCAGGGCAGAAGTTGTCTGAGGGCAGGTGAATCCCTCCTGGTCTCAGGGCAGAAGTCCTATTTTTCTGTTCTCAGGGCAAAGTAGTTGGACAAAAGGGAGTCAACTGACTCTTCTGGTCTCAGGGCAGAAGCTGTCTGAGGGCAGGTGAATCTCTCCTGGTCTCAGGGCAGAAGTTGTCTGAGGGCAGGTGAATCTCTCCTGGTCTCAGGGCAGAAGTTGATTTGTAGGATTTTCCTCATGGTTGTTTAGTCTCATCTGGTCCCAGGGCAGAGACCATTGTTTTCCACAATTTTGTCTGAGGTCAGGTGAATCTCTCCTGGTCTCAGGGCAGAAGTTGTCTGAGGGCAGGTGAATCGCTCCTGGTCTCAGGGCAGAAGTTGTCTGAGGGCAGGTGAATCCCTCCTGGTCTTAGGGCAGAAGTCCTATTTTTCTGTTCTCAGGGCAAAGTAGTTGGACAAAAGGGAGTCAACTGTCTCTTCTGGTCTCAGGGCAGAAGTTGTCTGAGGGCAGGTGAATCCCTCCTGGTCTCAGGGCAGAAGTTGTCTGAGGGCAGGTGAATCTCTCCTGGTCTCAGGGCAGAAGTTGTCTGAGGGCAGGTGAATCGCTCCTGGTCTCAGGGCAGAAGTTGTCTGAGGGCAGGTGAATCGCTCCTGGTCTCAGGGCAGAAGTTGTCTGAGGGCAGGTGAATGCCTCCTGGTCTCAGGGCAGAAGTTGATTTGTAGGATTTTCATCATGTTTGTCTAGTCTCATCTGGTCCCAGGGCAGAGACCATTGTTTCCCACAATTTTGTCTGAGGGCAGGTGAATCCATCCTGGTCTCAGGGCAGAAGTCCTATTTTTCTGTTCTCAGGGCAAAGTGGTTGGACAAAAGGGAGTCAACTGTCTCTTCTGGTCTCAGGGCAGAAGTTGTCTGAGGGCAGGTGAATCCCTCCTGGTCTCAGGGCAGAAGTTGTCTGAGGGCAGGTGAATCTCTCCTGGTCTCAGGGCAGAAGTTGTCTGAGGGCAGGTGAATCGCTCCTGGTCTCAGGGCAGAAGTTGTCTGAGGGCAGGTGAATACCTCCTGGTCTCAGGGCAGAAGTCCTATTTTTCTGTTCTCAGGGCAAAGTAGTTGGACAAAAGGGAGTCAACTGACTCTTCTGGTCTCAGGGCAGAAGTTGTCTGAGGGCAGGTGAATCTCTCCTGGTCTCAGGGCAGAAGCTGTCTGAGGGCAGTTGAATCTCTCCTGGTCTCAGGGCAGAAGTTGTCTGAGGGCAGGTGAATCTCTCCTGGTCTCAGGGCAGAAGTTGTCTGAGGGCAGGTGAATCGCTCCTGGTCTCAGGGCAGAAGTTGTCTGAGGGCAGGTGAATACCTCCTGGTCTCAGGGCAGAAGTCCTATTTTTCTGTTCTCAGGGCAAAGTAGTTGGACAAAAGGGAGTCAACTGACTCTTCTGGTCTCAGGGCAGAAGTTGTCTGAGGGCAGGTGAATCTCTCCTGGTCTCAGGGCAGAAGTTGTCTGAGGGCTGGTGAATCCCTCCTGGTCTCAGGGCAGAAGTCCTATTTTTCTGTTCTCAGGGCAAAGTAGTTGGACAAAAGGGAGTCAACTGACTCTTCTGGTCTCAGGGCAGAAGCTGTCTGATGGCAGGTGAATCTCTCCAGGTCTCAGGGCAGAAGCTGTCTGAGGGCAGTTGAATCTCTCCTGGTCTCAGGGCAGAAGTTGTCTGAGGGCAGGTGAATCTCTCCTGGTCTCAGGGCAGAAGTTGTCTGAGGGCAGGTGAATCGCTCCTGGTCTCAGGGCAGAAGTTGTCTGAGGGCAGGTGAATACCTCCTGGTCTCAGGGCAGAAGTCCTATTTTTCTGTTCTCAGGGCAAAGTAGTTGGACAAAAGGGAGTCAACTGACTCTTCTGGTCTCAGGGCAGAAGTTGTCTGAGGGCAGGTGAATCTCTCCTGGTCTCAGGGCAGAAGCTGTCTGAGGGCAGTTGAATCTCTCCTGGTCTCAGGGCAGAAGTTGTCTGAGGGCAGGTGAATCTCTCCTGGTCTCAGGGCAGAAGTTGTCTGAGGGCAGGTGAATCGCTCCTGGTCTCAGGGCAGAAGTTGTCTGAGGGCAGGTGAATACCTCCTGGTCTCAGGGCAGAAGTCCTATTTTTCTGTTCTCAGGGCAAAGTAGTTGGACAAAAGGGAGTCAACTGACTCTTCTGGTCTCAGGGCAGAAGTTGTCTGAGGGCAGGTGAATCTCTCCTGGTCTCAGGGCAGAAGTTGTCTGAGGGCTGGTGAATCCCTCCTGGTCTCAGGGCAGAAGTTGATTTGTAGGATTTTCCTCATGTTTGTTTAGTCTCATCTGGTCCCAGGGCAGAGACCATTGTTTTCCACAATTTTGTCTGAGGGCAGGTGAATCCCTCCTGGTCTCAGGGCAGAAGTCCTATTTTTCTGGTCTCAGGGCAGAAGTTGTCTGAGGTCAGGTGAATCTCTCCTGGTCTCAGGGCAGAAGTTGTCTGAGGGCAGGTGAATCGCTCCTGGTCTCAGGGCAGAAGTTGTCTGAGGGCAGGTGAATCCCTCCTGGTCTCAGGGCAGAAGTCCTATTTTTCTGTTCTCAGGGCAAAGTAGTTGGACAAAAGGGAGTCAACTGACTCTTCTGGTCTCAGGGCAGAAGCTGTCTGAGGGCAGGTGAATCTCTCCTGGTCTCAGGGCAGAAGTTGTCTGAGGGCAGGTGAATCTCTCCTGGTCTCAGGGCAGAAGTTGATTTGTAGGATTTTCCTCATGGTTGTTTAGTCTCATCTGGTCCCAGGGCAGAGACCATTGTTTTCCACAATTTTGTCTGAGGGCAGGTGAATCCCTCCTGGTCTCAGGGCAGAAGTCCTATTTTTCTGGTCTCAGGGCAGAAGTTGTCTGAGGTCAGGTGAATCTCTCCTGGTCTCAGGGCAGAAGTTGTCTGAGGGCAGGTGAATCGCTCCTGGTCTCAGGGCAGAAGTTGTCTGAGGGCAGGTGAATCCCTCCTGGTCTCAGGGCAGAAGTCCTATTTTTCTGGTCTCAGGGCAGAAGTTGTCTGAGGTCAGGTGAATCTCTCCTGGTCTCAGGGCAGAAGTTGTCTGAGGGCAGGTGAATCGCTCCTGGTCTCAGGGCAGAAGTTGTCTGAGGGCAGGTGAATCCCTCCTGGTCTCAGGGCAGAAGTCCTATTTTTCTGTTCTCAGGGCAAAGTAGTTGGACAAAAGGGAGTCAACTGACTCTTCTGGTCTCAGGGCAGAAGCTGTCTGAGGGCAGGTGAATCTCTCCTGGTCTCAGGGCAGAAGTTGTCTGAGGGCAGGTGAATCTCTCCTGGTCTCAGGGCAGAAGTTGATTTGTAGGATTTTCCTCATGGTTGTTTAGTCTCATCTGGTCCCAGGGCAGAGACCATTGTTTTCCACAATTTTGTCTGAGGGCAGGTGAATCCCTCCTGGTCTCAGGGCAGAAGTCCTATTTTTCTGGTCTCAGGGCAGAAGTTGTCTGAGGTCAGGTGAATCTCTCCTGGTCTCAGGGCAGAAGTTGTCTGAGGGCAGGTGAATCGCTCCTGGTCTCAGGGCAGAAGTTGTCTGAGGGCAGGTGAATCCCTCCTGGTCTCAGGGCAGAAGTCCTATTTTTCTGTTCTCAGGGCAAAGTAGTTGGACAAAAGGGAGTCAACTGTCTCTTCTGGTCTCAGGGCAGAAGTTGTCTGAGGGCAGGTGAATCCCTCCTGGTCTCAGGGCAGAAGTTGTCTGAGGGCAGGTGAATCTCTCCTGGTCTCAGGGCAGAAGTTGTCTGAGGGCAGGTGAATCGCTCCTGGTCTCAGGGCAGAAGTTGTCTGAGGGCAGGTGAATCGCTCCTGGTCTCAGGGCAGAAGTTGTCTGAGGGCAGGTGAATGCCTCCTGGTCTCAGGGCAGAAGTTGATTTGTAGGATTTTCATCATGTTTGTCTAGTCTCATCTGGTCCCAGGGCAGAGACCATTGTTTCCCACAATTTTGTCTGAGGGCAGGTGAATCCATCCTGGTCTCAGGGCAGAAGTCCTATTTTTCTGTTCTCAGGGCAAAGTGGTTGGACAAAAGGGAGTCAACTGTCTCTTCTGGTCTCAGGGCAGAAGTTGTCTGAGGGCAGGTGAATCCCTCCTGGTCTCAGGGCAGAAGTTGTCTGAGGGCAGGTGAATCTCTCCTGGTCTCAGGGCAGAAGTTGTCTGAGGGCAGGTGAATCGCTCCTGGTCTCAGGGCAGAAGTTGTCTGAGGGCAGGTGAATCGCTCCTGGTCTCAGGGCAGAAGTTGTCTGAGGGCAGGTGAATACCTCCTGGTCTCAGGGCAGAAGTCCTATTTTTCTGTTCTCAGGGCAAAGTAGTTGGACAAAAGGGAGTCAACTGACTCTTCTGGTCTCAGGGCAGAAGCTGTCTGATGGCAGGTGAATCTCTCCAGGTCTCAGGGCAGAAGCTGTCTGAGGGCAGTTGAATCTCTCCTGGTCTCAGGGCAGAAGTTGTCTGAGGGCAGGTGAATCTCTCCTGGTCTCAGGGCAGAAGTTGTCTGAGGGCAGGTGAATCGCTCCTGGTCTCAGGGCAGAAGTTGTCTGAGGGCAGGTGAATACCTCCTGGTCTCAGGGCAGAAGTCCTATTTTTCTGTTCTCAGGGCAAAGTAGTTGGACAAAAGGGAGTCAACTGACTCTTCTGGTCTCAGGGCAGAAGTTGTCTGAGGGCAGGTGAATCTCTCCTGGTCTCAGGGCAGAAGCTGTCTGAGGGCAGTTGAATCTCTCCTGGTCTCAGGGCAGAAGTTGTCTGAGGGCAGGTGAATCTCTCCTGGTCTCAGGGCAGAAGTTGTCTGAGGGCAGGTGAATCGCTCCTGGTCTCAGGGCAGAAGTTGTCTGAGGGCAGGTGAATACCTCCTGGTCTCAGGGCAGAAGTCCTATTTTTCTGTTCTCAGGGCAAAGTAGTTGGACAAAAGGGAGTCAACTGACTCTTCTGGTCTCAGGGCAGAAGTTGTCTGAGGGCAGGTGAATCTCTCCTGGTCTCAGGGCAGAAGTTGTCTGAGGGCTGGTGAATCCCTCCTGGTCTCAGGGCAGAAGTTGATTTGTAGGATTTTCCTCATGTTTGTTTAGTCTCATCTGGTCCCAGGGCAGAGACCATTGTTTTCCACAATTTTGTCTGAGGGCAGGTGAATCCCTCCTGGTCTCAGGGCAGAAGTCCTATTTTTCTGGTCTCAGGGCAGAAGTTGTCTGAGGTCAGGTGAATCTCTCCTGGTCTCAGGGCAGAAGTTGTCTGAGGGCAGGTGAATCGCTCCTGGTCTCAGGGCAGAAGTTGTCTGAGGGCAGGTGAATCCCTCCTGGTCTCAGGGCAGAAGTCCTATTTTTCTGTTCTCAGGGCAAAGTAGTTGGACAAAAGGGAGTCAACTGACTCTTCTGGTCTCAGGGCAGAAGCTGTCTGAGGGCAGGTGAATCTCTCCTGGTCTCAGGGCAGAAGTTGTCTGAGGGCAGGTGAATCTCTCCTGGTCTCAGGGCAGAAGTTGATTTGTAGGATTTTCCTCATGGTTGTTTAGTCTCATCTGGTCCCAGGGCAGAGACCATTGTTTTCCACAATTTTGTCTGAGGGCAGGTGAATCCCTCCTGGTCTCAGGGCAGAAGTCCTATTTTTCTGGTCTCAGGGCAGAAGTTGTCTGAGGTCAGGTGAATCTCTCCTGGTCTCAGGGCAGAAGTTGTCTGAGGGCAGGTGAATCGCTCCTGGTCTCAGGGCAGAAGTTGTCTGAGGGCAGGTGAATCCCTCCTGGTCTCAGGGCAGAAGTCCTATTTTTCTGTTCTCAGGGCAAAGTAGTTGGACAAAAGGGAGTCAACTGACTCTTCTGGTCTCAGGGCAGAAGCTGTCTGAGGGCAGGTGAATCTCTCCTGGTCTCAGGGCAGAGACCATTGTCTCCCACAATTTTGTCTGAGGGCAGGTGAATCCCTCCTGGTCTCAGGGCAGAAGTTCTATTTATCTGGTCTCAGGGCAGAAGTTCTATTTTTCTGTTCTCAGGGCAAAGTAGTTGGACAAAAGGGAGTCAACTGACTCTTCTGGTCTCAGGGCAGAAGCTGTCTGAGGGCAGGTGAATCTCTCCTGGTCTCAGGGCAGAAGTTGTCTGAGGGCAGGTGAATCCCTCCTGGTCTCAGGGCAGAAGTTGTCTGAGGGCAGGTGAATCTCTCCTGGTCTCAGGGCAGAAGTTGTCTGAGGGCAGGTGAATCTCTCCTGGTCTCAGGGCAGAAGTTGATTTGTAGGATTTTCATCATGTGTGTCTAGTCTCATCTGGTCCCAGGGCAGAGACCATTGTTTCCCACAATTTTGTCTGAGGGCAGGTGAATCCATCCTGGTCTCAGGGCAGAAGTCCTATTTTTCTGTTCTCAGGGCAAAGTGGTTGGACAAAAGGGAGTCAACTGTCTCTTCTGGTCTCAGGGCAGAAGCTGTCTGAGGGCAGGTGAATCTCTCCTGGTCTCAGGGCAGAGACCATTGTTTCCCACAATTTTGTCTGAGGGCAGGTGAATCCCTCCTGGTCTCAGGGCAGAAGTCCTATTTTTCTGGTCTCAGGGCAGAAGTCCTATTTTTCTGTTCTCAGGGCAAAGTAGTTGGACAAAAGGGAGTCAACTGACTCTTCTGGTCTCAGGGCAGAAGCTGTCTGAGGGCAGGTGAATCCCTCCTGGTCTCAGGGCAGAAGTTGTCTGAGGGCAGGTGAATCTCTCCTGGTCTCAGGGCAGAAGTTGTCTGAGGGCAGGTGAATCTCTCCTGGTCTCAGGGCAGAAGTTGATTTGTAGGATTTTCATCATGTTTGTCTAGTCTCATCTGGTCCCAGGGCAGAGACCATTGTTTCCCACAATTTTGTCTGAGGGCAGGTGAATACATCCTGGTCTCAGGGCAGAAGTCCTATTTTTCTGTTCTCAGGGCAAAGTGGTTGGACAAAAGGGAGTCAACTGTCTCTTCTGGTCTCAGGGCAGAAGTTGTCTGAGGGCAGGTGAATCCCTCCTGGTCTCAGGGCAGAAGTTGTCTGAGGGCAGGTGAATCACTCCTGGTCTCAGGGCAGAAGTTGTCTGAGGGCAGGTGAATCTCTCCTGGTCTCAGGGCAGAAGTTGTCTGAGGGCAGGTGAATCTCTCCTGGTCTCAGGGCAGAAGTTGATTTGTAGGATTTTCATCATGTTTGTCTAGTCTCATCTGGTCCCAGGGCAGAGACCATTGTTTCCCACAATTTTGTCTGAGGGCAGGTGAATCCATCCTGGTCTCAGGGCAGAAGTCCTATTTTTCTGTTCTCAGGGCAAAGTGGTTGGACAAAAGGGAGTCAACTGTCTCTTCTGGTCTCAGGGCAGAAGTTGTCTGAGGGCAGGTGAATCCCTCCTGGTCTCAGGGCAGAAGTTGTCTGAGGGCAGGTGAATCTCTCCTGGTCTCAGGGCAGAAGTTGTCTGAGGGCAGGTGAATCGCTCCTGGTCTCAGGGCAGAAGTTGTCTGAGGGCAGGTGAATCGCTCCTGGTCTCAGGGCAGAAGTTGTCTGAGGGCAGGTGAATGCCTCCTGGTCTCAGGGCAGAAGTTGATTTGTAGGATTTTCATCATGTTTGTCTAGTCTCATCTGGTCCCAGGGCAGAGACCATTGTTTCCCACAATTTTGTCTGAGGGCAGGTGAATCCATCCTGGTCTCAGGTCAGAAGTCCTATTTTTCTGTTCTCAGGGCAAAGTGGTTGGACAAAAGGGAGTCAACTGTCTCTTCTGGTCTCAGGGCAGAAGTTGTCTGAGGGCAGGTGAATCCCTCCTGGTCTCAGGGCAGAAGTTGTCTGAGGGCAGGTGAATCTCTCCTGGTCTCAGGGCAGAAGTTGTCTGAGGGCAGGTGAATCGCTCCTGGTCTCAGGGCAGAAGTTGTCTGAGGGCAGGTGAATCGCTCCTGGTCTCAGGGCAGAAGTTGTCTGAGGGCAGGTGAATACCTCCTGGTCTCAGGGCAGAAGTCCTATTTTTCTGTTCTCAGGGCAAAGTAGTTGGACAAAAGGGAGTCAACTGACTCTTCTGGTCTCAGGGCAGAAGCTGTCTGATGGCAGGTGAATCTCTCCAGGTCTCAGGGCAGAAGCTGTCTGAGGGCAGTTGAATCTCTCCTGGTCTCAGGGCAGAAGTTGTCTGAGGGCAGGTGAATCTCTCCTGGTCTCAGGGCAGAAGTTGTCTGAGGGCAGGTGAATCGCTCCTGGTCTCAGGGCAGAAGTTGTCTGAGGGCAGGTGAATACCTCCTGGTCTCAGGGCAGAAGTCCTATTTTTCTGTTCTCAGGGCAAAGTAGTTGGACAAAAGGGAGTCAACTGACTCTTCTGGTCTCAGGGCAGAAGTTGTCTGAGGGCAGGTGAATCTCTCCTGGTCTCAGGGCAGAAGCTGTCTGAGGGCAGTTGAATCTCTCCTGGTCTCAGGGCAGAAGTTGTCTGAGGGCAGGTGAATCTCTCCTGGTCTCAGGGCAGAAGTTGTCTGAGGGCAGGTGAATCGCTCCTGGTCTCAGGGCAGAAGTTGTCTGAGGGCAGGTGAATACCTCCTGGTCTCAGGGCAGAAGTCCTATTTTTCTGTTCTCAGGGCAAAGTAGTTGGACAAAAGGGAGTCAACTGACTCTTCTGGTCTCAGGGCAGAAGTTGTCTGAGGGCAGGTGAATCTCTCCTGGTCTCAGGGCAGAAGTTGTCTGAGGGCTGGTGAATCCCTCCTGGTCTCAGGGCAGAAGTTGATTTGTAGGATTTTCCTCATGTTTGTTTAGTCTCATCTGGTCCCAGGGCAGAGACCATTGTTTTCCACAATTTTGTCTGAGGGCAGGTGAATCCCTCCTGGTCTCAGGGCAGAAGTCCTATTTTTCTGGTCTCAGGGCAGAAGTTGTCTGAGGTCAGGTGAATCTCTCCTGGTCTCAGGGCAGAAGTTGTCTGAGGGCAGGTGAATCGCTCCTGGTCTCAGGGCAGAAGTTGTCTGAGGGCAGGTGAATACCTCCTGGTCTCAGGGCAGAAGTCCTATTTTTCTGTTCTCAGGGCAAAGTAGTTGGACAAAAGGGAGTCAACTGTCTCCTCTGGTCTCAGGGCAGAAGTTGTCTGAGGGCAGGTGAATCCCTCCTGGTCTCAGAGCAGAAGTTGTCTGAGGGCAGGTGAATCCCTCCTGGTCTCAGGGCAGAAGTCCTATTTTTCTGTTCTCAGGGCAAAGTAGTTGGACAAAAGGGAGTCAACTGACTCTTCTGGTCTCAGGGCAGAAGCTGTCTGAGGGCAGGTGAATCTCTCCTGGTCTCAGGGCAGAGACCATTGTTTCCCACAATTTTGTCTGAGGGCAGGTGAATCCCTCCTGGTCTCAGGGCAGAAGTTCTATTTTTCTGGTCTCAGGGCAGAAGTTCTATTTTTCTGTTCTCAGGGCAAAGTAGTTGGACAAAAGGGAGTCAACTGACTCTTCTGGTCTCAGGGCAGAAGCTGTCTGAGGGCAGGTGAATCTCTCCTGGTCTCAGGGCAGAAGTTGTCTGAGGGCAGGTGAATCCCTCCTGGTCTCAGGGCAGAAGTTGTCTGAGGGCAGGTGAATCTCTCCTGGTCTCAGGGCAGAAGTTGTCTGAGGGCAGGTGAATCTCTCCTGGTCTCAGGGCAGAAGTTGATTTGTAGGATTTTCATCATGTGTGTCTAGTCTCATCTGGTCCCAGGGCAGAGACCATTGTTTTCCACAATTTTGTCTGAGGGCAGGTGAATCCATCCTGGTCTCAGGGCAGAAGTCCTATTTTTCTGTTCTCAGGGCAAAGTGGTTGGACAAAAGGGAGTCAACTGTCTCTTCTGGTCTCAGGGCAGAAGTTGTCTGAGGGCAGGTGAATCTCTCCTGGTCTCAGGGCAGAAGTTGTCTGAGGGCAGGTGAATCGCTCCTGGTCTCAGGGCAGAAGTTGTCTGAGGGCAGGTGAATCGCTCCTGGTCTCAGGGCAGAAGTCCTATTTTTCTGTTCTCAGGGCAAAGTAGTTGGACAAAAGGGAGTCAACTGACTCTTCTGGTCTCAGGGCAGAAGCTGTCTGAGGGCAGGTGAATCTCTCCTGGTCTCAGGGCAGAAGCTGTCTGAGGGCAGGTGAATCTCTCCTGGTCTAAGGGCAGAAGTTGTCTGAGGGCAGGTGAATCCCTCCTGGTCTCAGGGCAGAAGTTGATTTGTAGGATTTTCCTCATGGTTGTTTAGTCTCATCTGGTCCCAGGGCAGAGACCATTGTTTTCCACAATTTTGTCTGAGGGCAGGTGAATCCCTCCTGGTCTCAGGGCAGAAGTCCTATTTTTCTGGTCTCAGGGCAGAAGTCCTATTTTTATGTTCTCAGGGCAAAGTAGTTGGACAAAAGGGAGTCAACTGTCTCTTCTGGTCTCAGGGCAGAAGTTGTCTGAGGGCAGGTGAATCGCTCCTGGTCTCAGGGCAGAAGTTGTCTGAGGGCAGGTGAATCGCTCCTGGTCTCAGGGCAGAAGTTGTCTGAGGGCAGGTGAATACCTCCTGGTCTCAGGGCAGAAGTCCTATTTTTCTGTTCTCAGGGCAAAGTAGTTGGACAAAAGGGAGTCAACAGTCTCCTCTGGTCTCAGGGCAGAAGTTGTCTGAGGGCAGGTGAATCACTCCTGGTCTCAGGGCAGAAGTTGTCTGAGGGCAGGTGAATCTCTCCTGGTCTCAGGGCAGAAGTTGTCTGAGGGCAGGTGAATCTCTCCTGGTCTCAGGGCAGAAGTTGATTTGTAGGATTTTCATCATGTTTGTCTAGTCTCATCTGGTCCCAGGGCAGAGACCATTGTTTCCCACAATTTTGTGTGAGGGCAGGTGAATCCATCCTGGTCTCAGGGCAGAAGTCCTATTTTTCTGTTCTCAGGGCAAAGTGGTTGGACAAAAGGGAGTCAACTGTCTCTTCTGGTCTCAGGGCAGAAGTTGTCTGAGGGCAGGTGAATCCCTTCTGGTCTCAGGGCAGAAGTTGTCTGAGGGCAGGTGAATCTCTCCTGGTCTCAGGGCAGAAGTTGTCTGAGGGCAGGTGAATCGCTCCTGGTCTCAGGGCAGAAGTTGTCTGAGGGCAGGTGAATCGCTCCTGGTCTCAGGGCAGAAGTTGTCTGAGGGCAGGTGAATGCCTCCTGGTCTCAGGGCAGAAGTTGATTTGTAGGATTTTCATCATGTTTGTCTAGTCTCATCTGGTCCCAGGGCAGAGACCATTGTTTCCCACAATTTTGTCTGAGGGCAGGTGAATCCATCCTGGTCTCAGGGCAGAAGTCCTATTTTTCTGTTCTCAGGGCAAAGTGGTTGGACAAAAGGGAGTCAACTGTCTCTTCTGGTCTCAGGGCAGAAGTTGTCTGAGGGCAGGTGAATCCCTCCTGGTCTCAGGGCAGAAGTTGTCTGAGGGCAGGTGAATCTCTCCTGGTCTCAGGGCAGAAGTTGTCTGAGGGCAGGTGAATCGCTCCTGGTCTCAGGGCAGAAGTTGTCTGAGGGCAGGTGAATCTCTCCTGGTCTCAGGGCAGAAGTTCTCTGAGGGCAGGTGAATACCTCCTGGTCTCAGGGCAGAAGTCCTATTTTTCTGTTCTCAGGGCAAAGTAGTTGGACAAAAGGGAGTCAACTGACTCTTCTGGTCTCAGGGCAGAAGCTGTCTGAGGGCAGGTGAATCTCTCCTGGTCTCAGGGCAGAAGCTGTCTGAGGGCAGGTGAATCTCTCCTGGTCTAAGGGCAGAAGTTGTCTGAGGGCAGGTGAATCCCTCCTGGTCTCAGGGCAGAAGTTGATTTGTAGGATTTTCCTCATGGTTGTTTAGTCTCATCTGGTCCCAGGGCAGAGACCATTGTTTTCCACAATTTTGTCTGAGGGCAGGTGAATCCCTCCTGGTCTCAGGGCAGAAGTCCTATTTTTCTGGTCTCAGGGCAGAAGTTGTCTGAGGTCAGGTGAATCTCTCCTGGTCTCAGGGCAGAAGTTGTCTGAGGGCAGGTGAATCGCTCCTGGTCTCAGGGCAGAAGTTGTCTGAGGGCAGGTGAATATCTCCTGGTCTCAGGGCAGAAGTCCTATTTTTCTGTTCTCAGGGCAAAGTAGTTGGACAAAAGGGAGTCAACTGTCTCCTCTGGTCTCAGGGCAGAAGTTGTCTGAGGGCAGGTGAATCTCTCCTGGTCTCAGAGCAGAAGTTGTCTGAGGGCAGGTGAATCCCTCCTGGTCTCAGGGCAGAAGTCCTATTTTTCTGGTTTCAGGGCAGAAGTCCTATTTTTCTGTTCTCAGGGCAAAGTAGTTGGACAAAAGGGAGTCAACTGACTCTTCTGGTCTCAGGGCAGAAGCTGTCTGAGGGCAGGTGAATCTCTCCTGGTCTCAGGGCAGAGACCATTGTTTTCCACAATTTTGTCTGAGGGCAGGTGAATCCCTCCTGGCCTCAGGGCAGAAGTCCTATTTTTCTGGTCTCAGGGCAGAAGTCCTATTTTTATGTTCTCAGGGCAAAGTAGTTGGACAAAAGGGAGTCAACTGTCTCTTCTGGTCTCAGGGCAGAAGTTGTCTGAGGGCAGGTGAATCTCTCCTGGTCTCAGGGCAGAAGTCCTATTTTTCTGTTCTCAGGGCAAAGTAGTTGGACAAAAGGGAGTCAACTGACTCTTCTGGTCTCAGGGCAGAAGCTGTCTGAGGGCAGGTGAATCTCTCCTGGTCTCAGGGCAGAGACCATTGTTTCCCACAATTTTGTCTGAGGGCAGGTGAATCCCTCCTGGTCTCAGAGCAGAAGTCCTATTTTTCTGTTCTCAAGGCAAAGTAGTTGGACAAAAGGGAGTCAACTGACTCTTCTGGTCTCAGGGCAGAAGTTGTCTGAGGGCAGGTGAATCTCTCCTGGTCTCAGGGCAGAAGTTGTCTGAGGGCTGGTGAATCCCTCCTGGTCTCAGGGCAGAAGTTGATTTGTAGGATTTTCCTCATGGTTGTTTAGTCTCATCTGGTCCCAGGGCAGAGACCATTGTTTTCCACAATTTTGTCTGAGGGCAGGTGAATCCCTCCTGGTCTCAGGGCAGAAGTCCTATTTTTCTGGTCTCAGGGCAGAAGTTGTCTGAGGTCAGGTGAATCTCTCCTGGTCTCAGGGCAGAAGTTGTCTGAGGGCAGGTGAATCGCTCCTGGTCTCAGGGCAGAAGTTGTCTGAGGGCAGGTGAATACCTCCTGGTCTCAGGGCAGAAGTCCTATTTTTCTGTTCTCAGGGCAAAGTAGTTGGACAAAAGGGAGTCAACTGTCTCCTCTGGTCTCAGGGCAGAAGTTGTCTGAGGGCAGGTGAATCCCTCCTGGTCTCAGGGCAGAAGTTGTCTGAGGGCAGGTGAATCTCTCCTGGTCTAAGGGCAGAAGTTGTCTGAGGGCAGGTGAATCCCTCCTGGTCTCAGGGCAGAAGTTGATTTGTAGGATTTTCCTCATGGTTGTTTAGTCTCATCTGGTCCCAGGGCAGAGACCATTGTTTTCCACAATTTTGTCTGAGGGCAGGTGAATCCCTCCTGGTCTCAGGGCAGAAGTCCTATTTTTCTGGTCTCAGGGCAGAAGTTGTCTGAGGTCAGGTGAATCTCTCCTGGTCTCAGGGCAGAAGTTGTCTGAGGGCAGGTGAATCGCTCCTGGTCTCAGGGCAGAAGTTGTCTGAGGGCAGGTGAATATCTCCTGGTCTCAGGGCAGAAGTCCTATTTTTCTGTTCTCAGGGCAAAGTAGTTGGACAAAAGGGAGTCAACTGTCTCCTCTGGTCTCAGGGCAGAAGTTGTCTGAGGGCAGGTGAATCTCTCCTGGTCTCAGAGCAGAAGTTGTCTGAGGGCAGGTGAATCCCTCCTGGTCTCAGGGCAGAAGTCCTATTTTTCTGGTTTCAGGGCAGAAGTCCTATTTTTCTGTTCTCAGGGCAAAGTAGTTGGACAAAAGGGAGTCAACTGACTCTTCTGGTCTCAGGGCAGAAGCTGTCTGAGGGCAGGTGAATCTCTCCTGGTCTCAGGGCAGAGACCATTGTTTTCCACAATTTTGTCTGAGGGCAGGTGAATCCCTCCTGGCCTCAGGGCAGAAGTCCTATTTTTCTGGTCTCAGGGCAGAAGTCCTATTTTTATGTTCTCAGGGCAAAGTAGTTGGACAAAAGGGAGTCAACTGTCTCTTCTGGTCTCAGGGCAGAAGTTGTCTGAGGGCAGGTGAATCTCTCCTGGTCTCAGGGCAGAAGTCCTATTTTTCTGTTCTCAGGGCAAAGTAGTTGGACAAAAGGGAGTCAACTGACTCTTCTGGTCTCAGGGCAGAAGCTGTCTGAGGGCAGGTGAATCTCTCCTGGTCTCAGGGCAGAGACCATTGTTTCCCACAATTTTGTCTGAGGGCAGGTGAATCCCTCCTGGTCTCAGAGCAGAAGTCCTATTTTTCTGTTCTCAAGGCAAAGTAGTTGGACAAAAGGGAGTCAACTGACTCTTCTGGTCTCAGGGCAGAAGTTGTCTGAGGGCAGGTGAATCTCTCCTGGTCTCAGGGCAGAAGTTGTCTGAGGGCTGGTGAATCCCTCCTGGTCTCAGGGCAGAAGTTGATTTGTAGGATTTTCCTCATGGTTGTTTAGTCTCATCTGGTCCCAAGGCAGAGACCATTGTTTTCCACAATTTTGTCTGAGGGCAGGTGAATCCCTCCTGGTCTCAGGGCAGAAGTCCTATTTTTCTGGTCTCAGGGCAGAAGTTGTCTGAGGTCAGGTGAATCTCTCCTGGTCTCAGGGCAGAAGTTGTCTGAGGGCAGGTGAATACCTCCTGGTCTCAGGGCAGAAGTTGTCTGAGGGCAGGTGAATACCTCCTGGTCTCAGGGCAGAAGTCCTATTTTTCTGTTCTCAGGGCAAAGTACTTGGACAAAAGGGAGTCAACTGTCTCCTCTGGTCTCAGGGCAGAAGTTGTCTGAGGGCAGGTGAATCCCTCCTGGTCTCAGAGCAGAAGTTGTCTGAGGGCAGGTGAATCTCTCCTGGTCTCAGGGCAGAAGTTGTCTGAGGGCAGGTGAATCTCTCCTGGTCTCAGGGCAGAAGTTGATTTGTAGGATTTTCCTCATGTTTGTCTAGTCTCATCTGGTCCCAGGGCAGAGACCATTGTTTCCCACAATTTTGTCTGAGGGCAGGTGAATCCCTCCTGGTCTCAGGGCAGAAGTTGTCTGAGGGCAGGTGAATCTCTCCTGGTCTCAGGGCAGAAGTTGTCTGAGGGCAGGTGAATCTCTCCTGGTCTCAGGGCAGAAGTTGATTTGTAGGATTTTCATCATGTTTGTCTAGTCTCATCTGGTCCCAGGGCAGAGATCATTGTTTCCCACAATTTTGTCTGAGGGCAGGTGAATCCATCCTGGTCTCAGGGCAGAAGTCCTATTTTTCTGTTCTCAGGGCAAAGTAGTTGGACAAAAGGGAGTCAACTGTCTCTTCTGGTCTCAGGGCAGAAGTTGTCTGAGGGCAGGTGAATCTCTCCTGGTCTCAGGGCAGAAGTTGTCTGAGGGCAGGTGAATCGCTCCTGGTCTCAGGGCAGAAGTTGTCTGAGGGCAGGTGAATACCTCCTGGTCTCAGGGCAGAAGTCCTATTTTTTTGTTCTCAGGGCAAAGTAGTTGGACAAAAGGGAGTCAACTGTCTCCTCTGGTCTCAGGGCAGAAGTTGTCTGAGGGCAGGTGAATCCCTCCTGGTCTCAGGGCAGAAGTTGTCTGAGGGCAGGTGAATCTCTCCTGGTCTCAGGGCAGAAGTTGTCTGACGGCAGGCGAATCTCTCCTGGTCTCAGGGCAGAAGTTGATTTGTAGGATTTTCCTCATGTTTGTCTAGTCTCATCTGGTCCCAGGGCAGAGACCATTGTTTCCCACAATTTTGTCTGAGGGCAGGTGAATCCCTCCTGGTCTCAGGGCAGAAGTCCTATTTTTTTGGTCTCAGGGCAGAAGTCCTATTTTTCTGTCCTCAGGGCAAAGTAGTTGGACAAAAGGGAGTCAACTGACTCTTCTGGTCTCAGGGCAGAAGCTGTCTGAGGGCAGGTGAATCTCTCCTGGTCTCAGGGCAGAAGTTGTCTGAGGGCAGGTGAATCCCTCCTGGTCTCAGGGCAGAAGTTGTCTGAGGGCAGGTGAATCTCTCCTGGTCTCAGGGCAGAAGTTGTCTGAGGGCAGCTGAATCTCTCCTGGTCTCAGGGCAGAAGTTGTCTGAGGGCAGGTGAATCTCTCCTGGTCTCAGGGCAGAAGATGTCTGAGGGCAGGTGAATCTCTCCTGGTCTCAGGCCAGAAGTTGTCTGAGGGCAGGTGAATCTCTCCTGGTCTCAGGGCAGAAGTTGATTTGTAGGATTTTCATAATGTTTGTCTAGTCTCATCTGGTCCCAGGGCAGAGACCATTGTTTCCCACAATTTTGTTTGAGGGCAGGTGAATCCATCCTGGTCTCAGTGCAGAAGTCCTATTTTTCTGTTCTCAGGGCAAAGTGGTTGGACAAAAGGGAGTCAACTGTCTCTTCTGGTCTCAGGGCAGAAGTTGTCTGAGGGCAGGTGAATCCCTCCTGGTCTCAGGGCAGAAGTTGTCTGAGGGCAGGTGAATCTCTCCTGGTCTCAGGGCAGAAGTTGTCTGAGGGCAGGTGAATCTCTCCTGGTCTCAGGGCAGAAGTCCTATTTTTCTGTTCTCAGGGCAAAGTAGTTGGACAAAAGGGAGTCAACTGACTCTTCTGGTCTCAGGGCAGAAGCTGTCTGAGGGCAGGTGAATCTCTCCTGGTCTCAGGGCAGAGACCATTGTTTCCCACAATTTTGTCTGAGGGCAGGTGAATCCCTCCTGGTCTCAGGGCAGAAGTCCTATTTTTCTGTTCTCAGGGCAAAGTAGTTGGACAAAAGGGAGTCAACTGACTCTTCTGGTCTCAGGGCAGAAGTTGTCTGAGGGCAGGTGAATCTCTCCTGGTCTCAGGGCAGAAGTTGTCTGAGGGCTGGTGAATCCCTCCTGGTCTCAGGGCAGAAGTTGATTTGTAGGATTTTCCTCATGTTTGTTTAGTCTCATCTGGTCCCAGGGCAGAGACCATTGTTTTCCACAATTTTGTCTGAGGGCAGGTGAATCCCTCCTGGTCTCAGGGCAGAAGTCCTATTTTTCTGGTCTCAGGGCAGAAGTTGTCTGAGGTCAGGTGAATCTCTCCTGGTCTCAGGGCAGAAGTTGTCTGAGGGCAGGTGAATTGCTCCTGGTCTCAGGGCAGAAGTTGTCTGAGGGCAGGTGAATACCTCCTGGTCTCAGGGCAGAAGTCCTATTTTTCTGTTCTCAGGGCAAAGTAGTTGGACAAAAGGGAGTCAACTGTCTCCTCTGGTCTCAGGGCAGAAGTTGTCTGAGGGCAGGTGAATCCCTCCTGGTCTCAGGGCAGAAGTTGTCTGAGGGCAGGTGAATCTCTCCTGGTCTAAGGGCAGAAGTTGTCTGAGGGCAGGTGAATCCCTCCTGGTCTCAGGGCAGAAGTTGATTTGTAGGATTTTCCTCATGGTTGTTTAGTCTCATCTGGTCCCAGGGCAGAGACCATTGTTTTCCACAATTTTGTCTGAGGGCAGGTGAATCCCTCCTGGTCTCAGGGCAGAAGTCCTATTTTTCTGGTCTCAGGGCAGAAGTTGTCTGAGGTCAGGTGAATCTCTCCTGGTCTCAGGGCAGAAGTTGTCTGAGGGCAGGTGAATCGCTCCTGGTCTCAGGGCAGAAGTTGTCTGAGGGCAGGTGAATATCTCCTGGTCTCAGGGCAGAAGTCCTATTTTTCTGTTCTCAGGGCAAAGTAGTTGGACAAAAGGGAGTCAACTGTCTCCTCTGGTCTCAGGGCAGAAGTTGTCTGAGGGCAGGTGAATCTCTCCTGGTCTCAGAGCAGAAGTTGTCTGAGGGCAGGTGAATCCCTCCTGGTCTCAGGGCAGAAGTCCTATTTTTCTGGTTTCAGGGCAGAAGTCCTATTTTTCTGTTCTCAGGGCAAAGTAGTTGGACAAAAGGGAGTCAACTGACTCTTCTGGTCTCAGGGCAGAAGCTGTCTGAGGGCAGGTGAATCTCTCCTGGTCTCAGGGCAGAGACCATTGTTTTCCACAATTTTGTCTGAGGGCAGGTGAATCCCTCCTGGCCTCAGGGCAGAAGTCCTATTTTTCTGGTCTCAGGGCAGAAGTCCTATTTTTATGTTCTCAGGGCAAAGTAGTTGGACAAAAGGGAGTCAACTGTCTCTTCTGGTCTCAGGGCAGAAGTTGTCTGAGGGCAGGTGAATCTCTCCTGGTCTCAGGGCAGAAGTCCTATTTTTCTGTTCTCAGGGCAAAGTAGTTGGACAAAAGGGAGTCAACTGACTCTTCTGGTCTCAGGGCAGAAGCTGTCTGAGGGCAGGTGAATCTCTCCTGGTCTCAGGGCAGAGACCATTGTTTCCCACAATTTTGTCTGAGGGCAGGTGAATCCCTCCTGGTCTCAGAGCAGAAGTCCTATTTTTCTGTTCTCAAGGCAAAGTAGTTGGACAAAAGGGAGTCAACTGACTCTTCTGGTCTCAGGGCAGAAGTTGTCTGAGGGCAGGTGAATCTCTCCTGGTCTCAGGGCAGAAGTTGTCTGAGGGCTGGTGAATCCCTCCTGGTCTCAGGGCAGAAGTTGATTTGTAGGATTTTCCTCATGGTTGTTTAGTCTCATCTGGTCCCAGGGCAGAGACCATTGTTTTCCACAATTTTGTCTGAGGGCAGGTGAATCCCTCCTGGTCTCAGGGCAGAAGTCCTATTTTTCTGGTCTCAGGGCAGAAGTTGTCTGAGGTCAGGTGAATCTCTCCTGGTCTCAGGGCAGAAGTTGTCTGAGGGCAGGTGAATCGCTCCTGGTCTCAGGGCAGAAGTTGTCTGAGGGCAGGTGAATACCTCCTGGTCTCAGGGCAGAAGTCCTATTTTTCTGTTCTCAGGGCAAAGTAGTTGGACAAAAGGGAGTCAACTGTCTCCTCTGGTCTCAGGGCAGAAGTTGTCTGAGGGCAGGTGAATCCCTCCTGGTCTCAGGGCAGAAGTTGTCTGAGGGCAGGTGAATCTCTCCTGGTCTAAGGGCAGAAGTTGTCTGAGGGCAGGTGAATCCCTCCTGGTCTCAGGGCAGAAGTTGATTTGTAGGATTTTCCTCATGGTTGTTTAGTCTCATCTGGTCCCAGGGCAGAGACCATTGTTTTCCACAATTTTGTCTGAGGGCAGGTGAATCCCTCCTGGTCTCAGGGCAGAAGTCCTATTTTTCTGGTCTCAGGGCAGAAGTTGTCTGAGGTCAGGTGAATCTCTCCTGGTCTCAGGGCAGAAGTTGTCTGAGGGCAGGTGAATCGCTCCTGGTCTCAGGGCAGAAGTTGTCTGAGGGCAGGTGAATATCTCCTGGTCTCAGGGCAGAAGTCCTATTTTTCTGTTCTCAGGGCAAAGTAGTTGGACAAAAGGGAGTCAACTGTCTCCTCTGGTCTCAGGGCAGAAGTTGTCTGAGGGCAGGTGAATCTCTCCTGGTCTCAGAGCAGAAGTTGTCTGAGGGCAGGTGAATCCCTCCTGGTCTCAGGGCAGAAGTCCTATTTTTCTGGTTTCAGGGCAGAAGTCCTATTTTTCTGTTCTCAGGGCAAAGTAGTTGGACAAAAGGGAGTCAACTGACTCTTCTGGTCTCAGGGCAGAAGCTGTCTGAGGGCAGGTGAATCTCTCCTGGTCTCAGGGCAGAGACCATTGTTTTCCACAATTTTGTCTGAGGGCAGGTGAATCCCTCCTGGCCTCAGGGCAGAAGTCCTATTTTTCTGGTCTCAGGGCAGAAGTCCTATTTTTATGTTCTCAGGGCAAAGTAGTTGGACAAAAGGGAGTCAACTGTCTCTTCTGGTCTCAGGGCAGAAGTTGTCTGAGGGCAGGTGAATCTCTCCTGGTCTCAGGGCAGAAGTCCTATTTTTCTGTTCTCAGGGCAAAGTAGTTGGACAAAAGGGAGTCAACTGACTCTTCTGGTCTCAGGGCAGAAGCTGTCTGAGGGCAGGTGAATCTCTCCTGGTCTCAGGGCAGAGACCATTGTTTCCCACAATTTTGTCTGAGGGCAGGTGAATCCCTCCTGGTCTCAGAGCAGAAGTCCTATTTTTCTGTTCTCAAGGCAAAGTAGTTGGACAAAAGGGAGTCAACTGACTCTTCTGGTCTCAGGGCAGAAGTTGTCTGAGGGCAGGTGAATCTCTCCTGGTCTCAGGGCAGAAGTTGTCTGAGGGCTGGTGAATCCCTCCTGGTCTCAGGGCAGAAGTTGATTTGTAGGATTTTCCTCATGGTTGTTTAGTCTCATCTGGTCCCAAGGCAGAGACCATTGTTTTCCACAATTTTGTCTGAGGGCAGGTGAATCCCTCCTGGTCTCAGGGCAGAAGTCCTATTTTTCTGGTCTCAGGGCAGAAGTTGTCTGAGGTCAGGTGAATCTCTCCTGGTCTCAGGGCAGAAGTTGTCTGAGGGCAGGTGAATACCTCCTGGTCTCAGGGCAGAAGTTGTCTGAGGGCAGGTGAATACCTCCTGGTCTCAGGGCAGAAGTCCTATTTTTCTGTTCTCAGGGCAAAGTACTTGGACAAAAGGGAGTCAACTGTCTCCTCTGGTCTCAGGGCAGAAGTTGTCTGAGGGCAGGTGAATCCCTCCTGGTCTCAGAGCAGAAGTTGTCTGAGGGCAGGTGAATCTCTCCTGGTCTCAGGGCAGAAGTTGTCTGAGGGCAGGTGAATCTCTCCTGGTCTCAGGGCAGAAGTTGATTTGTAGGATTTTCCTCATGTTTGTCTAGTCTCATCTGGTCCCAGGGCAGAGACCATTGTTTCCCACAATTTTGTCTGAGGGCAGGTGAATCCCTCCTGGTCTCAGGGCAGAAGTTGTCTGAGGGCAGGTGAATCTCTCCTGGTCTCAGGGCAGAAGTTGTCTGAGGGCAGGTGAATCTCTCCTGGTCTCAGGGCAGAAGTTGATTTGTAGGATTTTCATCATGTTTGTCTAGTCTCATCTGGTCCCAGGGCAGAGATCATTGTTTCCCACAATTTTGTCTGAGGGCAGGTGAATCCATCCTGGTCTCAGGGCAGAAGTCCTATTTTTCTGTTCTCAGGGCAAAGTAGTTGGACAAAAGGGAGTCAACTGTCTCTTCTGGTCTCAGGGCAGAAGTTGTCTGAGGGCAGGTGAATCTCTCCTGGTCTCAGGGCAGAAGTTGTCTGAGGGCAGGTGAATCGCTCCTGGTCTCAGGGCAGAAGTTGTCTGAGGGCAGGTGAATACCTCCTGGTCTCAGGGCAGAAGTCCTATTTTTTTGTTCTCAGGGCAAAGTAGTTGGACAAAAGGGAGTCAACTGTCTCCTCTGGTCTCAGGGCAGAAGTTGTCTGAGGGCAGGTGAATCCCTCCTGGTCTCAGGGCAGAAGTTGTCTGAGGGCAGGTGAATCTCTCCTGGTCTCAGGGCAGAAGTTGTCTGACGGCAGGCGAATCTCTCCTGGTCTCAGGGCAGAAGTTGATTTGTAGGATTTTCCTCATGTTTGTCTAGTCTCATCTGGTCCCAGGGCAGAGACCATTGTTTCCCACAATTTTGTCTGAGGGCAGGTGAATCCCTCCTGGTCTCAGGGCAGAAGTCCTATTTTTTTGGTCTCAGGGCAGAAGTCCTATTTTTCTGTCCTCAGGGCAAAGTAGTTGGACAAAAGGGAGTCAACTGACTCTTCTGGTCTCAGGGCAGAAGCTGTCTGAGGGCAGGTGAATCTCTCCTGGTCTCAGGGCAGAAGTTGTCTGAGGGCAGGTGAATCCCTCCTGGTCTCAGGGCAGAAGTTGTCTGAGGGCAGGTGAATCTCTCCTGGTCTCAGGGCAGAAGTTGTCTGAGGGCAGCTGAATCTCTCCTGGTCTCAGGGCAGAAGTTGTCTGAGGGCAGGTGAATCTCTCCTGGTCTCAGGGCAGAAGATGTCTGAGGGCAGGTGAATCTCTCCTGGTCTCAGGCCAGAAGTTGTCTGAGGGCAGGTGAATCTCTCCTGGTCTCAGGGCAGAAGTTGATTTGTAGGATTTTCATAATGTTTGTCTAGTCTCATCTGGTCCCAGGGCAGAGACCATTGTTTCCCACAATTTTGTTTGAGGGCAGGTGAATCCATCCTGGTCTCAGTGCAGAAGTCCTATTTTTCTGTTCTCAGGGCAAAGTGGTTGGACAAAAGGGAGTCAACTGTCTCTTCTGGTCTCAGGGCAGAAGTTGTCTGAGGGCAGGTGAATCCCTCCTGGTCTCAGGGCAGAAGTTGTCTGAGGGCAGGTGAATCTCTCCTGGTCTCAGGGCAGAAGTTGTCTGAGGGCAGGTGAATCTCTCCTGGTCTCAGGGCAGAAGTCCTATTTTTCTGTTCTCAGGGCAAAGTAGTTGGACAAAAGGGAGTCAACTGACTCTTCTGGTCTCAGGGCAGAAGCTGTCTGAGGGCAGGTGAATCTCTCCTGGTCTCAGGGCAGAGACCATTGTTTCCCACAATTTTGTCTGAGGGCAGGTGAATCCCTCCTGGTCTCAGGGCAGAAGTCCTATTTTTCTGTTCTCAGGGCAAAGTAGTTGGACAAAAGGGAGTCAACTGACTCTTCTGGTCTCAGGGCAGAAGTTGTCTGAGGGCAGGTGAATCTCTCCTGGTCTCAGGGCAGAAGTTGTCTGAGGGCTGGTGAATCCCTCCTGGTCTCAGGGCAGAAGTTGATTTGTAGGATTTTCCTCATGTTTGTTTAGTCTCATCTGGTCCCAGGGCAGAGACCATTGTTTTCCACAATTTTGTCTGAGGGCAGGTGAATCCCTCCTGGTCTCAGGGCAGAAGTCCTATTTTTCTGGTCTCAGGGCAGAAGTTGTCTGAGGTCAGGTGAATCTCTCCTGGTCTCAGGGCAGAAGTTGTCTGAGGGCAGGTGAATTGCTCCTGGTCTCAGGGCAGAAGTTGTCTGAGGGCAGGTGAATACCTCCTGGTCTCAGGGCAGAAGTCCTATTTTTCTGTTCTCAGGGCAAAGTAGTTGGACAAAAGGGAGTCAACTGTCTCCTCTGGTCTCAGGGCAGAAGTTGTCTGAGGGCAGGTGAATCCCTCCTGGTCTCAGAGCAGAAGTTGTCTGAGGGCAGGTGAATCCCTCCTGGTCTCAGGGCAGAAGTCCTATTTTTCTGGTTTCAGGGCAGAAGTCCTATTTTTCTGTTCTCAGGGCAAAGTAGTTGGACAAAAGGGAGTCAACTGACTCTTCTGGTCTCAGGGCAGAAGCTGTCTGAGGGCAGGTGAATCTCTCCTGGTGTCAGGGCAGAGACCATTGTTTCCCACAATTTTGTCTGAGGGCAGGTGAATCCCTCCTGGTCTCAGGGCAGAAGTTGATTTGTAGGATTTTCATAATGTTTGTCTAGTCTCATCTGGTCCCAGGGCAGAGACCATTGTTTCCCACAATTTTGTTTGAGGGCAGGTGAATCCATCCTGGTCTCAGTGCAGAAGTCCTATTTTTCTGTTCTCAGGGCAAAGTGGTTGGACAAAAGGGAGTCAACTGTCTCTTCTGGTCTCAGGGCAGAAGTTGTCTGAGGGCAGGTGAATCCCTCCTGGTCTCAGGGCAGAAGTTGTCTGAGGGCAGGTGAATCTCTCCTGGTCTCAGGGCAGAAGTTGTCTGAGGGCAGGTGAATCTCTCCTGGTCTCAGGGCAGAAGTCCTATTTTTCTGTTCTCAGGGCAAAGTAGTTGGACAAAAGGGAGTCAACTGACTCTTCTGGTCTCAGGGCAGAAGCTGTCTGAGGGCAGGTGAATCTCTCCTGGTCTCAGGGCAGAGACCATTGTTTCCCACAATTTTGTCTGAGGGCAGGTGAATCCCTCCTGGTCTCAGGGCAGAAGTCCTATTTTTCTGTTCTCAGGGCAAAGTAGTTGGACAAAAGGGAGTCAACTGACTCTTCTGGTCTCAGGGCAGAAGTTGTCTGAGGGCAGGTGAATCTCTCCTGGTCTCAGGGCAGAAGTTGTCTGAGGGCTGGTGAATCCCTCCTGGTCTCAGGGCAGAAGTTGATTTGTAGGATTTTCCTCATGTTTGTTTAGTCTCATCTGGTCCCAGGGCAGAGACCATTGTTTTCCACAATTTTGTCTGAGGGCAGGTGAATCCCTCCTGGTCTCAGGGCAGAAGTCCTATTTTTCTGGTCTCAGGGCAGAAGTTGTCTGAGGTCAGGTGAATCTCTCCTGGTCTCAGGGCAGAAGTTGTCTGAGGGCAGGTGAATTGCTCCTGGTCTCAGGGCAGAAGTTGTCTGAGGGCAGGTGAATACCTCCTGGTCTCAGGGCAGAAGTCCTATTTTTCTGTTCTCAGGGCAAAGTAGTTGGACAAAAGGGAGTCAACTGTCTCCTCTGGTCTCAGGGCAGAAGTTGTCTGAGGGCAGGTGAATCCCTCCTGGTCTCAGAGCAGAAGTTGTCTGAGGGCAGGTGAATCCCTCCTGGTCTCAGGGCAGAAGTCCTATTTTTCTGGTTTCAGGGCAGAAGTCCTATTTTTCTGTTCTCAGGGCAAAGTAGTTGGACAAAAGGGAGTCAACTGACTCTTCTGGTCTCAGGGCAGAAGCTGTCTGAGGGCAGGTGAATCTCTCCTGGTGTCAGGGCAGAGACCATTGTTTCCCACAATTTTGTCTGAGGGCAGGTGAATCCCTCCTGGTCTCAGGGCAGAAGTCCTATTTTTCTGGTCTCAGGGCAGAAGTCCTATTTTTCTGTTCTCAGGGCAAAGTAGTTGGACAAAAGGGAGTCAACTGACTCTTCTGGTCTCAGGGCAGAAGCTGTCTGAGGGCAGGTGAATCTCTCCTGGTCTCAGGGCAGAAGTTGTCTGAGGGCAGGTGAATCCCTCCTGGTCTCAGGGCAGAAGTTGTCTGAGGGCAGGTGAATCTCTCCTGGTCTCAGGGCAGAAGTTGTCTGAGGGCAGGTGAATCTCTCCTGGTCTCAGGGCAGAAGTTGATTTGTAGGATTTTCCTCATGTTTGTTTAGTCTCATCTGGTCCCAGGGCAGAGACCATTGTTTTCCACAATTTTGTCTGAGGGCAGGTGAATCCCTCCTGGTCTCAGGGCAGAAGTCCTATTTTTCTGGTCTCAGGGCAGAAGTTGTCTGAGGTCAGGTGAATCTCTCCTGGTCTCAGGGCAGAAGTTGTCTGAGGGCAGGTGAATCGCTCCTGGTCTCAGGGCAGAAGTTGTCTGAGGGCAGGTGAATACCTCCTGGTCTCAGGGCAGAAGTCCTATTTTTCTGTTCTCAGGGCAAAGTAGTTGGACAAAAGGGAGTCAACTGTCTCCTCTGGTCTCAGGGCAGAAGTTGTCTGAGGGCAGGTGAATCTCTCCTGGTCTCAGAGCAGAAGTTGTCTGAGGGCAGGTGAATCCCTCCTGGTCTCAGGGCAGAAGTCCTATTTTTCTGGTTTCAGGGCAGAAGTCCTATTTTTCTGTTCTCAGGGCAAAGTAGTTGGACAAAAGGGAGTCAACTGACTCTTCTGGTCTCAGGGCAGAAGCTGTCTGAGGGCAGGTGAATCTCTCCTGGTCTCAGGGCAGAGACCATTGTTTTCCACAATTTTGTCTGAGGGCAGGTGAATCCCTCCTGGCCTCAGGGCAGAAGTCCTATTTTTCTGGTCTCAGGGCAGAAGTCCTATTTTTATGTTCTCAGGGCAAAGTAGTTGGACAAAAGGGAGTCAACTGTCTCTTCTGGTCTCAGGGCAGAAGTTGTCTGAGGGCAGGTGAATCTCTCCTGGTCTCAGGGCAGAAGTCCTATTTTTCTGTTCTCAGGGCAAAGTAGTTGGACAAAAGGGAGTCAACTGACTCTTCTGGTCTCAGGGCAGAAGCTGTCTGAGGGCAGGTGAATCTCTCCTGGTCTCAGGGCAGAGACCATTGTTTTCCACAATTTTGTCTGAGGGCAGGTGAATCCCTCCTGGCCTCAGGGCAGAAGTCCTATTTTTCTGGTCTCAGGGCAGAAGTCCTATTTTTATGTTCTCAGGGCAAAGTAGTTGGACAAAAGGGAGTCAACTGACTCTTCTGGTCTCAGGGCAGAAGCTGTCTGAGGGCAGGTGAATCTCTCCTGGTCTCAGGGCAGAGACCATTGTTTCCCACAATTTTGTCTGAGGGCAGGTGAATCCCTCCTGGTCTCAGAGCAGAAGTCCTATTTTTCTGTTCTCAAGGCAAAGTAGTTGGACAAAAGGGAGTCAACTGACTCTTCTGGTCTCAGGGCAGAAGTTGTCTGAGGGCAGGTGAATCTCTCCTGGTCTCAGGGCAGAAGTTGTCTGAGGGCTGGTGAATCCCTCCTGGTCTCAGGGCAGAAGTTGATTTGTAGGATTTTCCTCATGGTTGTTTAGTCTCATCTGGTCCCAAGGCAGAGACCATTGTTTTCCACAATTTTGTCTGAGGGCAGGTGAATCCCTCCTGGTCTCAGGGCAGAAGTCCTATTTTTCTGGTCTCAGGGCAGAAGTTGTCTGAGGTCAGGTGAATCTCTCCTGGTCTCAGGGCAGAAGTTGTCTGAGGGCAGGTGAATACCTCCTGGTCTCAGGGCAGAAGTCCTATTTTTCTGTTCTCAGGGCAAAGTACTTGGACAAAAGGGAGTCAACTGTCTCCTCTGGTCTCAGGGCAGAAGTTGTCTGAGGGCAGGTGAATCCCTCCTGGTCTCAGAGCAGAAGTTGTCTGAGGGCAGGTGAATCTCTCCTGGTCTCAGGGCAGAAGTTGTCTGAGGGCAGGTGAATCTCTCCTGGTCTCAGGGCAGAAGTTGATTTGTAGGATTTTCCTCATGTTTGTCTAGTCTCATCTGGTCCCAGGGCAGAGACCATTGTTTCCCACAATTTTGTCTGAGGGCAGGTGAATCCCTCCTGGTCTCAGGGCAGAAGTCCTATTTTTCTGGTCTCAGGGCAGAAGTCCTATTTTTCTGTTCTCAGGGCAAAGTAGTTGGACAAAAGGGAGTCAACTGACTCTTCTGGTCTCAGGGCAGAAGCTGTCTGAGGGCAGGTGAATCTCTCCTGGTCTCAGGGCAGAAGTTGTCTGAGGGCAGGTGAGGCCCTCCTGGTCTCAGGGCAGAAGTTATCTGAGGGCAGGTGAATCTCTCCTGGTCTCAGGGCAGAAGCTGTCTGAGGGCAGTTGAATCTCTCCTGGTCTCAGGGCAGAAGTTGTCTGAGGGCAGGTGAATCTCTCCTGGTCTCAGGGCAGAAGTTGTCTGAGGGCAGGTGAATCCCTCCTGGTCTCAGGGCAGAAGTTGTCTGAGGGCAGGTGAATCACTCCTGGTCTCAGGGCAGAAGTTGTCTGAGGGCAGGTGAATCTCTCCTGGTCTCAGGGCAGAAGTTGTCTGAGGGCAGGTGAATCTCTCCTGGTCTCAGGGCAGAAGTTGATTTGTAGGATTTTCATCATGTTTGTCTAGTCTCATCTGGTCCCAGGGCAGAGACCATTGTTTCCCACAATTTTGTCTGAGGGCAGGTGAATCCATCCTGGTCTCAGGGCAGAAGTCCTATTTTTCTGTTCTCAGGGCAAAGTGGTTGGACAAAAGGGAGTCAACTGTCTCTTCTGGTCTCAGGGCAGAAGTTGTCTGAGGGCAGGTGAATCCCTCCTGGTCTCAGGGCAGAAGTTGTCTGAGGGCAGGTGAATCTCTCCTGGTCTCAGGGCAGAAGTTGTCTGAGGGCAGGTGAATCGCTCCTGGTCTCAGGGCAGAAGTTGTCTGAGGGCAGGTGAATGCCTCCTGGTCTCAGGGCAGAAGTTGATTTGTAGGATTTTCATCATGTTTGTCTAGTCTCATCTGGTCCCAGGGCAGAGACCATTGTTTCCCACAATTTTGTCTGAGGGCAGGTGAATCCATCCTGGTCTCAGGGCAGAAGTCCTATTTTTCTGTTCTCAGGGCAAAGTGGTTGGACAAAAGGGAGTCAACTGTCTCTTCTGGTCTCAGGGCAGAAGTTGTCTGAGGGCAGGTGAATCCCTCCTGGTCTCAGGGCAGAAGTTGTCTGAGGGCAGTTGAATCTCTCCTGGTCTCAGGGCAGAAGTTGTCTGAGGGCAGGTGAATCTCTCCTGGTCTCAGGGCAGAAGTTGTCTGAGGGCAGGTGAATCGCTCCTGGTCTCAGGGCAGAAGTTGTCTGAGGGCAGGTGAATACCTCCTGGTCTCAGGGCAGAAGTCCTATTTTTCTGTTCTCAGGGCAAAGTAGTTGGACAAAAGGGAGTCAACTGACTCTTCTGGTCTCAGGGCAGAAGTTGTCTGAGGGCAGGTGAATCTCTCCTGGTCTCAGGGCAGAAGTTGTCTGAGGGCTGGTGAATCCCTCCTGGTCTCAGGGCAGAAGTTGATTTGTAGGATTTTCCTCATGTTTGTTTAGTCTCATCTGGTCCCAGGGCAGAGACCATTGTTTTCCACAATTTTGTCTGAGGGCAGGTGAATCCCTCCTGGTCTCAGGGCAGAAGTCCTATTTTTCTGGTCTCAGGGCAGAAGTTGTCTGAGGTCAGGTGAATCTCTCCTGGTCTCAGGGCAGAAGTTGTCTGAGGGCAGGTGAATCGCTCCTGGTCTCAGGGCAGAAGTTGTCTGAGGGCAGGTGAATCCCTCCTGGTCTCAGGGCAGAAGTCCTATTTTTCTGTTCTCAGGGCAAAGTAGTTGGACAAAAGGGAGTCAACTGACTCTTCTGGTCTCAGGGCAGAAGCTGTCTGAGGGCAGGTGAATCTCTCCTGGTCTCAGGGCAGAAGTTGTCTGAGGGCAGGTGAATCTCTCCTGGTCTCAGGGCAGAAGTTGATTTGTAGGATTTTCCTCATGGTTGTTTAGTCTCATCTGGTCCCAGGGCAGAGACCATTGTTTTCCACAATTTTGTCTGAGGGCAGGTGAATCCCTCCTGGTCTCAGGGCAGAAGTCCTATTTTTCTGGTCTCAGGGCAGAAGTTGTCTGAGGTCAGGTGAATCTCTCCTGGTCTCAGGGCAGAAGTTGTCTGAGGGCAGGTGAATCGCTCCTGGTCTCAGGGCAGAAGTTGTCTGAGGGCAGGTGAATCCCTCCTGGTCTCAGGGCAGAAGTCCTATTTTTCTGTTCTCAGGGCAAAGTAGTTGGACAAAAGGGAGTCAACTGTCTCTTCTGGTCTCAGGGCAGAAGTTGTCTGAGGGCAGGTGAATCCCTCCTGGTCTCAGGGCAGAAGTTGTCTGAGGGCAGGTGAATCTCTCCTGGTCTCAGGGCAGAAGTTGTCTGAGGGCAGGTGAATCGCTCCTGGTCTCAGGGCAGAAGTTGTCTGAGGGCAGGTGAATCGCTCCTGGTCTCAGGGCAGAAGTTGTCTGAGGGCAGGTGAATGCCTCCTGGTCTCAGGGCAGAAGTTGATTTGTAGGATTTTCATCATGTTTGTCTAGTCTCATCTGGTCCCAGGGCAGAGACCATTGTTTCCCACAATTTTGTCTGAGGGCAGGTGAATCCATCCTGGTCTCAGGGCAGAAGTCCTATTTTTCTGTTCTCAGGGCAAAGTGGTTGGACAAAAGGGAGTCAACTGTCTCTTCTGGTCTCAGGGCAGAAGTTGTCTGAGGGCAGGTGAATCCCTCCTGGTCTCAGGGCAGAAGTTGTCTGAGGGCAGGTGAATCTCTCCTGGTCTCAGGGCAGAAGTTGTCTGAGGGCAGGTGAATCGCTCCTGGTCTCAGGGCAGAAGTTGTCTGAGGGCAGGTGAATCGCTCCTGGTCTCAGGGCAGAAGTTGTCTGAGGGCAGGTGAATACCTCCTGGTCTCAGGGCAGAAGTCCTATTTTTCTGTTCTCAGGGCAAAGTAGTTGGACAAAAGGGAGTCAACTGACTCTTCTGGTCTCAGGGCAGAAGCTGTCTGATGGCAGGTGAATCTCTCCAGGTCTCAGGGCAGAAGCTGTCTGAGGGCAGTTGAATCTCTCCTGGTCTCAGGGCAGAAGTTGTCTGAGGGCAGGTGAATCTCTCCTGGTCTCAGGGCAGAAGTTGTCTGAGGGCAGGTGAATCGCTCCTGGTCTCAGGGCAGAAGTTGTCTGAGGGCAGGTGAATACCTCCTGGTCTCAGGGCAGAAGTCCTATTTTTCTGTTCTCAGGGCAAAGTAGTTGGACAAAAGGGAGTCAACTGACTCTTCTGGTCTCAGGGCAGAAGTTGTCTGAGGGCAGGTGAATCTCTCCTGGTCTCAGGGCAGAAGCTGTCTGAGGGCAGTTGAATCTCTCCTGGTCTCAGGGCAGAAGTTGTCTGAGGGCAGGTGAATCTCTCCTGGTCTCAGGGCAGAAGTTGTCTGAGGGCAGGTGAATCGCTCCTGGTCTCAGGGCAGAAGTTGTCTGAGGGCAGGTGAATACCTCCTGGTCTCAGGGCAGAAGTCCTATTTTTCTGTTCTCAGGGCAAAGTAGTTGGACAAAAGGGAGTCAACTGACTCTTCTGGTCTCAGGGCAGAAGTTGTCTGAGGGCAGGTGAATCTCTCCTGGTCTCAGGGCAGAAGTTGTCTGAGGGCTGGTGAATCCCTCCTGGTCTCAGGGCAGAAGTTGATTTGTAGGATTTTCCTCATGTTTGTTTAGTCTCATCTGGTCCCAGGGCAGAGACCATTGTTTTCCACAATTTTGTCTGAGGGCAGGTGAATCCCTCCTGGTCTCAGGGCAGAAGTCCTATTTTTCTGGTCTCAGGGCAGAAGTTGTCTGAGGTCAGGTGAATCTCTCCTGGTCTCAGGGCAGAAGTTGTCTGAGGGCAGGTGAATCGCTCCTGGTCTCAGGGCAGAAGTTGTCTGAGGGCAGGTGAATCCCTCCTGGTCTCAGGGCAGAAGTCCTATTTTTCTGTTCTCAGGGCAAAGTAGTTGGACAAAAGGGAGTCAACTGACTCTTCTGGTCTCAGGGCAGAAGCTGTCTGAGGGCAGGTGAATCTCTCCTGGTCTCAGGGCAGAAGTTGTCTGAGGGCAGGTGAATCGCTCCTGGTCTCAGGGCAGAAGTTGTCTGAGGGCAGGTGAATACCTCCTGGTCTCAGGGCAGAAGTCCTATTTTTCTGTTCTCAGGGCAAAGTAGTTGGACAAAAGGGAGTCAACTGACTCTTCTGGTCTCAGGGCAGAAGTTGTCTGAGGGCAGGTGAATCTCTCCTGGTCTCAGGGCAGAAGTTGTCTGAGGGCTGGTGAATCCCTCCTGGTCTCAGGGCAGAAGTTGATTTGTAGGATTTTCCTCATGTTTGTTTAGTCTCATCTGGTCCCAGGGCAGAGACCATTGTTTTCCACAATTTTGTCTGAGGGCAGGTGAATCCCTCCTGGTCTCAGGGCAGAAGTCCTATTTTTCTGGTCTCAGGGCAGAAGTTGTCTGAGGGCAGGTGAATCCCTCCTGGTCTCAGGGCAGAAGTCCTATTTTTCTGTTCTCAGGGCAAAGTAGTTGGACAAAAGGGAGTCAACTGACTCTTCTGGTCTCAGGGCAGAAGCTGTCTGAGGGCAGGTGAATCTCTCCTGGTCTCAGGGCAGAGACCATTGTTTCCCACAATTTTGTCTGAGGGCAGGTGAATCCCTCCTGGTCTCAGGGCAGAAGTTCTATTTATCTGGTCTCAGGGCAGAAGTTCTATTTTTCTGTTCTCAGGGCAAAGTAGTTGGACAAAAGGGAGTCAACTGACTCTTCTGGTCTCAGGGCAGAAGCTGTCTGAGGGCAGGTGAATCTCTCCTGGTCTCAGGGCAGAAGTTGTCTGAGGGCAGGTGAATCCCTCCTGGTCTCAGGGCAGAAGTTGTCTGAGGGCAGGTGAATCTCTCCTGGTCTCAGGGCAGAAGTTGTCTGAGGGCAGGTGAATCTCTCCTGGTCTCAGGGCAGAAGTTGATTTGTAGGATTTTCATCATGTTTGTCTAGTCTCATCTGGTCCCAGGGCAGAGACCATTGTTTCCCACAATTTTGTCTGAGGGCAGGTGAATCCATCCTGGTCTCAGGGCAGAAGTCCTATTTTTCTGTTCTCAGGGCAAAGTGGTTGGACAAAAGGGAGTCAACTGTCTCTTCTGGTCTCAGGGCAGAAGTTGTCTGAGGGCAGGTGAATCCCTCCTGGTCTCAGGGCAGAAGTTGTCTGAGGGCAGGTGAATCTCTCCTGGTCTCAGGGCAGAAGTTGTCTGAGGGCAGGTGAATCGCTCCTGGTCTCAGGGCAGAAGTTGTCTGAGGGCAGGTGAATCGCTCCTGGTCTCAGGGCAGAAGTTGTCTGAGGGCAGGTGAATGCCTCCTGGTCTCAGGGCAGAAGTTGATTTGTAGGATTTTCATCATGTTTGTCTAGTCTCATCTGGTCCCAGGGCAGAGACCATTGTTTCCCACAATTTTGTCTGAGGGCAGGTGAATCCATCCTGGTCTCAGGGCAGAAGTCCTATTTTTCTGTTCTCAGGGCAAAGTGGTTGGACAAAAGGGAGTCAACTGTCTCTTCTGGTCTCAGGGCAGAAGTTGTCTGAGGGCAGGTGAATCCCTCCTGGTCTCAGGGCAGAAGTTGTCTGAGGGCAGGTGAATCTCTCCTGGTCTCAGGGCAGAAGTTGTCTGAGGGCAGGTGAATCGCTCCTGGTCTCAGGGCAGAAGTTGTCTGAGGGCAGGTGAATCGCTCCTGGTCTCAGGGCAGAAGTTGTCTGAGGGCAGGTGAATACCTCCTGGTCTCAGGGCAGAAGTCCTATTTTTCTGTTCTCAGGGCAAAGTAGTTGGACAAAAGGGAGTCAACTGACTCTTCTGGTCTCAGGGCAGAAGCTGTCTGATGGCAGGTGAATCTCTCCAGGTCTCAGGGCAGAAGCTGTCTGAGGGCAGTTGAATCTCTCCTGGTCTCAGGGCAGAAGTTGTCTGAGGGCAGGTGAATCTCTCCTGGTCTCAGGGCAGAAGTTGTCTGAGGGCAGGTGAATCTCTCCTGGTCTCAGGGCAGAAGTTGTCTGAGGGCAGGTGAATACCTCCTGGTCTCAGGGCAGAAGTCCTATTTTTCTGTTCTCAGGGCAAAGTAGTTGGACAAAAGGGAGTCAACTGACTCTTCTGGTCTCAGGGCAGAAGTTGTCTGAGGGCAGGTGAATCTCTCCTGGTCTCAGGGCAGAAGCTGTCTGAGGGCAGTTGAATCTCTCCTGGTCTCAGGGCAGAAGTTGTCTGAGGGCAGGTGAATCTCTCCTGGTCTCAGGGCAGAAGTTGTCTGAGGGCAGGTGAATCGCTCCTGGTCTCAGGGCAGAAGTTGTCTGAGGGCAGGTGAATACCTCCTGGTCTCAGGGCAGAAGTCCTATTTTTCTGTTCTCAGGGCAAAGTAGTTGGACAAAAGGGAGTCAACTGACTCTTCTGGTCTCAGGGCAGAAGTTGTCTGAGGGCAGGTGAATCTCTCCTGGTCTCAGGGCAGAAGTTGTCTGAGGGCAGGTGAATCGCTCCTGGTCTCAGGGCAGAAGTTGTCTGAGGGCAGGTGAATACCTCCTGGTCTCAGGGCAGAAGTCCTATTTTTCTGTTCTCAGGGCAAAGTAGTTGGACAAAAGGGAGTCAACTGACTCTTCTGGTCTCAGGGCAGAAGTTGTCTGAGGGCAGGTGAATCTCTCCTGGTCTCAGGGCAGAAGTTGTCTGAGGGCTGGTGAATCCCTCCTGGTCTCAGGGCAGAAGTTGATTTGTAGGATTTTCCTCATGTTTGTTTAGTCTCATCTGGTCCCAGGGCAGAGACCATTGTTTTCCACAATTTTGTCTGAGGGCAGGTGAATCCCTCCTGGTCTCAGGGCAGAAGTCCTATTTTTCTGGTCTCAGGGCAGAAGTTGTCTGAGGGCAGGTGAATCCCTCCTGGTCTCAGGGCAGAAGTCCTATTTTTCTGTTCTCAGGGCAAAGTAGTTGGACAAAAGGGAGTCAACTGACTCTTCTGGTCTCAGGGCAGAAGCTGTCTGAGGGCAGGTGAATCTCTCCTGGTCTCAGGGCAGAGACCATTGTTTCCCACAATTTTGTCTGAGGGCAGGTGAATCCCTCCTGGTCTCAGGGCAGAAGTTCTATTTATCTGGTCTCAGGGCAGAAGTTCTATTTTTCTGTTCTCAGGGCAAAGTAGTTGGACAAAAGGGAGTCAACTGACTCTTCTGGTCTCAGGGCAGAAGCTGTCTGAGGGCAGGTGAATCTCTCCTGGTCTCAGGGCAGAAGTTGTCTGAGGGCAGGTGAATCCCTCCTGGTCTCAGGGCAGAAGTTGTCTGAGGGCAGGTGAATCTCTCCTGGTCTCAGGGCAGAAGTTGTCTGAGGGCAGGTGAATCTCTCCTGGTCTCAGGGCAGAAGTTGATTTGTAGGATTTTCATCATGTGTGTCTAGTCTCATCTGGTCCCAGGGCAGAGACCATTGTTTCCCACAATTTTGTCTGAGGGCAGGTGAATCCATCCTGGTCTCAGGGCAGAAGTCCTATTTTTCTGTTCTCAGGGCAAAGTGGTTGGACAAAAGGGAGTCAACTGTCTCTTCTGGTCTCAGGGCAGAAGCTGTCTGAGGGCAGGTGAATCTCTCCTGGTCTCAGGGCAGAGACCATTGTTTCCCACAATTTTGTCTGAGGGCAGGTGAATCCCTCCTGGTCTCAGGGCAGAAGTCCTATTTTTCTGGTCTCAGGGCAGAAGTCCTATTTTTCTGTTCTCAGGGCAAAGTAGTTGGACAAAAGGGAGTCAACTGACTCTTCTGGTCTCAGGGCAGAAGCTGTCTGAGGGCAGGTGAATCTCTCCTGGTCTCAGGGCAGAAGTTGTCTGAGGGCAGGTGAATCCCTCCTGGTCTCAGGGCAGAAGTTGTCTGAGGGCAGGTGAATCTCTCCTGGTCTCAGGGCAGAAGTTGTCTGAGGGCAGGTGAATCTCTCCTGGTCTCAGGGCAGAAGTTGATTTGTAGGATTTTCATCATGTTTGTCTAGTCTCATCTGGTCCCAGGGCAGAGACCATTGTTTCCCACAATTTTGTCTGAGGGCAGGTGAATACATCCTGGTCTCAGGGCAGAAGTCCTATTTTTCTGTTCTCAGGGCAAAGTGGTTGGACAAAAGGGAGTCAACTGTCTCTTCTGGTCTCAGGGCAGAAGTTGTCTGAGGGCAGGTGAATCCCTCCTGGTCTCAGGGCAGAAGTTGTCTGAGGGCAGGTGAATCACTCCTGGTCTCAGGGCAGAAGTTGTCTGAGGGCAGGTGAATCTCTCCTGGTCTCAGGGCAGAAGTTGTCTGAGGGCAGGTGAATCTCTCCTGGTCTCAGGGCAGAAGTTGATTTGTAGGATTTTCATCATGTTTGTCTAGTCTCATCTGGTCCCAGGGCAGAGACCATTGTTTCCCACAATTTTGTCTGAGGGCAGGTGAATCCATCCTGGTCTCAGGGCAGAAGTCCTATTTTTCTGTTCTCAGGGCAAAGTGGTTGGATAAAAGGGAGTCAACTGTCTCTTCTGGTCTCAGGGCAGAAGTTGTCTGAGGGCAGGTGAATCCCTCCTGGTCTCAGGGCAGAAGTTGTCTGAGGGCAGGTGAATCTCTCCTGGTCTCAGGGCAGAAGTTGTCTGAGGGCAGGTGAATCGCTCCTGGTCTCAGGGCAGAAGTTGTCTGAGGGCAGGTGAATCGCTCCTGGTCTCAGGGCAGAAGTTGTCTGAGGGCAGGTGAATGCCTCCTGGTCTCAGGGCAGAAGTTGATTTGTAGGATTTTCATCATGTTTGTCTAGTCTCATCTGGTCCCAGGGCAGAGACCATTGTTTCCCACAATTTTGTCTGAGGGCAGGTGAATCCATCCTGGTCTCAGGGCAGAAGTCCTATTTTTCTGTTCTCAGGGCAAAGTGGTTGGACAAAAGGGAGTCAACTGTCTCTTCTGGTCTCAGGGCAGAAGTTGTCTGAGGGCAGGTGAATCCCTCCTGGTCTCAGGGCAGAAGTTGTCTGAGGGCAGGTGAATCTCTCCTGGTCTCAGGGCAGAAGTTGTCTGAGGGCAGGTGAATCGCTCCTGGTCTCAGGGCAGAAGTTGTCTGAGGGCAGGTGAATACCTCCTGGTCTCAGGGCAGAAGTCCTATTTTTCTGTTCTCAGGGCAAAGTAGTTGGACAAAAGGGAGTCAACTGACTCTTCTGGTCTCAGGGCAGAAGCTGTCTGATGGCAGGTGAATCTCTCCAGGTCTCAGGGCAGAAGCTGTCTGAGGGCAGTTGAATCTCTCCTGGTCTCAGGGCAGAAGTTGTCTGAGGGCAGGTGAATCTCTCCTGGTCTCAGGGCAGAAGTTGTCTGAGGGCAGGTGAATCGCTCCTGGTCTCAGGGCAGAAGTTGTCTGAGGGCAGGTGAATACCTCCTGGTCTCAGGGCAGAAGTCCTATTTTTCTGTTCTCAGGGCAAAGTAGTTGGACAAAAGGGAGTCAACTGACTCTTCTGGTCTCAGGGCAGAAGTTGTCTGAGGGCAGGTGAATCTCTCCTGGTCTCAGGGCAGAAGCTGTCTGAGGGCAGTTGAATCTCTCCTGGTCTCAGGGCAGAAGTTGTCTGAGGGCAGGTGAATCTCTCCTGGTCTCAGGGCAGAAGTTGTCTGAGGGCAGGTGAATCGCTCCTGGTCTCAGGGCAGAAGTTGTCTGAGGGCAGGTGAATACCTCCTGGTCTCAGGGCAGAAGTCCTATTTTTCTGTTCTCAGGGCAAAGTAGTTGGACAAAAGGGAGTCAACTGACTCTTCTGGTCTCAGGGCAGAAGTTGTCTGAGGGCAGGTGAATCTCTCCTGGTCTCAGGGCAGAAGTTGTCTGAGGGCTGGTGAATCCCTCCTGGTCTCAGGGCAGAAGTTGATTTGTAGGATTTTCCTCATGTTTGTTTAGTCTCATCTGGTCCCAGGGCAGAGACCATTGTTTTCCACAATTTTGTCTGAGGGCAGGTGAATCCCTCCTGGTCTCAGGGCAGAAGTCCTATTTTTCTGGTCTCAGGGCAGAAGTTGTCTGAGGTCAGGTGAATCTCTCCTGGTCTCAGGGCAGAAGTTGTCTGAGGGCAGGTGAATCGCTCCTGGTCTCAGGGCAGAAGTTGTCTGAGGGCAGGTGAATCCCTCCTGGTCTCAGGGCAGAAGTCCTATTTTTCTGTTCTCAGGGCAAAGTAGTTGGACAAAAGGGAGTCAACTGACTCTTCTGGTCTCAGGGCAGAAGCTGTCTGAGGGCAGGTGAATCTCTCCTGGTCTCAGGGCAGAAGTTGTCTGAGGGCAGGTGAATCTCTCCTGGTCTCAGGGCAGAAGTTGATTTGTAGGATTTTCCTCATGGTTGTTTAGTCTCATCTGGTCCCAGGGCAGAGACCATTGTTTTCCACAATTTTGTCTGAGGGCAGGTGAATCCCTCCTGGTCTCAGGGCAGAAGTCCTATTTTTCTGGTCTCAGGGCAGAAGTTGTCTGAGGTCAGGTGAATCTCTCCTGCTCTCAGGGCAGAAGTTGTCTGAGGGCAGGTGAATCGCTCCTGGTCTCAGGGCAGAAGTTGTCTGAGGGCAGGTGAATCCCTCCTGGTCTTAGGGCAGAAGTCCTATTTTTCTGTTCTCAGGGCAAAGTAGTTGGACAAAAGGGAGTCAACTGTCTCTTCTGGTCTCAGGGCAGAAGTTGTCTGAGGGCAGGTGAATCCCTCCTGGTCTCAGGGCAGAAGTTGTCTGAGGGCAGGTGAATCTCTCCTGGTCTCAGGGCAGAAGTTGTCTGAGGGCAGGTGAATCGCTCCTGGTCTCAGGGCAGAAGTTGTCTGAGGGCAGGTGAATCGCTCCTGGTCTCAGGGCAGAAGTTGTCTGAGGGCAGGTGAATGCCTCCTGGTCTCAGGGCAGAAGTTGATTTGTAGGATTTTCATCATGTTTGTCTAGTCTCATCTGGTCCCAGGGCAGAGACCATTGTTTCCCACAATTTTGTCTGAGGGCAGGTGAATCCATCCTGGTCTCAGGGCAGAAGTCCTATTTTTCTGTTCTCAGGGCAAAGTGGTTGGACAAAAGGGAGTCAACTGTCTCTTCTGGTCTCAGGGCAGAAGTTGTCTGAGGGCAGGTGAATCCCTCCTGGTCTCAGGGCAGAAGTTGTCTGAGGGCAGGTGAATCTCTCCTGGTCTCAGGGCAGAAGTTGTCTGAGGGCAGGTGAATCGCTCCTGGTCTCAGGGCAGAAGTTGTCTGAGGGCAGGTGAATACCTCCTGGTCTCAGGGCAGAAGTCCTATTTTTCTGTTCTCAGGGCAAAGTAGTTGGACAAAAGGGAGTCAACTGACTCTTCTGGTCTCAGGGCAGAAGTTGTCTGAGGGCAGGTGAATCTCTCCTGGTCTCAGGGCAGAAGCTGTCTGAGGGCAGTTGAATCTCTCCTGGTCTCAGGGCAGAAGTTGTCTGAGGGCAGGTGAATCTCTCCTGGTCTCAGGGCAGAAGTTGATTTGTAGGATTTTCATCATGTTTGTCTAGTCTCATCTGGTCCCAGGGCAGAGACCATTGTTTCCCACAATTTTGTCTGAGGGCAGGTGAATACATCCTGGTCTCAGGGCAGAAGTCCTATTTTTCTGTTCTCAGGGCAAAGTGGTTGGACAAAAGGGAGTCAACTGTCTCTTCTGGTCTCAGGGCAGAAGTTGTCTGAGGGCAGGTGAATCCCTCCTGGTCTCAGGGCAGAAGTTGTCTGAGGGCAGGTGAATCACTCCTGGTCTCAGGGCAGAAGTTGTCTGAGGGCAGGTGAATCTCTCCTGGTCTCAGGGCAGAAGTTGTCTGAGGGCAGGTGAATCTCTCCTGGTCTCAGGGCAGAAGTTGATTTGTAGGATTTTCATCATGTTTGTCTAGTCTCATCTGGTCCCAGGGCAGAGACCATTGTTTCCCACAATTTTGTCTGAGGGCAGGTGAATCCATCCTGGTCTCAGGGCAGAAGTCCTATTTTTCTGTTCTCAGGGCAAAGTGGTTGGACAAAAGGGAGTCAACTGTCTCTTCTGGTCTCAGGGCAGAAGTTGTCTGAGGGCAGGTGAATCCCTCCTGGTCTCAGGGCAGAAGTTGTCTGAGGGCAGGTGAATCTCTCCTGGTCTCAGGGCAGAAGTTGTCTGAGGGCAGGTGAATCGCTCCTGGTCTCAGGGCAGAAGTTGTCTGAGGGCAGGTGAATCGCTCCTGGTCTCAGGGCAGAAGTTGTCTGAGGGCAGGTGAATGCCTCCTGGTCTCAGGGCAGAAGTTGATTTGTAGGATTTTCATCATGTTTGTCTAGTCTCATCTGGTCCCAGGGCAGAGACCATTGTTTCCCACAATTTTGTCTGAGGGCAGGTGAATCCATCCTGGTCTCAGGGCAGAAGTCCTATTTTTCTGTTCTCAGGGCAAAGTGGTTGGACAAAAGGGAGTCAACTGTCTCTTCTGGTCTCAGGGCAGAAGTTGTCTGAGGGCAGGTGAATCCCTCCTGGTCTCAGGGCAGAAGTTGTCTGAGGGCAGGTGAATCTCTCCTGGTCTCAGGGCAGAAGTTGTCTGAGGGCAGGTGAATCGCTCCTGGTCTCAGGGCAGAAGTTGTCTGAGGGCAGGTGAATCGCTCCTGGTCTCAGGGCAGAAGTTGTCTGAGGGCAGGTGAATACCTCCTGGTCTCAGGGCAGAAGTCCTATTTTTCTGTTCTCAGGGCAAAGTAGTTGGACAAAAGGGAGTCAACTGACTCTTCTGGTCTCAGGGCAGAAGCTGTCTGATGGCAGGTGAATCTCTCCAGGTCTCAGGGCAGAAGCTGTCTGAGGGCAGTTGAATCTCTCCTGGTCTCAGGGCAGAAGTTGTCTGAGGGCAGGTGAATCTCTCCTGGTCTCAGGGCAGAAGTTGTCTGAGGGCAGGTGAATCGCTCCTGGTCTCAGGGCAGAAGTTGTCTGAGGGCAGGTGAATACCTCCTGGTCTCAGGGCAGAAGTCCTATTTTTCTGTTCTCAGGGCAAAGTAGTTGGACAAAAGGGAGTCAACTGACTCTTCTGGTCTCAGGGCAGAAGTTGTCTGAGGGCAGGTGAATCTCTCCTGGTCTCAGGGCAGAAGCTGTCTGAGGGCAGTTGAATCTCTCCTGGTCTCAGGGCAGAAGTTGTCTGAGGGCAGGTGAATCTCTCCTGGTCTCAGGGCAGAAGTTGTCTGAGGGCAGGTGAATCGCTCCTGGTCTCAGGGCAGAAGTTGTCTGAGGGCAGGTGAATACCTCCTGGTCTCAGGGCAGAAGTCCTATTTTTCTGTTCTCAGGGCAAAGTAGTTGGACAAAAGGGAGTCAACTGACTCTTCTGGTCTCAGGGCAGAAGTTGTCTGAGGGCAGGTGAATCTCTCCTGGTCTCAGGGCAGAAGTTGTCTGAGGGCTGGTGAATCCCTCCTGGTCTCAGGGCAGAAGTTGATTTGTAGGATTTTCCTCATGTTTGTTTAGTCTCATCTGGTCCCAGGGCAGAGACCATTGTTTTCCACAATTTTGTCTGAGGGCAGGTGAATCCCTCCTGGTCTCAGGGCAGAAGTCCTATTTTTCTGGTCTCAGGGCAGAAGTTGTCTGAGGTCAGGTGAATCTCTCCTGGTCTCAGGGCAGAAGTTGTCTGAGGGCAGGTGAATCGCTCCTGGTCTCAGGGCAGAAGTTGTCTGAGGGCAGGTGAATACCTCCTGGTCTCAGGGCAGAAGTCCTATTTTTCTGTTCTCAGGGCAAAGTAGTTGGACAAAAGGGAGTCAACTGTCTCCTCTGGTCTCAGGGCAGAAGTTGTCTGAGGGCAGGTGAATCCCTCCTGGTCTCAGAGCAGAAGTTGTCTGAGGGCAGGTGAATCCCTCCTGGTCTCAGGGCAGAAGTCCTATTTTTCTGTTCTCAGGGCAAAGTAGTTGGACAAAAGGGAGTCAACTGACTCTTCTGGTCTCAGGGCAGAAGCTGTCTGAGGGCAGGTGAATCTCTCCTGGTCTCAGGGCAGAGACCATTGTTTCCCACAATTTTGTCTGAGGGCAGGTGAATCCCTCCTGGTCTCAGGGCAGAAGTTCTATTTTTCTGGTCTCAGGGCAGAAGTTCTATTTTTCTGTTCTCAGGGCAAAGTAGTTGGACAAAAGGGAGTCAACTGACTCTTCTGGTCTCAGGGCAGAAGCTGTCTGAGGGCAGGTGAATCTCTCCTGGTCTCAGGGCAGAAGTTGTCTGAGGGCAGGTGAATCCCTCCTGGTCTCAGGGCAGAAGTTGTCTGAGGGCAGGTGAATCTCTCCTGGTCTCAGGGCAGAGGTTGTCTGAGGGCAGGTGAATCTCTCCTGGTCTCAGGGCAGAAGTTGATTTGTAGGATTTTCATCATGTGTGTCTAGTCTCATCTGGTCCCAGGGCAGAGACCATTGTTTTCCACAATTTTGTCTGAGGGCAGGTGAATCCATCCTGGTCTCAGGGCAGAAGTCCTATTTTTCTGTTCTCAGGGCAAAGTGGTTGGACAAAAGGGAGTCAACTGTCTCTTCTGGTCTCAGGGCAGAAGTTGTCTGAGGGCAGGTGAATCTCTCCTGGTCTCAGGGCAGAAGTTGTCTGAGGGCAGGTGAATCGCTCCTGGTCTCAGGGCAGAAGTCCTATTTTTCTGTTCTCAGGGCAAAGTAGTTGGACAAAAGGGAGTCAACTGACTCTTCTGGTCTCAGGGCAGAAGCTGTCTGAGGGCAGGTGAATCTCTCCTGGTCTCAGGGCAGAAGCTGTCTGAGGGCAGGTGAATCTCTCCTGGTCTCAGGGCAGAAGTTGTCTGAGGGCAGGTGAATGCCTCCTGGTCTCAGGGCAGAAGTTGATTTGTAGGATTTTCATCATGTTTGTCTAGTCTCATCTGGTCCCAGGGCAGAGACCATTGTTTCCCACAATTTTGTCTGAGGGCAGGTGAATCCATCCTGGTCTCAGGGCAGAAGTCCTATTTTTCTGTTCTCAGGGCAAAGTGGTTGGACAAAAGGGAGTCAACTGTCTCTTCTGGTCTCAGGGCAGAAGTTGTCTGAGGGCAGGTGAATCCCTCCTGGTCTCAGGGCAGAAGTTGTCTGAGGGCAGGTGAATCTCTCCTGGTCTCAGGGCAGAAGTTGTCTGAGGGCAGGTGAATCGCTCCTGGTCTCAGGGCAGAAGTTGTCTGAGGGCAGGTGAATCGCTCCTGGTCTCAGGGCAGAAGTTGTCTGAGGGCAGGTGAATACCTCCTGGTCTCAGGGCAGAAGTCCTATTTTTCTGTTCTCAGGGCAAAGTAGTTGGACAAAAGGGAGTCAACTGACTCTTCTGGTCTCAGGGCAGAAGTTGTCTGAGGGCAGGTGAATCTCTCCTGGTCTCAGGGCAGAAGTTGTCTGAGGGCTGGTGAATCCCTCCTGGTCTCAGGGCAGAAGTTGATTTGTAGGATTTTCCTCATGTTTGTTTAGTCTCATCTGGTCCCAGGGCAGAGACCATTGTTTTCCACAATTTTGTCTGAGGGCAGGTGAATCCCTCCTGGTCTCAGGGCAGAAGTCCTATTTTTCTGGTCTCAGGGCAGAAGTTGTCTGAGGTCAGGTGAATCTCTCCTGGTCTCAGGGCAGAAGTTGTCTGAGGGCAGGTGAATCGCTCCTGGTCTCAGGGCAGAAGTTGTCTGAGGGCAGGTGAATCCCTCCTGGTCTCAGGGCAGAAGTCCTATTTTTCTGTTCTCAGGGCAAAGTAGTTGGACAAAAGGGAGTCAACTGACTCTTCTGGTCTCAGGGCAGAAGCTGTCTGAGGGCAGGTGAATCTCTCCTGGTCTCAGGGCAGAAGTTGTCTGAGGGCAGGTGAATCTCTCCTGGTCTCAGGGCAGAAGTTGATTTGTAGGATTTTCCTCATGGTTGTTTAGTCTCATCTGGTCCCAGGGCAGAGACCATTGTTTTCCACAATTTTGTCTGAGGGCAGGTGAATCCCTCCTGGTCTCAGGGCAGAAGTCCTATTTTTCTGGTCTCAGGGCAGAAGTTGTCTGAGGTCAGGTGAATCTCTCCTGGTCTCAGGGCAGAAGTTGTCTGAGGGCAGGTGAATCGCTCCTGGTCTCAGGGCAGAAGTTGTCTGAGGGCAGGTGAATCCCTCCTGGTCTCAGGGCAGAAGTCCTATTTTTCTGGTCTCAGGGCAGAAGTTGTCTGAGGTCAGGTGAATCTCTCCTGGTCTCAGGGCAGAAGTTGTCTGAGGGCAGGTGAATCGCTCCTGGTCTCAGGGCAGAAGTTGTCTGAGGGCAGGTGAATCCCTCCTGGTCTCAGGGCAGAAGTCCTATTTTTCTGTTCTCAGGGCAAAGTAGTTGGACAAAAGGGAGTCAACTGACTCTTCTGGTCTCAGGGCAGAAGCTGTCTGAGGGCAGGTGAATCTCTCCTGGTCTCAGGGCAGAAGTTGTCTGAGGGCAGGTGAATCTCTCCTGGTCTCAGGGCAGAAGTTGATTTGTAGGATTTTCCTCATGGTTGTTTAGTCTCATCTGGTCCCAGGGCAGAGACCATTGTTTTCCACAATTTTGTCTGAGGGCAGGTGAATCCCTCCTGGTCTCAGGGCAGAAGTCCTATTTTTCTGGTCTCAGGGCAGAAGTTGTCTGAGGTCAGGTGAATCTCTCCTGGTCTCAGGGCAGAAGTTGTCTGAGGGCAGGTGAATCGCTCCTGGTCTCAGGGCAGAAGTTGTCTGAGGGCAGGTGAATCCCTCCTGGTCTCAGGGCAGAAGTCCTATTTTTCTGTTCTCAGGGCAAAGTAGTTGGACAAAAGGGAGTCAACTGTCTCTTCTGGTCTCAGGGCAGAAGTTGTCTGAGGGCAGGTGAATCCCTCCTGGTCTCAGGGCAGAAGTTGTCTGAGGGCAGGTGAATCTCTCCTGGTCTCAGGGCAGAAGTTGTCTGAGGGCAGGTGAATCGCTCCTGGTCTCAGGGCAGAAGTTGTCTGAGGGCAGGTGAATCGCTCCTGGTCTCAGGGCAGAAGTTGTCTGAGGGCAGGTGTATGCCTCCTGGTGTCAGGGCAGAAGTTGATTTGTAGGATTTTCATCATGTTTGTCTAGTCTCATCTGGTCCCAGGGCAGAGACCATTGTTTCCCACAATTTTGTCTGAGGGCAGGTGAATCCATCCTGGTCTCAGGGCAGAAGTCCTATTTTTCTGTTCTCAGGGCAAAGTGGTTGGACAAAAGGGAGTCAACTGTCTCTTCTGGTCTCAGGGCAGAAGTTGTCTGAGGGCAGGTGAATCCCTCCTGGTCTCAGGGCAGAAGTTGTCTGAGGGCAGGTGAATCTCTCCTGGTCTCAGGGCAGAAGTTGTCTGAGGGCAGGTGAATCGCTCCTGGTCTCAGGGCAGAAGTTGTCTGAGGGCAGGTGAATCGCTCCTGGTCTCAGGGCAGAAGTTGTCTGAGGGCAGGTGAATACCTCCTGGTCTCAGGGCAGAAGTCCTATTTTTCTGTTCTCAGGGCAAAGTAGTTGGACAAAAGGGAGTCAACTGACTCTTCTGGTCTCAGGGCAGAAGCTGTCTGATGGCAGGTGAATCTCTCCAGGTCTCAGGGCAGAAGCTGTCTGAGGGCAGTTGAATCTCTCCTGGTCTCAGGGCAGAAGTTGTCTGAGGGCAGGTGAATCTCTCCTGGTCTCAGGGCAGAAGTTGTCTGAGGGCAGGTGAATCGCTCCTGGTCTCAGGGCAGAAGTTGTCTGAGGGCAGGTGAATACCTCCTGGTCTCAGGGCAGAAGTCCTATTTTTCTGTTCTCAGGGCAAAGTAGTTGGACAAAAGGGAGTCAACTGACTCTTCTGGTCTCAGGGCAGAAGTTGTCTGAGGGCAGGTGAATCTCTCCTGGTCTCAGGGCAGAAGCTGTCTGAGGGCAGTTGAATCTCTCCTGGTCTCAGGGCAGAAGTTGTCTGAGGGCAGGTGAATCTCTCCTGGTCTCAGGGCAGAAGTTGTCTGAGGGCAGGTGAATCGCTCCTGGTCTCAGGGCAGAAGTTGTCTGAGGGCAGGTGAATACCTCCTGGTCTCAGGGCAGAAGTCCTATTTTTCTGTTCTCAGGGCAAAGTAGTTGGACAAAAGGGAGTCAACTGACTCTTCTGGTCTCAGGGCAGAAGTTGTCTGAGGGCAGGTGAATCTCTCCTGGTCTCAGGGCAGAAGTTGTCTGAGGGCTGGTGAATCCCTCCTGGTCTCAGGGCAGAAGTCCTATTTTTCTGTTCTCAGGGCAAAGTAGTTGGACAAAAGGGAGTCAACTGACTCTTCTGGTCTCAGGGCAGAAGCTGTCTGATGGCAGGTGAATCTCTCCAGGTCTCAGGGCAGAAGCTGTCTGAGGGCAGTTGAATCTCTCCTGGTCTCAGGGCAGAAGTTGTCTGAGGGCAGGTGAATCTCTCCTGGTCTCAGGGCAGAAGTTGTCTGAGGGCAGGTGAATCGCTCCTGGTCTCAGGGCAGAAGTTGTCTGAGGGCAGGTGAATACCTCCTGGTCTCAGGGCAGAAGTCCTATTTTTCTGTTCTCAGGGCAAAGTAGTTGGACAAAAGGGAGTCAACTGACTCTTCTGGTCTCAGGGCAGAAGTTGTCTGAGGGCAGGTGAATCTCTCCTGGTCTCAGGGCAGAAGCTGTCTGAGGGCAGTTGAATCTCTCCTGGTCTCAGGGCAGAAGTTGTCTGAGGGCAGGTGAATCTCTCCTGGTCTCAGGGCAGAAGTTGTCTGAGGGCAGGTGAATCGCTCCTGGTCTCAGGGCAGAAGTTGTCTGAGGGCAGGTGAATACCTCCTGGTCTCAGGGCAGAAGTCCTATTTTTCTGTTCTCAGGGCAAAGTAGTTGGACAAAAGGGAGTCAACTGACTCTTCTGGTCTCAGGGCAGAAGTTGTCTGAGGGCAGGTGAATCTCTCCTGGTCTCAGGGCAGAAGTTGTCTGAGGGCTGGTGAATCCCTCCTGGTCTCAGGGCAGAAGTTGATTTGTAGGATTTTCCTCATGTTTGTTTAGTCTCATCTGGTCCCAGGGCAGAGACCATTGTTTTCCACAATTTTGTCTGAGGGCAGGTGAATCCCTCCTGGTCTCAGGGGAGAAGTCCTATTTTTCTGGTCTCAGGGCAGAAGTTGTCTGAGGTCAGGTGAATCTCTCCTGGTCTCAGGGCAGAAGTTGTCTGAGGGCAGGTGAATCGCTCCTGGTCTCAGGGCAGAAGTTGTCTGAGGGCAGGTGAATCCCTCCTGGTCTCAGGGCAGAAGTCCTATTTTTCTGTTCTCAGGGCAAAGTAGTTGGACAAAAGGGAGTCAACTGACTCTTCTGGTCTCAGGGCAGAAGCTGTCTGAGGGCAGGTGAATCTCTCCTGGTCTCAGGGCAGAAGTTGTCTGAGGGCAGGTGAATCTCTCCTGGTCTCAGGGCAGAAGTTGATTTGTAGGATTTTCCTCATGGTTGTTTAGTCTCATCTGGTCCCAGGGCAGAGACCATTGTTTTCCACAATTTTGTCTGAGGGCAGGTGAATCCCTCCTGGTCTCAGGGCAGAAGTCCTATTTTTCTGGTCTCAGGGCAGAAGTTGTCTGAGGTCAGGTGAATCTCTCCTGGTCTCAGGGCAGAAGTTGTCTGAGGGCAGGTGAATCGCTCCTGGTCTCAGGGCAGAAGTTGTCTGAGGGCAGGTGAATCCCTCCTGGTCTCAGGGCAGAAGTCCTATTTTTCTGTTCTCAGGGCAAAGTAGTTGGACAAAAGGGAGTCAACTGACTCTTCTGGTCTCAGGGCAGAAGCTGTCTGAGGGCAGGTGAATCTCTCCTGGTCTCAGGGCAGAGACCATTGTCTCCCACAATTTTGTCTGAGGGCAGGTGAATCCCTCCTGGTCTCAGGGCAGAAGTTCTATTTATCTGGTCTCAGGGCAGAAGTTCTATTTTTCTGTTCTCAGGGCAAAGTAGTTGGACAAAAGGGAGTCAACTGACTCTTCTGGTCTCAGGGCAGAAGCTGTCTGAGGGCAGGTGAATCTCTCCTGGTCTCAGGGCAGAAGTTGTCTGAGGGCAGGTGAATCCCTCCTGGTCTCAGGGCAGAAGTTGTCTGAGGGCAGGTGAATCTCTCCTGGTCTCAGGGCAGAAGTTGTCTGAGGGCAGGTGAATCTCTCCTGGTCTCAGGGCAGAAGTTGATTTGTAGGATTTTCATCATGTGTGTCTAGTCTCATCTGGTCCCAGGGCAGAGACCATTGTTTCCCACAATTTTGTCTGAGGGCAGGTGAATCCATCCTGGTCTCAGGGCAGAAGTCCTATTTTTCTGTTCTCAGGGCAAAGTGGTTGGACAAAAGGGAGTCAACTGTCTCTTCTGGTCTCAGGGCAGAAGCTGTCTGAGGGCAGGTGAATCTCTCCTGGTCTCAGGGCAGAGACCATTGTTTCCCACAATTTTGTCTGAGGGCAGGTGAATCCCTCCTGGTCTCAGGGCAGAAGTCCTATTTTTCTGGTCTCAGGGCAGAAGTCCTATTTTTCTGTTCTCAGGGCAAAGTAGTTGGACAAAAGGGAGTCAACTGACTCTTCTGGTCTCAGGGCAGAAGCTGTCTGAGGGCAGGTGAATCCCTCCTGGTCTCAGGGCAGAAGTTGTCTGAGGGCAGGTGAATCTCTCCTGGTCTCAGGGCAGAAGTTGATTTGTAGGATTTTCATCATGTTTGTCTAGTCTCATCTGGTCCCAGGGCAGAGACCATTGTTTCCCACAATTTTGTCTGAGGGCAGGTGAATACATCCTGGTCTCAGGGCAGAAGTCCTATTTTTCTGTTCTCAGGGCAAAGTGGTTGGACAAAAGGGAGTCAACTGTCTCTTCTGGTCTCAGGGCAGAAGTTGTCTGAGGGCAGGTGAATCCCTCCTGGTCTCAGGGCAGAAGTTGTCTGAGGGCAGGTGAATCACTCCTGGTCTCAGGGCAGAAGTTGTCTGAGGGCAGGTGAATCTCTCCTGGTCTCAGGGCAGAAGTTGTCTGAGGGCAGGTGAATCTCTCCTGGTCTCAGGGCAGAAGTTGATTTGTAGGATTTTCATCATGTTTGTCTAGTCTCATCTGGTCCCAGGGCAGAGACCATTGTTTCCCACAATTTTGTCTGAGGGCAGGTGAATCCATCCTGGTCTCAGGGCAGAAGTCCTATTTTTCTGTTCTCAGGGCAAAGTGGTTGGACAAAAGGGAGTCAACTGTCTCTTCTGGTCTCAGGGCAGAAGTTGTCTGAGGGCAGGTGAATCCCTCCTGGTCTCAGGGCAGAAGTTGTCTGAGGGCAGGTGAATCTCTCCTGGTCTCAGGGCAGAAGTTGTCTGAGGGCAGGTGAATCGCTCCTGGTCTCAGGGCAGAAGTTGTCTGAGGGCAGGTGAATCGCTCCTGGTCTCAGGGCAGAAGTTGTCTGAGGGCAGGTGAATGCCTCCTGGTCTCAGGGCAGAAGTTGATTTGTAGGATTTTCATCATGTTTGTCTAGTCTCATCTGGTCCCAGGGCAGAGACCATTGTTTCCCACAATTTTGTCTGAGGGCAGGTGAATCCATCCTGGTCTCAGGGCAGAAGTCCTATTTTTCTGTTCTCAGGGCAAAGTGGTTGGACAAAAGGGAGTCAACTGTCTCTTCTGGTCTCAGGGCAGAAGTTGTCTGAGGGCAGGTGAATCCCTCCTGGTCTCAGGGCAGAAGTTGTCTGAGGGCAGGTGAATCTCTCCTGGTCTCAGGGCAGAAGTTGTCTGAGGGCAGGTGAATCGCTCCTGGTCTCAGGGCAGAAGTTGTCTGAGGGCAGGTGAATCGCTCCTGGTCTCAGGGCAGAAGTTGTCTGAGGGCAGGTGAATACCTCCTGGTCTCAGGGCAGAAGTCCTATTTTTCTGTTCTCAGGGCAAAGTAGTTGGACAAAAGGGAGTCAACTGACTCTTCTGGTCTCAGGGCAGAAGCTGTCTGATGGCAGGTGAATCTCTCCAGGTCTCAGGGCAGAAGCTGTCTGAGGGCAGTTGAATCTCTCCTGGTCTCAGGGCAGAAGTTGTCTGAGGGCAGGTGAATCTCTCCTGGTCTCAGGGCAGAAGTTGTCTGAGGGCAGGTGAATCGCTCCTGGTCTCAGGGCAGAAGTTGTCTGAGGGCAGGTGAATACCTCCTGGTCTCAGGGCAGAAGTCCTATTTTTCTGTTCTCAGGGCAAAGTAGTTGGACAAAAGGGAGTCAACTGACTCTTCTGGTCTCAGGGCAGAAGTTGTCTGAGGGCAGGTGAATCTCTCCTGGTCTCAGGGCAGAAGCTGTCTGAGGGCAGTTGAATCTCTCCTGGTCTCAGGGCAGAAGTTGTCTGAGGGCAGGTGAATCTCTCCTGGTCTCAGGGCAGAAGTTGTCTGAGGGCAGGTGAATCGCTCCTGGTCTCAGGGCAGAAGTTGTCTGAGGGCAGGTGAATACCTCCTGGTCTCAGGGCAGAAGTCCTATTTTTCTGTTCTCAGGGCAAAGTAGTTGGACAAAAGGGAGTCAACTGACTCTTCTGGTCTCAGGGCAGAAGTTGTCTGAGGGCAGGTGAATCTCTCCTGGTCTCAGGGCAGAAGTTGTCTGAGGGCTGGTGAATCCCTCCTGGTCTCAGGGCAGAAGTTGATTTGTAGGATTTTCCTCATGTTTGTTTAGTCTCATCTGGTCCCAGGGCAGAGACCATTGTTTTCCACAATTTTGTCTGAGGGCAGGTGAATCCCTCCTGGTCTCAGGGCAGAAGTCCTATTTTTCTGGTCTCAGGGCAGAAGTTGTCTGAGGTCAGGTGAATCTCTCCTGGTCTCAGGGCAGAAGTTGTCTGAGGGCAGGTGAATCGCTCCTGGTCTCAGGGCAGAAGTTGTCTGAGGGCAGGTGAATACCTCCTGGTCTCAGGGCAGAAGTCCTATTTTTCTGTTCTCAGGGCAAAGTAGTTGGACAAAAGGGAGTCAACTGTCTCCTCTGGTCTCAGGGCAGAAGTTGTCTGAGGGCAGGTGAATCCCTCCTGGTCTCAGAGCAGAAGTTGTCTGAGGGCAGGTGAATCCCTCCTGGTCTCAGGGCAGAAGTCCTATTTTTCTGTTCTCAGGGCAAAGTAGTTGGACAAAAGGGAGTCAACTGACTCTTCTGGTCTCAGGGCAGAAGCTGTCTGAGGGCAGGTGAATCTCTCCTGGTCTCAGGGCAGAGACCATTGTTTCCCACAATTTTGTCTGAGGGCAGGTGAATCCCTCCTGGTCTCAGGGCAGAAGTTCTATTTTTCTGGTCTCAGGGCAGAAGTTCTATTTTTCTGTTCTCAGGGCAAAGTAGTTGGACAAAAGGGAGTCAACTGACTCTTCTGGTCTCAGGGCAGAAGCTGTCTGAGGGCAGGTGAATCCCTCCTGGTCTCAGGGCAGAAGTTGTCTGAGGGCAGGTGAATCTCTCCTGGTCTCAGGGCAGAAGTTGTCTGAGGGCAGCTGAATCTCTCCTGGTCTCAGGGCAGAAGTTGTCTGAGGGCAGGTGAATCTCTCCTGGTCTCAGGGCAGAAGATGTCTGAGGGCAGGTGAATCTCTCCTGGTCTCAGGGCAGAAGTTGTCTGAGGGCAGGTGAATCTCTCCTGGTCTCAGGCCAGAAGTTGTCTGAGGGCAGGTGAATCTCTCCTGGTCTCAGGGCAGAAGTTGATTTGTAGGATTTTCCTCATGGTTGTTTAGTCTCATCTGGTCACAGGGCAGAGACCGTTGTTTCCCACAATTTTGTCTGAGGGCAGGTGAATCCCTCCTGGTCTCAGGGCAGAAGTCCTATTTTTCTGGTCTCAGGGCAGAAGTCCTATTTTTCTGTTCTCAGGGCAAAGTAGTTGGACAAAAGGGAGTCAACTGTCTCTTCTGGTCTCAGGGCAGAAGCTGTCTGAGGGCAGGTGAATCTCTCCTGCTCTCCAGGCAGAAGTTGTTTGAGGGCAGGTGAATCCCTCCTGGTCTCAGGGCAGAAGTTGTCTGAGGGCAGGTGAATCTCTCCTGGTCTCAGGGCAGAAGTTGTCTGAGGGCAGGTGAATCTCTCCTGGTCTCAGGGCAGAAGTTGATTTGTAGGATTTTCCTCATGTTTGTCTAGTCTCATCTGGTCCCAGGGCAGAGACCATTGTTTCCCACAATTTTGTCTGAGGGCAGGTGAATCCATCCTGGTCTCAGGGCAGAAGTCCTATTTTTCTGGTCTCAGGGCAAAGTAGTTGGACAAAAGGGAGTCAACTGACTCTTCTGGTCTCAGGGCAGAAGCTGTCTGAGGGCAGGTGAATCTCTCCTGGTCTCAGGGCAGAAGTTGATTTGTAGGATTTTCCTCATGGTTGTTTAGTCTCATCTGGTCCCAGGGCAGAGACCATTGTTTCCCACAATTTTGTCTGAGGGCAGGTGAATCCCTCCTGGTCTCAGGGCAGAAGTCCTATTTTTCTGTTCTCAGGGCAAAGTAGTTGGACAAAAGGGAGTCAACTGTCTCTTCTGGTCTCAGGGCAGAAGTTGTCTGAGGGCAGGTGAATCTCTCCTGCTCTCAGGGCAGAAGTTGTCTGAGGGCAGGTGAATCTCTCCTGGTCTCAGGGCAGAAGTTGTCTGAGGGCAGGTGAATCCCTCCTGGTCTCAGGGCAGAAGTTGTCTGAGGGCAGGTGAATCTCTCCTGGTCTCAGGGCAGAAGTTGTCTGAGGGCAGGTGAATCTCTCCTGGTCTCAGGGCAGAAGTCCTATTTTTCTGTTCTCAGGGCAAAGTAGTTGGACAAAAGGGAGTCAACTGACTCTTCTGGTCTCAGGGCAGAAGCTGTCTGAGGGCAGGTGAATCTCTCCTGGTCTCAGGGCAGAGACCATTGTTTCCCACAATTTTGTCTGAGGGCAGGTGAATCCCTCCTGGTCTCAGGGCAGAAGTCCTATTTTTCTGTTCTCAGGGCAAAGTAGTTGGACAAAAGGGAGTCAACTGACTCTTCTGGTCTCAGGGCAGAAGTTGTCTGAGGGCAGGTGAATCTCTCCTGGTCTCAGGCCAGAAGTTGTCTGAGGGCAGGTGAATCTCTCCTGGTCTCAGGGCAGAAGTTGATTTGTAGGATTTTCCTCATGGTTGTTTAGTCTCATCTGGTCACAGGGCAGAGACCGTTGTTTCCCACAATTTTGTCTGAGGGCAGGTGAATCCCTCCTGGTCTCAGGGCAGAAGTCCTATTTTTCTGGTCTGAGGGCAGAAGTCCTATTTTTCTGTTCTCAGGGCAAAGTAGTTGGACAAAAGGGAGTCAACTGTCTCTTCTGGTCTCAGGGCAGAAGCTGTCTGAGGGCAGGTGAATCTCTCCTGCTCTCCAGGCAGAAGTTGTTTGAGGGCAGGTGAATCCCTCCTGGTCTCAGGGCAGAAGTTGTCTGAGGGCAGGTGAATCTCTCCTGGTCTCAGGGCAGAAGTTGTCTGAGGGCAGGTGAATCTCTCCTGGTCTCAGGGCAGAAGTTGATTTGTAGGATTTTCCTCATGTTTGTCTAGTCTCATCTGGTCCCAGGGCAGAGACCATTGTTTCCCACAATTTTGTCTGAGGGCAGGTGAATCCATCCTGGTCTCAGGGCAGAAGTCCTATTTTTCTGGTCTCAGGGCAAAGTAGTTGGACAAAAGGGAGTCAACTGACTCTTCTGGTCTCAGGGCAGAAGCTGTCTGAGGGCAGGTGAATCTCTCCTGGTCTCAGGGCAGAAGTTGATTTGTAGGATTTTCCTCATGGTTGTTTAGTCTCATCTGGTCCCAGGGCAGAGACCATTGTTTCCCACAATTTTGTCTGAGGGCAGGTGAATCCCTCCTGGTCTCAGGGCAGAAGTCCTATTTTTCTGTTCTCAGGGCAAAGTAGTTGGACAAAAGGGAGTCAACTGTCTCTTCTGGTCTCAGGGCAGAAGTTGTCTGAGGGCAGGTGAATCTCTCCTGCTCTCAGGGCAGAAGTTGTCTGAGGGCAGGTGAATCTCTCCTGGTCTCAGGGCAGAAGTTGTCTGAGGGCAGGTGAATCCCTCCTGGTCTCAGGGCAGAAGTTGTCTGAGGGCAGGTGAATCTCTCCTGGTCTCAGGGCAGAAGTTGTCTGAGGGCAGGTGAATCTCTCCTGGTCTCAGGGCAGAAGTCCTATTTTTCTGTTCTCAGGGCAAAGTAGTTGGACAAAAGGGAGTCAACTGACTCTTCTGGTCTCAGGGCAGAAGCTGTCTGAGGGCAGGTGAATCTCTCCTGGTCTCAGGGCAGAGACCATTGTTTCCCACAATTTTGTCTGAGGGCAGGTGAATCCCTCCTGGTCTCAGGGCAGAAGTTGTCTGAGGGCAGGTGAATCTCTCCTGGTCTCAGGGCAGAAGTTGTCTGAGGGCAGGTGAATCTCTCCTGGTCTCAGGGCAGAAGTCCTATTTTTCTGTTCTCAGGGCAAAGTAGTTGGACAAAAGGGAGTCAACTGACTCTTCTGGTCTCAGGGCAGAAGCTGTCTGAGGGCAGGTGAATCTCTCCTGGTCTCAGGGCAGAGACCATTGTTTCCCACAATTTTGTCTGAGGGCAGGTGAATCCCTCCTGGTCTCAGGGCAGAAGTCCTATTTTTCTGTTCTCAGGGCAAAGTAGTTGGACAAAAGGGAGTCAACTGACTCTTCTGGTCTCAGGGCAGAAGTTGTCTGAGGGCAGGTGAGTCTCTCCTGGTCTCAGGGCAGAAGTTGTCTGAGGGCTGGTGAATCCCTCCTGGTCTCAGGGCAGAAGTTGATTTGTAGGATTTTCCTCATGTTTGTTTAGTCTCATCTGGTCCCAGGGCAGAGACCATTGTTTTCCACAATTTTGTCTGAGGGCAGGTGAATCCCTCCTGGTCTCAGGGCAGAAGTCCTATTTTTCTGGTCTCAGGGCAGAAGTTGTCTGAGGTCAGGTGAATCTCTCCTGGTCTCAGGGCAGAAGTTGTCTGAGGGCAGGTGAATTGCTCCTGGTCTCAGGGCAGAAGTTGTCTGAGGGCAGGTGAATACCTCCTGGTCTCAGGGCAGAAGTCCTATTTTTCTGTTCTCAGGGCAAAGTAGTTGGACAAAAGGGAGTCAACTGTCTCCTCTGGTCTCAGGGCAGAAGTTGTCTGAGGGCAGGTGAATCCCTCCTGGTCTCAGAGCAGAAGTTGTCTGAGGGCAGGTGAATCCCTCCTGGTCTCAGGGCAGAAGTCCTATTTTTCTGGTTTCAGGGCAGAAGTCCTATTTTTCTGTTCTAAGGGCAAAGTAGTTGGACAAAAGGGAGTCAACTGTCTCCTCTGGTCTCAGGGCAGAAGTTGTCTGAGGGCAGGTGAATCCCTCCTGGTCTCAGAGCAGAAGTTGTCTGAGGGCAGGTGAATCCCTCCTGGTCTCAGGGCAGAAGTCCTATTTTTCTGGTCTCAGGGCAGAAGTTGTCTGAGGGCAGGTGAATCCCTCCTGGTCTCAGGGCAGAAGTCCTATTTTTCTGTTCTCAGGGCAAAGTAGTTGGACAAAAGGGAGTCAACTGACTCTTCTGGTCTCAGGGCAGAAGCTGTCTGAGGGCAGGTGAATCTCTCCTGGTCTCAGGGCAGAGACCATTGTTTCCCACAATTTTGTCTGAGGGCAGGTGAATCCCTCCTGGTCTCAGGGCAGAAGTTCTATTTATCTGGTCTCAGGGCAGAAGTTCTATTTTTCTGTTCTCAGGGCAAAGTAGTTGGACAAAAGGGAGTCAACTGACTCTTCTGGTCTCAGGGCAGAAGCTGTCTGAGGGCAGGTGAATCTCTCCTGGTCTCAGGGCAGAAGTTGTCTGAGGGCAGGTGAATCCCTCCTGGTCTCAGGGCAGAAGTTGTCTGAGGGCAGGTGAATCTCTCCTGGTCTCAGGGCAGAAGTTGTCTGAGGGCAGGTGAATCTCTCCTGGTCTCAGGGCAGAAGTTGATTTGTAGGATTTTCATCATGTGTGTCTAGTCTCATCTGGTCCCAGGGCAGAGACCATTGTTTCCCAAAAATTTTGTCTGAGGGCAGGTGAATCCATCCTGGTCTCAGGGCAGAAGTCCTATTTTTCTGTTCTCAGGGCAAAGTGGTTGGACAAAAGGGAGTCAACTGTCTCTTCTGGTCTCAGGGCAGAAGCTGTCTGAGGGCAGGTGAATCTCTCCTGGTCTCAGGGCAGAGACCATTGTTTCCCACAATTTTGTCTGAGGGCAGGTGAATCCCTCCTGGTCTCAGGGCAGAAGTCCTATTTTTCTGGTCTCAGGGCAGAAGTCCTATTTTTCTGTTCTCAGGGCAAAGTAGTTGGACAAAAGGGAGTCAACTGACTCTTCTGGTCTCAGGGCAGAAGCTGTCTGAGGGCAGGTGAATCTCTCCTGGTCTCAGGGCAGAAGTTGTCTGAGGGCAGGTGAATCCCTCCTGGTCTCAGGGCAGAAGTTGTCTGAGGGCAGGTGAATCTCTCCTGGTCTCAGGGCAGAAGTTGTCTGAGGGCAGGTGAATCTCTCCTGGTCTCAGGGCAGAAGTTGATTTGTAGGATTTTCATCATGTTTGTCTAGTCTCATCTGGTCCCAGGGCAGAGACCATTGTTTCCCACAATTTTGTCTGAGGGCAGGTGAATACATCCTGGTCTCAGGGCAGAAGTCCTATTTTTCTGTTCTCAGGGCAAAGTGGTTGGACAAAAGGGAGTCAACTGTCTCTTCTGGTCTCAGGGCAGAAGTTGTCTGAGGGCAGGTGAATCACTCCTGGTCTCAGGGCAGAAGTTGTCTGAGGGCAGGTGAATCTCTCCTGGTCTCAGGGCAGAAGTTGTCTGAGGGCAGGTGAATCTCTCCTGGTCTCAGGGCAGAAGTTGATTTGTAGGATTTTCATCATGTTTGTCTAGTCTCATCTGGTCCCAGGGCAGAGACCATTGTTTCCCACAATTTTGTCTGAGGGCAGGTGAATCCATCCTGGTCTCAGGGCAGAAGTCCTATTTTTCTGTTCTCAGGGCAAAGTGGTTGGACAAAAGGGAGTCAACTGTCTCTTCTGGTCTCAGGGCAGAAGTTGTCTGAGGGCAGGTGAATCCCTCCTGGTCTCAGGGCAGAAGTTGTCTGAGGGCAGGTGAATCACTCCTGGTCTCAGGGCAGAAGTTGTCTGAGGGCAGGTGAATCTCTCCTGGTCTCAGGGCAGAAGTTGTCTGAGGGCAGGTGAATCTCTCCTGGTCTCAGGGCAGAAGTTGATTTGTAGGATTTTCATCATGTTTGTCTAGTCTCATCTGGTCCCAGGGCAGAGACCATTGTTTCCCACAATTTTGTCTGAGGGCAGGTGAATCCATCCTGGTCTCAGGGCAGAAGTCCTATTTTTCTGTTCTCAGGGCAAAGTGGTTGGACAAAAGGGAGTCAACTGTCTCTTCTGGTCTCAGGGCAGAAGTTGTCTGAGGGCAGGTGAATCGCTCCTGGTCTCAGGGCAGAAGTTGTCTGAGGGCAGGTGAATCCCTCCTGGTCTCAGGGCAGAAGTCCTATTTTTCTGTTCTCAGGGCAAAGTAGTTGGACAAAAGGGAGTCAACTGTCTCTTCTGGTCTCAGGGCAGAAGTTGTCTGAGGGCAGGTGAATCCCTCCTGGTCTCAGGGCAGAAGTTGTCTGAGGGCAGGTGAATCTCTCCTGGTCTCAGGGCAGAAGTTGTCTGAGGGCAGGTGAATCGCTCCTGGTCTCAGGGCAGAAGTTGTCTGAGGGCAGGTGAATCGCTCCTGGTCTCAGGGCAGAAGTTGTCTGAGGGCAGGTGAATGCCTCCTGGTCTCAGGGCAGAAGTTGATTTGTAGGATTTTCATCATGTTTGTCTAGTCTCATCTGGTCCCAGGGCAGAGACCATTGTTTCCCACAATTTTGTCTGAGGGCAGGTGAATCCATCCTGGTCTCAGGGCAGAAGTCCTATTTTTCTGTTCTCAGGGCAAAGTGGTTGGACAAAAGGGAGTCAACTGTCTCTTCTGGTCTCAGGGCAGAAGTTGTCTGAGGGCAGGTGAATCCCTCCTGGTCTCAGGGCAGAAGTTGTCTGAGGGCAGGTGAATACCTCCTGGTCTCAGGGCAGAAGTCCTATTTTTCTGTTCTCAGGGCAAAGTAGTTGGACAAAAGGGAGTCAACTGACTCTTCTGGTCTCAGGGCAGAAGTTGTCTGAGGGCAGGTGAATCTCTCCTGGTCTCAGGGCAGAAGTTGTCTGAGGGCAGGTGAATCGCTCCTGGTCTCAGGGCAGAAGTTGTCTGAGGGCAGGTGAATACCTCCTGGTCTCAGGGCAGAAGTCCTATTTTTCTGTTCTCAGGGCAAAGTAGTTGGACAAAAGGGAGTCAACTGACTCTTCTGGTCTCAGGGCAGAAGTTGTCTGAGGGCAGGTGAATCTCTCCTGGTCTCAGGGCAGAAGTTGTCTGAGGGCTGGTGAATCCCTCCTGGTCTCAGGGCAGAAGTTGATTTGTAGGATTTTCCTCATGTTTGTTTAGTCTCATCTGGTCCCAGGGCAGAGACCATTGTTTTCCACAATTTTGTCTGAGGGCAGGTGAATCCCTCCTGGTCTCAGGGCAGAAGTCCTATTTTTCTGGTCTCAGGGCAGAAGTTGTCTGAGGGCAGGTGAATCCCTCCTGGTCTCAGGGCAGAAGTCCTATTTTTCTGGTCTCAGGGCAGAAGTCCTATTTTTCTGTTCTCAGGGCAAAGTAGTTGGACAAAAGGGAGTCAACTGACTCTTCTGGTCTCAGGGCAGAAGCTGTCTGAGGGCAGGTGAATCTCTCCTGGTCTCAGGGCAGAAGTTGTCTGAGGGCAGGTGAATCGCTCCTGGTCTCAGGGCAGAAGTTGTCTGAGGGCAGGTGAATCCCTCCTGGTCTCAGGGCAGAAGTTGTCTGAGGGCAGGTGAATCACTCCTGGTCTCAGGGCAGAAGTTGTCTGAGGGCAGGTGAATCTCTCCTGGTCTCAGGGCAGAAGTTGTCTGAGGGCAGGTGAATCTCTCCTGGTCTCAGGGCAGAAGTTGATTTGTAGGATTTTCATCATGTTTGTCTAGTCTCATCTGGTCCCAGGGCAGAGACCATTGTTTCCCACAATTTTGTCTGAGGGCAGGTGAATCCATCCTGGTCTCAGGGCAGAAGTCCTATTTTTCTGTTCTCAGGGCAAAGTGGTTGGACAAAAGGGAGTCAACTGTCTCTTCTGGTCTCAGGGCAGAAGTTGTCTGAGGGCAGGTGAATCCCTCCTGGTCTCAGGGCAGAAGTTGTCTGAGGGCAGGTGAATCTCTCCTGGTCTCAGGGCAGAAGTTGTCTGAGGGCAGGTGAATCGCTCCTGGTCTCAGGGCAGAAGTTGTCTGAGGGCAGGTGAATCGCTCCTGGTCTCAGGGCAGAAGTTGTCTGAGGGCAGGTGAATGCCTCCTGGTCTCAGGGCAGAAGTTGATTTGTAGGATTTTCATCATGTTTGTCTAGTCTCATCTGGTCCCAGGGCAGAGACCATTGTTTCCCACAATTTTGTCTGAGGGCAGGTGAATCCATCCTGGTCTCAGGGCAGAAGTCCTATTTTTCTGTTCTCAGGGCAAAGTGGTTGGACAAAAGGGAGTCAACTGTCTCTTCTGGTCTCAGGGCAGAAGTTGTCTGAGGGCAGGTGAATCCCTCCTGGTCTCAGGGCAGAAGTTGTCTGAGGGCAGGTGAATCGCTCCTGGTCTCAGGGCAGAAGTTGTCTGAGGGCAGGTGAATCGCTCCTGGTCTCAGGGCAGAAGTTGTCTGAGGGCAGGTGAATACCTCCTGGTCTCAGGGCAGAAGTCCTATTTTTCTGTTCTCAGGGCAAAGTAGTTGGACAAAAGGGAGTCAACTGACTCTTCTGGTCTCAGGGCAGAAGCTGTCTGATGGCAGGTGAATCTCTCCAGGTCTCAGGGCAGAAGCTGTCTGAGGGCAGTTGAATCTCTCCTGGTCTCAGGGCAGAAGTTGTCTGAGGGCAGGTGAATCTCTCCTGGTCTCAGGGCAGAAGTTGTCTGAGGGCAGGTGAATCGCTCCTGGTCTCAGGGCAGAAGTTGTCTGAGGGCAGGTGAATACCTCCTGGTCTCAGGGCAGAAGTCCTATTTTTCTGTTCTCAGGGCAAAGTAGTTGGACAAAAGGGAGTCAACTGACTCTTCTGGTCTCAGGGCAGAAGTTGTCTGAGGGCAGGTGAATCTCTCCTGGTCTCAGGGCAGAAGCTGTCTGAGGGCAGTTGAATCTCTCCTGGTCTCAGGGCAGAAGTTGTCTGAGGGCAGGTGAATCTCTCCTGGTCTCAGGGCAGAAGTTGTCTGAGGGCAGGTGAATCGCTCCTGGTCTCAGGGCAGAAGTTGTCTGAGGGCAGGTGAATACCTCCTGGTCTCAGGGCAGAAGTCCTATTTTTCTGTTCTCAGGGCAAAGTAGTTGGACAAAAGGGAGTCAACTGACTCTTCTGGTCTCAGGGCAGAAGTTGTCTGAGGGCAGGTGAATGCCTCCTGGTCTCAGGGCAGAAGTTGATTTGTAGGATTTTCATCATGTTTGTCTAGTCTCATCTGGTCCCAGGGCAGAGACCATTGTTTCCCACAATTTTGTCTGAGGGCAGGTGAATCCATCCTGGTCTCAGGGCAGAAGTCCTATTTTTCTGTTCTCAGGGCAAAGTGGTTGGACAAAAGGGAGTCAACTGTCTCTTCTGGTCTCAGGGCAGAAGTTGTCTGAGGGCAGGTGAATCCCTCCTGGTCTCAGGGCAGAAGTTGTCTGAGGGCAGGTGAATCTCTCCTGGTCTCAGGGCAGAAGTTGTCTGAGGGCAGGTGAATCGCTCCTGGTCTCAGGGCAGAAGTTGTCTGAGGGCAGGTGAATCGCTCCTGGTCTCAGGGCAGAAGTTGTCTGAGGGCAGGTGAATACCTCCTGGTCTCAGGGCAGAAGTCCTATTTTTCTGTTCTCAGGGCAAAGTAGTTGGACAAAAGGGAGTCAACTGACTCTTCTGGTCTCAGGGCAGAAGCTGTCTGATGGCAGGTGAATCTCTCCAGGTCTCAGGGCAGAAGCTGTCTGAGGGCAGTTGAATCTCTCCTGGTCTCAGGGCAGAAGTTGTCTGAGGGCAGGTGAATCTCTCCTGGTCTCAGGGCAGAAGTTGTCTGAGGGCAGGTGAATCGCTCCTGGTCTCAGGGCAGAAGTTGTCTGAGGGCAGGTGAATACCTCCTGGTCTCAGGGCAGAAGTCCTATTTTTCTGTTCTCAGGGCAAAGTAGTTGGACAAAAGGGAGTCAACTGACTCTTCTGGTCTCAGGGCAGAAGTTGTCTGAGGGCAGGTGAATCTCTCCTGGTCTCAGGGCAGAAGCTGTCTGAGGGCAGTTGAATCTCTCCTGGTCTCAGGGCAGAAGTTGTCTGAGGGCAGGTGAATCTCTCCTGGTCTCAGGGCAGAAGTTGTCTGAGGGCAGGTGAATCGCTCCTGGTCTCAGGGCAGAAGTTGTCTGAGGGCAGGTGAATACCTCCTGGTCTCAGGGCAGAAGTTGTCTGAGGGCAGGTGAATACCTCCTGGTCTCAGGGCAGAAGTCCTATTTTTCTGTTCTCAGGGCAAAGTAGTTGGACAAAAGGGAGTCAACTGACTCTTCTGGTCTCAGGGCAGAAGCTGTCTGATGGCAGGTGAATCTCTCCAGGTCTCAGGGCAGAAGCTGTCTGAGGGCAGTTGAATCTCTCCTGGTCTCAGGGCAGAAGTTGTCTGAGGGCAGGTGAATCTCTCCTGGTCTCAGGGCAGAAGTTGTCTGAGGGCAGGTGAATCGCTCCTGGTCTCAGGGCAGAAGTTGTCTGAGGGCAGGTGAATACCTCCTGGTCTCAGGGCAGAAGTCCTATTTTTCTGTTCTCAGGGCAAAGTAGTTGGACAAAAGGGAGTCAACTGACTCTTCTGGTCTCAGGGCAGAAGTTGTCTGAGGGCAGGTGAATCTCTCCTGGTCTCAGGGCAGAAGCTGTCTGAGGGCAGTTGAATCTCTCCTGGTCTCAGGGCAGAAGTTGTCTGAGGGCAGGTGAATCTCTCCTGGTCTCAGGGCAGAAGTTGTCTGAGGGCAGGTGAATCGCTCCTGGTCTCAGGGCAGAAGTTGTCTGAGGGCAGGTGAATACCTCCTGGTCTCAGGGCAGAAGTCCTATTTTTCTGTTCTCAGGGCAAAGTAGTTGGACAAAAGGGAGTCAACTGACTCTTCTGGTCTCAGGGCAGAAGTTGTCTGAGGGCAGGTGAATCTCTCCTGGTCTCAGGGCAGAAGTTGTCTGAGGGCTGGTGAATCCCTCCTGGTCTCAGGGCAGAAGTTGATTTGTAGGATTTTCCTCATGTTTGTTTAGTCTCATCTGGTCCCAGGGCAGAGACCATTGTTTTCCACAATTTTGTCTGAGGGCAGGTGAATCCCTCCTGGTCTCAGGGCAGAAGTCCTATTTTTCTGGTCTCAGGGCAGAAGTTGTCTGAGGTCAGGTGAATCTCTCCTGGTCTCAGGGCAGAAGTTGTCTGAGGGCAGGTGAATCGCTCCTGGTCTCAGGGCAGAAGTTGTCTGAGGGCAGGTGAATCCCTCCTGGTCTCAGGGCAGAAGTCCTATTTTTCTGTTCTCAGGGCAAAGTAGTTGGACAAAAGGGAGTCAACTGACTCTTCTGGTCTCAGGGCAGAAGCTGTCTGAGGGCAGGTGAATCTCTCCTGGTCTCAGGGCAGAGACCATTGTTTCCCACAATTTTGTCTGAGGGCAGGTGAATCCCTCCTGGTCTCAGGGCAGAAGTTCTATTTATCTGGTCTCAGGGCAGAAGTTCTATTTTTCTGTTCTCAGGGCAAAGTAGTTGGACAAAAGGGAGTCAACTGACTCTTCTGGTCTCAGGGCAGAAGCTGTCTGAGGGCAGGTGAATCTCTCCTGGTCTCAGGGCAGAAGTTGTCTGAGGGCAGGTGAATCTCTCCTGGTCTCAGGGCAGAAGTTGATTTGTAGGATTTTCATCATGTGTGTCTAGTCTCATCTGGTCCCAGGGCAGAGACCATTGTTTCCCACAATTTTGTCTGAGGGCAGGTGAATCCATCCTGGTCTCAGGGCAGAAGTCCTATTTTTCTGTTCTCAGGGCAAAGTGGTTGGACAAAAGGGAGTCAACTGTCTCTTCTGGTCTCAGGGCAGAAGCTGTCTGAGGGCAGGTGAATCTCTCCTGGTCTCAGGGCAGAGACCATTGTTTCCCACAATTTTGTCTGAGGGCAGGTGAATCCCTCCTGGTCTCAGGGCAGAAGTCCTATTTTTCTGGTCTCAGGGCAGAAGTCCTATTTTTCTGTTCTCAGGGCAAAGTAGTTGGACAAAAGGGAGTCAACTGACTCTTCTGGTCTCAGGGCAGAAGCTGTCTGAGGGCAGGTGAATCCCTCCTGGTCTCAGGGCAGAAGTTGTCTGAGGGCAGGTGAATCTCTCCTGGTCTCAGGGCAGAAGTTGTCTGAGGGCAGGTGAATCTCTCCTGGTCTCAGGGCAGAAGTTGATTTGTAGGATTTTCATCATGTTTGTCTAGTCTCATCTGGTCCCAGGGCAGAGACCATTGTTTCCCACAATTTTGTCTGAGGGCAGGTGAATACATCCTGGTCTCAGGGCAGAAGTCCTATTTTTCTGTTCTCAGGGCAAAGTGGTTGGACAAAAGGGAGTCAACTGTCTCTTCTGGTCTCAGGGCAGAAGTTGTCTGAGGGCAGGTGAATCCCTCCTGGTCTCAGGGCAGAAGTTGTCTGAGGGCAGGTGAATCACTCCTGGTCTCAGGGCAGAAGTTGTCTGAGGGCAGGTGAATCTCTCCTGGTCTCAGGGCAGAAGTTGTCTGAGGGCAGGTGAATCTCTCCTGGTCTCAGGGCAGAAGTTGATTTGTAGGATTTTCATCATGTTTGTCTAGTCTCATCTGGTCCCAGGGCAGAGACCATTGTTTCCCACAATTTTGTCTGAGGGCAGGTGAATCCATCCTGGTCTCAGGGCAGAAGTCCTATTTTTCTGTTCTCAGGGCAAAGTGGTTGGACAAAAGGGAGTCAACTGTCTCTTCTGGTCTCAGGGCAGAAGTTGTCTGAGGGCAGGTGAATCCCTCCTGGTCTCAGGGCAGAAGTTGTCTGAGGGCAGGTGAATCTCTCCTGGTCTCAGGGCAGAAGTTGTCTGAGGGCAGGTGAATCGCTCCTGGTCTCAGGGCAGAAGTTGTCTGAGGGCAGGTGAATCGCTCCTGGTCTCAGGGCAGAAGTTGTCTGAGGGCAGGTGAATGCCTCCTGGTCTCAGGGCAGAAGTTGATTTGTAGGATTTTCATCATGTTTGTCTAGTCTCATCTGGTCCCAGGGCAGAGACCATTGTTTCCCACAATTTTGTCTGAGGGCAGGTGAATCCATCCTGGTCTCAGGGCAGAAGTCCTATTTTTCTGTTCTCAGGGCAAAGTGGTTGGACAAAAGGGAGTCAACTGTCTCTTCTGGTCTCAGGGCAGAAGTTGTCTGAGGGCAGGTGAATCCCTCCTGGTCTCAGGGCAGAAGTTGTCTGAGGGCAGGTGAATCTCTCCTGGTCTCAGGGCAGAAGTTGTCTGAGGGCAGGTGAATCGCTCCTGGTCTCAGGGCAGAAGTTGTCTGAGGGCAGGTGAATCGCTCCTGGTCTCAGGGCAGAAGTTGTCTGAGGGCAGGTGAATGCCTCCTGGTCTCAGGGCAGAAGTTGATTTGTAGGATTTTCATCATGTTTGTCTAGTCTCATCTGGTCCCAGGGCAGAGACCATTGTTTCCCACAATTTTGTCTGAGGGCAGGTGAATCCATCCTGGTCTCAGGGCAGAAGTCCTATTTTTCTGTTCTCAGGGCAAAGTGGTTGGACAAAAGGGAGTCAACTGTCTCTTCTGGTCTCAGGGCAGAAGTTGTCTGAGGGCAGGTGAATCCCTCCTGGTCTCAGGGCAGAAGTTGTCTGAGGGCAGGTGAATCTCTCCTGGTCTCAGGGCAGAAGTTGTCTGAGGGCAGGTGAATCGCTCCTGGTCTCAGGGCAGAAGTTGTCTGAGGGCAGGTGAATCGCTCCTGGTCTCAGGGCAGAAGTTGTCTGAGGGCAGGTGAATACCTCCTGGTCTCAGGGCAGAAGTCCTATTTTTCTGTTCTCAGGGCAAAGTAGTTGGACAAAAGGGAGTCAACTGACTCTTCTGGTCTCAGGGCAGAAGCTGTCTGATGGCAGGTGAATCTCTCCAGGTCTCAGGGCAGAAGCTGTCTGAGGGCAGTTGAATCTCTCCTGGTCTCAGGGCAGAAGTTGTCTGAGGGCAGGTGAATCTCTCCTGGTCTCAGGGCAGAAGTTGTCTGAGGGCAGGTGAATCGCTCCTGGTCTCAGGGCAGAAGTTGTCTGAGGGCAGGTGAATCGCTCCTGGTCTCAGGGCAGAAGTTGTCTGAGGGCAGGTGAATACCTCCTGGTCTCAGGGCAGAAGTCCTATTTTTCTGTTCTCAGGGCAAAGTAGTTGGACAAAAGGGAGTCAACTGACTCTTCTGGTCTCAGGGCAGAAGCTGTCTGATGGCAGGTGAATCTCTCCAGGTCTCAGGGCAGAAGCTGTCTGAGGGCAGTTGAATCTCTCCTGGTCTCAGGGCAGAAGTTGTCTGAGGGCAGGTGAATCTCTCCTGGTCTCAGGGCAGAAGTTGTCTGAGGGCAGGTGAATCGCTCCTGGTCTCAGGGCAGAAGTTGTCTGAGGGCAGGTGAATACCTCCTGGTCTCAGGGCAGAAGTCCTATTTTTCTGTTCTCAGGGCAAAGTAGTTGGACAAAAGGGAGTCAACTGACTCTTCTGGTCTCAGGGCAGAAGTTGTCTGAGGGCAGGTGAATCTCTCCTGGTCTCAGGGCAGAAGCTGTCTGAGGGCAGTTGAATCTCTCCTGGTCTCAGGGCAGAAGTTGTTTGAGGGCAGGTGAATCTCTCCTGGTCTCAGGGCAGAAGTTGTCTGAGGGCAGGTGAATCGCTCCTGGTCTCAGGGCAGAAGTTGTCTGAGGGCAGGTGAATACCTCCTGGTCTCAGGGCAGAAGTCCTATTTTTCTGTTCTCAGGGCAAAGTAGTTGGACAAAAGGGAGTCAACTGACTCTTCTGGTCTCAGGGCAGAAGTTGTCTGAGGGCAGGTGAATCTCTCCTGGTCTCAGGGCAGAAGTTGTCTGAGGGCTGGTGAATCCCTCCTGGTCTCAGGGCAGAAGTTGATTTGTAGGATTTTCCTCATGTTTGTTTAGTCTCATCTGGTCCCAGGGCAGAGACCATTGTTTTCCACAATTTTGTCTGAGGGCAGGTGAATCCCTCCTGGTCTCAGGGCAGAAGTCCTATTTTTCTGGTCTCAGGGCAGAAGTTGTCTGAGGTCAGGTGAATCTCTCCTGGTCTCAGGGCAGAAGTTGTCTGAGGGCAGGTGAATCGCTCCTGGTCTCAGGGCAGAAGTTGTCTGAGGGCAGGTGAATCCCTCCTGGTCTCAGGGCAGAAGTCCTATTTTTCTGTTCTCAGGGCAAAGTAGTTGGACAAAAGGGAGTCAACTGACTCTTCTGGTCTCAGGGCAGAAGCTGTCTGAGGGCAGGTGAATCTCTCCTGGTCTCAGGGCAGAGACCATTGTTTCCCACAATTTTGTCTGAGGGCAGGTGAATCCCTCCTGGTCTCAGGGCAGAAGTTCTATTTATCTGGTCTCAGGGCAGAAGTTCTATTTTTCTGTTCTCAGGGCAAAGTAGTTGGACAAAAGGGAGTCAACTGACTCTTCTGGTCTCAGGGCAGAAGCTGTCTGAGGGCAGGTGAATCTCTCCTGGTCTCAGGGCAGAAGTTGTCTGAGGGCAGGTGAATCTCTCCTGGTCTCAGGGCAGAAGTTGATTTGTAGGATTTTCATCATGTGTGTCTAGTCTCATCTGGTCCCAGGGCAGAGACCATTGTTTCCCACAATTTTGTCTGAGGGCAGGTGAATCCATCCTGGTCTCAGGGCAGAAGTCCTATTTTTCTGTTCTCAGGGCAAAGTGGTTGGACAAAAGGGAGTCAACTGTCTCTTCTGGTCTCAGGGCAGAAGCTGTCTGAGGGCAGGTGAATCTCTCCTGGTCTCAGGGCAGAGACCATTGTTTCCCACAATTTTGTCTGAGGGCAGGTGAATCCCTCCTGGTCTCAGGGCAGAAGTCCTATTTTTCTGGTCTCAGGGCAGAAGTCCTATTTTTCTGTTCTCAGGGCAAAGTAGTTGGACAAAAGGGAGTCAACTGACTCTTCTGGTCTCAGGGCAGAAGCTGTCTGAGGGCAGGTGAATCCCTCCTGGTCTCAGGGCAGAAGTTGTCTGAGGGCAGGTGAATCTCTCCTGGTCTCAGGGCAGAAGTTGTCTGAGGGCAGGTGAATCTCTCCTGGTCTCAGGGCAGAAGTTGATTTGTAGGATTTTCATCATGTTTGTCTAGTCTCATCTGGTCCCAGGGCAGAGACCATTGTTTCCCACAATTTTGTCTGAGGGCAGGTGAATACATCCTGGTCTCAGGGCAGAAGTCCTATTTTTCTGTTCTCAGGGCAAAGTGGTTGGACAAAAGGGAGTCAACTGTCTCTTCTGGTCTCAGGGCAGAAGTTGTCTGAGGGCAGGTGAATCCCTCCTGGTCTCAGGGCAGAAGTTGTCTGAGGGCAGGTGAATCTCTCCTGGTCTCAGGGCAGAAGTTGTCTGAGGGCAGGTGAATCTCTCCTGGTCTCAGGGCAGAAGTTGATTTGTAGGATTTTCATCATGTTTGTCTAGTCTCATCTGGTCCCAGGGCAGAGACCATTGTTTCCCACAATTTTGTCTGAGGGCAGGTGAATCCATCCTGGTCTCAGGGCAGAAGTCCTATTTTTCTGTTCTCAGGGCAAAGTGGTTGGACAAAAGGGAGTCAACTGTCTCTTCTGGTCTCAGGGCAGAAGTTGTCTGAGGGCAGGTGAATCCCTCCTGGTCTCAGGGCAGAAGTTGTCTGAGGGCAGGTGAATCTCTCCTGGTCTCAGGGCAGAAGTTGTCTGAGGGCAGGTGAATCGCTCCTGGTCTCAGGGCAGAAGTTGTCTGAGGGCAGGTGAATCGCTCCTGGTCTCAGGGCAGAAGTTGTCTGAGGGCAGGTGAATGCCTCCTGGTCTCAGGGCAGAAGTTGATTTGTAGGATTTTCATCATGTTTGTCTAGTCTCATCTGGTCCCAGGGCAGAGACCATTGTTTCCCACAATTTTGTCTGAGGGCAGGTGAATCCATCCTGGTCTCAGGGCAGAAGTCCTATTTTTCTGTTCTCAGGGCAAAGTGGTTGGACAAAAGGGAGTCAACTGTCTCTTCTGGTCTCAGGGCAGAAGTTGTCTGAGGGCAGGTGAATCCCTCCTGGTCTCAGGGCAGAAGTTGTCTGAGGGCAGGTGAATCTCTCCTGGTCTCAGGGCAGAAGTTGTCTGAGGGCAGGTGAATCGCTCCTGGTCTCAGGGCAGAAGTTGTCTGAGGGCAGGTGAATCGCTCCTGGTCTCAGGGCAGAAGTTGTCTGAGGGCAGGTGAATACCTCCTGGTCTCAGGGCAGAAGTCCTATTTTTCTGTTCTCAGGGCAAAGTAGTTGGACAAAAGGGAGTCAACTGACTCTTCTGGTCTCAGGGCAGAAGCTGTCTGATGGCAGGTGAATCTCTCCAGGTCTCAGGGCAGAAGCTGTCTGAGGGCAGTTGAATCTCTCCTGGTCTCAGGGCAGAAGTTGTCTGAGGGCAGGTGAATCTCTCCTGGTCTCAGGGCAGAAGTTGTCTGAGGGCAGGTGAATCGCTCCTGGTCTCAGGGCAGAAGTTGTCTGAGGGCAGGTGAATACCTCCTGGTCTCAGGGCAGAAGTCCTATTTTTCTGTTCTCAGGGCAAAGTAGTTGGACAAAAGGGAGTCAACTGACTCTTCTGGTCTCAGGGCAGAAGTTGTCTGAGGGCAGGTGAATCTCTCCTGGTCTCAGGGCAGAAGCTGTCTGAGGGCAGTTGAATCTCTCCTGGTCTCAGGGCAGAAGTTGTCTGAGGGCAGGTGAATCGCTCCTGGTCTCAGGGCAGAAGTTGTCTGAGGGCAGGTGAATCGCTCCTGGTCTCAGGGCAGAAGTTGTCTGAGGGCAGGTGAATACCTCCTGGTCTCAGGGCAGAAGTCCTATTTTTCTGTTCTCAGGGCAAAGTAGTTGGACAAAAGGGAGTCAACTGACTCTTCTGGTCTCAGGGCAGAAGCTGTCTGATGGCAGGTGAATCTCTCCAGGTCTCAGGGCAGAAGCTGTCTGAGGGCAGTTGAATCTCTCCTGGTCTCAGGGCAGAAGTTGTCTGAGGGCAGGTGAATCTCTCCTGGTCTCAGGGCAGAAGTTGTCTGAGGGCAGGTGAATCGCTCCTGGTCTCAGGGCAGAAGTTGTCTGAGGGCAGGTGAATACCTCCTGGTCTCAGGGCAGAAGTCCTATTTTTCTGTTCTCAGGGCAAAGTAGTTGGACAAAAGGGAGTCAACTGACTCTTCTGGTCTCAGGGCAGAAGTTGTCTGAGGGCAGGTGAATCTCTCCTGGTCTCAGGGCAGAAGCTGTCTGAGGGCAGTTGAATCTCTCCTGGTCTCAGGGCAGAAGTTGTCTGAGGGCAGGTGAATCTCTCCTGGTCTCAGGGCAGAAGTTGTCTGAGGGCAGGTGAATCGCTCCTGGTCTCAGGGCAGAAGTTGTCTGAGGGCAGGTGAATACCTCCTGGTCTCAGGGCAGAAGTCCTATTTTTCTGTTCTCAGGGCAAAGTAGTTGGACAAAAGGGAGTCAACTGACTCTTCTGGTCTCAGGGCAGAAGTTGTCTGAGGGCAGGTGAATCTCTCCTGGTCTCAGGGCAGAAGTTGTCTGAGGGCTGGTGAATCCCTCCTGGTCTCAGGGCAGAAGTTGATTTGTAGGATTTTCCTCATGTTTGTTTAGTCTCATCTGGTCCCAGGGCAGAGACCATTGTTTTCCACAATTTTGTCTGAGGGCAGGTGAATCCCTCCTGGTCTCAGGGCAGAAGTCCTATTTTTCTGGTCTCAGGGCAGAAGTTGTCTGAGGTCAGGTGAATCTCTCCTGGTCTCAGGGCAGAAGTTGTCTGAGGGCAGGTGAATCGCTCCTGGTCTCAGGGCAGAAGTTGTCTGAGGGCAGGTGAATCCCTCCTGGTCTCAGGGCAGAAGTCCTATTTTTCTGTTCTCAGGGCAAAGTAGTTGGACAAAAGGGAGTCAACTGACTCTTCTGGTCTCAGGGCAGAAGCTGTCTGAGGGCAGGTGAATCTCTCCTGGTCTCAGGGCAGAGACCATTGTTTCCCACAATTTTGTCTGAGGGCAGGTGAATCCCTCCTGGTCTCAGGGCAGAAGTTCTATTTATCTGGTCTCAGGGCAGAAGTTCTATTTTTCTGTTCTCAGGGCAAAGTAGTTGGACAAAAGGGAGTCAACTGACTCTTCTGGTCTCAGGGCAGAAGCTGTCTGAGGGCAGGTGAATCTCTCCTGGTCTCAGGGCAGAAGTTGTCTGAGGGCAGGTGAATGTCTCCTGGTCTCAGGGCAGAAGTTGATTTGTAGGATTTTCATCATGTGTGTCTAGTCTCATCTGGTCCCAGGGCAGAGACCATTGTTTCCCACAATTTTGTCTGAGGGCAGGTGAATCCATCCTGGTCTCAGGGCAGAAGTCCTATTTTTCTGTTCTCAGGGCAAAGTGGTTGGACAAAAGGGAGTCAACTGTCTCTTCTGGTCTCAGGGCAGAAGCTGTCTGAGGGCAGGTGAATCTCTCCTGGTCTCAGGGCAGAGACCATTGTTTCCCACAATTTTGTCTGAGGGCAGGTGAATCCCTCCTGGTCTCAGGGCAGAAGTCCTATTTTTCTGGTCTCAGGGCAGAAGTCCTATTTTTCTGTTCTCAGGGCAAAGTAGTTGGACAAAAGGGAGTCAACTGACTCTTCTGGTCTCAGGGCAGAAGCTGTCTGAGGGCAGGTGAATCCCTCCTGGTCTCAGGGCAGAAGTTGTCTGAGGGCAGGTGAATCTCTCCTGGTCTCAGGGCAGAAGTTGTCTGAGGGCAGGTGAATCTCTCCTGGTCTCAGGGCAGAAGTTGATTTGTAGGATTTTCATCATGTTTGTCTAGTCTCATCTGGTCCCAGGGCAGAGACCATTGTTTCCCACAATTTTGTCTGAGGGCAGGTGAATACATCCTGGTCTCAGGGCAGAAGTCCTATTTTTCTGTTCTCAGGGCAAAGTGGTTGGACAAAAGGGAGTCAACTGTCTCTTCTGGTCTCAGGGCAGAAGTTGTCTGAGGGCAGGTGAATCCCTCCTGGTCTCAGGGCAGAAGTTGTCTGAGGGCAGGTGAATCTCTCCTGGTCTCAGGGCAGAAGATGTCTGAGGGCAGGTGAATCGCTCCTGGTCTCAGGGCAGAAGTTGTCTGAGGGCAGGTGAATCGCTCCTGGTCTCAGGGCAGAAGTTGTCTGAGGGCAGGTGAATGCCTCCTGGTCTCAGGGCAGAAGTTGATTTGTAGGATTTTCATCATGTTTGTCTAGTCTCATCTGGTCCCAGGGCAGAGACCATTGTTTCCCACAATTTTGTCTGAGGGCAGGTGAATCCATCCTGGTCTCAGGGCAGAAGTCCTATTTTTCTGTTCTCAGGGCAAAGTGGTTGGACAAAAGGGAGTCAACTGTCTCTTCTGGTCTCAGGGCAGAAGTTGTCTGAGGGCAGGTGAATCCCTCCTGGTCTCAGGGCAGAAGTTGTCTGAGGGCAGGTGAATCTCTCCTGGTCTCAGGGCAGAAGTTGTCTGAGGGCAGGTGAATCGCTCCTGGTCTCAGGGCAGAAGTTGTCTGAGGGCAGGTGAATCGCTCCTGGTCTCAGGGCAGAAGTTGTCTGAGGGCAGGTGAATACCTCCTGGTCTCAGGGCAGAAGTCCTATTTTTCTGTTCTCAGGGCAAAGTAGTTGGACAAAAGGGAGTCAACTGACTCTTCTGGTCTCAGGGCAGAAGCTGTCTGATGGCAGGTGAATCTCTCCAGGTCTCAGGGCAGAAGCTGTCTGAGGGCAGTTGAATCTCTCCTGGTCTCAGGGCAGAAGTTGTCTGAGGGCAGGTGAATCTCTCCTGGTCTCAGGGCAGAAGTTGTCTGAGGGCAGGTGAATCGCTCCTGGTCTCAGGGCAGAAGTTGTCTGAGGGCAGGTGAATACCTCCTGGTCTCAGGGCAGAAGTCCTATTTTTCTGTTCTCAGGGCAAAGTAGTTGGACAAAAGGGAGTCAACTGACTCTTCTGGTCTCAGGGCAGAAGTTGTCTGAGGGCAGGTGAATCTCTCCTGGTCTCAGGGCAGAAGTTGTCTGAGGGCTGGTGAATCCCTCCTGGTCTCAGGGCAGAAGTTGATTTGTAGGATTTTCCTCATGTTTGTTTAGTCTCATCTGGTCCCAGGGCAGAGACCATTGTTTTCCACAATTTTGTCTGAGGGCAGGTGAATCCCTCCTGGTCTCAGGGCAGAAGTCCTATTTTTCTGGTCTCAGGGCAGAAGTTGTCTGAGGTCAGGTGAATCTCTCCTGGTCTCAGGGCAGAAGTTGTCTGAGGGCAGGTGAATCGCTCCTGGTCTCAGGGCAGAAGTTGTCTGAGGGCAGGTGAATACCTCCTGGTCTCAGGGCAGAAGTCCTATTTTTCTGTTCTCAGGGCAAAGTAGTTGGACAAAAGGGAGTCAACTGTCTCCTCTGGTCTCAGGGCAGAAGTTGTCTGAGGGCAGGTGAATCCCTCCTGGTCTCAGAGCAGAAGTTGTCTGAGGGCAGGTGAATCCCTCCTGGTCTCAGGGCAGAAGTCCTATTTTTCTGTTCTCAGGGCAAAGTAGTTGGACAAAAGGGAGTCAACTGACTCTTCTGGTCTCAGGGCAGAAGCTGTCTGAGGGCAGGTGAATCTCTCCTGGTCTCAGGGCAGAGACCATTGTTTCCCACAATTTTGTCTGAGGGCAGGTGAATCCCTCCTGGTCTCAGGGCAGAAGTTCTATTTTTCTGGTCTCAGGGCAGAAGTTCTATTTTTCTGTTCTCAGGGCAAAGTAGTTGGACAAAAGGGAGTCAACTGACTCTTCTGGTCTCAGGGCAGAAGCTGTCTGAGGGCAGGTGAATCTCTCCTGGTCTCAGGGCAGAAGTTGTCTGAGGGCAGGTGAATCCCTCCTGGTCTCAGGGCAGAAGTTGTCTGAGGGCAGGTGAATCTCTCCTGGTCTCAGGGCAGAAGTTGTCTGAGGGCAGGTGAATCTCTCCTGGTCTCAGGGCAGAAGTTGATTTGTAGGATTTTCATCATGTGTGTCTAGTCTCATCTGGTCCCAGGGCAGAGACCATTGTTTCCCACAATTTTGTCTGAGGGCAGGTGAATCCATCCTGGTCTCAGGGCAGAAGTCCTATTTTTCTGTTCTCAGGGCAAAGTGGTTGGACAAAAGGGAGTCAACTGTCTCTTCTGGTCTCAGGGCAGAAGTTGTCTGAGGGCAGGTGAATCCCTCCTGGTCTCAGGGCAGAAGTTGTCTGAGGGCAGGTGAATCTCTCCTGGTCTCAGGGCAGAAGTTGTCTGAGGGCAGGTGAATCGCTCCTGGTCTCAGGGCAGAAGTTGTCTGAGGGCAGGTGAATCGCTCCTGGTCTCAGGGCAGAAGTCCTATTTTTCTGTTCTCAGGGCAAAGTAGTTGGACAAAAGGGAGTCAACTGACTCTTCTGGTCTCAGGGCAGAAGCTGTCTGAGGGCAGGTGAATCTCTCCTGGTCTCAGGGCAGAAGTTGTCTGAGGGCTGGTGAATCCCTCCTGGTCTCAGGGCAGAAGTTGATTTGTAGGATTTTCCTCATGTTTGTTTAGTCTCATCTGGTCCCAGGGCAGAGACCATTGTTTTCCACAATTTTGTCTGAGGGCAGGTGAATCCCTCCTGGTCTCAGGGCAGAAGTCCTATTTTTCTGGTCTCAGGGCAGAAGTTGCCTGAGGTCAGGTGAATCTCTCCTGGTCTCAGGGCAGAAGTTGTCTGAGGGCAGGTGAATCGCTCCTGGTCTCAGGGCAGAAGTTGTCTGAGGGCAGGTGAATACCTCCTGGTCTCAGGGCAGAAGTCCTATTTTTCTGTTCTCAGGGCAAAGTAGTTGGACAAAAGGGAGTCAACTGTCTCCTCTGGTCTCAGGGCAGAAGTTGTCTGAGGGCAGGTGAATCCCTCCTGGTCTCAGAGCAGAAGTTGTCTGAGGGCAGGTGAATCCCTCCTGGTCTCAGGGCAGAAGTCCTATTTTTCTGTTCTCAGGGCAAAGTAGTTGGACAAAAGGGAGTCAACTGACTCTTCTGGTCTCAGGGCAGAAGCTGTCTGAGGGCAGGTGAATCTCTCCTGGTCTCAGGGCAGAGACCATTGTTTCCCACAATTTTGTCTGAGGGCAGGTGAATCCCTCCTGGTCTCAGGGCAGAAGTTCTATTTTTCTGGTCTCAGGGCAGAAGTTCTATTTTTCTGTTCTCAGGGCAAAGTAGTTGGACAAAAGGGAGTCAACTGACTCTTCTGGTCTCAGGGCAGAAGCTGTCTGAGGGCAGGTGAATCTCTCCTGGTCTCAGGGCAGAAGTTGTCTGAGGGCAGGTGAATCCCTCCTGGTCTCAGGGCAGAAGTTGTCTGAGGGCAGGTGAATCTCTCCTGGTCTCAGGGCAGAAGTTGTCTGAGGGCAGGTGAATCTCTCCTGGTCTCAGGGCAGAAGTTGATTTGTAGGATTTTCATCATGTGTGTCTAGTCTCATCTGGTCCCAGGGCAGAGACCATTGTTTCCCACAATTTTGTCTGAGGGCAGGTGAATCCATCCTGGTCTCAGGGCAGAAGTCCTATTTTTCTGTTCTCAGGGCAAAGTGGTTGGACAAAAGGGAGTCAACTGTCTCTTCTGGTCTCAGGGCAGAAGTTGTCTGAGGGCAGGTGAATCCCTCCTGGTCTCAGGGCAGAAGTTGTCTGAGGGCAGGTGAATCTCTCCTGGTCTCAGGGCAGAAGTTGTCTGAGGGCAGGTGAATCGCTCCTGGTCTCAGGGCAGAAGTTGTCTGAGGGCAGGTGAATCGCTCCTGGTCTCAGGGCAGAAGTCCTATTTTTCTGTTCTCAGGGCAAAGTAGTTGGACAAAAGGGAGTCAACTGACTCTTCTGGTCTCAGGGCAGAAGCTGTCTGAGGGCAGGTGAATCTCTCCTGGTCTCAGGGCAGAAGCTGTCTGAGGGCAGGTGAATCTCTCCTGGTCTAAGGGCAGAAGTTGTCTGAGGGCAGGTGAATCCCTCCTGGTCTCAGGGCAGAAGTTGATTTGTAGGATTTTCCTCATGGTTGTTTAGTCTCATCTGGTCCCAGGGCAGAGACCATTGTTTTCCACAATTTTGTCTGAGGGCAGGTGAATCCCTCCTGGTCTCAGGGCAGAAGTCCTATTTTTCTGGTCTCAGGGCAGAAGTCCTATTTTTATGTTCTCAGGGCAAAGTAGTTGGACAAAAGGGAGTCAACTGTCTCTTCTGGTCTCAGGGCAGAAGTTGTCTGAGGGCAGGTGAATCGCTCCTGGTCTCAGGGCAGAAGTTGTCTGAGGGCAGGTGAATCTCTCCTGGTCTCAGGGCAGAAGTCCTATTTTTCTGTTCTCAGGGCAAAGTAGTTGGACAAAAGGGAGTCAACAGTCTCCTCTGGTCTCAGGGCAGAAGTTGTCTGAGGGCAGGTGAATCACTCCTGGTCTCAGGGCAGAAGTTGTCTGAGGGCAGGTGAATCTCTCCTGGTCTCAGGGCAGAAGTTGTCTGAGGGCAGGTGAATCTCTCCTGGTCTCAGGGCAGAAGTTGTCTGAGGGCAGGTGAATCGCTCCTGGTCTCAGGGCAGAAGTTGTCTGAGGGCAGGTGAATACCTCCTGGTCTCAGGGCAGAAGTCCTATTTTTCTGTTCTCAGGGCAAAGTAGTTGGACAAAAGGGAGTCAACAGTCTCCTCTGGTCTCAGGGCAGAAGTTGTCTGAGGGCAGGTGAATCACTCCTGGTCTCAGGGCAGAAGTTGTCTGAGGGCAGGTGAATCTCTCCTGGTCTCAGGGCAGAAGTTGTCTGAGGGCAGGTGAATCTCTCCTGGTCTCAGGGCAGAAGTTGATTTGTAGGATTTTCATCATGTGTGTCTAGTCTCATCTGGTCCCAGGGCAGAGACCATTGTTTCCCACAATTTTGTCTGAGGGCAGGTGAATCCATCCTGGTCTCAGGGCAGAAGTCCTATTTTTCTGTTCTCAGGGCAAAGTGGTTGGACAAAAGGGAGTCAACTGTCTCTTCTGGTCTCAGGGCAGAAGTTGTCTGAGGGCAGGTGAATCCCTCCTGGTCTCAGGGCAGAAGTTGTCTGAGGGCAGGTGAATCTCTCCTGGTCTCAGGGCAGAAGTTGTCTGAGGGCAGGTGAATCGCTCCTGGTCTCAGGGCAGAAGTTGTCTGAGGGCAGGTGAATCGCTCCTGGTCTCAGGGCAGAAGTCCTATTTTTCTGTTCTCAGGGCAAAGTAGTTGGACAAAAGGGAGTCAACTGACTCTTCTGGTCTCAGGGCAGAAGCTGTCTGAGGGCAGGTGAATCTCTCCTGGTCTCAGGGCAGAAGTTGTCTGAGGGCTGGTGAATCCCTCCTGGTCTCAGGGCAGAAGTTGATTTGTAGGATTTTCCTCATGTTTGTTTAGTCTCATCTGGTCCCAGGGCAGAGACCATTGTTTTCCACAATTTTGTCTGAGGGCAGGTGAATCCCTCCTGGTCTCAGGGCAGAAGTCCTATTTTTCTGGTCTCAGGGCAGAAGTTGTCTGAGGTCAGGTGAATCTCTCCTGGTCTCAGGGCAGAAGTTGTCTGAGGGCAGGTGAATCGCTCCTGGTCTCAGGGCAGAAGTTGTCTGAGGGCAGGTGAATACCTCCTGGTCTCAGGGCAGAAGTCCTATTTTTCTGTTCTCAGGGCAAAGTAGTTGGACAAAAGGGAGTCAACTGTCTCCTCTGGTCTCAGGGCAGAAGTTGTCTGAGGGCAGGTGAATCCCTCCTGGTCTCAGAGCAGAAGTTGTCTGAGGGCAGGTGAATCCCTCCTGGTCTCAGGGCAGAAGTCCTATTTTTCTGTTCTCAGGGCAAAGTAGTTGGACAAAAGGGAGTCAACTGACTCTTCTGGTCTCAGGGCAGAAGCTGTCTGAGGGCAGGTGAATCTCTCCTGGTCTCAGGGCAGAGACCATTGTTTCCCACAATTTTGTCTGAGGGCAGGTGAATCCCTCCTGGTCTCAGGGCAGAAGTTCTATTTTTCTGGTCTCAGGGCAGAAGTTCTATTTTTCTGTTCTCAGGGCAAAGTAGTTGGACAAAAGGGAGTCAACTGACTCTTCTGGTCTCAGGGCAGAAGCTGTCTGAGGGCAGGTGAATCTCTCCTGGTCTCAGGGCAGAAGTTGTCTGAGGGCAGGTGAATCTCTCCTGGTCTCAGGGCAGAGACCATTGTTTCCCACAATTTTGTCTGAGGGCAGGTGAATCCCTCCTGGTCTCAGGGCAGAAGTCCTATTTTTCTGGTCTCAGGGCAGAAGTCCTATTTTTCTGTTCTCAGGGCAAAGTAGTTGGACAAAAGGGAGTCAACTGACTCTTCTGGTCTCAGGGCAGAAGCTGTCTGAGGGCAGGTGAATCCCTCCTGGTCTCAGGGCAGAAGTTGTCTGAGGGCAGGTGAATCTCTCCTGGTCTCAGGGCAGAAGTTGTCTGAGGGCAGGTGAATCTCTCCTGGTCTCAGGGCAGAAGTTGATTTGTAGGATTTTCATCATGTTTGTCTAGTCTCATCTGGTCCCAGGGCAGAGACCATTGTTTCCCACAATTTTGTCTGAGGGCAGGTGAATACATCCTGGTCTCAGGGCAGAAGTCCTATTTTTCTGTTCTCAGGGCAAAGTGGTTGGACAAAAGGGAGTCAACTGTCTCTTCTGGTCTCAGGGCAGAAGTTGTCTGAGGGCAGGTGAATCCCTCCTGGTCTCAGGGCAGAAGTTGTCTGAGGGCAGGTGAATCTCTCCTGGTCTCAGGGCAGAAGATGTCTGAGGGCAGGTGAATCGCTCCTGGTCTCAGGGCAGAAGTTGTCTGAGGGCAGGTGAATCGCTCCTGGTCTCAGGGCAGAAGTTGTCTGAGGGCAGGTGAATGCCTCCTGGTCTCAGGGCAGAAGTTGATTTGTAGGATTTTCATCATGTTTGTCTAGTCTCATCTGGTCCCAGGGCAGAGACCATTGTTTCCCACAATTTTGTCTGAGGGCAGGTGAATCCATCCTGGTCTCAGGGCAGAAGTCCTATTTTTCTGTTCTCAGGGCAAAGTGGTTGGACAAAAGGGAGTCAACTGTCTCTTCTGGTCTCAGGGCAGAAGTTGTCTGAGGGCAGGTGAATCCCTCCTGGTCTCAGGGCAGAAGTTGTCTGAGGGCAGGTGAATCTCTCCTGGTCTCAGGGCAGAAGTTGTCTGAGGGCAGGTGAATCGCTCCTGGTCTCAGGGCAGAAGTTGTCTGAGGGCAGGTGAATCGCTCCTGGTCTCAGGGCAGAAGTTGTCTGAGGGCAGGTGAATACCTCCTGGTCTCAGGGCAGAAGTCCTATTTTTCTGTTCTCAGGGCAAAGTAGTTGGACAAAAGGGAGTCAACTGACTCTTCTGGTCTCAGGGCAGAAGCTGTCTGATGGCAGGTGAATCTCTCCAGGTCTCAGGGCAGAAGCTGTCTGAGGGCAGTTGAATCTCTCCTGGTCTCAGGGCAGAAGTTGTCTGAGGGCAGGTGAATCTCTCCTGGTCTCAGGGCAGAAGTTGTCTGAGGGCAGGTGAATCGCTCCTGGTCTCAGGGCAGAAGTTGTCTGAGGGCAGGTGAATACCTCCTGGTCTCAGGGCAGAAGTCCTATTTTTCTGTTCTCAGGGCAAAGTAGTTGGACAAAAGGGAGTCAACTGACTCTTCTGGTCTCAGGGCAGAAGTTGTCTGAGGGCAGGTGAATCTCTCCTGGTCTCAGGGCAGAAGTTGTCTGAGGGCTGGTGAATCCCTCCTGGTCTCAGGGCAGAAGTTGATTTGTAGGATTTTCCTCATGTTTGTTTAGTCTCATCTGGTCCCAGGGCAGAGACCATTGTTTTCCACAATTTTGTCTGAGGGCAGGTGAATCCCTCCTGGTCTCAGGGCAGAAGTCCTATTTTTCTGGTCTCAGGGCAGAAGTTGTCTGAGGTCAGGTGAATCTCTCCTGGTCTCAGGGCAGAAGTTGTCTGAGGGCAGGTGAATCGCTCCTGGTCTCAGGGCAGAAGTTGTCTGAGGGCAGGTGAATACCTCCTGGTCTCAGGGCAGAAGTCCTATTTTTCTGTTCTCAGGGCAAAGTAGTTGGACAAAAGGGAGTCAACTGTCTCCTCTGGTCTCAGGGCAGAAGTTGTCTGAGGGCAGGTGAATCCCTCCTGGTCTCAGAGCAGAAGTTGTCTGAGGGCAGGTGAATCCCTCCTGGTCTCAGGGCAGAAGTCCTATTTTTCTGTTCTCAGGGCAAAGTAGTTGGACAAAAGGGAGTCAACTGACTCTTCTGGTCTCAGGGCAGAAGCTGTCTGAGGGCAGGTGAATCTCTCCTGGTCTCAGGGCAGAGACCATTGTTTCCCACAATTTTGTCTGAGGGCAGGTGAATCCCTCCTGGTCTCAGGGCAGAAGTTCTATTTTTCTGGTCTCAGGGCAGAAGTTCTATTTTTCTGTTCTCAGGGCAAAGTAGTTGGACAAAAGGGAGTCAACTGACTCTTCTGGTCTCAGGGCAGAAGCTGTCTGAGGGCAGGTGAATCTCTCCTGGTCTCAGGGCAGAAGTTGTCTGAGGGCAGGTGAATCCCTCCTGGTCTCAGGGCAGAAGTTGTCTGAGGGCAGGTGAATCTCTCCTGGTCTCAGGGCAGAAGTTGTCTGAGGGCAGGTGAATCTCTCCTGGTCTCAGGGCAGAAGTTGATTTGTAGGATTTTCATCATGTGTGTCTAGTCTCATCTGGTCCCAGGGCAGAGACCATTGTTTCCCACAATTTTGTCTGAGGGCAGGTGAATCCATCCTGGTCTCAGGGCAGAAGTCCTATTTTTCTGTTCTCAGGGCAAAGTGGTTGGACAAAAGGGAGTCAACTGTCTCTTCTGGTCTCAGGGCAGAAGTTGTCTGAGGGCAGGTGAATCCCTCCTGGTCTCAGGGCAGAAGTTGTCTGAGGGCAGGTGAATCTCTCCTGGTCTCAGGGCAGAAGTTGTCTGAGGGCAGGTGAATCGCTCCTGGTCTCAGGGCAGAAGTTGTCTGAGGGCAGGTGAATCGCTCCTGGTCTCAGGGCAGAAGTCCTATTTTTCTGTTCTCAGGGCAAAGTAGTTGGACAAAAGGGAGTCAACTGACTCTTCTGGTCTCAGGGCAGAAGCTGTCTGAGGGCAGGTGAATCTCTCCTGGTCTCAGGGCAGAAGTTGTCTGAGGGCTGGTGAATCCCTCCTGGTCTCAGGGCAGAAGTTGATTTGTAGGATTTTCCTCATGTTTGTTTAGTCTCATCTGGTCCCAGGGCAGAGACCATTGTTTTCCACAATTTTGTCTGAGGGCAGGTGAATCCCTCCTGGTCTCAGGGCAGAAGTCCTATTTTTCTGGTCTCAGGGCAGAAGTTGCCTGAGGTCAGGTGAATCTCTCCTGGTCTCAGGGCAGAAGTTGTCTGAGGGCAGGTGAATCGCTCCTGGTCTCAGGGCAGAAGTTGTCTGAGGGCAGGTGAATACCTCCTGGTCTCAGGGCAGAAGTCCTATTTTTCTGTTCTCAGGGCAAAGTAGTTGGACAAAAGGGAGTCAACTGTCTCCTCTGGTCTCAGGGCAGAAGTTGTCTGAGGGCAGGTGAATCCCTCCTGGTCTCAGAGCAGAAGTTGTCTGAGGGCAGGTGAATCCCTCCTGGTCTCAGGGCAGAAGTCCTATTTTTCTGTTCTCAGGGCAAAGTAGTTGGACAAAAGGGAGTCAACTGACTCTTCTGGTCTCAGGGCAGAAGCTGTCTGAGGGCAGGTGAATCTCTCCTGGTCTCAGGGCAGAGACCATTGTTTCCCACAATTTTGTCTGAGGGCAGGTGAATCCCTCCTGGTCTCAGGGCAGAAGTTCTATTTTTCTGGTCTCAGGGCAGAAGTTCTATTTTTCTGTTCTCAGGGCAAAGTAGTTGGACAAAAGGGAGTCAACTGACTCTTCTGGTCTCAGGGCAGAAGCTGTCTGAGGGCAGGTGAATCTCTCCTGGTCTCAGGGCAGAAGTTGTCTGAGGGCAGGTGAATCCCTCCTGGTCTCAGGGCAGAAGTTGTCTGAGGGCAGGTGAATCTCTCCTGGTCTCAGGGCAGAAGTTGTCTGAGGGCAGGTGAATCTCTCCTGGTCTCAGGGCAGAAGTTGATTTGTAGGATTTTCATCATGTGTGTCTAGTCTCATCTGGTCCCAGGGCAGAGACCATTGTTTCCCACAATTTTGTCTGAGGGCAGGTGAATCCATCCTGGTCTCAGGGCAGAAGTCCTATTTTTCTGTTCTCAGGGCAAAGTGGTTGGACAAAAGGGAGTCAACTGTCTCTTCTGGTCTCAGGGCAGAAGTTGTCTGAGGGCAGGTGAATCCCTCCTGGTCTCAGGGCAGAAGTTGTCTGAGGGCAGGTGAATCTCTCCTGGTCTCAGGGCAGAAGTTGTCTGAGGGCAGGTGAATCGCTCCTGGTCTCAGGGCAGAAGTTGTCTGAGGGCAGGTGAATCGCTCCTGGTCTCAGGGCAGAAGTCCTATTTTTCTGTTCTCAGGGCAAAGTAGTTGGACAAAAGGGAGTCAACTGACTCTTCTGGTCTCAGGGCAGAAGCTGTCTGAGGGCAGGTGAATCTCTCCTGGTCTCAGGGCAGAAGCTGTCTGAGGGCAGGTGAATCTCTCCTGGTCTAAGGGCAGAAGTTGTCTGAGGGCAGGTGAATCCCTCCTGGTCTCAGGGCAGAAGTTGATTTGTAGGATTTTCCTCATGGTTGTTTAGTCTCATCTGGTCCCAGGGCAGAGACCATTGTTTTCCACAATTTTGTCTGAGGGCAGGTGAATCCCTCCTGGTCTCAGGGCAGAAGTCCTATTTTTCTGGTCTCAGGGCAGAAGTCCTATTTTTATGTTCTCAGGGCAAAGTAGTTGGACAAAAGGGAGTCAACTGTCTCTTCTGGTCTCAGGGCAGAAGTTGTCTGAGGGCAGGTGAATCGCTCCTGGTCTCAGGGCAGAAGTTGTCTGAGGGCAGGTGAATCTCTCCTGGTCTCAGGGCAGAAGTCCTATTTTTCTGTTCTCAGGGCAAAGTAGTTGGACAAAAGGGAGTCAACAGTCTCCTCTGGTCTCAGGGCAGAAGTTGTCTGAGGGCAGGTGAATCACTCCTGGTCTCAGGGCAGAAGTTGTCTGAGGGCAGGTGAATCTCTCCTGGTCTCAGGGCAGAAGTTGTCTGAGGGCAGGTGAATCTCTCCTGGTCTCAGGGCAGAAGTTGTCTGAGGGCAGGTGAATCGCTCCTGGTCTCAGGGCAGAAGTTGTCTGAGGGCAGGTGAATACCTCCTGGTCTCAGGGCAGAAGTCCTATTTTTCTGTTCTCAGGGCAAAGTAGTTGGACAAAAGGGAGTCAACAGTCTCCTCTGGTCTCAGGGCAGAAGTTGTCTGAGGGCAGGTGAATCACTCCTGGTCTCAGGGCAGAAGTTGTCTGAGGGCAGGTGAATCTCTCCTGGTCTCAGGGCAGAAGTTGTCTGAGGGCAGGTGAATCTCTCCTGGTCTCAGGGCAGAAGTTGATTTGTAGGATTTTCATCATGTGTGTCTAGTCTCATCTGGTCCCAGGGCAGAGACCATTGTTTCCCACAATTTTGTCTGAGGGCAGGTGAATCCATCCTGGTCTCAGGGCAGAAGTCCTATTTTTCTGTTCTCAGGGCAAAGTGGTTGGACAAAAGGGAGTCAACTGTCTCTTCTGGTCTCAGGGCAGAAGTTGTCTGAGGGCAGGTGAATCCCTCCTGGTCTCAGGGCAGAAGTTGTCTGAGGGCAGGTGAATCTCTCCTGGTCTCAGGGCAGAAGTTGTCTGAGGGCAGGTGAATCGCTCCTGGTCTCAGGGCAGAAGTTGTCTGAGGGCAGGTGAATCGCTCCTGGTCTCAGGGCAGAAGTCCTATTTTTCTGTTCTCAGGGCAAAGTAGTTGGACAAAAGGGAGTCAACTGACTCTTCTGGTCTCAGGGCAGAAGCTGTCTGAGGGCAGGTGAATCTCTCCTGGTCTCAGGGCAGAAGTTGTCTGAGGGCTGGTGAATCCCTCCTGGTCTCAGGGCAGAAGTTGATTTGTAGGATTTTCCTCATGTTTGTTTAGTCTCATCTGGTCCCAGGGCAGAGACCATTGTTTTCCACAATTTTGTCTGAGGGCAGGTGAATCCCTCCTGGTCTCAGGGCAGAAGTCCTATTTTTCTGGTCTCAGGGCAGAAGTTGTCTGAGGTCAGGTGAATCTCTCCTGGTCTCAGGGCAGAAGTTGTCTGAGGGCAGGTGAATCGCTCCTGGTCTCAGGGCAGAAGTTGTCTGAGGGCAGGTGAATACCTCCTGGTCTCAGGGCAGAAGTCCTATTTTTCTGTTCTCAGGGCAAAGTAGTTGGACAAAAGGGAGTCAACTGTCTCCTCTGGTCTCAGGGCAGAAGTTGTCTGAGGGCAGGTGAATCCCTCCTGGTCTCAGAGCAGAAGTTGTCTGAGGGCAGGTGAATCCCTCCTGGTCTCAGGGCAGAAGTCCTATTTTTCTGTTCTCAGGGCAAAGTAGTTGGACAAAAGGGAGTCAACTGACTCTTCTGGTCTCAGGGCAGAAGCTGTCTGAGGGCAGGTGAATCTCTCCTGGTCTCAGGGCAGAGACCATTGTTTCCCACAATTTTGTCTGAGGGCAGGTGAATCCCTCCTGGTCTCAGGGCAGAAGTTCTATTTTTCTGGTCTCAGGGCAGAAGTTCTATTTTTCTGTTCTCAGGGCAAAGTAGTTGGACAAAAGGGAGTCAACTGACTCTTCTGGTCTCAGGGCAGAAGCTGTCTGAGGGCAGGTGAATCTCTCCTGGTCTCAGGGCAGAAGTTGTCTGAGGGCAGGTGAATCCCTCCTGGTCTCAGGGCAGAAGTTGTCTGAGGGCAGGTGAATCTCTCCTGGTCTCAGGGCAGAAGTTGTCTGAGGGCAGGTGAATCTCTCCTGGTCTCAGGGCAGAAGTTGATTTGTAGGATTTTCATCATGTGTGTCTAGTCTCATCTGGTCCCAGGGCAGAGACCATTGTTTCCCACAATTTTGTCTGAGGGCAGGTGAATCCATCCTGGTCTCAGGGCAGAAGTCCTATTTTTCTGTTCTCAGGGCAAAGTGGTTGGACAAAAGGGAGTCAACTGTCTCTTCTGGTCTCAGGGCAGAAGTTGTCTGAGGGCAGGTGAATCCCTCCTGGTCTCAGGGCAGAAGTTGTCTGAGGGCAGGTGAATCTCTCCTGGTCTCAGGGCAGAAGTTGTCTGAGGGCAGGTGAATCGCTCCTGGTCTCAGGGCAGAAGTTGTCTGAGGGCAGGTGAATCGCTCCTGGTCTCAGGGCAGAAGTCCTATTTTTCTGTTCTCAGGGCAAAGTAGTTGGACAAAAGGGAGTCAACTGACTCTTCTGGTCTCAGGGCAGAAGCTGTCTGAGGGCAGGTGAATCTCTCCTGGTCTCAGGGCAGAAGCTGTCTGAGGGCAGGTGAATCTCTCCTGGTCTAAGGGCAGAAGTTGTCTGAGGGCAGGTGAATCCCTCCTGGTCTCAGGGCAGAAGTTGATTTGTAGGATTTTCCTCATGGTTGTTTAGTCTCATCTGGTCCCAGGGCAGAGACCATTGTTTTCCACAATTTTGTCTGAGGGCAGGTGAATCCCTCCTGGTCTCAGGGCAGAAGTCCTATTTTTCTGGTCTCAGGGCAGAAGTCCTATTTTTATGTTCTCAGGGCAAAGTAGTTGGACAAAAGGGAGTCAACTGTCTCTTCTGGTCTCAGGGCAGAAGTTGTCTGAGGGCAGGTGAATCGCTCCTGGTCTCAGGGCAGAAGTTGTCTGAGGGCAGGTGAATACCTCCTGGTCTCAGGGCAGAAGTCCTATTTTTCTGTTCTCAGGGCAAAGTAGTTGGACAAAAGGGAGTCAACAGTCTCCTCTGGTCTCAGGGCAGAAGTTGTCTGAGGGCAGGTGAATCACTCCTGGTCTCAGGGCAGAAGTTGTCTGAGGGCAGGTGAATCTCTCCTGGTCTCAGGGCAGAAGTTGTCTGAGGGCAGGTGAATCTCTCCTGGTCTCAGGGCAGAAGTTGTCTGAGGGCAGGTGAATCTCTCCTGGTCTCAGGGCAGAAGTTGTCTGAGGGCAGGTGAATCGCTCCTGGTCTCAGGGCAGAAGTTGTCTGAGGGCAGGTGAATACCTCCTGGTCTCAGGGCAGAAGTCCTATTTTTTTGTTCTCAGGGCAAAGTAGTTGGACAAAAGGGAGTCAACTGTCTCCTCTGGTCTCAGGGCAGAAGTTGTCTGAGGGCAGGTGAATCCGTCCTGGTCTCAGGGCAGAAGTTGTCTGAGGGCAGGTGAATCTCTCCTGGTCTCAGGGCAGAAGTTGTCTGAGGGCAGGTGAATCTCTCCTGGTCTCAGGGCAGAAGTTGATTTGTAGTATTTTCCTCATGTTTGTCTAGTCTCATCTGGTCCCAGGGCAGAGACCATTGTTTCCCACAATTTTGTCTGAGGGCAGGTGAATCCCTCCTGGTCTCAGGGCAGAAGTCCTATTTTTCTGGTCTCAGGGCAGAAGTCCTATTTTTCTGTTCTCAGGGCAAAGTAGTTGGACAAAAGGGAGTCAACTGACTCTTCAGGTCTCAGGGCAGAAGCTGTCTGAGGGCAGGTGAATCTCTCCTGGTCTCAGGGCAGAAGTTGTCTGAGGGCAGGTGAATCTCTCCTGGTCTCAGGGCAGAAGTTGTCTGAGGGCAGGTGAATCCCTCCTGGTCTCAGGGCAGAAGTTGTCTGAGGGCAGGTGAATCTCTCCTGGTCTCAGGGCAGAAGTTGTCTGAGGGCAGCTGAATCTCTCCTGGTCTCAGGGCAGAAGTTGTCTGAGGGCAGGTGAATCTCTCCTGGTCTCAGGGCAGAAGATGTCTGAGGGCAGGTGAATCTCTCCTGGTCTCAGGGCAGAAGTTGTCTGAGGGCAGGTGAATCTCTCCTGGTCTCAGGCCAGAAGTTGTCTGAGGGCAGGTGAATCTCTCCTGGTCTCAGGGCAGAAGTTGATTTGTAGGATTTTCCTCATGGTTGTTTAGTCTCATCTGGTCACAGGGCAGAGACCGTTGTTTCCCACAATTTTGTCTGAGGGCAGGTGAATCCCTCCTGGTCTCAGGGCAGAAGTCCTATTTTTCTGGTCTCAGGGCAGAAGTCCTATTTTTCTGTTCTCAGGGCAAAGTAGTTGGACAAAAGGGAGTCAACTGTCTCTTCTGGTCTCAGGGCAGACGCTGTCTGAGGGCAGGTGAATCTCTCCTGCTCTCCAGGCAGAAGTTGTTTGAGGGCAGGTGAATCCCTCCTGGTCTCAGGGCAGAAGTTGTCTGAGGGCAGGTGAATCTCTCCTGGTCTCAGGGCAGAAGTTGTCTGAGGGCAGGTGAATCTCTCCTGGTCTCAGGGCAGAAGTTGATTTGTAGGATTTTCCTCATGTTTGTCTAGTCTCATCTGGTCCCAGGGCAGAGACCATTGTTTCCCACAATTTTGTCTGAGGGCAGGTGAATCCATCCTGGTCTCAGGGCAGAAGTCCTATTTTTCTGGTCTCAGGGCAAAGTAGTTGGACAAAAGGGAGTCAACTGACTCTTCTGGTCTCAGGGCAGAAGCTGTCTGAGGGCAGGTGAATCTCTCCTGGTCTCAGGGCAGAGACCATTGTTTCCCACAATTTTGTCTGAGGGCAGGTGAATCCCTCCTGGTCTCAGGGCAGAAGTCCTATTTTTCTGTTCTCAGGGCAAAGTAGTTGGACAAAAGGGAGTCAACTGACTCTTCTGGTCTCAGGGCAGAAGTTGTCTGAGGGCAGGTGAATCTCTCCTGGTCTCAGGCCAGAAGTTGTCTGAGGGCAGGTGAATCTCTCCTGGTCTCAGGGCAGAAGTTGATTTGTAGGATTTTCCTCATGGTTGTTTAGTCTCATCTGGTCACAGGGCAGAGACCGTTGTTTCCCACAATTTTGTCTGAGGGCAGGTGAATCCCTCCTGGTCTCAGGGCAGAAGTCCTATTTTTCTGGTCTCAGGGCAGAAGTCCTATTTTTCTGTTCTCAGGGCAAAGTAGTTGGACAAAAGGGAGTCAACTGTCTCTTCTGGTCTCAGGGCAGAAGCTGTCTGAGGGCAGGTGAATCTCTCCTGCTCTCCAGGCAGAAGTTGTTTGAGGGCAGGTGAATCCCTCCTGGTCTCAGGGCAGAAGTTGTCTGAGGGCAGGTGAATCTCTCCTGGTCTCAGGGCAGAAGTTGTCTGAGGGCAGGTGAATCTCTCCTGGTCTCAGGGCAGAAGTTGATTTGTAGGATTTTCCTCATGTTTGTCTAGTCTCATCTGGTCCCAGGGCAGAGACCATTGTTTCCCACAATTTTGTCTGAGGGCAGGTGAATCCATCCTGGTCTCAGGGCAGAAGTCCTATTTTTCTGGTCTCAGGGCAAAGTAGTTGGACAAAAGGGAGTCAACTGACTCTTCTGGTCTCAGGGCAGAAGCTGTCTGAGGGCAGGTGAATCTCTCCTGGTCTCAGGGCAGAAGTTGATTTGTAGGATTTTCCTCATGGTTGTTTAGTCTCATCTGGTCCCAGGGCAGAGACCATTGTTTCCCACAATTTTGTCTGAGGGCAGGTGAATCCCTCCTGGTCTCAGGGCAGAAGTCCTATTTTTCTGTTCTCAGGGCAAAGTAGTTGGACAAAAGGGAGTCAACTGTCTCTTCTGGTCTCAGGGCAGAAGTTGTCTGAGGGCAGGTGAATCTCTCCTGCTCTCAGGGCAGAAGTTGTCTGAGGGCAGGTGAATCTCTCCTGGTCTCAGGGCAGAAGTTGTCTGAGGGCAGGTGAATCCCTCCTGGTCTCAGGGCAGAAGTTGTCTGAGGGCAGGTGAATCTCTCCTGGTCTCAGGGCAGAAGTTGTCTGAGGGCAGGTGAATCTCTCCTGGTCTCAGGGCAGAAGTCCTATTTTTCTGTTCTCAGGGCAAAGTAGTTGGACAAAAGGGAGTCAACTGACTCTTCTGGTCTCAGGGCAGAAGCTGTCTGAGGGCAGGTGAATCTCTCCTGGTCTCAGGGCAGAGACCATTGTTTCCCACAATTTTGTCTGAGGGCAGGTGAATCCCTCCTGGTCTCAGGGCAGAAGTCCTATTTTTCTGTTCTCAGGGCAAAGTAGTTGGACAAAAGGGAGTCAACCGACTCTTCTGGTCTCAGGGCAGAAGTTGTCTGAGGGCAGGTGAATCTCTCCTGGTCTCAGGGCAGAAGTTGTCTGAGGGCTGGTGAATCCCTCCTGGTCTCAGGGCAGAAGTTGATTTGTAGGATTTTCCTCATGTTTGTTTAGTCTCATCTGGTCCCAGGGCAGAGACCATTGTTTTCCACAATTTTGTCTGAGGGCAGGTGAATCCCTCCTGGTCTCAGGGCAGAAGTCCTATTTTTCTGGTCTCAGGGCAGAAGTTGCCTGAGGTCAGGTGAATCTCTCCTGGTCTCAGGGCAGAAGTTGTCTGAGGGCAGGTGAATTGCTCCTGGTCTCAGGGCAGAAGTTGTCTGAGGGCAGGTGAATACCTCCTGGTCTCAGGGCAGAAGTCCTATTTTTCTGTTCTCAGGGCAAAGTAGTTGGACAAAAGGGAGTCAACTGTCTCCTCTGGTCTCAGGGCAGAAGTTGTCTGAGGGCAGGTGAATCCCTCCTGGTCTCAGAGCAGAAGTTGTCTGAGGGCAGGTGAATCCCTCCTGGTCTCAGGGCAGAAGTCCTATTTTTCTGGTTTCAGGGCAGAAGTCCTATTTTTCTGTTCTCAGGGCAAAGTAGTTGGACAAAAGGGAGTCAACTGACTCTTCTGGTCTCAGGGCAGAAGCTGTTTGAGGGCAGGTGAATCTCTCCTGGTGTCAGGGCAGAGACCACTGTTTCCCACAATTTTGTCTGAGGGCAGGTGAATCCCTCCTGGTCTCAGGGCAGAAGTCCTATTTTTCTGGTCTCAGGGCAGAAGTCCTATTTTTCTGTTCTCAGGGCAAAGTAGTTGGACAAAAGGGAGTCAACTGACTCTTCTGGTCTCAGGGCAGAAGCTGTCTGAGGGCAGGTGAATCTCTCCTGGTCTCAGGGCAGAAGTTGTCTGAGGGCAGGTGAATCCCTCCTGGTCTCAGGGCAGAAGTTGTCTGAGGGCAGGTGAATCTCTCCTGGTCTCAGGGCAGAAGTTGTCTGAGGGCAGGTGAATCTCTCCTGGTCTCAGGGCAGAAGTTGTCTGAGGGCAGGTGAATCTCTCCTGGTCTCAGGGCAGAAGTTGATTTGTAGGATTTTCCTCATGTTTGTTTAGTCTCATCTGGTCCCAGGGCAGAGACCATTGTTTTCCACAATTTTGTCTGAGGGCAGGTGAATCCCTCCTGGTCTCAGGGCAGAAGTCCTATTTTTCTGGTCTCAGGGCAGAAGTTGTCTGAGGTCAGGTGAATCTCTCCTGGTCTCAGGGCAGAAGTTGTCTGAGGGCAGGTGAATCTCTCCTGGTCTCAGGGCAGAAGTTGTCTGAGGGCAGGTGAATCTCTCCTGGTCTCAGGGCAGAAGTTGATTTGTAGGATTTTCCTCATGTTTGTTTAGTCTCATCTGGTCCCAGGGCAGAGACCATTGTTTTCCACAATTTTGTCTGAGGGCAGGTGAATCCCTCCTGGTCTCAGGGCAGAAGTCCTATTTTTCTGGTCTCAGGGCAGAAGTTGTCTGAGGTCAGGTGAATCTCTCCTGGTCTCAGGGCAGAAGTTGTCTGAGGGCAGGTGAATCGCTCCTGGTCTCAGGGCAGAAGTTGTCTGAGGGCAGGTGAATACCTCCTGGTCTCAGGGCAGAAGTCCTATTTTTCTGTTCTCAGGGCAAAGTAGTTGGACAAAAGGGAGTCAACTGTCTCCTCTGGTCTCAGGGCAGAAGTTGTCTGAGGGCAGGTGAATCTCTCCTGGTCTCAGAGCAGAAGTTGTCTGAGGGCAGGTGAATCCCTCCTGGTCTCAGGGCAGAAGTCCTATTTTTCTGGTTTCAGGGCAGAAGTCCTATTTTTCTGTTCTCAGGGCAAAGTAGTTGGACAAAAGGGAGTCAACTGACTCTTCTGGTCTCAGGGCAGAAGCTGTCTGAGGGCAGGTGAATCTCTCCTGGTCTCAGGGCAGAGACCATTGTTTTCCACAATTTTGTCTGAGGGCAGGTGAATCCCTCCTGGCCTCAGGGCAGAAGTCCTATTTTTCTGGTCTCAGGGCAGAAGTCCTATTTTTCTGTTCTCAGGGCAAAGTAGTTGGACAAAAGGGAGTCAACTGTCTCTTCTGGTCTCAGGGCAGAAGTTGTCTGAGGGCAGGTGAATCTCTCCTGCTCTCAGGGCAGAAGTTGTCTGAGGGCAGGTGAATCTCTCCTGGTCTCAGGGCAGAAGTTGTCTGAGGGCAGGTGAATCCCTCCTGGTCTCAGGGCAGAAGTTGTCTGAGGGCAGGTGAATCTCTCCTGGTCTCAGGGCAGAAGTTGTCTGAGGGCAGGTGAATCTCTCCTGGTCTCAGGGCAGAAGTCCTATTTTTCTGTTCTCAGGGCAAAGTAGTTGGACAAAAGGGAGTCAACTGACTCTTCTGGTCTCAGGGCAGAAGCTGTCTGAGGGCAGGTGAATCTCTCCTGGTCTCAGGGCAGAGACCATTGTTTCCCACAATTTTGTCTGAGGGCAGGTGAATCCCTCCTGGTCTCAGGGCAGAAGTCCTATTTTTCTGTTCTCAGGGCAAAGTAGTTGGACAAAAGGGAGTCAACTGACTCTTCTGGTCTCAGGGCAGAAGTTGTCTGAGGGCAGGTGAATCTCTCCTGGTCTCAGGGCAGAAGTTGTCTGAGGGCAGGTGAATCTCTCCTGGTCTCAGGGCAGAAGTCCTATTTTTCTGTTCTCAGGGCAAAGTAGTTGGACAAAAGGGAGTCAACTGACTCTTCTGGTCTCAGGGCAGAAGCTGTCTGAGGGCAGGTGAATCTCTCCTGGTCTCAGGGCAGAGACCATTGTTTCCCACAATTTTGTCTGAGGGCAGGTGAATCCCTCCTGGTCTCAGGGCAGAAGTCCTATTTTTCTGTTCTCAGGGCAAAGTAGTTGGACAAAAGGGAGTCAACTGACTCTTCTGGTCTCAGGGCAGAAGTTGTCTGAGGGCAGGTGAATCTCTCCTGGTCTCAGGGCAGAAGTTGTCTGAGGGCTGGTGAATCCCTCCTGGTCTCAGGGCAGAAGTTGATTTGTAGGATTTTCCTCATGTTTGTTTAGTCTCATCTGGTCCCAGGGCAGAGACCATTGTTTTCCACAATTTTGTCTGAGGGCAGGTGAATCCCTCCTGGTCTCAGGGCAGAAGTCCTATTTTTCTGGTCTCAGGGCAGAAGTTGCCTGAGGTCAGTTGAATCTCTCCTGGTCTCAGGGCAGAAGTTGTCTGAGGGCAGGTGAATTGCTCCTGGTCTCAGGGCAGAAGTTGTCTGAGGGCAGGTGAATACCTCCTGGTCTCAGGGCAGAAGTCCTATTTTTCTGTTCTCAGGGCAAAGTAGTTGGACAAAAGGGAGTCAACTGTCTCCTCTGGTCTCAGGGCAGAAGTTGTCTGAGGGCAGGTGAATCCCTCCTGGTCTCAGAGCAGAAGTTGTCTGAGGGCAGGTGAATCCCTCCTGGTCTCAGGGCAGAAGTCCTATTTTTCTGGTTTCAGGGCAGAAGTCCTATTTTTCTGTTCTCAGGGCAAAGTAGTTGGACAAAAGGGAGTCAACTGACTCTTCTGGTCTCAGGGCAGAAGCTGTTTGAGGGCAGGTGAATCTCTCCTGGTGTCAGGGCAGAGACCATTGTTTCCCACAATTTTGTCTGAGGGCAGGTGAATCCCTCCTGGTCTCAGGGCAGAAGTCCTATTTTTCTGGTCTCAGGGCAGAAGTCCTATTTTTCTGTTCTCAGGGCAAAGTAGTTGGACAAAAGGGAGTCAACTGACTCTTCTGGTCTCAGGGCAGAAGCTGTCTGAGGGCAGGTGAATCTCTCCTGGTCTCAGGGCAGAAGTTGTCTGAGGGCAGGTGAATCCCTCCTGGTCTCAGGGCAGAAGTTGTCTGAGGGCAGGTGAATCTCTCCTGGTCTCAGGGCAGAAGTTGTCTGAGGGCAGGTGAATCTCTCCTGGTCTCAGGGCAGAAGTTGTCTGAGGGCAGGTGAATCTCTCCTGGTCTCAGGGCAGAAGTTGATTTGTAGGATTTTCCTCATGTTTGTTTAGTCTCATCTGGTCCCAGGGCAGAGACCATTGTTTTCCACAATTTTGTCTGAGGGCAGGTGAATCCCTCCTGGTCTCAGGGCAGAAGTCCTATTTTTCTGGTCTCAGGGCAGAAGTTGTCTGAGGTCAGGTGAATCTCTCCTGGTCTCAGGGCAGAAGTTGTCTGAGGGCAGGTGAATCTCTCCTGGTCTCAGGGCAGAAGTTGTCTGAGGGCAGGTGAATCTCTCCTGGTCTCAGGGCAGAAGTTGATTTGTAGGATTTTCCTCATGTTTGTTTAGTCTCATCTGGTCCCAGGGCAGAGACCATTGTTTTCCACAATTTTGTCTGAGGGCAGGTGAATCCCTCCTGGTCTCAGGGCAGAAGTCCTATTTTTCTGGTCTCAGGGCAGAAGTTGTCTGAGGTCAGGTGAATCTCTCCTGGTCTCAGGGCAGAAGTTGTCTGAGGGCAGGTGAATCGCTCCTGGTCTCAGGGCAGAAGTTGTCTGAGGGCAGGTGAATACCTCCTGGTCTCAGGGCAGAAGTCCTATTTTTCTGTTCTCAGGGCAAAGTAGTTGGACAAAAGGGAGTCAACTGTCTCCTCTGGTCTCAGGGCAGAAGTTGTCTGAGGGCAGGTGAATCTCTCCTGGTCTCAGAGCAGAAGTTGTCTGAGGGCAGGTGAATCCCTCCTGGTCTCAGGGCAGAAGTCCTATTTTTCTGGTTTCAGGGCAGAAGTCCTATTTTTCTGTTCTCAGGGCAAAGTAGTTGGACAAAAGGGAGTCAACTGACTCTTCTGGTCTCAGGGCAGAAGCTGTCTGAGGGCAGGTGAATCTCTCCTGGTCTCAGGGCAGAGACCATTGTTTTCCACAATTTTGTCTGAGGGCAGGTGAATCCCTCCTGGCCTCAGGGCAGAAGTCCTATTTTTCTGGTCTCAGGGCAGAAGTCCTATTTTTATGTTCTCAGGGCAAAGTAGTTGGACAAAAGGGAGTCAACTGTCTCTTCTGGTCTCAGGGCAGAAGTTGTCTGAGGGCAGGTGAATCTCTCCTGGTCTCAGGGCAGAAGTCCTATTTTTCTGGTCTCAGGGCAAAGTAGTTGGACAAAAGGGAGTCAACTGACTCTTCTGGTCTCAGGGCAGAAGCTGTCTGAGGGCAGGTGAATCTCTCCTGGTCTCAGGGCAGAAGTTGATTTGTAGGATTTTCCTCATGGTTGTTTAGTCTCATCTGGTCCCAGGGCAGAGACCATTGTTTCCCACAATTTTGTCTGAGGGCAGGTGAATCCCTCCTGGTCTCAGGGCAGAAGTCCTATTTTTCTGTTCTCAGGGCAAAGTAGTTGGACAAAAGGGAGTCAACTGTCTCTTCTGGTCTCAGGGCAGAAGTTGTCTGAGGGCAGGTGAATCTCTCCTGCTCTCAGGGCAGAAGTTGTCTGAGGGCAGGTGAATCTCTCCTGGTCTCAGGGCAGAAGTTGTCTGAGGGCAGGTGAATCCCTCCTGGTCTCAGGGCAGAAGTTGTCTGAGGGCAGGTGAATCTCTCCTGGTCTCAGGGCAGAAGTTGTCTGAGGGCAGGTGAATCTCTCCTGGTCTCAGGGCAGAAGTCCTATTTTTCTGTTCTCAGGGCAAAGTAGTTGGACAAAAGGGAGTCAACTGACTCTTCTGGTCTCAGGGCAGAAGCTGTCTGAGGGCAGGTGAATCTCTCCTGGTCTCAGGGCAGAGACCATTGTTTCCCACAATTTTGTCTGAGGGCAGGTGAATCCCTCCTGGTCTCAGGGCAGAAGTCCTATTTTTCTGTTCTCAGGGCAAAGTAGTTGGACAAAAGGGAGTCAACTGACTCTTCTGGTCTCAGGGCAGAAGTTGTCTGAGGGCAGGTGAATCTCTCCTGGTGTCAGGGCAGAAGTTGTCTGAGGGCTGGTGAATCCCTCCTGGTCTCAGGGCAGAAGTTGATTTGTAGGATTTTCCTCATGTTTGTTTAGTCTCATCTGGTCCCAGGGCAGAGACCATTGTTTTCCACAATTTTGTCTGAGGGCAGGTGAATCCCTCCTGGTCTCAGGGCAGAAGTCCTATTTTTCTGGTCTCAGGGCAGAAGTTGTCTGAGGTCAGGTGAATCTCTCCTGGTCTCAGGGCAGAAGTTGTCTGAGGGCAGGTGAATTGCTCCTGGTCTCAGGGCAGAAGTTGTCTGAGGGCAGGTGAATACCTCCTGGTCTCAGGGCAGAAGTCCTATTTTTCTGTTCTCAGGGCAAAGTAGTTGGACAAAAGGGAGTCAACTGTCTCCTCTGGTCTCAGGGCAGAAGTTGTCTGAGGGCAGGTGAATCCCTCCTGGTCTCAGAGCAGAAGTTGTCTGAGGGCAGGTGAATCCCTCCTGGTCTCAGGGCAGAAGTCCTATTTTTCTGGTTTCAGGGCAGAAGTCCTATTTTTCTGTTCTCAGGGCAAAGTAGTTGGACAAAAGGGAGTCAACTGACTCTTCTGGTCTCAGGGCAGAAGCTGTCTGAGGGCAGGTGAATCTCTCCTGGTGTCAGGGCAGAGACCATTGTTTCCCACAATTTTGTCTGAGGGCAGGTGAATCCCTCCTGGTCTCAGGGCAGAAGTCCTATTTTTCTGGTCTCAGGGCAGAAGTCCTATTTTTCTGTTCTCAGGGCAAAGTAGTTGGACAAAAGGGAGTCAACTGACTCTTCTGGTCTCAGGGCAGAAGCTGTCTGAGGGCAGGTGAATCTCTCCTGGTCTCAGGGCAGAAGTTGTCTGAGGGCAGGTGAATCCCTCCTGGTCTCAGGGCAGAAGTTGTCTGAGGGCAGGTGAATCTCTCCTGGTCTCAGGGCAGAAGTTGTCTGAGGGCAGGTGAATCTCTCCTGGTCTCAGGGCAGAAGTTGATTTGTAGGATTTTCCTCATGTTTGTTTAGTCTCATCTGGTCCCAGGGCAGAGACCATTGTTTTCCACAATTTTGTCTGAGGGCAGGTGAATCCCTCCTGGTCTCAGGGTAGAAGTCCTATTTTTCTGGTCTCAGGGCAGAAGTTGTCTGAGGTCAGGTGAATCTCTCCTGGTCTCAGGGCAGAAGTTGTCTGAGGGCAGGTGAATCGCTCCTGGTCTCAGGGCAGAAGTTGTCTGAGGGCAGGTGAATACCTCCTGGTCTCAGGGCAGAAGTCCTATTTTTCTGTTCTCAGGGCAAAGTAGTTGGACAAAAGGGAGTCAACTGTCTCCTCTGGTCTCAGGGCAGAAGTTGTCTGAGGGCAGGTGAATCTCTCCTGGTCTCAGAGCAGAAGTTGTCTGAGGGCAGGTGAATCCCTCCTGGTCTCAGGGCAGAAGTCCTATTTTTCTGGTTTCAGGGCAGAAGTCCTATTTTTCTGTTCTCAGGGCAAAGTAGTTGGACAAAAGGGAGTCAACTGACTCTTCTGGTCTCAGGGCAGAAGCTGTCTGAGGGCAGGTGAATCTCTCCTGGTCTCAGGGCAGAGACCATTGTTTTCCACAATTTTGTCTGAGGGCAGGTGAATCCCTCCTGGCCTCAGGGCAGAAGTCCTATTTTTCTGGTCTCAGGGCAGAAGTCCTATTTTTATGTTCTCAGGGCAAAGTAGTTGGACAAAAGGGAGTCAACTGTCTCTTCTGGTCTCAGGGCAGAAGTTGTCTGAGGGCAGGTGAATCTCTCCTGGTCTCAGGGCAGAAGTCCTATTTTTCTGTTCTCAGGGCAAAGTAGTTGGACAAAAGGGAGTCAACTGACTCTTCTGGTCTCAGGGCAGAAGCTGTCTGAGGGCAGGTGAATCTCTCCTGGTCTCAGGGCAGAGACCATTGTTTTCCACAATTTTGTCTGAGGGCAGGTGAATCCCTCCTGGCCTCAGGGCAGAAGTCCTATTTTTCTGGTCTCAGGGCAGAAGTCCTATTTTTATGTTCTCAGGGCAAAGTAGTTGGACAAAAGGGAGTCAACTGACTCTTCTGGTCTCAGGGCAGAAGCTGTCTGAGGGCAGGTGAATCTCTCCTGGTCTCAGGGCAGAGACCATTGTTTCCCACAATTTTGTCTGAGGGCAGGTGAATCCCTCCTGGTCTCAGAGCAGAAGTCCTATTTTTCTGTTCTCAAGGCAAAGTAGTTGGACAAAAGGGAGTCAACTGACTCTTCTGGTCTCAGGGCAGAAGTTGTCTGAGGGCAGGTGAATCTCTCCTGGTCTCAGGGCAGAAGTTGTCTGAGGGCTGGTGAATCCCTCCTGGTCTCAGGGCAGAAGTTGATTTGTAGGATTTTCCTCATGGTTGTTTAGTCTCATCTGGTCCCAAGGCAGAGACCATTGTTTTCCACAATTTTGTCTGAGGGCAGGTGAATCCCTCCTGGTCTCAGGGCAGAAGTCCTATTTTTCTGGTCTCAGGGCAGAAGTTGTCTGAGGTCAGGTGAATCTCTCCTGGTCTCAGGGCAGAAGTTGTCTGAGGGCAGGTGAATACCTCCTGGTCTCAGGGCAGAAGTCCTATTTTTCTGTTCTCAGGGCAAAGTACTTGGACAAAAGGGAGTCAACTGTCTCCTCTGGTCTCAGGGCAGAAGTTGTCTGAGGGCAGGTGAATCCCTCCTGGTCTCAGAGCAGAAGTTGTCTGAGGGCAGGTGAATCTCTCCTGGTCTCAGGGCAGAAGTTGTCTGAGGGCAGGTGAATCTCTCCTGGTCTCAGGGCAGAAGTTGATTTGTAGGATTTTCCTCATGTTTGTCTAGTCTCATCTGGTCCCAGGGCAGAGACCATTGTTTCCCACAATTTTGTCTGAGGGCAGGTGAATCCCTCCTGGTCTCAGGGCAGAAGTCCTATTTTTCTGGTCTCAGGGCAGAAGTCCTATTTTTCTGTTCTCAGGGCAAAGTAGTTGGACAAAAGGGAGTCAACTGACTCTTCTGGTCTCAGGGCAGAAGCTGTCTGAGGGCAGGTGAATCTCTCCTGGTCTCAGGGCAGAAGTTGTCTGAGGGCAGGTGAGGCCCTCCTGGTCTCAGGGCAGAAGTTGTCTGAGGGCAGGTGAATCTCTCCTGGTCTCAGGGCAGAAGCTGTCTGAGGGCAGTTGAATCTCTCCTGGTCTCAGGGCAGAAGTTGTCTGAGGGCAGGTGAATCTCTCCTGGTCTCAGGGCAGAAGTTGTCTGAGGGCAGGTGAATCCCTCCTGGTCTCAGGGCAGAAGTTGTCTGAGGGCAGGTGAATCACTCCTGGTCTCAGGGCAGAAGTTGTCTGAGGGCAGGTGAATCTCTCCTGGTCTCAGGGCAGAAGTTGATTTGTAGGATTTTCATCATGTTTGTCTAGTCTCATCTGGTCCCAGGGCAGAGACCATTGTTTCCCACAATTTTGTCTGAGGGCAGGTGAATCCCTCCTGGTCTCAGGGCAGAAGTCCTATTTTTCTGGTCTCAGGGCAGAAGTCCTATTTTTCTGTTCTCAGGGCAAAGTAGTTGGACAAAAGGGAGTCAACTGACTCTTCTGGTCTCAGGGCAGAAGCTGTCTGAGGGCAGGTGAATCCCTCCTGGTCTCAGGGCAGAAGTTGTCTGAGGGCAGGTGAATCTCTCCTGGTCTCAGGGCAGAAGTTGTCTGAGGGCAGGTGAATCTCTCCTGGTCTCAGGGCAGAAGTTGATTTGTAGGATTTTCATCATGTTTGTCTAGTCTCATCTGGTCCCAGGGCAGAGACCATTGTTTCCCACAATTTTGTCTGAGGGCAGGTGAATACATCCTGGTCTCAGGGCAGAAGTCCTATTTTTCTGTTCTCAGGGCAAAGTGGTTGGACAAAAGGGAGTCAACTGTCTCTTCTGGTCTCAGGGCAGAAGTTGTCTGAGGGCAGGTGAATCCCTCCTGGTCTCAGGGCAGAAGTTGTCTGAGGGCAGGTGAATCACTCCTGGTCTCAGGGCAGAAGTTGTCTGAGGGCAGGTGAATCTCTCCTGGTCTCAGGGCAGAAGTTGTCTGAGGGCAGGTGAATCTCTCCTGGTCTCAGGGCAGAAGTTGATTTGTAGGATTTTCATCATGTTTGTCTAGTCTCATCTGGTCCCAGGGCAGAGACCATTGTTTCCCACAATTTTGTCTGAGGGCAGGTGAATCCATCCTGGTCTCAGGGCAGAAGTCCTATTTTTCTGTTCTCAGGGCAAAGTGGTTGGACAAAAGGGAGTCAACTGTCTCTTCTGGTCTCAGGGCAGAAGTTGTCTGAGGGCAGGTGAATCCCTCCTGGTCTCAGGGCAGAAGTTGTCTGAGGGCAGGTGAATCTCTCCTGGTCTCAGGGCAGAAGTTGTCTGAGGGCAGGTGAATCGCTCCTGGTCTCAGGGCAGAAGTTGTCTGAGGGCAGGTGAATCGCTCCTGGTCTCAGGGCAGAAGTTGTCTGAGGGCAGGTGAATGCCTCCTGGTCTCAGGGCAGAAGTTGATTTGTAGGATTTTCATCATGTTTGTCTAGTCTCATCTGGTCCCAGGGCAGAGACCATTGTTTCCCACAATTTTGTCTGAGGGCAGGTGAATCCATCCTGGTCTCAGGGCAGAAGTCCTATTTTTCTGTTCTCAGGGCAAAGTGGTTGGACAAAAGGGAGTCAACTGTCTCTTCTGGTCTCAGGGCAGAAGTTGTCTGAGGGCAGGTGAATCCCTCCTGGTCTCAGGGCAGAAGTTGTCTGAGGGCAGGTGAATCTCTCCTGGTCTCAGGGCAGAAGTTGTCTGAGGGCAGGTGAATCGCTCCTGGTCTCAGGGCAGAAGTTGTCTGAGGGCAGGTGAATCGCTCCTGGTCTCAGGGCAGAAGTTGTCTGAGGGCAGGTGAATACCTCCTGGTCTCAGGGCAGAAGTCCTATTTTTCTGTTCTCAGGGCAAAGTAGTTGGACAAAAGGGAGTCAACTGACTCTTCTGGTCTCAGGGCAGAAGCTGTCTGATGGCAGGTGAATCTCTCCAGGTCTCAGGGCAGAAGCTGTCTGAGGGCAGTTGAATCTCTCCTGGTCTCAGGGCAGAAGTTGTCTGAGGGCAGGTGAATCTCTCCTGGTCTCAGGGCAGAAGTTGTCTGAGGGCAGGTGAATCGCTCCTGGTCTCAGGGCAGAAGTTGTCTGAGGGCAGGTGAATACCTCCTGGTCTCAGGGCAGAAGTCCTATTTTTCTGTTCTCAGGGCAAAGTAGTTGGACAAAAGGGAGTCAACTGACTCTTCTGGTCTCAGGGCAGAAGTTGTCTGAGGGCAGGTGAATCTCTCCTGGTCTCAGGGCAGAAGCTGTCTGAGGGCAGTTGAATCTCTCCTGGTCTCAGGGCAGAAGTTGTCTGAGGGCAGGTGAATCTCTCCTGGTCTCAGGGCAGAAGTTGTCTGAGGGCAGGTGAATCGCTCCTGGTCTCAGGGCAGAAGTTGTCTGAGGGCAGGTGAATACCTCCTGGTCTCAAGGCAGAAGTCCTATTTTTCTGTTCTCAGGGCAAAGTAGTTGGACAAAAGGGAGTCAACTGACTCTTCTGGTCTCAGGGCAGAAGTTGTCTGAGGGCAGGTGAATCTCTCCTGGTCTCAGGGCAGAAGTTGTCTGAGGGCTGGTGAATCCCTCCTGGTCTCAGGGCAGAAGTTGATTTGTAGGATTTTCCTCATGTTTGTTTAGTCTCATCTGGTCCCAGGGCAGAGACCATTGTTTTCCACAATTTTGTCTGAGGGCAGGTGAATCCCTCCTGGTCTCAGGGCAGAAGTCCTATTTTTCTGGTCTCAGGGCAGAAGTTGTCTGAGGTCAGGTGAATCTCTCCTGGTCTCAGGGCAGAAGTTGTCTGAGGGCAGGTGAATCGCTCCTGGTCTCAGGGCAGAAGTTGTCTGAGGGCAGGTGAATACCTCCTGGTCTCAGGGCAGAAGTCCTATTTTTCTGTTCTCAGGGCAAAGTAGTTGGACAAAAGGGAGTCAACTGTCTCCTCTGGTCTCAGGGCAGAAGTTGTCTGAGGGCAGGTGAATCCCTCCTGGTCTCAGAGCAGAAGTTGTCTGAGGGCAGGTGAATCCCTCCTGGTCTCAGGGCAGAAGTCCTATTTTTCTGTTCTCAGGGCAAAGTAGTTGGACAAAAGGGAGTCAACTGACTCTTCTGGTCTCAGGGCAGAAGCTGTCTGAGGGCAGGTGAATCTCTCCTGGTCTCAGGGCAGAGACCATTGTTTCCCACAATTTTGTCTGAGGGCAGGTGAATCCCTCCTGGTCTCAGGGCAGAAGTTCTATTTTTCTGGTCTCAGGGCAGAAGTTCTATTTTTCTGTTCTCAGGGCAAAGTAGTTGGACAAAAGGGAGTCAACTGACTCTTCTGGTCTCAGGGCAGAAGCTGTCTGAGGGCAGGTGAATCTCTCCTGGTCTCAGGGCAGAAGTTGTCTGAGGGCAGGTGAATCCCTCCTGGTCTCAGGGCAGAAGTTGTCTGAGGGCAGGTGAATCTCTCCTGGTCTCAGGGCAGAAGTTGTCTGAGGGCAGGTGAATCTCTCCTGGTCTCAGGGCAGAAGTTGATTTGTAGGATTTTCATCATGTGTGTCTAGTCTCATCTGGTCCCAGGGCAGAGACCATTGTTTCCCACAATTTTGTCTGAGGGCAGGTGAATCCATCCTGGTCTCAGGGCAGAAGTCCTATTTTTCTGTTCTCAGGGCAAAGTGGTTGGACAAAAGGGAGTCAACTGTCTCTTCTGGTCTCAGGGCAGAAGTTGTCTGAGGGCAGGTGAATCCCTCCTGGTCTCAGGGCAGAAGTTGTCTGAGGGCAGGTGAATCTCTCCTGGTCTCAGGGCAGAAGTTGTCTGAGGGCAGGTGAATCGCTCCTGGTCTCAGGGCAGAAGTTGTCTGAGGGCAGGTGAATCGCTCCTGGTCTCAGGGCAGAAGTCCTATTTTTCTGTTCTCAGGGCAAAGTAGTTGGACAAAAGGGAGTCAACTGACTCTTCTGGTCTCAGGGCAGAAGCTGTCTGAGGGCAGGTGAATCTCTCCTGGTCTCAGGGCAGAAGTTGTCTGAGGGCTGGTGAATCCCTCCTGGTCTCAGGGCAGAAGTTGATTTGTAGGATTTTCCTCATGTTTGTTTAGTCTCATCTGGTCCCAGGGCAGAGACCATTGTTTTCCACAATTTTGTCTGAGGGCAGGTGAATCCCTCCTGGTCTCAGGGCAGAAGTCCTATTTTTCTGGTCTCAGGGCAGAAGTTGTCTGAGGTCAGGTGAATCTCTCCTGGTCTCAGGGCAGAAGTTGTCTGAGGGCAGGTGAATCGCTCCTGGTCTCAGGGCAGAAGTTGTCTGAGGGCAGGTGAATACCTCCTGGTCTCAGGGCAGAAGTCCTATTTTTCTGTTCTCAGGGCAAAGTAGTTGGACAAAAGGGAGTCAACTGTCTCCTCTGGTCTCAGGGCAGAAGTTGTCTGAGGGCAGGTGAATCCCTCCTGGTCTCAGAGCAGAAGTTGTCTGAGGGCAGGTGAATCCCTCCTGGTCTCAGGGCAGAAGTCCTATTTTTCTGTTCTCAGGGCAAAGTAGTTGGACAAAAGGGAGTCAACTGACTCTTCTGGTCTCAGGGCAGAAGCTGTCTGAGGGCAGGTGAATCTCTCCTGGTCTCAGGGCAGAGACCATTGTTTCCCACAATTTTGTCTGAGGGCAGGTGAATCCCTCCTGGTCTCAGGGCAGAAGTTCTATTTTTCTGGTCTCAGGGCAGAAGTTCTATTTTTCTGTTCTCAGGGCAAAGTAGTTGGACAAAAGGGAGTCAACTGACTCTTCTGGTCTCAGGGCAGAAGCTGTCTGAGGGCAGGTGAATCTCTCCTGGTCTCAGGGCAGAAGTTGTCTGAGGGCAGGTGAATCCCTCCTGGTCTCAGGGCAGAAGTTGTCTGAGGGCAGGTGAATCTCTCCTGGTCTCAGGGCAGAAGTTGTCTGAGGGCAGGTGAATCTCTCCTGGTCTCAGGGCAGAAGTTGATTTGTAGGATTTTCATCATGTGTGTCTAGTCTCATCTGGTCCCAGGGCAGAGACCATTGTTTCCCACAATTTTGTCTGAGGGCAGGTGAATCCATCCTGGTCTCAGGGCAGAAGTCCTATTTTTCTGTTCTCAGGGCAAAGTGGTTGGACAAAAGGGAGTCAACTGTCTCTTCTGGTCTCAGGGCAGAAGTTGTCTGAGGGCAGGTGAATCCCTCCTGGTCTCAGGGCAGAAGTTGTCTGAGGGCAGGTGAATCTCTCCTGGTCTCAGGGCAGAAGTTGTCTGAGGGCAGGTGAATCGCTCCTGGTCTCAGGGCAGAAGTTGTCTGAGGGCAGGTGAATCGCTCCTGGTCTCAGGGCAGAAGTCCTATTTTTCTGTTCTCAGGGCAAAGTAGTTGGACAAAAGGGAGTCAACTGACTCTTCTGGTCTCAGGGCAGAAGCTGTCTGAGGGCAGGTGAATCTCTCCTGGTCTCAGGGCAGAAGCTGTCTGAGGGCAGGTGAATCTCTCCTGGTCTAAGGGCAGAAGTTGTCTGAGGGCAGGTGAATCCCTCCTGGTCTCAGGGCAGAAGTTGATTTGTAGGATTTTCCTCATGGTTGTTTAGTCTCATCTGGTCCCAGGGCAGAGACCATTGTTTTCCACAATTTTGTCTGAGGGCAGGTGAATCCCTCCTGGTCTCAGGGCAGAAGTCCTATTTTTCTGGTCTCAGGGCAGAAGTCCTATTTTTATGTTCTCAGGGCAAAGTAGTTGGACAAAAGGGAGTCAACTGTCTCTTCTGGTCTCAGGGCAGAAGTTGTCTGAGGGCAGGTGAATCGCTCCTGGTCTCAGGGCAGAAGTTGTCTGAGGGCAGGTGAATCGCTCCTGGTCTCAGGGCAGAAGTTGTCTGAGGGCAGGTGAATACCTCCTGGTCTCAGGGCAGAAGTCCTATTTTTCTGTTCTCAGGGCAAAGTAGTTGGACAAAAGGGAGTCAACAGTCTCCTCTGGTCTCAGGGCAGAAGTTGTCTGAGGGCAGGTGAATCACTCCTGGTCTCAGGGCAGAAGTTGTCTGAGGGCAGGTGAATCTCTCCTGGTCTCAGGGCAGAAGTTGTCTGAGGGCAGGTGAATCTCTCCTGGTCTCAGGGCAGAAGTTGATTTGTAGGATTTTCATCATGTTTGTCTAGTCTCATCTGGTCCCAGGGCAGAGACCATTGTTTCCCACAATTTTGTGTGAGGGCAGGTGAATCCATCCTGGTCTCAGGGCAGAAGTCCTATTTTTCTGTTCTCAGGGCAAAGTGGTTGGACAAAAGGGAGTCAACTGTCTCTTCTGGTCTCAGGGCAGAAGTTGTCTGAGGGCAGGTGAATCCCTCCTGGTCTCAGGGCAGAAGTTGTCTGAGGGCAGGTGAATCTCTCCTGGTCTCAGGGCAGAAGTTGTCTGAGGGCAGGTGAATCGCTCCTGGTCTCAGGGCAGAAGTTGTCTGAGGGCAGGTGAATCGCTCCTGGTCTCAGGGCAGAAGTTGTCTGAGGGCAGGTGAATGCCTCCTGGTCTCAGGGCAGAAGTTGATTTGTAGGATTTTCATCATGTTTGTCTAGTCTCATCTGGTCCCAGGGCAGAGACCATTGTTTCCCACAATTTTGTCTGAGGGCAGGTGAATCCATCCTGGTCTCAGGGCAGAAGTCCTATTTTTCTGTTCTCAGGGCAAAGTGGTTGGACAAAAGGGAGTCAACTGTCTCTTCTGGTCTCAGGGCAGAAGTTGTCTGAGGGCAGGTGAATCCCTCCTGGTCTCAGGGCAGAAGTTGTCTGAGGGCAGGTGAATCTCTCCTGGTCTCAGGGCAGAAGTTGTCTGAGGGCAGGTGAATCGCTCCTGGTCTCAGGGCAGAAGTTGTCTGAGGGCAGGTGAATCTCTCCTGGTCTCAGGGCAGAAGTTGTCTGAGGGCAGGTGAATACCTCCTGGTCTCAGGGCAGAAGTCCTATTTTTCTGTTCTCAGGGCAAAGTAGTTGGACAAAAGGGAGTCAACTGACTCTTCTGGTCTCAGGGCAGAAGCTGTCTGAGGGCAGGTGAATCTCTCCTGGTCTCAGGGCAGAAGCTGTCTGAGGGCAGGTGAATCTCTCCTGGTCTAAGGGCAGAAGTTGTCTGAGGGTTGGTGAATCCCTCCTGGTCTCAGGGCAGAAGTTGATTTGTAGGATTTTCCTCATGGTTGTTTAGTCTCATCTGGTCCCAGGGCAGAGACCATTGTTTTCCACAATTTTGTCTGAGGGCAGGTGAATCCCTCCTGGTCTCAGGGCAGAAGTCCTATTTTTCTGGTCTCAGGGCAGAAGTTGTCTGAGGTCAGGTGAATCTCTCCTGGTCTCAGGGCAGAAGTTGTCTGAGGGCAGGTGAATCGCTCCTGGTCTCAGGGCAGAAGTTGTCTGAGGGCAGGTGAATACCTCCTGGTCTCAGGGCAGAAGTCCTATTTTTCTGTTCTCAGGGCAAAGTAGTTGGACAAAAGGGAGTCAACTGTCTCCTCTGGTCTCAGGGCAGAAGTTGTCTGAGGGCAGGTGAATCCCTCCTGGTCTCAGGGCAGAAGTTGTCTGAGGGCAGGTGAATCTCTCCTGGTCTAAGGGCAGAAGTTGTCTGAGGGCAGGTGAATCCCTCCTGGTCTCAGGGCAGAAGTTGATTTGTAGGATTTTCCTCATGGTTGTTTAGTCTCATCTGGTCCCAGGGCAGAGACCATTGTTTTCCACAATTTTGTCTGAGGGCAGGTGAATCCCTCCTGGTCTCAGGGCAGAAGTCCTATTTTTCTGGTCTCAGGGCAGAAGTTGTCTGAGGTCAGGTGAATCTCTCCTGGTCTCAGGGCAGAAGTTGTCTGAGGGCAGGTGAATCGCTCCTGGTCTCAGGGCAGAAGTTGTCTGAGGGCAGGTGAATATCTCCTGGTCTCAGGGCAGAAGTCCTATTTTTCTGTTCTCAGGGCAAAGTAGTTGGACAAAAGGGAGTCAACTGTCTCCTCTGGTCTCAGGGCAGAAGTTGTCTGAGGGCAGGTGAATCCCTCCTGGTCTCAGGGCAGAAGTCCTATTTTTCTGGTTTCAGGGCAGAAGTCCTATTTTTCTGTTCTCAGGGCAAAGTAGTTGGACAAAAGGGAGTCAACTGACTCTTCTGGTCTCAGGGCAGAAGCTGTCTGAGGGCAGGTGAATCTCTCCTGGTCTCAGGGCAGAGACCATTGTTTTCCACAATTTTGTCTGAGGGCAGGTGAATCCCTCCTGGCCTCAGGGCAGAAGTCCTATTTTTCTGGTCTCAGGGCAGAAGTCCTATTTTTATGTTCTCAGGGCAAAGTAGTTGGACAAAAGGGAGTCAACTGTCTCTTCTGGTCTCAGGGCAGAAGTTGTCTGAGGGCAGGTGAATCTCTCCTGGTCTCAGGGCAGAAGTCCTATTTTTCTGTTCTCAGGGCAAAGTAGTTGGACAAAAGGGAGTCAACTGACTCTTCTGGTCTCAGGGCAGAAGTTGTCTGAGGGCAGGTGAATCTCTCCTGGTCTCAGGGCAGAAGTTGATTTGTAGGATTTTCATCATGTGTGTCTAGTCTCATCTGGTCCCAGGGCAGAGACCATTGTTTCCCACAATTTTGTTTGAGGGCAGGTGAATCCATCCTGGTCTCAGGGCAGAAGTCCTATTTTTCTGTTCTCAGGGCAAAGTGGTTGGACAAAAGGGAGTCAACTGTCTCTTCTGGTCTCAGGGCAGAAGTTGTCTGAGGGCAGGTGAATCCCTCCTGGTCTCAGGGCAGAAGTTGTCTGAGGGCAGGTGAATCCCTCCTGGTTTCAGGGCAGAAGTTGTCTGAGGGCAGGTGAATCTCTCCTGGTCTCAGGGCAGAAGTTGTCTGAGGGCAGGTGAATCGCTCCTGGTCTCAGGGCAGAAGTCCTATTTTTCTGGTCTCAGGGCAGAAGTCCTATTTTTCTGTTCTCAGGGCAAAGTAGTTGGACAAAAGGGAGTCAACTGACTCTTCTGGTCTCAGGGCAGAAGCTGTCTGAGGGCAGGTGAATCTCTCCTGGTCTCAGGGCAGAGACCATTGTTTCCCACAATTTTGTCTGAGGGCAGGTGAATCCCTCCTGGTCTCAGGGCAGAAGTCCTATTTTTCTGTTCTCAGGGCAAAGTAGTTGGACAAAAGGGAGTCAACTGACTCTTCTGGTCTCAGGGCAGAAGCTGTCTGAGGGCAGGTGAATCTCTCCTGGTCTCAGGGCAGAGACCATTGTTTCCCACAATTTTGTCTGAGGGCAGGTGAATCCCTCATGGTCTCAGGGCAGAAGTCCTATTTTTCTGTTCTTAAGGCAAAGTAGTTGGACAAAAGGGAGTCAACTGACTCTTCTGGTCTCAGGGCAGAAGCTGTCTGAGGGCAGGTGAATCTCTCCTGGTCTCAGGGCAGAAGTTGTCTGAGGGCAGGTGAATCCCTCCTGGTCTCAGGGCAGAAGTTGTCTGAGGGCAGGTGAATCTCTCCTGGTCTCAGGGCAGAAGTTGTCTGAGGGCAGGTGAATCTCTCCTGGTCTCAGGGCAGAAGTTGATTTGTAGGATTTTCATCATGTTTGTGTAGTCTCATCTGGTCCCAGGGCAGAGACCATTGTTTCCCACAATTTTGTCTGAGGGCAGGTGAATCCATCCTGGTCTCAGGGCAGAAGTCCTATTTTTCTGTTCTCAGGGCAAAGTGGTTGGACAAAAGGGAGTCAACTGTCTCTTCTGGTCTCAGGGCAGAAGCTGTCTGAGGGCAGGTGAATCTCTCCTGGTCTCAGGGCAGAAGTTGTCTGAGGGCAGGTGAATCGCTCCTGGTCTCAGGGCAGAAGTTGTCTGAGGGCAGGTGAATCGCTCCTGGTCTCAGGGCAGAAGTTGTCTGAGGGCAGGTGAATACCTCCTGGTCTCAGGGCAGAAGTCCTATTTTTTTGTTCTCAGGGCAAAGTAGTTGGACAAAAGGGAGTCAACTGTCTCCTCTGGTCTCAGGGCAGAAGTTGTCTGAGGGCAGGTGAATCCGTCCTGGTCTCAGGGCAGAAGTTGTCTGAGGGCAGGTGAATCTCTCCTGGTCTCAGGGCAGAAGTTGTCTGAGGGCAGGTGAATCTCTCCTGGTCTCAGGGCAGAAGTTGATTTGTAGTATTTTCCTCATGTTTGTCTAGTCTCATCTGGTCCCAGGGCAGAGACCATTGTTTCCCACAATTTTGTCTGAGGGCAGGTGAATCCCTCCTGGTCTCAGGGCAGAAGTCCTATTTTTCTGGTCTCAGGGCAGAAGTCCTATTTTTCTGTTCTCAGGGCAAAGTAGTTGGACAAAAGGGAGTCAACTGACTCTTCAGGTCTCAGGGCAGAAGCTGTCTGAGGGCAGGTGAATCTCTCCTGGTCTCAGGGCAGAAGTTGTCTGAGGGCAGGTGAATCTCTCCTGGTCTCAGGGCAGAAGTTGTCTGAGGGCAGGTGAATCCCTCCTGGTCTCAGGGCAGAAGTTGTCTGAGGGCAGGTGAATCTCTCCTGGTCTCAGGGCAGAAGTTGTCTGAGGGCAGCTGAATCTCTCCTGGTCTCAGGGCAGAAGTTGTCTGAGGGCAGGTGAATCTCTCCTGGTCTCAGGGCAGAAGATGTCTGAGGGCAGGTGAATCTCTCCTGGTCTCAGGGCAGAAGTTGTCTGAGGGCAGGTGAATCTCTCCTGGTCTCAGGCCAGAAGTTGTCTGAGGGCAGGTGAATCTCTCCTGGTCTCAGGGCAGAAGTTGATTTGTAGGATTTTCCTCATGGTTGTTTAGTCTCATCTGGTCACAGGGCAGAGACCGTTGTTTCCCACAATTTTGTCTGAGGGCAGGTGAATCCCTCCTGGTCTCAGGGCAGAAGTCCTATTTTTCTGGTCTCAGGGCAGAAGTCCTATTTTTCTGTTCTCAGGGCAAAGTAGTTGGACAAAAGGGAGTCAACTGTCTCTTCTGGTCTCAGGGCAGACGCTGTCTGAGGGCAGGTGAATCTCTCCTGCTCTCCAGGCAGAAGTTGTTTGAGGGCAGGTGAATCCCTCCTGGTCTCAGGGCAGAAGTCCTATTTTTCTGGTCTCAGGGCAGAAGTTGTCTGAGGTCAGGTGAATCTCTCCTGGTCTCAGGGCAGAAGTTGTCTGAGGGCAGGTGAATCGCTCCTGGTCTCAGGGCAGAAGTTGTCTGAGGGCAGGTGAATATCTCCTGGTCTCAGGGCAGAAGTCCTATTTTTCTGTTCTCAGGGCAAAGTAGTTGGACAAAAGGGAGTCAACTGTCTCCTCTGGTCTCAGGGCAGAAGTTGTCTGAGGGCAGGTGAATCTCTCCTGGTCTCAGAGCAGAAGTTGTCTGAGGGCAGGTGAATCCCTCCTGGTCTCAGGGCAGAAGTCCTATTTTTCTGGTTTCAGGGCAGAAGTCCTATTTTTCTGTTCTCAGGGCAAAGTAGTTGGACAAAAGGGAGTCAACTGACTCTTCTGGTCTCAGGGCAGAAGCTGTCTGAGGGCAGGTGAATCTCTCCTGGTCTCAGGGCAGAGACCATTGTTTTCCACAATTTTGTCTGAGGGCAGGTGAATCCCTCCTGGCCTCAGGGCAGAAGTCCTATTTTTCTGGTCTCAGGGCAGAAGTCCTATTTTTATGTTCTCAGGGCAAAGTAGTTGGACAAAAGGGAGTCAACTGTCTCTTCTGGTCTCAGGGCAGAAGTTGTCTGAGGGCAGGTGAATCTCTCCTGGTCTCAGGGCAGAAGTCCTATTTTTCTGTTCTCAGGGCAAAGTAGTTGGACAAAAGGGAGTCAACTGACTCTTCTGGTCTCAGGGCAGAAGTTGTCTGAGGGCAGGTGAATCTCTCCTGGTCTCAGGGCAGAAGTTGATTTGTAGGATTTTCATCATGTGTGTCTAGTCTCATCTGGTCCCAGGGCAGAGACCATTGTTTCCCACAATTTTGTTTGAGGGCAGGTGAATCCATCCTGGTCTCAGGGCAGAAGTCCTATTTTTCTGTTCTCAGGGCAAAGTGGTTGGACAAAAGGGAGTCAACTGTCTCTTCTGGTCTCAGGGCAGAAGTTGTCTGAGGGCAGGTGAATCCCTCCTGGTCTCAGGGCAGAAGTTGTCTGAGGGCAGGTGAATCCCTCCTGGTTTCAGGGCAGAAGTTGTCTGAGGGCAGGTGAATCTCTCCTGGTCTCAGGGCAGAAGTTGTCTGAGGGCAGGTGAATCGCTCCTGGTCTCAGGGCAGAAGTCCTATTTTTCTGGTCTCAGGGCAGAAGTCCTATTTTTCTGTTCTCAGGGCAAAGTAGTTGGACAAAAGGGAGTCAACTGACTCTTCTGGTCTCAGGGCAGAAGCTGTCTGAGGGCAGGTGAATCTCTCCTGGTCTCAGGGCAGAGACCATTGTTTCCCACAATTTTGTCTGAGGGCAGGTGAATCCCTCCTGGTCTCAGGGCAGAAGTCCTATTTTTCTGTTCTCAGGGCAAAGTAGTTGGACAAAAGGGAGTCAACTGACTCTTCTGGTCTCAGGGCAGAAGCTGTCTGAGGGCAGGTGAATCTCTCCTGGTCTCAGGGCAGAGACCATTGTTTCCCACAATTTTGTCTGAGGGCAGGTGAATCCCTCATGGTCTCAGGGCAGAAGTCCTATTTTTCTGTTCTTAAGGCAAAGTAGTTGGACAAAAGGGAGTCAACTGACTCTTCTGGTCTCAGGGCAGAAGCTGTCTGAGGGCAGGTGAATCTCTCCTGGTCTCAGGGCAGAAGTTGTCTGAGGGCAGGTGAATCCCTCCTGGTCTCAGGGCAGAAGTTGTCTGAGGGCAGGTGAATCTCTCCTGGTCTCAGGGCAGAAGTTGTCTGAGGGCAGGTGAATCTCTCCTGGTCTCAGGGCAGAAGTTGATTTGTAGGATTTTCATCATGTTTGTGTAGTCTCATCTGGTCCCAGGGCAGAGACCATTGTTTCCCACAATTTTGTCTGAGGGCAGGTGAATCCATCCTGGTCTCAGGGCAGAAGTCCTATTTTTCTGTTCTCAGGGCAAAGTGGTTGGACAAAAGGGAGTCAACTGTCTCTTCTGGTCTCAGGGCAGAAGCTGTCTGAGGGCAGGTGAATCTCTCCTGGTCTCAGGGCAGAAGTTGTCTGAGGGCAGGTGAATCGCTCCTGGTCTCAGGGCAGAAGTTGTCTGAGGGCAGGTGAATCGCTCCTGGTCTCAGGGCAGAAGTTGTCTGAGGGCAGGTGAATACCTCCTGGTCTCAGGGCAGAAGTCCTATTTTTTTGTTCTCAGGGCAAAGTAGTTGGACAAAAGGGAGTCAACTGTCTCCTCTGGTCTCAGGGCAGAAGTTGTCTGAGGGCAGGTGAATCCGTCCTGGTCTCAGGGCAGAAGTTGTCTGAGGGCAGGTGAATCTCTCCTGGTCTCAGGGCAGAAGTTGTCTGAGGGCAGGTGAATCTCTCCTGGTCTCAGGGCAGAAGTTGATTTGTAGTATTTTCCTCATGTTTGTCTAGTCTCATCTGGTCCCAGGGCAGAGACCATTGTTTCCCACAATTTTGTCTGAGGGCAGGTGAATCCCTCCTGGTCTCAGGGCAGAAGTTGATTTGTAGGATTTTCCTCATGGTTGTTTAGTCTCATCTGGTCCCAGGGCAGAGACCATTGTTTTCCACAATTTTGTCTGAGGGCAGGTGAATCCCTCCTGGTCTCAGGGCAGAAGTCCTATTTTTCTGGTCTCAGGGCAGAAGTTGTCTGAGGTCAGGTGAATCTCTCCTGGTCTCAGGGCAGAAGTTGTCTGAGGGCAGGTGAATCGCTCCTGGTCTCAGGGCAGAAGTTGTCTGAGGGCAGGTGAATATCTCCTGGTCTCAGGGCAGAAGTCCTATTTTTCTGTTCTCAGGGCAAAGTAGTTGGACAAAAGGGAGTCAACTGTCTCCTCTGGTCTCAGGGCAGAAGTTGTCTGAGGGCAGGTGAATCTCTCCTGGTCTCAGAGCAGAAGTTGTCTGAGGGCAGGTGAATCCCTCCTGGTCTCAGGGCAGAAGTCCTATTTTTCTGGTTTCAGGGCAGAAGTCCTATTTTTCTGTTCTCAGGGCAAAGTAGTTGGACAAAAGGGAGTCAACTGACTCTTCTGGTCTCAGGGCAGAAGCTGTCTGAGGGCAGGTGAATCTCTCCTGGTCTCAGGGCAGAGACCATTGTTTTCCACAATTTTGTCTGAGGGCAGGTGAATCCCTCCTGGCCTCAGGGCAGAAGTCCTATTTTTCTGGTCTCAGGGCAGAAGTCCTATTTTTATGTTCTCAGGGCAAAGTAGTTGGACAAAAGGGAGTCAACTGTCTCTTCTGGTCTCAGGGCAGAAGTTGTCTGAGGGCAGGTGAATCTCTCCTGGTCTCAGGGCAGAAGTCCTATTTTTCTGTTCTCAGGGCAAAGTAGTTGGACAAAAGGGAGTCAACTGACTCTTCTGGTCTCAGGGCAGAAGTTGTCTGAGGGCAGGTGAATCTCTCCTGGTCTCAGGGCAGAAGTTGATTTGTAGGATTTTCATCATGTGTGTCTAGTCTCATCTGGTCCCAGGGCAGAGACCATTGTTTCCCACAATTTTGTTTGAGGGCAGGTGAATCCATCCTGGTCTCAGGGCAGAAGTCCTATTTTTCTGTTCTCAGGGCAAAGTGGTTGGACAAAAGGGAGTCAACTGTCTCTTCTGGTCTCAGGGCAGAAGTTGTCTGAGGGCAGGTGAATCCCTCCTGGTCTCAGGGCAGAAGTTGTCTGAGGGCAGGTGAATCCCTCCTGGTTTCAGGGCAGAAGTTGTCTGAGGGCAGGTGAATCTCTCCTGGTCTCAGGGCAGAAGTTGTCTGAGGGCAGGTGAATCGCTCCTGGTCTCAGGGCAGAAGTCCTATTTTTCTGGTCTCAGGGCAGAAGTCCTATTTTTCTGTTCTCAGGGCAAAGTAGTTGGACAAAAGGGAGTCAACTGACTCTTCTGGTCTCAGGGCAGAAGCTGTCTGAGGGCAGGTGAATCTCTCCTGGTCTCAGGGCAGAGACCATTGTTTCCCACAATTTTGTCTGAGGGCAGGTGAATCCCTCCTGGTCTCAGGGCAGAAGTCCTATTTTTCTGTTCTCAGGGCAAAGTAGTTGGACAAAAGGGAGTCAACTGACTCTTCTGGTCTCAGGGCAGAAGCTGTCTGAGGGCAGGTGAATCTCTCCTGGTCTCAGGGCAGAGACCATTGTTTCCCACAATTTTGTCTGAGGGCAGGTGAATCCCTCATGGTCTCAGGGCAGAAGTCCTATTTTTCTGTTCTTAAGGCAAAGTAGTTGGACAAAAGGGAGTCAACTGACTCTTCTGGTCTCAGGGCAGAAGCTGTCTGAGGGCAGGTGAATCTCTCCTGGTCTCAGGGCAGAAGTTGTCTGAGGGCAGGTGAATCCCTCCTGGTCTCAGGGCAGAAGTTGTCTGAGGGCAGGTGAATCTCTCCTGGTCTCAGGGCAGAAGTTGTCTGAGGGCAGGTGAATCTCTCCTGGTCTCAGGGCAGAAGTTGATTTGTAGGATTTTCATCATGTTTGTGTAGTCTCATCTGGTCCCAGGGCAGAGACCATTGTTTCCCACAATTTTGTCTGAGGGCAGGTGAATCCATCCTGGTCTCAGGGCAGAAGTCCTATTTTTCTGTTCTCAGGGCAAAGTGGTTGGACAAAAGGGAGTCAACTGTCTCTTCTGGTCTCAGGGCAGAAGCTGTCTGAGGGCAGGTGAATCTCTCCTGGTCTCAGGGCAGAAGTTGTCTGAGGGCAGGTGAATCGCTCCTGGTCTCAGGGCAGAAGTTGTCTGAGGGCAGGTGAATCGCTCCTGGTCTCAGGGCAGAAGTTGTCTGAGGGCAGGTGAATACCTCCTGGTCTCAGGGCAGAAGTCCTATTTTTTTGTTCTCAGGGCAAAGTAGTTGGACAAAAGGGAGTCAACTGTCTCCTCTGGTCTCAGGGCAGAAGTTGTCTGAGGGCAGGTGAATCCGTCCTGGTCTCAGGGCAGAAGTTGTCTGAGGGCAGGTGAATCTCTCCTGGTCTCAGGGCAGAAGTTGTCTGAGGGCAGGTGAATCTCTCCTGGTCTCAGGGCAGAAGTTGATTTGTAGTATTTTCCTCATGTTTGTCTAGTCTCATCTGGTCCCAGGGCAGAGACCATTGTTTCCCACAATTTTGTCTGAGGGCAGGTGAATCCCTCCTGGTCTCAGGGCAGAAGTCCTATTTTTCTGGTCTCAGGGCAGAAGTCCTATTTTTCTGTTCTCAGGGCAAAGTAGTTGGACAAAAGGGAGTCAACTGACTCTTCAGGTCTCAGGGCAGAAGCTGTCTGAGGGCAGGTGAATCTCTCCTGGTCTCAGGGCAGAAGTTGTCTGAGGGCAGGTGAATCTCTCCTGGTCTCAGGGCAGAAGTTGTCTGAGGGCAGGTGAATCCCTCCTGGTCTCAGGGCAGAAGTTGTCTGAGGGCAGGTGAATCTCTCCTGGTCTCAGGGCAGAAGTTGTCTGAGGGCAGCTGAATCTCTCCTGGTCTCAGGGCAGAAGTTGTCTGAGGGCAGGTGAATCTCTCCTGGTCTCAGGGCAGAAGATGTCTGAGGGCAGGTGAATCTCTCCTGGTCTCAGGGCAGAAGTTGTCTGAGGGCAGGTGAATCTCTCCTGGTCTCAGGCCAGAAGTTGTCTGAGGGCAGGTGAATCTCTCCTGGTCTCAGGGCAGAAGTTGATTTGTAGGATTTTCCTCATGGTTGTTTAGTCTCATCTGGTCACAGGGCAGAGACCGTTGTTTCCCACAATTTTGTCTGAGGGCAGGTGAATCCCTCCTGGTCTCAGGGCAGAAGTCCTATTTTTCTGGTCTCAGGGCAGAAGTCCTATTTTTCTGTTCTCAGGGCAAAGTAGTTGGACAAAAGGGAGTCAACTGTCTCTTCTGGTCTCAGGGCAGACGCTGTCTGAGGGCAGGTGAATCTCTCCTGCTCTCCAGGCAGAAGTTGTTTGAGGGCAGGTGAATCCCTCCTGGTCTCAGGGCAGAAGTTGTCTGAGGGCAGGTGAATCTCTCCTGGTCTCAGGGCAGAAGTCCTATTTTTCTGGTCTCAGGGCAGAAGTTGTCTGAGGTCAGGTGAATCTCTCCTGGTCTCAGGGCAGAAGTTGTCTGAGGGCAGGTGAATCGCTCCTGGTCTCAGGGCAGAAGTTGTCTGAGGGCAGGTGAATATCTCCTGGTCTCAGGGCAGAAGTCCTATTTTTCTGTTCTCAGGGCAAAGTAGTTGGACAAAAGGGAGTCAACTGTCTCCTCTGGTCTCAGGGCAGAAGTTGTCTGAGGGCAGGTGAATCTCTCCTGGTCTCAGAGCAGAAGTTGTCTGAGGGCAGGTGAATCCCTCCTGGTCTCAGGGCAGAAGTCCTATTTTTCTGGTTTCAGGGCAGAAGTCCTATTTTTCTGTTCTCAGGGCAAAGTAGTTGGACAAAAGGGAGTCAACTGACTCTTCTGGTCTCAGGGCAGAAGCTGTCTGAGGGCAGGTGAATCTCTCCTGGTCTCAGGGCAGAGACCATTGTTTTCCACAATTTTGTCTGAGGGCAGGTGAATCCCTCCTGGCCTCAGGGCAGAAGTCCTATTTTTCTGGTCTCAGGGCAGAAGTCCTATTTTTATGTTCTCAGGGCAAAGTAGTTGGACAAAAGGGAGTCAACTGTCTCTTCTGGTCTCAGGGCAGAAGTTGTCTGAGGGCAGGTGAATCTCTCCTGGTCTCAGGGCAGAAGTCCTATTTTTCTGTTCTCAGGGCAAAGTAGTTGGACAAAAGGGAGTCAACTGACTCTTCTGGTCTCAGGGCAGAAGTTGTCTGAGGGCAGGTGAATCTCTCCTGGTCTCAGGGCAGAAGTTGATTTGTAGGATTTTCATCATGTGTGTCTAGTCTCATCTGGTCCCAGGGCAGAGACCATTGTTTCCCACAATTTTGTTTGAGGGCAGGTGAATCCATCCTGGTCTCAGGGCAGAAGTCCTATTTTTCTGTTCTCAGGGCAAAGTGGTTGGACAAAAGGGAGTCAACTGTCTCTTCTGGTCTCAGGGCAGAAGTTGTCTGAGGGCAGGTGAATCCCTCCTGGTCTCAGGGCAGAAGTTGTCTGAGGGCAGGTGAATCCCTCCTGGTTTCAGGGCAGAAGTTGTCTGAGGGCAGGTGAATCTCTCCTGGTCTCAGGGCAGAAGTTGTCTGAGGGCAGGTGAATCGCTCCTGGTCTCAGGGCAGAAGTCCTATTTTTCTGGTCTCAGGGCAGAAGTCCTATTTTTCTGTTCTCAGGGCAAAGTAGTTGGACAAAAGGGAGTCAACTGACTCTTCTGGTCTCAGGGCAGAAGCTGTCTGAGGGCAGGTGAATCTCTCCTGGTCTCAGGGCAGAGACCATTGTTTCCCACAATTTTGTCTGAGGGCAGGTGAATCCCTCCTGGTCTCAGGGCAGAAGTCCTATTTTTCTGTTCTCAGGGCAAAGTAGTTGGACAAAAGGGAGTCAACTGACTCTTCTGGTCTCAGGGCAGAAGCTGTCTGAGGGCAGGTGAATCTCTCCTGGTCTCAGGGCAGAGACCATTGTTTCCCACAATTTTGTCTGAGGGCAGGTGAATCCCTCATGGTCTCAGGGCAGAAGTCCTATTTTTCTGTTCTTAAGGCAAAGTAGTTGGACAAAAGGGAGTCAACTGACTCTTCTGGTCTCAGGGCAGAAGCTGTCTGAGGGCAGGTGAATCTCTCCTGGTCTCAGGGCAGAAGTTGTCTGAGGGCAGGTGAATCCCTCCTGGTCTCAGGGCAGAAGTTGTCTGAGGGCAGGTGAATCTCTCCTGGTCTCAGGGCAGAAGTTGTCTGAGGGCAGGTGAATCTCTCCTGGTCTCAGGGCAGAAGTTGATTTGTAGGATTTTCATCATGTTTGTGTAGTCTCATCTGGTCCCAGGGCAGAGACCATTGTTTCCCACAATTTTGTCTGAGGGCAGGTGAATCCATCCTGGTCTCAGGGCAGAAGTCCTATTTTTCTGTTCTCAGGGCAAAGTGGTTGGACAAAAGGGAGTCAACTGTCTCTTCTGGTCTCAGGGCAGAAGCTGTCTGAGGGCAGGTGAATCTCTCCTGGTCTCAGGGCAGAAGTTGTCTGAGGGCAGGTGAATCGCTCCTGGTCTCAGGGCAGAAGTTGTCTGAGGGCAGGTGAATCGCTCCTGGTCTCAGGGCAGAAGTTGTCTGAGGGCAGGTGAATACCTCCTGGTCTCAGGGCAGAAGTCCTATTTTTTTGTTCTCAGGGCAAAGTAGTTGGACAAAAGGGAGTCAACTGTCTCCTCTGGTCTCAGGGCAGAAGTTGTCTGAGGGCAGGTGAATCCGTCCTGGTCTCAGGGCAGAAGTTGTCTGAGGGCAGGTGAATCTCTCCTGGTCTCAGGGCAGAAGTTGTCTGAGGGCAGGTGAATCTCTCCTGGTCTCAGGGCAGAAGTTGATTTGTAGTATTTTCCTCATGTTTGTCTAGTCTCATCTGGTCCCAGGGCAGAGACCATTGTTTCCCACAATTTTGTCTGAGGGCAGGTGAATCCCTCCTGGTCTCAGGGCAGAAGTCCTATTTTTCTGGTCTCAGGGCAGAAGTCCTATTTTTCTGTTCTCAGGGCAAAGTAGTTGGACAAAAGGGAGTCAACTGACTCTTCAGGTCTCAGGGCAGAAGCTGTCTGAGGGCAGGTGAATCTCTCCTGGTCTCAGGGCAGAAGTTGTCTGAGGGCAGGTGAATCTCTCCTGGTCTCAGGGCAGAAGTTGTCTGAGGGCAGGTGAATCCCTCCTGGTCTCAGGGCAGAAGTTGTCTGAGGGCAGGTGAATCTCTCCTGGTCTCAGGGCAGAAGTTGTCTGAGGGCAGCTGAATCTCTCCTGGTCTCAGGGCAGAAGTTGTCTGAGGGCAGGTGAATCTCTCCTGGTCTCAGGGCAGAAGATGTCTGAGGGCAGGTGAATCTCTCCTGGTCTCAGGGCAGAAGTTGTCTGAGGGCAGGTGAATCTCTCCTGGTCTCAGGCCAGAAGTTGTCTGAGGGCAGGTGAATCTCTCCTGGTCTCAGGGCAGAAGTTGATTTGTAGTATTTTCCTCATGGTTGTTTAGTCTCATCTGGTCACAGGGCAGAGACCGTTGTTTCCCACAATTTTGTCTGAGGGCAGGTGAATCCCTCCTGGTCTCAGGGCAGAAGTCCTATTTTTCTGGTCTCAGGGCAGAAGTCCTATTTTTCTGTTCTCAGGGCAAAGTAGTTGGACAAAAGGGAGTCAACTGTCTCTTCTGGTCTCAGGGCAGACGCTGTCTGAGGGCAGGTGAATCTCTCCTGCTCTCCAGGCAGAAGTTGTTTGAGGGCAGGTGAATCCCTCCTGGTCTCAGGGCAGAAGTTGTCTGAGGGCAGGTGAATCTCTCCTGGTCTCAGGGCAGAAGTTGTCTGAGGGCAGGTGAATCTCTCCTGGTCTCAGGGCAGAAGTTGATTTGTAGGATTTTCCTCATGTTTGTCTAGTCTCATCTGGTCCCAGGGCAGAGACCATTGTTTCCCACAATTTTGTCTGAGGGCAGGTGAATCCATCCTGGTCTCAGGGCAGAAGTCCTATTTTTCTGGTCTCAGGGCAAAGTAGTTGGACAAAAGGGAGTCAACTGACTCTTCTGGTCTCAGGGCAGAAGCTGTCTGAGGGCAGGTGAATCTCTCCTGGTCTCAGGGCAGAAGTTGATTTGTAGGATTTTCCTCATGGTTGTTTAGTCTCATCTGGTCCCAGGGCAGAGACCATTGTTTCCCACAATTTTGTCTGAGGGCAGGTGAATCCCTCCTGGTCTCAGGGCAGAAGTCCTATTTTTCTGTTCTCAGGGCAAAGTAGTTGGACAAAAGGGAGTCAACTGTCTCTTCTGGTCTCAGGGCAGAAGTTGTCTGAGGGCAGGTGAATCTCTCCTGCTCTCAGGGCAGAAGTTGTCTGAGGGCAGGTGAATCTCTCCTGGTCTCAGGGCAGAAGTTGTCTGAGGGCAGGTGAATCCCTCCTGGTCTCAGGGCAGAAGTTGTCTGAGGGCAGGTGAATCTCTCCTGGTCTCAGGGCAGAAGTTGTCTGAGGGCAGGTGAATCTCTCCTGGTCTCAGGGCAGAAGTCCTATTTTTCTGTTCTCAGGGCAAAGTAGTTGGACAAAAGGGAGTCAACTGACTCTTCTGGTCTCAGGGCAGAAGCTGTCTGAGGGCAGGTGAATCTCTCCTGGTCTCAGGGCAGAGACCATTGTTTCCCACAATTTTGTCTGAGGGCAGGTGAATCCCTCCTGGTCTCAGGGCAGAAGTCCTATTTTTCTGTTCTCAGGGCAAAGTAGTTGGACAAAAGGGAGTCAACTGACTCTTCTGGTCTCAGGGCAGAAGTTGTCTGAGGGCAGGTGAATCTCTCCTGGTCTCAGGCCAGAAGTTGTCTGAGGGCAGGTGAATCTCTCCTGGTCTCAGGGCAGAAGTTGATTTGTAGGATTTTCCTCATGGTTGTTTAGTCTCATCTGGTCACAGGGCAGAGACCGTTGTTTCCCACAATTTTGTCTGAGGGCAGGTGAATCCCTCCTGGTCTCAGGGCAGAAGTCCTATTTTTCTGGTCTCAGGGCAGAAGTTGCCTGAGGTCAGGTGAATCTCTCCTGGTCTCAGGGCAGAAGTTGTCTGAGGGCAGGTGAATTGCTCCTGGTCTCAGGGCAGAAGTTGTCTGAGGGCAGGTGAATACCTCCTGGTCTCAGGGCAGAAGTCCTATTTTTCTGTTCTCAGGGCAAAGTAGTTGGACAAAAGGGAGTCAACTGTCTCCTCTGGTCTCAGGGCAGAAGTTGTCTGAGGGCAGGTGAATCCCTCCTGGTCTCAGAGCAGAAGTTGTCTGAGGGCAGGTGAATCCCTCCTGGTCTCAGGGCAGAAGTCCTATTTTTCTGGTTTCAGGGCAGAAGTCCTATTTTTCTGTTCTCAGGGCAAAGTAGTTGGACAAAAGGGAGTCAACTGACTCTTCTGGTCTCAGGGCAGAAGCTGTCTGAGGGCAGGTGAATCTCTCCTGGTGTCAGGGCAGAGACCATTGTTTCCCACAATTTTGTCTGAGGGCAGGTGAATCCCTCCTGGTCTCAGGGCAGAAGTCCTATTTTTCTGGTCTCAGGGCAGAAGTCCTATTTTTCTGTTCTCAGGGCAAAGTAGTTGGACAAAAGGGAGTCAACTGACTCTTCTGGTCTCAGGGCAGAAGCTGTCTGAGGGCAGGTGAATCTCTCCTGGTCTCAGGGCAGAAGTTGTCTGAGGGCAGGTGAATCCCTCCTGGTCTCAGGGCAGAAGTTGTCTGAGGGCAGGTGAATCTCTCCTGGTCTCAGGGCAGAAGTTGTCTGAGGGCAGGTGAATCTCTCCTGGTCTCAGGGCAGAAGTTGTCTGAGGGCAGGTGAATCTCTCCTGGTCTCAGGGCAGAAGTTGATTTGTAGGATTTTCCTCATGTTTGTTTAGTCTCATCTGGTCCCAGGGCAGAGACCATTGTTTTCCACAATTTTGTCTGAGGGCAGGTGAATCCCTCCTGGTCTCAGGGCAGAAGTCCTATTTTTCTGGTCTCAGGGCAGAAGTTGTCTGAGGTCAGGTGAATCTCTCCTGGTCTCAGGGCAGAAGTTGTCTGAGGGCAGGTGAATCTCTCCTGGTCTCAGGGCAGAAGTTGTCTGAGGGCAGGTGAATCTCTCCTGGTCTCAGGGCAGAAGTTGATTTGTAGGATTTTCCTCATGTTTGTTTAGTCTCATCTGGTCCCAGGGCAGAGACCATTGTTTTCCACAATTTTGTCTGAGGGCAGGTGAATCCCTCCTGGTCTCAGGGCAGAAGTCCTATTTTTCTGGTCTCAGGGCAGAAGTTGTCTGAGGTCAGGTGAATCTCTCCTGGTCTCAGGGCAGAAGTTGTCTGAGGGCAGGTGAATCGCTCCTGGTCTCAGGGCAGAAGTTGTCTGAGGGCAGGTGAATACCTCCTGGTCTCAGGGCAGAAGTCCTATTTTTCTGTTCTCAGGGCAAAGTAGTTGGACAAAAGGGAGTCAACTGTCTCCTCTGGTCTCAGGGCAGAAGTTGTCTGAGGGCAGGTGAATCTCTCCTGGTCTCAGAGCAGAAGTTGTCTGAGGGCAGGTGAATCCCTCCTGGTCTCAGGGCAGAAGTCCTATTTTTCTGGTTTCAGGGCAGAAGTCCTATTTTTCTGTTCTCAGGGCAAAGTAGTTGGACAAAAGGGAGTCAACTGACTCTTCTGGTCTCAGGGCAGAAGCTGTCTGAGGGCAGGTGAATCTCTCCTGGTCTCAGGGCAGAGACCATTGTTTTCCACAATTTTGTCTGAGGGCAGGTGAATCCCTCCTGGCCTCAGGGCAGAAGTCCTATTTTTCTGGTCTCAGGGCAGAAGTCCTATTTTTATGTTCTCAGGGCAAAGTAGTTGGACAAAAGGGAGTCAACTGTCTCTTCTGGTCTCAGGGCAGAAGTTGTCTGAGGGCAGGTGAATCTCTCCTGGTCTCAGGGCAGAAGTCCTATTTTTCTGGTCTCAGGGCAAAGTAGTTGGACAAAAGGGAGTCAACTGACTCTTCTGGTCTCAGGGCAGAAGCTGTCTGAGGGCAGGTGAATCTCTCCTGGTCTCAGGGCAGAAGTTGATTTGTAGGATTTTCCTCATGGTTGTTTAGTCTCATCTGGTCCCAGGGCAGAGACCATTGTTTCCCACAATTTTGTCTGAGGGCAGGTGAATCCCTCCTGGTCTCAGGGCAGAAGTCCTATTTTTCTGTTCTCAGGGCAAAGTAGTTGGACAAAAGGGAGTCAACTGTCTCTTCTGGTCTCAGGGCAGAAGTTGTCTGAGGGCAGGTAAATCTCTCCTGCTCTCAGGGCAGAAGTTGTCTGAGGGCAGGTGAATCTCTCCTGGTCTCAGGGCAGAAGTTGTCTGAGGGCAGGTGAATCCCTCCTGGTCTCAGGGCAGAAGTTGTCTGAGGGCAGGTGAATCTCTCCTGGTCTCAGGGCAGAAGTTGTCTGAGGGCAGGTGAATCTCTCCTGGTCTCAGGGCAGAAGTCCTATTTTTCTGTTCTCAGGGCAAAGTAGTTGGACAAAAGGGAGTCAACTGACTCTTCTGGTCTCAGGGCAGAAGCTGTCTGAGGGCAGGTGAATCTCTCCTGGTCTCAGGGCAGAGACCATTGTTTCCCACAATTTTGTCTGAGGGCAGGTGAATCCCTCCTGGTCTCAGGGCAGAAGTCCTATTTTTCTGTTCTCAGGGCAAAGTAGTTGGACAAAAGGGAGTCAACTGACTCTTCTGGTCTCAGGGCAGAAGTTGTCTGAGGGCAGGTGAATCTCTCCTGGTCTCAGGGCAGAAGTTGTCTGAGGGCTGGTGAATCCCTCCTGGTCTCAGGGCAGAAGTTGATTTGTAGGATTTTCCTCATGTTTGTTTAGTCTCATCTGGTCCCAGGGCAGAGACCATTGTTTTCCACAATTTTGTCTGAGGGCAGGTGAATCCCTCCTGGTCTCAGGGCAGAAGTCCTATTTTTCTGGTCTCAGGGCAGAAGTTGTCTGAGGTCAGGTGAATCTCTCCTGGTCTCAGGGCAGAAGTTGTCTGAGGGCAGGTGAATCGCTCCTGGTCTCAGGGCAGAAGTTGTCTGAGGGCAGGTGAATACCTCCTGGTCTCAGGGCAGAAGTCCTATTTTTCTGTTCTCAGGGCAAAGTAGTTGGACAAAAGGGAGTCAACTGTCTCCTCTGGTCTCAGGGCAGAAGTTGTCTGAGGGCAGGTGAATCCCTCCTGGTCTCAGAGCAGAAGTTGTCTGAGGGCAGGTGAATCCCTCCTGGTCTCAGGGCAGAAGTCCTATTTTTCTGGTTTCAGGGCAGAAGTCCTATTTTTCTGTTCTCAGGGCAAAGTAGTTGGACAAAAGGGAGTCAACTGACTCTTCTGGTCTCAGGGCAGAAGCTGTCTGAGGGCAGGTGAATCTCTCCTGGTGTCAGGGCAGAGACCATTGTTTCCCACAATTTTGTCTGAGGGCAGGTGAATCCCTCCTGGTCTCAGGGCAGAAGTCCTATTTTTCTGGTCTCAGGGCAGAAGTCCTATTTTTCTGTTCTCAGGGCAAAGTAGTTGGACAAAAGGGAGTCAACTGACTCTTCTGGTCTCAGGGCAGAAGCTGTCTGAGGGCAGGTGAATCTCTCCTGGTCTCAGGGCAGAAGTTGTCTGAGGGCAGGTGAATCCCTCCTGGTCTCAGGGCAGAAGTTGTCTGAGGGCAGGTGAATCTCTCCTGGTCTCAGGGCAGAAGTTGTCTGAGGGCAGGTGAATCTCTCCTGGTCTCAGGGCAGAAGTTGATTTGTAGGATTTTCCTCATGTTTGTTTAGTCTCATCTGGTCCCAGGGCAGAGACCATTGTTTTCCACAATTTTGTCTGAGGGCAGGTGAATCCCTCCTGGTCTCAGGGCAGAAGTCCTATTTTTCTGGTCTCAGGGCAGAAGTTGTCTGAGGTCAGGTGAATCTCTCCTGGTCTCAGGGCAGAAGTTGTCTGAGGGCAGGTGAATCGCTCCTGGTCTCAGGGCAGAAGTTGTCTGAGGGCAGGTGAATACCTCCTGGTCTCAGGGCAGAAGTCCTATTTTTCTGTTCTCAGGGCAAAGTAGTTGGACAAAAGGGAGTCAACTGTCTCCTCTGGTCTCAGGGCAGAAGTTGTCTGAGGGCAGGTGAATCTCTCCTGGTCTCAGAGCAGAAGTTGTCTGAGGGCAGGTGAATCCCTCCTGGTCTCAGGGCAGAAGTCCTATTTTTCTGGTTTCAGGGCAGAAGTCCTATTTTTCTGTTCTCAGGGCAAAGTAGTTGGACAAAAGGGAGTCAACTGACTCTTCTGGTCTCAGGGCAGAAGCTGTCTGAGGGCAGGTGAATCTCTCCTGGTCTCAGGGCAGAGACCATTGTTTTCCACAATTTTGTCTGAGGGCAGGTGAATCCCTCCTGGCCTCAGGGCAGAAGTCCTATTTTTCTGGTCTCAGGGCAGAAGTCCTATTTTTATGTTCTCAGGGCAAAGTAGTTGGACAAAAGGGAGTCAACTGTCTCTTCTGGTCTCAGGGCAGAAGTTGTCTGAGGGCAGGTGAATCTCTCCTGGTCTCAGGGCAGAAGTTGTCTGAGGGCAGGTGAATCCCTCCTGGTCTCAGGGCAGAAGTTGTCTGAGGGCAGGTGAATCTCTCCTGGTCTCAGGGCAGAAGTTGTCTGAGGGCAGGTGAATCTCTCCTGGTCTCAGGGCAGAAGATGTCTGAGGGCAGGTGAATCTCTCCTGGTCTCAGGCCAGAAGTTGTCTGAGGGCAGGTGAATCTCTCCTGGTCTCAGGGCAGAAGTTGATTTGTAGGATTTTCATCATGTTTGTCTAGTCTCATCTGGTCCCAGGGCAGAGACCATTGTTTCCCACAATTTTGTTTGAGGGCAGGTGAATCCATCCTGGTCTCAGGGCAGAAGTCCTATTTTTCTGTTCTCAGGGCAAAGTGGTTGGACAAAAGGGAGTCAACTGTCTCTTCTGGTCTCAGGGCAGAAGTTGTCTGAGGGCAGGTGAATCCCTCCTGGTCTCAGGGCAGAAGTTGTCTGAGGGCAGGTGAATCTCTCCTGGTCTCAGGGCAGAAGTTGTCTGAGGGCAGGTGAATCGCTCCTGGTCTCAGGGCAGAAGTTGTCTGAGGGCAGGTGAATACCTCCTGGTCTCAGGGCAGAAGTCCTATTTTTTTGTTCTCAGGGCAAAGTAGTTGGACAAAAGGGAGTCAACTGTCTCCTCTGGTCTCAGGGCAGAAGTTGTCTGAGGGCAGGTGAATCCCTCCTGGTCTCAGGGCAGAAGTTGTCTGAGGGCAGGTGAATCTCTCCTGGTCTCAGGGCAGAAGTTGTCTGAGGGCAGGTGAATCTCTCCTGGTCTCAGGGCAGAAGTTGATTTGTAGGATTTTCCTCATGTTTGTCTAGTCTCATCTGGTCCCAGGGCAGAGACCATTGTTTCCCACAATTTTGTCTGAGGGCAGGTGAATCCCTCCTGGTCTCAGGGCAGAAGTCCTATTTTTCTGGTCTCAGGGCAGAAGTCCTATTTTTCTGTTCTCAGGGCAAAATAGTTGGACAAAAGGGAGTCAACTGTCTCTTCTGGTCTCAGGGCAGAAGCTGTCTGAGGGCAGGTGAATCTCTCCTGGTCTCAGGGCAGAAGTCGTTTTGTAGGATTTTCCTCATGGCTGTTTAGTCTCATCTGTTCCCAGGGCAGAGACCATAGTTGGACAAAAGGAAGTCAACTGTCTCCTCTGGTCTCAGGGCAGATGTTGTCTGAGGGCAGGTGAATCTCTCCTGCTCTCAGGGCAGAAGTTGTCTGAGGGCAGGTGAATCCCTCCTGGTCTCAGGGCAGAAGTCGTATTTTTCTGTTCTCAAGGCAAAGTAGTTGGACATAAGGGAGTCAACTGTCTCCTCTGGTCTCAGGGCAGAAGTTAAACAACTTGCAGCTCTGCCTTGCACATCAAATCAGGCTACTAAATACTACTTCAGAAAACATATCTCAGCATTAGCATTATAGTGAAATGTGTAGAGGGTTGGAAAATGACCTCTATTAAAAACAAACTAAATGTTGACACTCACCTTATCTTTTTTTTTAAAAAACTCAAAAAAAAACTACAATGAAAACAGTCTAATTTCATTTCATTTAATTCAAAGGCTATGATTTGTTTGTGACACTAGGTGTCGCTATAATGCATGGTTCAGTGGGGAACACCCAGCTCAGCCGCATCGGTCAGGTCACGTCAGAATAAAATGGCGACTGAGCTGGGTGCATCGTGACAACTTGTCTCATTCTTCACTGCTCCACAGGTATGTAAAATATAGTGTAAATTGACTAATATTGTGCTTACAGACTCATAAAGTGTTAATGAACCATCCGGCTGGATGTGTGTGAGAAATTAAGGGTTAAAGATCGAGTTAGACGTAGTTTCTGTCGAGTGTAGCATTTTAAAGCTAACACCTATCGTTTACATAGTGCAACTCACCATGACTAAGAGGTAACAGCGTAAGGTGACTGTTTGTGGACGTTACGATCATTTTCTTAAGATAATAAGTACAGGAAAGTACCAGTGTCTTATGACAGGAAAAATATTAGTTTCGATTTAATAAGTTATGGATGAAATGACCGCGGAAGAGTATTAATGGCGCCGTGGGTTTGTAATGGCGGCCATCAGGTCATGTTGGTCCTGTAAATAGACTGAAGTTAGTTTCTAGAGAGAAGAGAAATATATGTATTATTGTTGTATTGTTAATTTTGTTGTTTTGTGTCAACCCTTTCATACATTTTGACACTGAAGTTATGTAAAAGTGTCTAGTTAGATAGAAGTTCAGGAAATGCTCACATCCTGGTAATTGAAGTAACTTATGTGACAGTCAGAGGAACAGTTAACAATACTGTGAATGTGAAATGTGCATTATTTGACTGGAGTATAATTTTATCTTTGAGTGAGAATTGAAGGCACTATAGGAAGTGAAGTTAAAGGGCATGTCATTTTGTTTCTATTATTTTTGATACAGGACATAATGACTGGACAGTAATGACTGAAATTGAATACCGTGAATTTTGGTGAAATGTATTGTGTTATTTCACGTCAGAATAAAATGGCGACTGAGCTGGATGCATAGTGACAACTTGTCTCATTCTTCACTGCTCCACAGTCATCCAGGGCTGTGAGGCAAAATAAATACTGGCCCAGGTACCCCTAGCCCTGAGGCCGGTAACAAATGCACATACATTGTGCCATAATGACACGTCTCCCCATAGCAATATCCCTTCACACCCTTCACATTGACATTTTAAATTCATGCAATTAAGTAGTCCAACTTACAGCTCTGCCTTAGAAGCACATCAAATCAGACCGAGAATGCTAGTTCAACTCGCTACTTGCTAGCCTTAGCACATGCAGCACTAGCTCGCTAGCTTCAGAAAGATATCTCAGCATTAGCATTATCATTTGAGTGAGGGGAAATAATCTTCCACGGATGCACACACATAAACAACTTACTATCACTTTCCTTGTTAATTGAGCACTTTTATTTCACAGAGAAATAAAACAACTTATCTTGTTATTGCTTGAATGCAGAAATGATAACCAGCAGCAGGGCGGCAAGCACAACTTCAAAATGGTGGCCCCGCCTCTGCTATCCTCTCCTCTCTTGCGATTGGTTGTCAGATTGAAACAATCAGAAACGTTTCTGCCCTCAGGAAAACTTTGAGTAAAGAAAATTCCCACCTGCTCGCTGCGACCCAGTAACGGTAAATCTGTATCTGTCTGTGATTGAAGGCTGATCGCGTGGCTCACTGGGTTTTGTGCAAGTGTAGGCATTGTTGCAAGCCTGCACGACTGAAGTATGTTGGTAGGCAACCAAGGTCACTGAATACAACAAGATGCTTCACAGTAGAGAGCTCACTGCGATGAATTCGTCTTTCGAATATATCAAGAGGCTCAGACATCCGTCAATGTCCTGAACCGGTTCGGTGATGTGTCGCTGAAAGCTTTCATCATTCTAACACTTCTGTGAGATTGGCACGGTCTGAACCAAAGTACAACCTTATTGTTTTTGTTATAATACAACTTGGCAATATTTTCAACTTTCATGCCAAAAAGCATTTCACAGATTTCACTCACTGTGTTGCCGTTGATGATTTTCTGGGCTCATGTGAAGTGTAGCAGGAAACACCGAGCCAACCGCCTTTCATTTTTATTATGTTCTGACACAACTGACATCTGCAGCCTCCTGGCATCTGCAACAACCTTGTCATTTCTTTCTGAAGAGAGTAAAAAGAAGAGATTTGCTAGAAATATCCTAAAAATAACCAGCGTCCCTCAGGATTTACTGTTAAAGAAGAGTGAAATAAGAAAAGAAGATGTTGCACAAATAGATTGACTCTCTGTCATAGGCAGGTATTTTCTAAAATGCTAAATCTAACGTACATACTCATAGTAAAACATTTGTGTTGATAACATCCGTAGATCCAAACCAACACACCAGCCTCAAAACAATCAAACAAAAAAAGATGTATAATCACTAAAAATCAGTCTCAGGATCATGTAAGAACCATCAAGTTTAAAACCCGTCATTATTTGACTAGTCTCTAAAAAATCTACTTTTCTTAGAAAATAGCACCTTTAAATTCAGTGTTTATTTCCTGTATTTCAGCTGCTCTTTCTGCGGCGTGTTATGTTTTTTTTCCGGTGCATTAAATGAGGATAATTGGTGTAATTCTGCATCAAGTAATCTCCCATTGGATTTCCTAATTAGCTGCAGCAGTCGTGGATAGTGTTTTTTGTCTGATGAAGACCTTGTTAGCTGAAACAACACCGACAAAAACATCACAGATTTCAGTGTGCGGATCACATATCCTTTTCATAATAATGTATACTCTTGAAAGGGATTACATTACTATAAGCAGTTGCACAAACCCTTGAGATACAACTGTGCGATATGTATTCATCACTGTACCTCCAGGCACATTTGGAAACATCGTGCCGCCTTTACAAATGAGAATTTTCATATGAATCCTTCATCTTAACATATAGAAAGGGTAACCTCAGACATCACGTTTGAAATGTTCCCACCACAAATTAAGATTTCACTTCAATTCTTCACGAACCCACATGTTGCTTCCTACAGTATGTATACATGTGCAGAATAAGTCATGTGTGCGTGTGTGTGAGTGAGTAAACAACTTTAATCCTCATTTGCTTCAGTGGCAGAGCTCAGGAGCTGTGAGCACACATGTTCAACACAGTTATCAGAGCAAATAAAGGCTTAAAGAGACATTTTCTCAGGCTGCAGTGAACATCTGATAACAGACCTGTTTGTCTCTGCACTTGACACAGAGTCACTCAGATGAATCACATTGTAATGACATGAAGGTTGAGGCAAACCTCCCTCACTCCCTCTACTGGTGGTGCGAGGAGCTGCACGGCAGGTGGACAAAATATCAGAAACACCAGATGATTCAATGGACCTCAGTGAAACACTCACTGAGACTGTGTTAGAGAGGCGTGAATTATGGTAATCAACACCTCTGACTCACAGCTGCTTAGTCGCCAACAAAAAACAAGCAGCAAGTCTTTCGTCCCAATCTCGAGCAAGTCCCAAGTCACTTGAGGAGAGTCGTGACTCACGTAGTTTGTCAAAATCAGTGGCATATTCTTGCTGGCAGCTCCTCTAGGTAAACTCCTTTTTCCAAATCAACATCATCCTCCTGCAAGATTCAAGAGTGAGACATCCCCTTGAATGAAGCTTGTGTTTCTGGTTACTAAAAGGATTTATTATTCCACAAACACGTCTCTTTTGGGAAGCATTTACGTGATCTTGTCAGACACTCAGATTAAAAACTTGTCGGTGGGAAACTCTAGGGGACGTAACTTTGACATTCGTAGGATCCCTGAAGAACAACGATCTGATCATGGCTGCCAGCTGAGGCCGATTGCAAAACCATTGGTAGGTATGAATCATTTACACGCCAAAACACATCAGTACAGGACCCAGGATTAAAAACACCAGAAGTCCCCTTTAATGTGACATTATCATCCTCTACATCTCCCAGCCTCAGGAAACAACCATCATTAACTGAAGACAATAAAAGGAAAATGAAGGCAGAACAAACACAGAGTCTGCCAACGGTGAATCATCCAATGACAATCTGTGCCTCACAGCTATTTAGCAGTCAAGGTAAGTCCATCTGAAACTATTGGGCTAAATGGATGTACTGTTGCTGTGGTCTCCTCTCAGGGCTCAGTGTCATGGTAACCACAGGTCCGACTCCGGTCTGAGCTAAAGGGCTAACCACCTGAGAGGAGGAGCAGCAGGGTCTGGAGCAGCTTATCTTCTTGTGTCTCTAATAAGCCTGGTAAATAAATCACAGAGGCAGGAGGGACGTGATGCAGTGACACCGGGCTCGTGGTTTGATATCATGATATCACTGAGTATTAAAGCCGAGACATGAAATGAGAGGAAGACTTCAAACAGCACAGCTTCATTATCTGCTCTTTAAGGCTCCATTAGTCTGTGTTGACACAAAGACCTCAGACTGCATCTTCTCTTCTTTACTCTCACTCTGTCAAACGCAGATCTCTTTGTCAAGTCCAGCTCATTTTATCTATAAAGCACAGAATCACAAATTTGTCTCTGAGGGATTCATAATTTGTATAATTGCAGAATGAATGTAGCGTTTCTGCTTTCAGAACAGACACAGTCTCACTGTCTTGGACTTACGACACGTGAAACGTATTGAGGACTTGGCTTTATTGGCATTATTTTCACTTTATTAAAGTGACATGATGCAGAAATTCATATTTTAAGTGATTGGCACCCCCCCACTGTTTCTGAGTGCAACACAACAGTCATAAATACAGATCCCAACAGTTTGTCAGACATAATGTAAAGTAACATGCTAACTACGAACAAAACTCAGCACGTAGTAACAATGCTGCTAACATAACCTGAACCAGAGACAATAACACCTGGCTGTAAAGTGCTAGCAGCTAAACCTCTGTTGAAATGGGTTGACTTGGCTTTTGATCAAAAACTAGCAAGTTGACATATAACTTAGCAAGACAGCTAACATTAGTTGCTATTCAGCAGCAGCCTTTTATTTAGAGAAGCTGTCGCCATCGACAAAAAGCCAGTCTGAGATCAATGTCTCTTTTCTCTCTTAGGCTTCCTCTATCACTGTCCTCTTCAGTCTCTTCATCTCTGTCATGATGTCTGTAAAGGCAGGCACCCGGACATGAAAACCTCCTGGCAGTTCAAAGCTGCTTTGACGAGCAGAGCTGACCTGTAGTCACAGCACGCAGCGGTCACAGGTGGCTTTCAGGAAACTCTGTGAATCACTTTCTTCCCTGAAATATGATCCAATTTCACCAAAACGTGCTGCAATCCTACCGTCTCACTGAAGTTATAATGCAGAAACAAGTCATCGCGACGTTAAAATGGTTTTGCAGCTGTTACTTTAAGGTAAAAGCAAAGTTACATAATGTTGCTTTAAGATTGTAGAGATCATCCTGCATTTGAAGGCACAGTTACCTGATAAGGAAGAAGATTTTCTTTTCGATTCAACATTGAGTTGTTTATCAAGCTTGTGTCTTGTGTTGTTGTGTTACAGCTCTCTGCTTCTGTGTTTTCTCCTGCTCTTCTCTCAGGTGCTGCTCATCAGGCAATTAGCCCTGACCCATATTTAAGGGAGGGTGGAGGAGAAGTGGCTCTCTTTTCTCCCACGGACCAAACAGTCCTGACCATTTTTAGACCGTCTTTGTCCTCAGTTTTGTTTTCTTTTCGAGGACGGAGGTCTGGTAGTCCTGTTTTCGATCTTTTTGTTAATGTCGGCCCGGCCTCCAGACTCTCATAGTTAATGGTATTAATTGTTAATTACACACTTTCTTTTGCAAGCTTGTTCTCGGGTATGGCATAACAAAAATATCCAAGAAATGAAGCATAAGGAAAGTAGAAATCATCTCTATGTTGGAGGAGCTTTGCAGGTTTCAGCTCCATGAGCAGATGAGCAGTCAGACCAACTGTCCATGGTGCTGACATAATCAGAAATATATAACATGAGAGTTTGCTTTGTTTTTCTCACAGATTGTCAAGATTCTTCAGGTATAATTGACACATTTCTCATATAACTGGATGCTGTCTCAAGGCTTCACTGTGCTTTTCTTCTCTCCGGCAGAAAGAGGGATAACATCTCTGTCAGCCGATGGAGTAAAGAGTCGCCATGGAAACTTCAGGTTGCTTCAGGAAACCAATTACAAAACAACCGCTGTGCCCCCAAAAAGAATAATCACCCCATTATAAGAAAAAAATTATGTAATAGCTGCTATTAATTTTCCGAATAGCAAGGTGGGAGAATTGGTCACAAACAGCCTGATCTAGACCTCCATCTTCATCATTAATGCCCATCTTCATCTTCATAACCCTGACACTGGGAAAGAGTTCAGAGTCTGTGTGGACTCGAGCAGCGAATTCACAAAACGTACAAACAATAAAAGCTTCAAATGTTTACGATCACCCGAGGACAAGTGGACTCAGAGATAAGATCGGCCTCTGCTCTCAGGTTACATAGCCTGTGCATCATCCCCGTCGTCATTTCCAGATGGTTATCCCCCCTCCAGATCTCTCAGCATTGGTCTGTCTGAGACTCACATGCTTGCATAATGATAATACAGCTGTTCCCAGACCAGGTCAGAGCGAGATCAATAACACAGACGGAGGGCTGAGGACGGTCGATGGCAAATGAGAAAAAATGATCAACTATTTCCGTGATGAGTCCGTACGCTTGCACTTGTAGTGTTTGAAGCGACCCTGAACCCCGGATGTCCCGTCAGGTGTGCCCCAAAGTTAAAAAAAGATGATGGATGTATGGAATGGATGGATGATGATTGTTGGACTCGGGACAGATAACCAACCATCAGTGAACACACAATCACAGGACCACCACTTCATTAAAGCTGCAGTAGGTGAAACCTTCCACCTCTCTCTGCTGCCTTGTATCACCTCACCAAACCCACAAGTCTGAACATCAGCTGGTCGCTCTCCACCGAATGAGCATCACAAAAACCCCGCTCCTCCTCGCTGCGCCGCGTCCTCTCAACGTCGCCCCTCAATCACTTTGCAGCCCCAGGACAGCAGGCTTCAGAGGCAGCTGCGACATCCTCTCACAACAGGAAGAGAGACGAGTACACAACACACACACAAACGCACGCTCAAAACATCAACCCCACTGTTTGTCATCGTGCCTCTTAGCCACTCGTCGATGTCAGCGCCATGGCATTAAAAATAATGAGCCTGAGGCTCAGCGTGGAGCCGAGCGAGCTCACACACGTGTTTTGTAGCCCACTCTACGATGTCACAGGCGAAGGAGGCGTCGGATGTTTATCAAAAAGTTGCAGGATTCTCTGCTTTGAATCAGGATTTCACCACCTAAACCGAGGCGTGCGTCTGCGTTCGTAGAACAGCCAATAGGAGCACCCCTCTCTCTGAAACGAGCTGGGATTGGTCGAGTTCTCTCTCAGACCACATCGATTACAATATGCTGGAATTTTTGCCCCAAAAATACTGATGATACTCCAGCTTCAAGATGAGGCACTGGGATCAACCTGCAAACCGCTGATATGTTCACATTTGTACGTGTCATAGGTACCATACTGACATGTCAATACGCGTCATATCATGTCCACATTAGATGTTTGAGACCTGACCTTCGTGTCAGGAGGTGGAGGGGACGTTGGCGTCAACAAGGCTGCCGAGCCAGTGACCGCAGTTCGAGCAGCAACATTTGTAAGCCGCTGGATATTCTTGAGGTGACCACTCGACAATTTCAAGCTGTGTTTTTTGGCCACAATAACCAGATATTTTTGGCGAGAAGTTGGGACATCACCTGCTGTGTTTGTGGTGACTAAAGCGGGTATTTTGAGCCAAAACAAGATGTTTTCCCGACCCTAACCAAGTGGTGCCGAAACATTTTACAGATTACAAGCACAGCACTGTCACAAGATAAAACTGGAAACTGTACCCCAGAAAAGCGTATCTATCTATCTATCTATCTATCTATCTATCTATCTATCCTTGTTTTATTGATGTGATGTGTCTTGTTTCTGTTTTAAATCATCTGGACATGTTTGTGTTTGTATTTTGGATGAGACCAGCGACAATAAAGTTATTCTGTTCTATTCTATAGTGCAGTTTTCTGATAATCCAGATAAAACTGGAATATTTGACGGTCTCAGGGCAGCAGAGGGCTGTTTAATCTTGATTTACACGTCCATCACACTGCAGATGAAGTGATTTATAACTAAGATGCATTGAGGAAAACAGTGAATTTATGTTTTTATTAAATCCTCCAGAAAATATTAACAACTGACACTTTTCTATGAAGACATTTTGGCAACATATTCATGAATTATGAGTGTCAGTGATGAGATACTGTGGAAACGTGTTGCAACTTGTGTTAATTTACTTGTTTTAATCAAATATGAGCGGATGTTTGATGAACTGGTGTATAAGACGCTGTGTGTTTATTCCCATCTCACTGGCTGCGGGTCGGTGGAAACACTGAAAGGTATTGGTGGGATCAGCCGCGCACAGCACGGTGACGTTGCCTGGGAAGGCAGGGAGCAGCCTGTTAATGCATGGGCTCCATCCGCCAAGAGAAAATCCCTCCTCTTCATGTGGAGGAAGCGCGTCTTTTACACCAACATGTAACTTTTCCTCAGGAGAGGACAAAGATGGAGCTACAGGTGGAGAACCAGAGTCAGTCTTTCAACACCAACACTGTGAGGCTGCCTGCTCAACACATCCTGGGGATGGGTGTGGATAACTTTATCTCTCTGCTGGTCTTTGGACTTATTTTCATCCTCGGGGTGCTCGGGAACACCTTGGTGATCACGGTGCTGGCGCGCAGTAAACCGGGACAACCGAGGAGCACCACAAACATCTTCATCCTCAACCTGAGCGTGGCCGACCTGTCCTACCTGCTCTTCTGCGTCCCCTTCCAGTCCACCATCTACATGCTGCCCACATGGGTGCTGGGAGCCTTCATCTGCAAGTTCATCCACTATTTCTTCACCGTGTCCATGCTGGTCAGCATCTTCACTCTGTCCGCGATGTCCGTGGACAGATACGTGGCCATCGTCCACGCCAGGAAGTCCTCTTCGATCCGGGTGGGGAGGCATGCCCTGCTCGGGGTGGTGCTGATCTGGATCCTGTCTCTGGTGATGGCGGCTCCCGTGGCGCACTACCAGAGCATCGTGGAGAGGGAGGACAACAACACCTTCTGCTGGGAGGTTTGGCCGGACCACCAGAGGAAAGTCTACGTGATGTGCACCTTTGTTTTCGGATACCTGCTGCCGCTCACTCTCATATCTGTCTGCTACGCGAAGGTGGGTGCGCACGAAGCAGAGTGCGCAAAGAATTACGCACGGTTTCGATTAAAAACAGATGATTTAGAAGTTAAACATGATGGAAAATTGTGGATTTAGTTCCGATAAGAGTCACATTGTCTTTGCTCTGTTTTCAGTAATAGTCTTGAATGTATCCTTAATATGTAAACGTGTTGGTGCACCATTGATTTATTAAAATTAAGAATATGGCACACTGGAGAAAGAAAGAACAAGATGCGCACAATCAGATCCCTTTTAATTCAACAGTCTGTATTTTTCATCTCGTCTTCGTCACTGCAGGTTTTAAACCATCTGCACAAAAAGCTGAAGAATGTCTCCAAAAAATCAGAGCTCTCCAAAAAGAAGGTTGGTGGCAGCTGCTGTATTGTCTGCATATCTGTATTTGGCAGGTTTGTGGTGCCTGAAAGGTTAAGTGTGCACCTGCATGTAGAGCTGAAGTGATTAATTGATCAGTGCATTGAAAAAAAATGAATTAATGGATTTAGTTGTTTTTCAAGCAAAAAGTGACAGAAACTTGCTGGTTCCAGCTCCTAAAATTTAACGGATTGCTGCTTTTCTTTGTCATTTATGATTGCAAATGAAATATCTTCAGGTTTTTGACTGTTGGTCGGACGAAACGTGACATTTGAAGTAGAGCCTGACTGATATGGCTGATTTCACTGGCTGATATTGGCCTATCACAGATATATACATTGGTATCGGTGTGTATGTCGTCCAATATGTAAACCTTTATTTTTCAACAGAACATAATTCAAGATTCACAGGGTGATTTATAATTATTACATTTCACTTCAATCAGGAGAGACTTCACAACCCCTTTTTGACCAAAGTGTGCTGGTTCTGGGCTGGTGCCGGTGCTGGTGCTGGTCCGAAGTTGGTTCAACATGCGAACCTTTTAAGAACTTTTCCACGGGCATGAGAGCCACCGTAGAGTCACATCATTCAGTCACTTTAGGGGTGGGTCGTCCAGTTATTGGAAGGTTGCTGGTTCCGGATCTGCACGTCAAAGTATCCTTGAGCAAGATACTGAACCACAAACTGCTCCTGATGAGCAGTTGGCACCTTGCAGGGCAGCCTCTGCTATCAGTTTATGAATGTGTGTGCGAATGGGTGAATGTGACATGTGTTGTAAAATGTATTGTCATGTGCACAATAAGAGAACGTAAAAGTTCTCGGGGGTTAGACTCTATCATGACATCATCATATTTGAGGAGGCAGTGAAGCTGTGAGTAGTAAAGGAAACTCCCCGATGGAGTCTGGACACTGGTGGTTGTGAGGGTGATGGATGAAGAGAACCTCAGGTTCAACCTGGCCACTGGATATGAAGAGCTGGAGAAGAACTGGGTGGAGGAGGGATGCACAATCTGACAGCTGACTGCAGCAGAGAGGAGATTTAAAGTTTGACCGGAGTGACATGATTGGCTGATTGTTATATGGAGAAGAGTCTAGTTAGGAGTGAAACTTGTTGAATCAACGTTTTGTCATCTTGTAATCTGATCTGTTATTATATTACTTATCATTATCTCTATTACTCTTCCTCCAAAGTGCCCTGTCACAGTAACGTTTATCGATCACATGAAATATGATACCACCGATCAATATCTCCTCCACAGACGGCGCAGACAGTCCTGGTGGTGGTGGTCGTCTTCTGTCTGTCCTGGCTGCCCCACCACATCGTCCACCTGTGGGTGGAGTTTGGCTCTTTCCCCCTGAACCAGGCCTCCTTCGTCTTCAGGATGGTGGCTCACTGCTTGGCCTACAGCAACTCCTCCGTCAACCCCATCATCTACGCTTTCCTGTCCGAGAACTTCAGGACTTCCTACAGGCAGGTTTTCTGGTGCCGGGTGCCCAGCAAGTGTCCCGTGCACGACACCAGAGACCTCCGCAGCCGAGTGGAGAAGGCGCCGTCCACCAACATCAGCGTGACCTACAAAGCTCACGACTCTCAGATCAGTAAGATGCTATGATGTCGCTGCTGATGGATCTTCTGTGTTCTGTGTAGAGCCGGACTGAAACTGGATCTCTGAGATCGATACATAAACTGATATTCGAGACTTAAAGACCTGATATATCTGCAGATAATTGTTTTTTTAACATACTGTAAGCTGTGCTGCTCGATCTTATCACCGGTACGGAGCTCTGTCACGCTCAGTAACATCACCTTTTACTCAGTGCCACCATACTTTGGATATTTTATCAACCTACAAAACATTTGTAGAATTTCTTCAAACGTGGTACAAATGTCCACTATGACTCAAGGAAGACCTGATTACAATTTGGTGGCCAAAGGTCAGAGGTCAAGGCCACTGTGACCTCACAAACACGTTTTATAACTCAAGAATTCATACGATAATTACGATAATCTTGGCATACAAATGTCAGAGGTGGCATCATAATAATCTGCAAAACATGTTCTGGTCATTATTCAACGCCACAGCCTGGAACAGAAACTCGACTGGTGGGCGGTGGCATAAAACCACGATGTGCTAATTCTAGTTATTGACATTTAATACCATGAAAAACATGATTTCTTTTTAAAATACTGCACATATCGACTGTATGGTGAAGGTGAGATCTAGAGAGAGATCCTGGTTATGGCAAACAAACTATGTCCTTAAATACTTGGTGTTGTTTAGGAGTAGATACTTGTTACATGTAATAAAAAGTCTGGTGACGGGATGCAGACTCTGGTCTCCTGCATTAAAATCAGGTATGCTGTGCACCCATCGGCTTCTATAACCTTCATGATGTGACGTGAAAGCCACACAGCTTCATGCACTGAACTGAACATCCCATCATAGGTGTGAATTTATCCTGTATGGATGTCACTGTGTTGCAGCGCATTTCTTGTTATTTAACAGCCACATATCGGTGTATCCTTCACGCTTCAGTTCTGAGTTTGGTTATGAGAACACAGTCGGTGCCATAAAGTCATTTGAAATGTCATTGTGAAAGTCACAGTTTGAAGTGAAATGTAATCTTCTTAAATTGAGCTCCCAGCGGGACACATTTGAGAAATGTTTTCTTCTTATTTTCGGAGAGCTGTGTGGTCTCACTGCTGCAACCAGCGATGAATACACTTCTTACAGAAGCACTGAGAAGAAAATGAGAAACACAGTCTCTGGTTATCCATTTTCCAGTTTAATGTGAATTGTTTTCTCTCCCGTATTCATGACCTAACATACTTCACCGCTGGAAAGACGACCCTCGCATAAAGCTAAAAAACCCTAAAAACTTGGTATTGTGCCAGGCGGTGGCGGCAAGTGTAGCCTGCCTGATGTGAGTTCTCGTCAGCTCGCGCTGGGTTTCTCATCACTTGTAACTTGATTTTTTATTTTTGGTGATCATCGCTGCTCCTGTCCTGCGTGAAACCAAATGTGAACGCTTTTCTTTGGGTAGTTTTATTGCCTGAAAAGTGGAAATATTCTTTTAAAAACCTGAAAAAAAGTCTAAAAGTAAAAAGCCATAAAACAAAACTCCAATTGTATCATTGGAGGAATGAATCAGGAACAACATGATAGTTAATGAATTGTCACTGAGTAATTCCTCAATAATTGTGATTTCAGGGTTTTACAGTAGATAATGATGAGTTACTGGAGAACAGAGTGGGAGGTAATATGTTAATGAATCATTAGGTAATGATTAGTTCATTAATATCTGTGTATCAACATACTAACTATCAACCAGCCGCCATATAATGACTCTATGAGGTATGTGCTCAGCAGGATGTCTCATTTTACTTAAAGGTACATAAAAAGACTGGCTAATGATTAAGTAATTACTAATTAACGAGTCGTCACTAGTTTGTGCCACTCAGCGGCTGGATTAATCGAGAACAACTCATGAAGAATGTGGTCAGTATGTTGATTCACAGATATTAATGAACTAATCATTACCTAATGATTCATTAATATATTATATCTCATCATTATCTACTCTATACTCCTTAAATCACAGTTATTGAGGAATTACTCATTAATAATTCATTAACTATCAAGTCGTTCCTGACTCGTTCCTTACTCGCTCCTCAGTAACTACTCAGATGTTTCGTGTACCTTATTTTAAAGTGTTACAGAAAAAATAAAGAAATAACTCTGTCAAAACCTTTTTCCAACTATTGATAAGTCATTAACACTGGAAATAAAACAATTTAGATCAGATTAAGTCTTGAATGGATCATCAGATTTGTCTTTCTCTTGCCTCTCAGGACCTCCGTAAGACTTCCCAACCACTGAAGTTGAAACTGAGACGAGCCACAGCCGAGCTCACCGAGATGGACTGAACCTTTTCTAAGTTGCCTTTTGTAAAACGAGTGCAGACGATTAGATTCACAAAAAAATCACCTTCAGTTTCAAACCGATGCATTTAATTTGTTTACCTTTCATTCAGGCCCGTGGCCCTGATAAAACACAAGAGGCGCTATAGGGACCATCCGGAGATCTGTCTCTGCTCTGATTGTTTGGTATATCTGAAGGCTGAGTACTATGTACATACGTTGGCTCTATACCAGGGAACATCACGTACATGTACAGAGTGAAAAATAATGCAGCATTTAAATGGTGTGGCAGATAACCGTTCTGTTCCCAAAGACAAAAGGATAAAGAAAGCCCCAACGCTGGTTCACAGCTGAGCTACCAGAGACTTTTCACAGAAGAAAAGACTGGGGACCACGAGGTTTACTACATGGCATTTTGCACATTTTACCCCACACACACTCTTTTTGGCTTTTTCTGACTTTTTTCTGACAATGTGCACAGCCACACACATCAGAATAAGCACCTACACTTTTATTTTTACATAACATTACATGCAGTTAGCGATACACTCTTCTCCAAAGTGGCTGACAATAAGAGCATTTCAAAAAACAGAGTGGGGCCGTACAACTGCAATAAACAGCTTCTACACTTTAAATTAAAAAAGGAAAATAAATGATACCTCTAAAAGAAGGCCACATACTTTACAAAAGAAAACGTCAAACATTTGTATTTATTTTATGACTTCCAAGTCTAATGGATACACTAAGTGCATCTACAGAAGCTGAATAAAGTACATTTTAGGAAAGAAGAGAAGAAGGAAAAAACCTACAGAGATGATCAAACAAACTAACAAAAAAAACAACAACCCCAAAACAAAAAAGTATTTCTGTTGAAGTCTTAACCTTCTTATAACATCAAGTAGTGTATTACAGGTATGAGTTAAACGAGGCAAATTCATACCTATACATATATTGATAACTCCACACATACCCTTACTGCTACTCACACATACAAATAAATATACCCATCTACGAAGGTCCCACTTCCACTGATACTTAAGAAATATTGGTGTCGCCAATTAAAAGGTTTCAGGGGTGGCCAGCACCCTCCCAGGCCCCCCTCCTGGACACGCCCCTGCACAAATGCAGACGCATACTTCAAACTTATCTGATCTGATTTATGTCCGTGGGACAGAATGCAACTAATTTTAAAGCTAGTGTCACTGTAAAATGTTTCACTTGTGTACATTTGCATAAAAACACAAGTAAATAAGTGTACAATATGACTGTGAGTGATAACATATGAATAAATAATATTACAAACAAATCATATATGTGCTCATACAGCGGTACGCCTCGACTGGTACAGTTTGTTCGGATCTAATCAGTTTTACCGGAGCGGTGCTGGTTCACCCGGCTTTTTTGATGGCACAGATTACATATTATTTCCTGTTATTCCCACAAGGCTGAATATGATTAAGATGACATTTGAGAACAGGTACTTCATCCTCCTCTCTTTAATGTCGGTGTGCAGCCTTTCATACCGCCTCAAAGAAGAGAAGAAGAGGATTTGCATATATGTGATATGGTATGAAAATGAGGCGTATTGTAAAGAAGCAGGGCAGATAATGACAGAGTGACGTGTCTCTTAGTAAATGCAGGTGCAACCTTTTGATAGTCAGCTCTCATTTTAATGTTTAAGATTCTGGGTTGCACCTGACATCCTGCTCTAAATTACTTTCGCATACTTGTTAACTTGTTGTTGAAGAGGAAGCTGTGTAATTAGAGTGTCAAGCTTAAATTGAGGGTAGTTTGAACAGCAGGGGATGCAGGTATACGTTCTTGCAGTCACATATAAATGGCTTTGAGGTGTAGATGTAATAGTAGATGTGAGGTTTTTGCTGTTTAAACATGCAGCGGATACGTACATGATGCAAAAAAAACCCTTTTATGGATTTCCGATGTTGTTTTCATAGTTATGTGTCAGGAATTCAAACGTGTTTCCCACAATCCCAATATGTTAGTAGTTGTTGAGAATGAGACTCAAAAATCAACTTTACAAATAGACGCTAGGTTAAAAAGGGTATTTATCTTCACTCCTGTTGATCAACCTGACTGTGGCACGTTACGTTTTAGAGAGGAGAGGGGGAAATGAAGCAAAGTACTGGAGTTCCTGGTGAGTGCTGAGTTCATTGAGAGTTGACCCGAATTCAAACCGACAGACACACAAACCCTTAGTGAAGTAATCTGACTGTTAGTGACGACTAAAAACGTATGCGACTGGAGCGAATAAACATTAATGATTCATGATCAAATCGCTTCACAGCTGCTGATAAAAAAAGAAAACCTCTCCTATCCTGGAGGCAGCGAGCAAATGAAATGCACCGTTACCTTGAGTAAACTTGTGTATTTCTCTGGATTTAACATTGTTGGAAACATTTGGGATAATGTAAGTACACAACTCAACAAAATATATAACAAAGGTCTCTTCTTTTTTGGACACTAAGAAACTTCAATAAAGTCTCTAAATGTCTCAAAAGCAACAAGTCTGGTGTCTCTTCTCACTGTAGTCGCCACATAACGGTCCACAGCGTTATATAATGCACTAATATACTGTGCTCTGTATATAATTTCTTCCATTAGCTGAATAAATGAGGCAGGAGCACAGCTGAGAACTGATGAAAGGTCGTTTTCTGGTCACTCGGAGGTGGTTTTATAAAAAGGTCATGCTGTGCTGCTCGTTTTAAAGAAAATCGTTCCTCTTTTCTCCCTCAACACTCGGTCCACTAAGTCTCTGAGAGCGTCACAGCTGCTGAAGTCTTTAAAGCAGAAGAAAAGAGATGATTTCAGTCAGGATTCAACAGGAGACCATAGAGACTGTAACAGGTTTTAAACTTGGCTCAAAGCTGCTGTTACCTCAGTGAGACAGCAGATGTCAGAATAATACAAGTGTTGACTTTCTTCTTCTTTGTCTCTTTCAATCGTTCATTCAGTCTTTCTTTATTAATTTATCTTATTTCCCTCTTTTTTCTTTCTTTCTTGATTTTTTAAATTCTTTTTATTCAGTTTGTTTGTTTGTTTGTTTGTTTGTTTGTTTGTCTGTTTCCTTCTTTCTTTCATTGAGTCCGTCTTAATTTCCCCTCTTTCACTCTTTTTGCTTTCTTCCTTGATTTTCTTTTTTTAATTTCTGTTTTGTTTATTTGTTTGTTTGTTTCTCTCTCTTTCTTTGATATTTTTCATTCATTCATTGTGTCTTTCTTATCAATGTATCTTCTGTTACTGTTATTTAATCTTACTCTTTCTTTTGTGTTTGTCTTTCTTTTCTTTTGTTTGTTTGTTTGTTTCATTCCTTCATTGAGTCTGTCTTAATTTCTCTTCTTTCACTTTTTTCTTTCATCCTTGATTTTCTTTCTTTCTTTCTGTTTTGTTTGTTTGTTTGTTTCTCATCTCAGCACATGTTTTGGGAAATGTTTGTTTGTTTCTCTCCAGAAATAATAAAGTTCCTTGTGTGATTTTTGTGAGTTGCTTGATTTCCTGTCAGTGTCATCTAAACCAGCCTCAACTCCTCCCTCCACCGGTGGGAAATTAATTTCCAGATCCTCTATGCTAATCAATACCAGCGCCTGATAACCTCTCTCCACATTTCTCATTCCCCTCGGTGGCAGCTGAGGTCTCTATCCCTCCCCTGAGAACGCCACCCTGCCTATTCAAAGTGTCATAAATAATACGGGCTAATTAGATATGAATTGATCGTGTGTAGGTTGCAGGCGTTTTCATCCATCACTCTAAAAGCTGTTTAACAATAGATTACCACCCAATAATTCCCCGTGGAGCCACAGTGAATGGAGCGGAGGCCTCCTTCAGCCGGGTTTGGTTTGAGAGGGCGTCATAAATCTGCTGAATAATAAATATTACTGCGGTCCATTGTTTTAGAGCTGGAGGTGGTGTTATTAGTACAGAGGAGGTTATGAATCATCACTCCACTGGAGGCTGTGTGGTTGAGTAACTTGTGGATTATTTGATGTTTTTGTGTTTATTTTGCTCCACTCTTTTCTCTCACTCCTCCAGCTATGATTAATTTTGTTTGAGATATCTAATATATGCAATTAAAGTTTAGGTGTGATATAAATGTAAGCACGAAATTAAGATTTTATTTAATTTTTCCTGTTGTTCATTATTTGTTCAGCTAAAATTGTCTCATTTTCCAGAAGCAAAAACACATCATACCACAAAATATCTGGATTTGCTGGATTACTAGGCGCGGGAAGTGGGCAGCCACTCAAACTTATTGTGTGTCAACAGCACTGTAAAAACAAACAAACAAACAAACAAACAAACAAACAAACCCTCTAATATGCCAGCAGCAGGGGGCACCAAACACCATGTAAAACAACAGAAAAAACTCATAAAGCACAGTCTCAACAGTCATTTTCAGTCGATTACAGACTTTGCCTTTAATTTCAATAATTTCCCCTTTCGCTGGGGACCCCTGGAGCCCCTCACGGACCCCTGAGGGTCCCAGGATCTCTCTTTGAGAAGCACTGTGTTAAACAGAGCGACGAAACAGCAGGTTAACAGAGGCTCGGCGGTTCATTTTGACCCCCGGGGCCCCTTTGACAGCTCAATCTAGCCGTGCAAAAACCACACATGCACTGCAGTCCATAAGCTTATTGTACAGGGTATTTATTTGCACATATCTTGGCTATCATGTTAAAACCTTAAATCTAATTTTTGGTGATTTTTAGTGTTCAGTTAATTGGTTGTATTCTATATTGTGTGCTGAGACATGTAATGCTTATTAGTCCTTCAAAGCTCACTAACTAAGTTTGAAGATTTCACAGGTGTGTGAAAGTTAAAAATAATAACTTTTATGGTATTTCTGTTTGGGATAATTGATGATTGCAAGTCAGCACTGTCTGAGTCCACCGTGGTGATGGCTGCCATGCAGGAACATAACTTATTCACCTGATTTGACACCTTAACTATAACCTCCTCCCTAAGATGAAGATGGAGCGCAGACATTTTAAAATGTCCAATACTTTAGTTTATGACCAAATATCTGCAGAACTAATGACAACACGTCAACCTCAGCTGCACTTTGTGTTACGTACTAATTAGCAAATGTTAGCATGCTACACTAAGGTGGTAGACATGACCTGCCAAACATCAGCATGCTAGCATTGGGATTGTTAGCATTTAGCTCTTTTTGCCTCTTAGTTTTGTTTAAGCATTGATTGCTTTTTATTTACTCATACACATTTCATGTTACAAAGAAATACAAAGATTTAAAGCTTAATTTTCAGGGGCTTTAACAAGCTGTGACCATTATGCTAGGCTATATTAGCCTACACCTAGCTAAATTGGCTTTATATCATTATGGCTGTTTCCCTGATGTCTGTGCAATGTTTCCTTTTCTTTAGGACTTCGGATGAGCTGTTTCCACTATTTAAACTTCTTGATTTCTTTCTGCGTTGTGTCTCACAGCTCTTTTAGAGGTTATTAAAAGGTTTTAAATGTCCTTTTTCGGCTTTATTAAATACTTGAAATGAACCTATCTGACCTGAAGTTTGCAGAAACCTTCCTTTCTTCGTATATTTTTAAATTCTGGTGTGGTAGACATATTTCTTTGAGCAAAAACTTCCAGAGAAAACACAGATTTGGAGATAGAAATACATCTCGGCTCCTGTTGTGACAGAGATAACAGGAGCTGAGGTTTGATCTCTATCCAGCTGCCGTGGACTCGTCCGTTTTCTTGAGCTCGGGCCGATGAAAAGGTGCGGCTCTCCGGGCTGACGACAACCACAGCAGGTCTGGCTGTCACCCTCTCTGATTAATGGCCCTGCTGAAACATGTCCAGCCACATTAGAGCCCCATGTATCTCCCAGAGTCCACACAGGCCTGGCTCTTTGTTCTGATGGGAAATGGTGTCAGCCGCTCACCGCTGCTCGCCCAGAAACAGATAAAGATTTACTGTCATCAGAGGCCAGATTAAAGCGCACAAACGCAGACATTGATTTCTGAGAGGGAGTGAGAGGGAGGAGGAGGAAAAAAACGACACATTTTGGGGAGGAAACTCATTCCAGGGCCGGCGGAGATATGATCAGCTTATTTGGGAGGTGGATAATATGGAGCCCTCTCCCAGAATGAACTTTGAAAGAAGTAAATTGTAAATATTGATTTCTGAAATGAACTGTCAATCTCACTTGGCGAGATTATTCCTATCATCTTGTCGAGAGGGGGCCAATGAATTCAAAACGGCGGACAAAGAGGGGGGACGTGCTGGATTTCTGTTAGCGGGGCGCTCAAAAGAGCTTTATTCGCTTAGTAATGGTTGTTCAATTTCCTCAGATAACAGCTGAGATCTCATCGGCGCTGAAAAATGAAATGAAGTGTGACTTCACGTCCAGATCGCTGCTCTTGTCCGCGCGGGGATCATCAGAGAGGAGCTGCTGCTGGAGCTCAGGCCACTTCATTACTGGTCCTCACTGGTGGGAACAAAGAGCGTTATCCTGTCTCACCCCGAGGTCAAGGCTGAGGGTCAGTGTGATTGACATGCAGAGGAGTCCTTCTGTTACTGCTTTAAAGGGTTAGTTCACCAAAATCAGGGCACAAAGATGTTTAAACTCACTCTTATTGGGGTTTCTGGCTGTTTAGGTTCAGGTTAATCTGCACAGGTTTTGAGATTTCTGCCTCCAACACCACAAAATGTAACTTTTTTGTGGTCGTTTAACTCAGTCGTTAAAATCAACAAGATTTTCAGCTGGTCCTGTTTTAGTCCTGCTGTTTGTCCTCATAGTTTTAATGCTTATTAGCAGCGGTTTGAAGTAACTAATGAAGATTAGATGATGAGAAGAAAAACATCATCAATCAACATGATTTTCATGACTGAATAAATTAAATGAATTAATCAAAAGGACAAAATCATTTCATATCGTCTAACACTACTTACATTTGCAGGACCCTGGTTTCAGACAGCGTTATGGGGACCATATGTCCCTATGAGGACATTTTGTTTATTCATATATCAAATTAATGTGGTAATGTGGCATTAACTGAATTTTTTTTCCAAGACTCCATAGTACCTTTACTTTGTGTGATTGTTTGTTTCTTTGCGCCTTTAATTTGTTCATTCTGTCTTTTTAATTTATTTCTCTTCTTTCAGCCTTTTTTGCCTCCTTGATTTTCTTTATTTCTGTTTCGTTTGTTTGTTTGTTATTTTTCTTTGATTCATTCACTCTTTCCTAGTTTTTCTTTCATCCTGATTTTCTTATTCAAATCTGTTTTCTTTCTTTGTGTTTCTTTCTTCCATTTATTTATTTATTCTTATTTCCTTCATGCATTCATTCTGTTTTCTTTTTCTTTCGTACTTGCTTTCCTTGTCCTTCACATTTCATCCTTTCATTAGTTGCTACATCCGTTCTTTTATTTGTTTATTGTGTCTGTCTTCATCTTTCCCTCTCCTGACTTTCTTTCTTTCTTTCTTTCTTTCTTTCTTTCTTTCTTTCTGTCTTAATTTCTCTTCTTTCACTCTTTTTACTCCCTTCCTTGATTTTCTTTTTATGTTTCTGTTTTGTTTGTTTGTTTGTTTGTTTCTCACCTCCGTACATGTTTTGGGAATATGTTATTTAACTCCTTTGTTTTATCAATTCTTTAAATTTGCATTTATTTAATCATACATAATTTATGGTCATTTCATTTCATTTTTCTATCACCTATTTATAGTAAATGACCTCTCGTGGACCACCGCTTTGGGAACCACGGTTCTATAAGATCATCGTGTGTTTGTAGCGTCTCTGTCCTGTGAGAAACGCGTTCTGTATCTCTACAAAGTTTCGTGGCGTCAGAAAAACAGCCTGTTTTCAGCTTTGCGACGATGAATTTTTCAGCTAATCCAAGAGGGATTTTAAAAGAGTTTATTCAGCTTAAAAAGTGAGAGGATTTTCCCAACACATAACAGAACACTTCATCCTTCAGTTTATCACAGACACTCAAAGTCAACACATCTGCAGACATGTTGTTTTCACTGGACAGGAAGGGTCTGAAATAATCTGGAAAGTGACTACAGCTATCAATATCTGCCTCTGTGATGCAGAGGAGTAGAAGTGTAAAGTTGCACACAATGTTAAATCTCATGCATCTTGAATTTGTACAGTACTTGAGTGAATGTACTTAGTTACATTCAACCACTGCCGAAGAATACTTCTCTATTAATTTGCATTAATTAATCTTTCTATGTGCTGTTTTTTGTTATTCTTGATTATTTTTGTTACTTAATCAAACCTCACCTTCTGTCTATTGTCCCATCATATTTATATGTATGTCATATTTATTGATTGGTCATTAATTGTGTTTTTTGTCTGTTCTCCTGTCTTACTTTAAGAAATAACTCTTATCATCATTATTATTACTACTTTCCATTAATAAGTAAGAAGTGAATCTGAACCTCATGTGTCAGTCTTTAGTCTTCATTTCTGTGGTTTTGCATATAATCTGGAAACACTAGGTGGCAGTGCGCTTCTATGCAAATCATCTCCAGTCTGCAGCGTTTGTTTGGAGAGACACTGAGAATTTATTTCCTCTTCTTCTTCCTCTTCTTCTTCTTCTTCTTCTTCTTCTTCTCTTCCTCACCCTCGTCATCTCTGATCCTTGAAAGGAGCAGCAGCTTCACACAGCTCCCCTTTGATTATTTGAGTTAAAGTAAAACTAATGACGCTCGCTCTCAGCAGCTCACCACAGCACTCTGTTCACCATCTCCGTCATTTATCAATGTTTTGCTCAGGATGTGTTGAGTGGGCTCAAAAGTTTTTAGACAAGCTAAGAAAGTGTTAAAATGCTCATTTACTCCACATACAGGTTGGACACTGTGGTGTGCACTAATCACCCTGATCACTTTTTCCGTTATACTTAATTGATTTAATGCATAGTGCCAGATTTTTCCCCCCTCTGCCTCATTTTGACAAATGAGTGTCAGAGGCCAGAGGCTCTCAGCAGCTGGGTGTGTTCCTATCAAAACCAACCGTGAAATGCAAGGACAACGCCTGCAGCACTTAGTGTCCTTTAATTGCCATTTACATAGTAGGCTAATCATTATTTTTTTATGTCCCCTATTATCACCACTCTCTGCTCGCTCTCTCTGTCTCTCTGGGCTAAAACAATAAGCTGTTTGTCAGAAGTGATGCTCTGATGGTCGGGTCACTGATGGAGGACGTGATTTTGGGGGGAAAGACGAGGGATTATTTTAGAGTGACGCAGTCTTTTTAGGGTCAAAGCTGCAGTTGTGCTCTTCTAAGAAGGTGAAATATGATTTTTCTCAAGTCCACACAGTTTCACTTTCACACTCCCCCTGTGATTCATTTGGGGAAATTTATGTAGATTTTGTTTTCATTTTCACTTCAGGAACATGTTTTGTTCACCCACTACTTTTCACACTGTCTGTTGAATTCCAACTACACCCAAATATGTCCCTTGATTTATAATCACATTCATTTTGGATTATTTTACCATCAAAATCATCCAGTAATTATCAGATTCATCGAATAATCGTTCAGTCTCAGGGCTGCCAAAGTTGGCCTGCCACTGGGTTTTATTTGACCCGCTAGACTGGGACATTTTTTAAAATATCTATAAATATTATTTAATCTGAATATCTTTAAATATCTGTCATTGGGTTTTATTTGGCCTGCCAGACCAGGGAAAAAAATGAAATTCTTGTTAAAAAATCATAATATATCACTGTTTGAATATCTAAGAACCAAAATAATTTCTTATTATCTGAGCATGGCAGGAAGTCAGTTAATTAAGGAAACTAGTGATCCTCGTACCATTTTGCATCTTAACAATACAATAGTTGTTTGTTTTTGGACCGCGGCCCACCATTAAGTCAGAGGTTTGGACCTTTTAAAAGAAAAAGTTTGGGCATCCCCCTAAAAAAAATGTAAGAATGAGTTGTGAAACTGCTCAACACAACTTTCCAGAACCTGATGCAACATCTTCAGATTGCTTGTTTTGTCTGATCGCCTGTCAAAAATGCAAAGATATTCAGTTTTCAACGATGAAAAACAGAAAAAGCAGCACATTCTAATGTTTCAGAAGCTCTGCAGCAAAAAAAAAATATTTAAAAAATGGCATACTCGTTTCATTTCAAATGATTAGTGAATTGTTGCCACTTACAATAATCATCTGTCGATTGATTACTTGATTAAATCTTTCGTCTCTACAAGCGATGAGGATAAATGTCTCAGGCTGTGGGATGTGTGAGCGGGTGGAGTTCAGAATTCAGATGACTTTCATTTTTTCTGGTTGTGTCATTGATAAGAGATCAGAGGAGGCCTGAAGGCTGGAGCCACTCAACATTTCATAAAAGAGGATGAAAGTACTCCCAAAAGGCAAATTTAGAACAAATGGGGACGACATTAAACATGAAAAATAGAGAAACGTTTTTAAACACCCTCATTGATATTGCGATCTCTTTAAAGTGTCGTCCGATCATACGGCGGTCACTAACAACCTGAAAGGTCCTCTATAGAGTCAGTGTTTGATTTGGTTTGTCCGTTCTGGCGGACTAAAAACACTGAATGTTGTCAACAACACCTTTAAGTATGAGAAGTAATTAAAGTACAAGTAAAAGTAAAATGATACATTTATTTATATGTATGTATATTGTGTCTACCACGCGTCGACCAATCATCAAATTCAATATTCAGTTTTTAAGATAGTCGTAATCAGTGTTTTCTCTTCATCAAATCAAATTAAATCAAATCAAAATGTGCTACTTTTACGCTAATGCAGCAAAGTAACTAGTATCTAAAGTTCCCAAATACATGTAGTGGAGTAAAAAGTTAAAGGAAATACTCAACTAAAGTACAAGTACCTCAAAATTGTACTTAAATACAGTGCTTCAGTAAAGCACGTAGTTCCAGTCCATCATTGAATACGTATTTTGCACCAAACTGGGCAGATTTACGCTCTGTCTGCTCTCAGTTTGTGTTTGGACTTTGAGAGCTGTTTGATTCTCACTTTAAACTTTGACGAGCTGCTCTCTGTGCCAGACCTGAGCCGGTTTATCTGCCGCTGCACGCACCACAGAGTAATAATGACAAATCGGGGGGGATGTTTACTAATGATTAGTAGAGATTGTTTCAGCTCACTTGTAAAAGCCATGTTTAAGAGCTATATTTATTGTTCCATTTGCACATTTTGTGAGTGTGTTTGAGAGAGGACTAATCGTTATTAATTAGGGTCATTGTTTTGTGTGTGTGTGTGTGTATGTGTGTGTGTGTGTGTGTGGAGAGAGGGGTTGTAGAGAGTGCGTTTGTGAGTGCGTGTCTGTTAATGTTTATGTGTACTTTTGTATGCAGATGTGTTTCTGTGTGTACGTGAACGTCTGTTTGTGTTTGTGCATATGTGAGTGTCTAATCCTGTGTGTGTGTGTTTGCATGTGTGTGTGTGTGTGTGTGTGTGTGTGTTTGTGTGTGTGTAGCCCTGAAGCCATACTCAGCAAGCTGTGACAAAGGTCCATTACCTTGTCTGATCACAATGGCCTGTGATCTATTAGCATCATCTAAAAGCTACATTAGGATGAAGTGGAGACACTCATAAACAGAGCGCTCTGATCAGGCCTTTTAATGGGTTCACTGGTTTTACACGGAACCTCTCTGGCTTATTCCCCCTGGTTTGTAGGTTAATGCATTTTCAAGTACCCACCAGACAACACTCAATTGACAATGAGGCGTATACATCAGCCATTCAATCCCAAACGAGTGAAGATCCACCAGTGAATTCAGATGCAAAGTGAAAAGCAGCTTTTGTTGTGGTATTGAGTTATTAAATCTTGTGATGTGCAAACCTCATTAGAGAGAAAAAAATATGTATGAGTACCTCTCTGTGCATATAGAAAACATACCTCTCTGGCATGCGTATATTTTTAATTAGTAGCTCCCAGAGGCTACAATGTCCAGATCTTTGTACATGATTAGAGCATCTTAAACATTATATTTTTGTTATTTTATTTAATTTTTTATTTTTGTTAAAGAAAATGAAAATGGAACAACATCTGTGGAAATGTGTGCAGGCAACATTATTACTCATTCATTTTCAGTATCACTGAGTCTGATTCTAAAGAAAGGGTGGTTGACATTTTCTTTTTGCTGCCCAGGGTGTTTTTTAGATCAGCACTCACATTCACCGGTGACAAGCCTGACATTTTCAAATCATAATCATAGTGGTTTTAAAATAAATTGTAAACAATTTACTTGACCCTCATCACGAGTTGAATAGGAGTTGTAAGAACTTCAGCCAAACACCAACCAACCAACCAGCAACCAACCAACAACCAACTCTCCAACAGTGAACGAATGACCCAACCAACCAACCAACCAACCAACAACCAACCAACCAACCAACCAACCAACCAACCAACAATGAATGAATGAACCAACCAACCAACAACTAACCAACCGACCGACCAACCAACAACCAACCAACCAACCAACCAACCAACCGACCGACCGACTGACCAACCAACAACCAACCAACAAACCAACCAACCAACAACCTACCAACCAATAACCAACCAACTAAACAATAACCATCAACCTACCAACCAACCAACCAAACAAACAAACAAACAAACAAACAAACAAGCAATGGACATGGGCCAACAAACATAACCTTGTTGGCGGGGATAGCAATGCTTTCATAACTTAACATTATCTTGTACCAATTTGCATAAAAAGGTTTTCAAGACAAAAAACAAAAAAAATCTGGCAAACAAAATAAAATTTCTCAAAGCCAATGTCGATGTTACACCCAGAAAACCCAGAAATATTTAATGGGAAAGTCCTTTAAATTCTATATTTATTGGTTCAGCTCTCATAGGCTCTATCACATTAGGATTGTACAGGCTGGTGCTGGATCTGAATCAAAGTCAGTCATTTTTAGGGTTGGTGAGTTTCATTTTGAAGAGTTTATACTTGTTTCAGACATAAAAATAGATTCATTTTCATAGTGATAGCTTTTTTTGAAACAGTTTGCGGTTGGAAGCTTTCTGCAGTCTTTCCCACACTTCTATCTCTTGTTTCATATCTTGCTTTCTCTGTCAACGTTATCTCTCATTTCCTCTTTCCTCTTCCTGTAAAGCACGCTGTAACTTTGAAACGTGCCGTAAAAAAATAAAACTTGCATGCATGCTTATTCAATCCAGATTTAAGGAGCCTCCAATCCTGAGTCTGCTGCTTTGTAAGATTTCTTGTTTCTTTCTATTTGTTTCTCTAACTTACTTATGTTTTCTGACTGTAAACTGTATAGTTGTGCCATCTTTGGCCAGATTTTTCTTTAAAAAGACAATCTTGAATAGATTATCTACCTGGTTAGGGGGGAAAAAGGCTAAAATAAAATGAATAAATCATATTCAGCTACTTCAAAGGTTTTATCGTGTCATTTGTGAAGAACTGAATGTAAATGAGACCCACAGACTAATGCATGAGGACTGACAGACATAAAAGAAATGTTATTAACGCTAAAATCAATGGAGTGAACTTGAAACGCGACAGAATACATTTACAACAGTACGATAATTAGCGCTCATATCTGCAGCGAGGAATCCCTTAATTATTTTCCCGTGATTTCTGAGATCTTTTTCTGAACTATAATGGTCGGACGAGTCTTCAGATGCGAGATGAGATGAGTTCAGTTGTGCGGTGCATAAACGGACGTGTTTTTGATATGCAGAGAGGGAGCATTGAGGCCTGCTCATGTTATAAGGCTCACAGCAGCAGCCTTATTGTGCGAGAAATTATCATAACCTCCTGCTACCTTCAGAGTCCTGGAAGATCGGGCTTTGAGGAGTCACTGAGAGCTTCACTTTACAGGAAATGCAAATGGCTGTGTCTGCATATTGGATTCTCGTAAAAATAAAAAATGGAGGCAAACAGACAAAGTGTCAAAAAAAAGAACAAACACCTTGAGATGATAAACAAATAAAAGATGACAGTGTAACAGCTCTGCCAACAAAACAGTATGAAGAGACGTGTTCAAACGTAAAACCTGAGGACTTTATGTATTACTGCGTGTTCTCCATTAAGGCCTGTCTGAGTGGAGGAGAGGCCGGCGAGCGGCGGGTATATTCTGCTGATTGATATACTACAGTGAGCCATATGGACACTGTGTTAATCGAATGAGGGAGACATCTGTGAGATGATTTATGATTTTGTTGTGATTTGTAAGCCGTGGGTTGCATCAATGACATCATCAGCATTACTCAACCCTTTTGCCTGTGATGCCAACACATTTCCTAATTGATGAAGAGAGACGACCTGCAGAGTGAGAAGAGAACAGACAAAAAATACAGATTACTGTACAGTCTGCAGGGATGTGATACTCTCTCTTTAGTGGTTCGGTTTTCATAAGAGAAGAGAACGTAAGCTTAAAAAAAAGAAAACTAGCTGTACATTAAAATATATGGTTTCAAATGATGCAAATCCCAGGAGCAGTTATTGTAATACTACTTAACAGTTAATGTGAGATATATTTATTAAGAGTAAGTTAATATATCTTGCAGGTAAAACATAGTATATAGGCCGATGTTTTAGCTGTGCATGTAAAGGAAAGGAAAGGAAAGGAAATGCAGGAAAACCAGGCAGGAGTTAAAAGGAAGTAGGGAAGGGAAAAAGAGGAAAAGACAAAAGAAAAGAAAGGAAAGAAACAAAATGGAAAAAAGGACAGGCAAGCAATGGAAAGGGAAGGAAAGGAAAGGAAAGGAAAGGAAAAGACAGGGAAGAAAAAAGGAAAAGAAAAGAAAAGAAAAGAAAAGAAAAGAAAAGAAAAGAAAAGAAAAGAAAAGAAAGGAAAGGAAGGATCACATACGTATCTGTTGACCCTGAAAAGTGGCGCACTGGTAGTCGTGGGGTGACCCAGCTGTCAGGAGATCAGCTCTGCAGGTTTGCCTCGACTTTACCCAGCAGTGACCTGATGGCCAAATTGGACAAACCCCTTCCTCACTCCTCAACTCCTCCTTTTAACCTTTCATCTATTTATCTGGTCAGCTGAAATGATGGATGGTGCCTGAGCTTCACTCTCTATTATAGTTGTCTAACTGAGAGATGTCAAGAGAGACCAACAGCAAGGAGTTAGTCAGAGTGACTTATTTGTCTTTTTTGTTTCTTTAAAATTATAATCCACTAAAAGAACAGCAGGGATATTTGAGGATGTTGAGCTTCTCATTTCTCCACGGACTACCTGCCAGCTAATACCTGACTAACACTGCCGCTATCTGTTTTCAAGGATCCACTCAGACATCACATAATAAGAGAAGAATTCACTGTACATGTGAGATGATCCTGCAGTAAACTGAGACGACGGGCCCTTATGTAATTACCCTTAAACCTGCCAACTTTCAGACACTCTTGACTGTCTCATCACCACGGAGGCTGCACACAGAAGAAAACTCTCCACATAAGAGAAATTAACACCATCCTATTCATCGATCATGTAGATTTTAAGCAGATCAAAATGGGTTCTGTCGAGTTGAGCTGTGAGAAAAAGACAAATCGATGTTGGTTTGTTAAAAGAAAGGATGTATGTCACTTCAGAAGCAACAATAGTAGCCTCTCCACGGGGCTGCTGCTTTCCCATCAAACATACGACCAGAAAAAACAACAACAAATCTCTTCGGATCGTTTTCAGGCGGAGTCTTTATAAGTAACAGATCAGACACATGACAACAGCATCAGCAGCAGCAGCAGCATCTCCCACTGACGGCTCAGAGTTTCCCTGGAGGGAAATCCTCTTTGTCTGGGCGGTCCGAGCCGGCCGTGTCTTTCAACAGGATATCCCAACAGAAGGTGAGGTCAACTATGAGCAAACTCTGCACAATAGGATCTGGAGCTGGATTTGATGTTTCACAAAGCAGTGGTCATATTCTTTGAAGATTTGGCCTCCTCCCCCCGTCAAGTCTGTGAGAGTTAATTAAACATTGGACAGCTTGAGGTCAAGCTTCGGCTTAAAGTGAAAAAGAAAGACTTTTTTTTAATATAATCCTATCTTGACTGTATGTTGCATGAATTATTTTGAATTATTAATCATCAGCTTCTGCTAAAACACTGTGAACATTTTCTTGTTTTCATGTAAAACCTGCACGAGTGTTGTTAAATGTTCGAGTGTTTGAACATTAATTTTTTCTGAAAGTTTAACTACTTTTAGTATTTTACGCTTCCACCGACACTTCAGCTCCTTTAAACTCCTTTCAGTGTACAAACAACTGAATCTTCAGCTGCTTTCATTTAAACTGATTCTACGACTTCACACTTACTTCAACTACTTTTACATCACCTGCCTTCACATCTTTTTCTTCAACTGACTTTGTCGACTTGCTTGTACTTATTCTGACACTGCAAACACTTTCAGGTGTCAACTTTGAATGACAACAACAACAACAATAACAAAACTTCTGCTCTTCTTGTCACACACAATTCACTTCAACAGCTTATAGTATTTACACTTAAGCTAACAGTCACTGACAAAGTCTTTCACGTTATACCCTTGAACTGGAACTAATTTCTTTTGTGACTTCTTCATCCTTTTAACCTTTCAGCTCGTTGTATCACGAACACTTTGTCTGACGTTTCAACTCCTTTCAGTGCTGAAAGCTGCTGTTTTATCTAACTTCCTGTCTGTTTTGCAGTTAGCAATGCCCTCCCTCCCCTCCACGTCACCACACTTGTACACCTCCTTTCTTTTTTTTTAAAGGCAGTGAAGTGTTTTTCGTTGCTTAGTCTGTTTGGTAGTAGAAGTCGTCACCTGGAGCGCTGGAGCTGGCAGTTTTCCCTGCTCCGTCATTGCCGGTGTCGGAACCAGAACAGCAGGATCTGCTCTCTGCATTTTCCCGAGCAGACAGGACCGGCTCTTTGTGGAGCTCTCTGTCCTGATTGGATAAAATGGGCAGGGATACCAGAACCTTTATTTTCTCTTTCACTGCATGAGCGAAGGGAGGAGAGACATGAGTTGCTGACCGAATATATATAATATATGTTATTACCCCGGGAATACAGAGATATTTAACACTTACTTTCCTTTTAACTGATGCTCCTTTCAGTGCAGCTTATACTCCAGCTGACACTTCAAACCCCTTCAGGGTCTTGAAAGTCTTCAACTTTGAATCTCCTTCAACTTTCCTTTGTTCATACGCTTTAACTGCTTTCAGTGCTTACACTTCAGCTGACACTGTACCTTACATTGTCATTGTTTGTACCCTTGAATTAGAATTTATTTAGGACTTTGACACTTCCAGCTCAATTTATCACCTACAGTTCATCTCACACTTCAACTCCTTTCAGTTCTTGAGCAAACTTTAGACAAAACGTACCTTTAAATTGACAATTAAAACGTCATTTAGTGCTTGAATTTAAACTGAAACTTCTTCTTTCAGCTTCTCACTGCTATTCCAATTTCTTTCAGTATTTGTAATTCAACTGTGACTTTTAAAAACAACAAGTTGAAGTATTTCAACAAATATTAACGTTAACTCAAGCATCAAAATTTCAGCATCGTTTAAAAAAACATGTTTTCGTATTATTGTTCTAATGTATAACCCTAAATTAATATTGGTAAACGTTTGAGTGTTTGAGTTATTTTTCATTTCCCTCTTGAGTGAATTTGGCAGGGCGTCCACAGAAGCTGAGCTGTTGGCTGCCCTTCCATGTCTTCTGTTGTTGTTTTCTGGAGGCCTCAATGGGATGGGTAGTTTGTGAAATGACAGGACATGCCAACAAATTGCATCACTTCTGGCTCAGCGGCCAAGGACAATGCCATGCCATATGCCAATCGGGGGGGTTATGGGTAGAGGGATGAATGGGTCTCATTTCCATGTGCTCCCTTCGAAGCCTGACCCCCCTCCCAAAACCGCCCGACTCCAAACTCTCTGTTACCACCACACTCACACCCAAAGAGCTCTGTCGGGAGGCTGCCTTGGCCAGTGGTGTGACACAGACATACGAGCTGACACATCAGCCATTAGCCAAAACAAAACGTCCAGAGATTCATTTCAATACACGGGCGGGCCTGAGGAGCGACATTGTTCCTGCAGTCGACAGAGTCGTCACAGCGACACACTGTACACGCTCTTTTACATCACTTTTCCCACAGAGTATCTGACCCGACGCCATGTTTCAGAGTCAGAATCAACTTTACATGTTACGGCTGCTCCTTCTAGAATAGAAGAGAATGGAAATATCACAAGTAAGAATAAATATATAAAGTACTAAAATACAAAAATATGTACGTTAAAACTGTTTGTGACAACATTGTATACAAACATCTTAAAGTAGAAATACTTACCGAAATAGAGGTGTAAAGATGTGTGTGCCTTGTAATACAAACTACCATGTAGATGATGATGAGTAATAATGCAATATCTAATAATTGGCAGTGGTTGACATTAAAAATGAATATAAATAATGTTACAAAAATGCCACGAAAACAACAGAATATTGCATCATATTGCACAGATATTGAGAAAAATGGGGTAAGTAGATATTGTATAAAAATTGTACTGTTATTGCACAGTTATTTAGGAATTTTAAGATTGTGGCCGTTTACAGGAAAAATGAATCCAGGGTCGGTTTATAGACTCAAAGCGTCTGACATTGAGGAGTTATAAAGTCTGATGGCCGCAGGCAGGAATGACTTCCTGTGTTGCTCTGTTGTGCAAAGCTTATCAGGCTACGTGCACAACGTCATCAAGAGAAAATCAAAAGTTTTCTTCTGACACCTTTGTATTTACTCTGTATTTTACACTGATTTTGAGTTTACTTTCTATTTTTCATCGGTTTTGTACCAATTTTCTATCAACAAAATGTTGTTTCGACTTTTTTTTTTTTTTTGAATATATTTTCTTTATCACACTTTGAGTAATTTTCTTTTCTACTTCTCATTGAATTTGTGTCTGATCTCTTCTGCAGCAGCAATCACTTTTGTATCTACACTGTAAACTTTTTAAGTTACTTTGCTTTACTTTAAGTCAGTAAACAGATTACCTCAGAGTTACCAAGTAAAGCAGAGTATTATATTTAAGTTGTACGAGCTTAAAAGTTTTAACAACTAAAAATTATTAGTCTACTTTATTTGGTAAAGTAAAGTCAGTTTGTAAGAGTTTACAGTGTACTTCCTGCTTTCTATCTACTTTGTATCTAATTCCTTGTTTGCACCTGTTTTGTATCAGTTTTGTCGACTTTCTTATTTGTAAGCGCTTCGATACAAAATAGAAATATAGGTTAGATTTAAATAGACAAAGAAACGATTGTATCAACAATTAACTTTGTATCTACTGTTTATATACTTGTGACTTTATGATTAGAAATCTTTCCAAACACTGAAATTTAGTTGCAACTCCACACGTCTTTTATTAAGTTTTATTGAAAGTTTTCTGAACTCACCGTGTTTTGTTTTTATTTGTTTTGTTTTCTTTCTGTATACACTTTGATTGTTACTGCACAATTGTACATATGTATTTATTTTTTAAAAAAAGGAATAAATAAATAAATAAATAAATAAATAAATAGATAAAGTTTTCTGGTACAGGATATGAATTCTCCACACCGGATTTATGACCAAAACAAAAATTAACCATACAACAAAAAAGATAATATAAATGTTTAAAATTACAATTTTTTTTTGTATATAAATACTTGCAAATGAGCTTTACAATTAATAACAACATATGTGTGTGTTGACCAGATTTTTGTGTGGACAAAACAGAGATAATTACCTGATATCATCACATAAAAATCCACACAACTTTGGGTTTGAACTAGAAAACATTTCCAGTCTAACTGTGTGAAGCTGAGCTACAATTAGTATTGTTTATGTATTATATTCACAGTAGTGTATTCTTTATAGTCTTTATTCTGTATCATAACATTGCAACCTATTCTGGAACAAACAAAAGGAGAATTTTACAGATGTTTGTTCAGTTAATTATGTGGCATGACCTCGAGAAGACAAAAGTCATTGTGAGAGATATTCATATGACAGCTGCGTGTATTGTTTTGGTGGAAAGAATCAGTTTTGACGAGAGAGAACGTGGTTTTGAGTGCAGTTGCAAGATGTATGAGGGGTTTTGACAAAATGTTAACTGTTCTCAGTTTCGTGTTGCGAGAAATAGAGCTGTTGTTTCAGGAAATGTGTTTAAACAATTTGGGAAAAAAGTCATATTACTCCTACAAAATGACTGCAGGGAAAACATGTGACTAATGACTAAATGTGTTTAGAGCTTTTTATATATAAAGTTGGTATGATGTGTCTATAATCTGTTAATTAATACTCTATTATAACTGTTTCAGTTCATCCAACATTTGTTCAGCAGTAGGACAAAATCAGATTTCACAAAGTTCACTCTTACCTGTGTCTCTTTTCTGTGTCTTTGGGCTCACAGATTTAAATAGTGTGTGGTAATTTGACCAGGGAGTGAGGAGCAGTGATTTAGGAGCTGTTTTTTCGTTGACACGATACAAATGAGGATGGTACTAGAAGGTCAAGCCGCCTGCGCCATCGCCATAATCGTGCTAATTGGGACAATATGTGCGTGATAAATCACCACAGCTTGGCATCGGATCCTCTAATCGCCTTTATTTTCTTACAAAAGAGTATCATTACATTCACTACTTGTGGTTCAAAGTGAGCGTTTTTTTTTTTAGCGTTTTCATTGTTTAAAGAGTTGAAGTTTTGTTGCTGACCATATGCTTTTAAAGAGCATATGTTCTGTGCTGCTGCTGCTGAGGGAGGGAGGGAGGAAACTGTGAAAGGGTTTTAACCTTCTACGTGGGGGAAGTTGTGCGGTTAATACTCCAGCCACCTCTTCACTGGGCTGCTGCCAAGAGTTCCTCCAGCCTCGGCTCTACGAGGGGGGAGGAGGAGGAGGACGACGAGACCCCACAGATGCTTTCTCTCGGTCCCCTCTACCTCGCAGCCAGATGCCAAGAGGATAAACTCTGGTAGCTTCAGGACCACAACATCAAGGTTGTGTCCAAAACCGGAGCCTGTGGTATTACTCACAGAGAGGGCGTGATGTATGACGCCAGTTTGTGCTCTGGCTCAATAACATCCGAAATCACAAGACAATACGACACAAAACAAAATATATAATTAACAAAGATGGAGAGAGAGCGCCAAAATGTCTGACTAACCTTTATCTGAAATGGAAGAATGAATATTATTAAAGTAAGTAAGAAGTTTCTCATGTTCTCATAGTTAGTTTACTTAATAAAACTTTAATTATGTATTCAACATTCAAGAATCTTGAACTAAATGCATCACATGTTGGACAAGTTTGCCTTATGTTAGCATGTTAGCTTGGCTAATGTGGCTAGCATATTAAGTTGCTAATGCAGTTGAGTTTGTAGGAAACTATACGCAATAATTAGGCTAAACCCATCAATCAATAAGGTGATTAACATTTGCTAATTGTCATTCGCTAACAAAAGACTGTAGTGAAACATTACAAACATTTAATGACGATACTTTTTACCGTTAGCTTATTCTAAGTTATTTGCTTTGTATTTAGCTAACCAACAAGTGAACAACATCCAAAAATCAACGTATTAAAAAACATGTAACTGGATGAATATTTGCTAAGCTACTTCCATAGCTAAAGCAGCAAATGGTGTATAGATCTAAAAGTACGGCTAATGTTAGCATGTTAGTTAAGCTAATGTAGCTAGCCTTGTAAACAATGGGGATTGGGATACATGGTTTATGAGGGGAAAAAAAACCATAATAGAGAATCAAGATTCATTTAATCTTATTTGTAAGTTGATACGTCTTTGTGGAGGCTATTTTATTTTTGTCCTTTTTTAACTAAAATTCTTTTAAAAAGTGATGAGGAGGAAACTTTTAGTTTTCAAAAGGAAAGGACACCTGTGAATGATAATTACCAAGATGTTACGCAACCACCCGGTTATGTTTTTGTCATGTTCTGTAGGATAATGTGCAACGTTCATAATGAAACACAGTTCAGCTGCATTTTACATGTGAGTGGGTTATTGAATTAATTAATTAACAGTTGTATAACACATGTAATTCTGTTTTGGACAGTGTTTACCTCAGAGATTAAACTGACGGTTGCCTTTTAAGTTTTCTGTTCAAGCATCACTTAAGTTGGTCGTTCGGAGCATCCTCAGTATAAAACGCATCGATAAAACAAGTAGCACCTGCACACTGAGCTCCACACCTGTCACCACAGAGCCTATCAGACATCTACAGTTGTAACCATAAATAAACATTCAGCCCTGACGCTGATCGGTTTTGGATTTAAATAAATTTGTGGTTTGGAGTCACGGTGCAGGTGCTGCTCTTCAAATCATTTCTGTCTTCCAATAGCCGTGCACCTGCGTGTGATGCGCATATAATTATACGTCTTGTACACATACAAACGCAACAAACAGCGCTCTGTTAAGAGAGTAATTGGAAGCTTCCAGCTTCGCTAATTAGCTGCTTACAGAAGTCTTCCCGGAAAGTTGTTGCTGCGCCCTGTTTGGAGAAGAACACAGAGAATTAAAGATAAAATATTAAAGTTAAACAGTAAATATCATCTTTCTTTGCTTAAATCTTGCTGATTGAACTTTTTCCTTCTTGTTTTTTGTCTTTTTTTTTGCAGTTTCATGTGAACTGTTCCCTTTGGCTCTGTGTCATTAGACAGTCTGTCTCACGAATAGACGAGCAGGACACAAATGTGGGAACATGTGTAACTCATAATTATACATGCAGATTTATTCTATCAATCTTACATAATCTTTCTCCCTTGTTTTTTGTTTTTTACAGATAACTAAGGGGAGGGAGGGAGGCCGTGGGGGAGACGTGGGGGGAGACCTGTGGATGATTAGCTTCTTTTTGTCCTCTGTTTTTTCTCTGCTTTATTTTCCCTGAGAAGATTAAATATTTCTGCTTGAGAAAATCTTTTTAAACTGCCACTGACTGCTGTCCTGGCCCCCTCTGTCACTGCCTGAGCACACAGGGTCCCCCTCCAAAAAACCCACAGTTCTCCCCCATTTTGTCAGTCCAAAATGTGGTGAAAAAATGTAATCTTCTAACAAAGAATAGAAAAGGGTGGCTATAGAGGAATTTTTTTCTGCAAGTGGCCTCTTTATTGGGTGGGGGATGGGCGACGGAGGGCTCCTTCACAGTATCCACACACAACAGGGCTCCAATCTGTCAAATAATTAGCCAGCGTGGGAGGACAAAGGTTTTTATTTGCCCGAATTTCATACATCACTGCTTGAATACATCATCACTGTATTGTGACGGGTCATGGGAACTTCAGTTTAGGGACAGAGAGTCTAGAAAACTGATAATGAAAAGGCTAAAACTGAATGAGGAATTTAGATATCGCAGACATACGACGAGTATTTTCATGTTAATCTAATATAGCTGTAATATATTTGCCCTGTGAGAGTGATAGTGGAGAAAGGCGCTGCGTCTGAGCCGGGGTGATTGATTGACTGATTCAAACCTCGCTGAGAACAAAACCCAAAAAGAGTTTCCTGTCACAAACGCTCAGACGATGTCTTCAGACTGCTTGAAGGAAACTCGCAGACGTTCGGTCCACAATGATGTGAAACGGAGAAACACGAAAAGAAAAAACACATCAAATTTATTGTTAGTTGAATTTTCCATCCGTCATCTGATCGACGAATTGACTAATCATTTCAGCTGCGCACGATATAAGAGGCAGTAATCAAAACAGAACAAAGTGACTGAAAGCTGTAAAAAGTACCCAAAAGATGTCATGTTAAAATATTACTTTGGTAAAAGTGAACAGTGTCTTTATCACTTGTTTCTGCACAGTGTGACCTCAGTGAGAGGGTCGGATCACAGCGTCACATACATGTTGACTTCAACATACAAGTTTTCAACACATAACGTTGTCATGACGTCATGAGTTCAGCTTGTAGTCAGCACCTACATCACATCTGACGAGCTGTTACACACCTGGGATCTGTATTTACGACAGTGGTGTTGCTCTCAGAAACTGTGGGGGGCGCCAAATCACACAAAATGCCAATTTCTACATAATGTAGCTTTAAGTGCCAAATGACACATATTATATCTTGAAGGGGACACACTACAGGTGAATGGGGACACAATTTCAACTGATTTTCTTACATTAAGATTAATTTTCTATTTCAAGTTTTCTGAAAATATATGTCCGGCTATTACCTAATTAAATAAGCACTCATTTCAGAGAACTGAACTAAAATACACACCTTATAATGTATTTTGGACATTGTCTTTCCACTATTTGACATGTTGTAGAAGCAAAATAGCCCCAAAATCTCAAAATTGACTGAAGCATGTCTGATATCTTGTCGTGTCTGGCTTTGAATTATATATATACCAAATCTCAGAGTATACTGATGTTTATCAGTCAGCTTACAGAGGTCAGAACGATTTTATTAAAAATAATTATCAAGCGAAAATCACATCATCAGCTGTTTGACAGACTTTTAAGTGGACGGTTTGATTGCAGCGGCTGCAACAACGGCTCAAGGATCCACCGGTTTCTCCACTTCATGGAGTATTTTGTGTCATCTAAGGACGAGCAGCACTTCACGTGTGTTTATTTGACATTTCTTTCAAAATATGCTGTGTTCATTTTTGGGAAATTGAACTGTAATTGGCCCTCAGTGAAGCTCTTCTTCTGTGGTCGCTGAAATCAGACGAGAAGAAGTTATCAGGAGCTCGATATTGTCTGCTTTTATAAAGCAGCTGCTCTCTTCACCTCTGAGTTCCTGTGGAGGGAATAGGCTCCTGTATGGCCATTGTTTGGCGTGATTGCACCGGTCCATCGCACGTTTCTCTGAAGGATTAGATTGATCCACTGACTGAAGATGAACTCTGCACTGTACCGAGCAGCACAAGAACCAGGAGGGGTTCCTTTAACTGAAATTAATTACAGGTTTTAGACAACTGGGAATCAGTTCTGGGTGTCGTGATGTATTTTTGTGTTGTTAACTGGTTTTCTGCAGCTGCACGAGGAAAAATGTTGATTCTGTGAGCGTGACAGTAAAGTGATCAGTGTCCAGAGAAGTTAAGGCCAGTGCGAATGAAATACCAAACAAGAAGAGACTTTGTAGTTTTATAAATAAAACCAGAAAAGATTTAAAAAGATATAAAACAATGAATTTTCATGGTTTGCATCCTAATTTGTCAAAATGTTAGGACAAAATTGTCATTTAATCAAATAACCTCAACATTAGCATATCTTTGCATCATAACTGTCCTAATTAATCTTTTCTTTCTAATCGTTTCTGCTTGATCCCTTTTAAAATATTACTGTTATTGAATAAAAAACATGGCCCTTATAACTTGGCTCAAGAATTTGGACGTGGATTTGTTTTTTCCCAACGAGAGTAACAATAACTGAGAGAATCTAAAGGATTGTATGAGTTGATTTTGGGTACACGACAGGAAGAAAAAGGTATTTGAGTTATTTATTTTAACGTGTTTCACTCATGCTGACCAGATTTGACACATTCAGGTTGAGTCGAGCCTTTTTGTTTGAGGTGTGGTTTAAATGCGTTGTGTGTTATTTTTGTTTTGCTTGTTGTTAAGATTGTTTGTCTTTGTTTTATTGATGTTTATTGAGAAATCTATATAAAATCAAGTCATTATCATTTTTATCACATTTGAAAAGATGCAACATTTTGAGCCTCTTTTGAGAAACTGCACCTGCCAAAAAGCAGATTAACACACAAAACCTCCAATTTTTTCTAATGTAATAAAATTTGCATTTTAAAGGGGCATTCAACAGTTTTATGAGTCAGAGATAACAGCTTCTTTCAACAAAAAAAACATGTTTCACAATAATCTGCCGGGTGAAATTTTATTTTAAAATTTAAGATAAGGTCTCATCGTTGTCTCTTTTTTTGGGTTTAATGAAGTTTTGTCGTTTTCAGGCCTGCAGGCCTCTTTAAAGCATTTTGTTTAGTTTCTTTTGCTCTCATTTTACAAATGATGACATTTTTCTTGACTTCTGCATTATTAATTATAACAATAATAATTTGGGAGTAATTAGCAGTGAGGTAGACGTAAGGTACGAGCAAATGGACCTAGATTTTTGAGTGAACATTGTGTTTATGAAGACATGAAGAACACATATCTAAATTATATTTTAACACATTTTAAACACATGACATCAACCCTCTGAGCTATTTTGGTTCGCCTGGTCTTTTTGTGTAACATCAACACTATAATGCACAGTCATGTTATATACATCAGTTTAGGCGACCAGAACATGTGAATAACACCAATGTTTGGCTTTCCAGAACATGCACAACTGTGAAATTGACCTTTTCGTCTCTTTATGTGCCGCTCTTTCCTTTATCTGAAGAATAAAATTAGTGAAATCCGGACAGAGAAGACGACAAGCGGCACCATAAAATCAGAAAGTTAAACACACTCCTAATTGTCATGTGTGACTGAGTGACATTCTCAAATCTCGTCTTGGACTGAATGTTTTACTTTCTCCCTCGTCCTCGTCTCTTTTTTTTTTCTCTCGCTCTCTCTCAGACTGTGATTTATACACACAACATGTTGCACAATGGGAGCCTTGTTTGCTAAATGGGATAGCCTTAATGGAGACTTATATTTCCAGGATTATATCTGTATTCAGTTGCAAATGATTTGGAGAGGGGGAGGGTCGTTTCAATACTCTTCCTCTGTCTATGAATAATAGTATCATTTGAATTAAGTGGACACCTGGTGCAGTGGGTAAGGCTCTGAGGCGCGCTGTTGACCCGCTACCACTGCCAACTTCCCTTTTTCCCAGCCTGTCCTTATCCGTCCCTCCGAGCCTCCGATTTCATTCTCCCTCCACAAAATGCCACACACTTGTAACTTTAGTCTCCCTTCGGCAAAAACTTGCTCTCTCCTGAAAGGCAAAGGGGTGGAAGGAGAAAAAACCTTTAAGGAGGAGGAGGGAGAGAGGGAGAGAAATTCTTATCAATCTCCTCTTAGATTTGGGCAAAGTCATTTGAAAGCGCGGTGTAATGTTTCAGGGAAAACTTCCAATTAAATACTGTAAAAAGATAAAATAACAGTGCCCTGGACCTGCCCGTCGCTCGTATTAAAGCCCCCTTTTGTTGATTTATTGTACATTAGCCACTGAGCCATGCAAGGAAGGGGACATTTCAGAAGGGTTTCTATTTGTATGCATCCTGCGTCTGCTCCACACACAATCAGGCCTGTATTGCGTTTTGCAAATTTATACCAGGATGTAGGTTTAGAGTGTTCTCCCCCCCTCAACCTCCTCCCGTCCCCCGTCCCCCCACCACCACCCTCCCCCTGAAAGAAAAAGAAAGTTTTTCAAGTAAGTGTCTGCTTTCATGAGCACAAGTGATTGAGGCTCACAAACAAAGCTTTGTTTCTAAACTCACAGATGTACAGCCCCGCCGTAGCTTTGTCCCCTGGCCCTGAGAAGCATTCATAGATTTCTATTAGAGCACAACATCGGATTGTTTGGAAATACTTTTAGAGTGGACATCCAATAATAACCCAAAGCTTTCCCAGGGCTGTATTTTTCACCCAAGAGGAGGAAGGAGAGAAGTCTTTTCTGCCCCCGATATCAGATAAAAAGGAAGTAGACCTGCTTTCTTCCCCCCCTTCATGATTTCTGTTTGTAAAACATCCTGAGAAACTAATGAGACCTCGAGCTCCTTCAATCAATAAACAATAATATTTGGCACTCTAAACTTTGAACGAGATTCTGGGAAGCAACGCGGGGTTATATGTTGATTTCAGATATTTTATAATTGGCTTATTTCCTGAGACACATGCAGAAGATTTGCAAGTTTCAGTGCGAGAAAGACAACAGTCCAGTTCTGAGGCATTTGTGGTTTAATTGAGTTTTTCCATTTTCCTCTACTTTATACTTCTACTCCACTACATTTATCTGAAAATAAATACAGATTACTTATGCAATGCATTGTTAAATATTAAAGCAACAATATGTAACTTTCTGCAGAACACTAGCTGAGTCTCATCCCTAAACTTGTCAGATACTGAGGATGTGGGTTTGTGGTCAAACACTCAACTATTAACTATCTTTGTCCAGAAAGTAAAATATTGTTGCTTTAAAGTGGAAACGGGTTATTTGTCATTAGATATTTTAGTGTTTAAATGACTAATAGGTACAGTTAAGTCTTTAATTGATCCTGTAGATGGGGGCTACATTACTGACGGGGTTTCTACAGAGAGAGACATTATCTTAAAGAGCAGAGTCAGTTTTAAACAACCACCAAATCCACCAGATTCCACTTACAGAAACAAGAACTTATCATCATGAAAACACACAATCTTTGCACTTATTTGTCTTATTTATCTTTCCCCAACAATCATCTGGTGACCCCTGGAATAAAACTCATGACATCATCCCGACCCTCAGGTTGACATCGTAATAACATGCGACCATATTTCAGTCACAGGTGCCATTTTTCTGCAGAAACAGTACTCTGACTTAAAATACTAACATCTTACTGATCACTTCTGTACTTTTACTTGAAATGAAGTACTTTTACAATAATTAAGGGTACTTTAACTGAAGTCAAGGATCTGAGTACTTTTAGTTTGCTTGTCTGACGTGTGTTGAAGACTGTTTTTAAGTGCAAGTAATATGTTTTCAGATGACACCTTATCTTTGAGAAAGTGCTAATGCAGGTTGTTGTACAATGCACACACACACACACACAGACACACACACACACACACACACACACAGGAGGACAGTCATGTCAGAGTTAGATGACAGAGGAACAATTATCCCTCTAATTCTCTCGTCGATACAGTTATGTCTTGTGTGGTCGATGGACATGTAGTTGTTATCCCTGATCGATGCTGAAACACTTCATAACACATCTGAGCGTGATAGAAGCTGATATGCTGCGCGACACCTCCTGATCCCCATTTAGCTATGATTGCAGGCGTTGGCGTGATTCTGTTTGGCTGCGTATGGATTAGCTACTTTGGCCCTGAAGTGGCTGCAGTTGATGATGTGATTAAATCAATGATCATCTCTCCGAAGGCTCTTTGATTCGTTCTCGTTTGGCTGCGCAGCAGAACAGAGTCGACTGTCTCAGCGGTGCTGTGACAGATTACACAGGCTGCTGTTCAAAGGCATGACGCCTTCACTGACCACATGTCTGTTAAAAGGCTGGAAATATGAATGATTTTTGATGGAGGAGCGTAAACAGAACATTACACAGTGTAATGTGTCAAACATTTAGGATTTTGAGGATTTTATGGAGCTTTCAGCAGGAGATTTTTAAGGGTTTTTCAGATTTTCCTTGTTTTTTTTAAAGAATCATTATTGTTTGTTATTGTGTGTTTAAAACTTTAGCTGGTAATTGTAGGATTTTTTTTATAGAAGATTTATTGTTATGGGGGATATAAAACTTGAAGGCATTTTAATGGCTTTTAATGTGATTTAAAATGTTTTAAAATGTAGCTTCAGATTTTAAAGATTTTATTTTGTGCATTTTTTTTTATGTTTAAGAATTTTAATGGCTTTAAAAGTACTTGTCAACTTGGGGAATTTAAGAATTTGAGGCATTTTAGTGGCTTTTAAGGTCTTTTCAAAGGTTTTTAAATTATTTTTAAGATTTTAATTAATTTTTGTTTATTTTTTTAACATTTGGCTGATTTTAAATTTGACTTTCTTTAAAGGTTTTAAATGATTTTAATACATTAAAATCTATATTTCTGATTTTTTTTGTTTGTTTCATTTTTATAATAATAATAATTCATATTTTGTGGAGAGTGTTTAGGATTTTTTTTTTATGGCTCTTTAAAGTATTTTTTAAAGGTGTAAAAGGGGTTAAACACAGTCAGTTTTTTGGGAATTTTAGTTATTTGCCAAGGAATTTTTCATTTTGTCTAAGGAACTTAAGTTTTTTGGATAACTTTGGGGTTTGAACTCATTTGTCTCAAAGTAAAATCTGTTCTTCGACTCTACATCTCTTCCTTTGTGACTCAGTTTAATAATGAAACTCACTACAGTTGAATGCTTTTTACCAGTATTCTTATGTTTTACGTATTTCATTAGAAATCCCAGATAATCTGTACAGTCAACACTTGTCACCATTTTGACTAAATCTCTTATCATTTCAGTTGTTTTACACATGTGAGACGTTTCTTTTCTCCCCACAGACGTTTGAGTGAGACCTGCTGCAGCTCTGCCTCAGTTGTGTCTAGACTACAGGAAATGCAAAATTGCATTTGTTTACAGGCACACGGAGCTCAAAGCGGGTGGCGGTTTAAAAGTGCAGCAGCAGCCAGTGAGAGAGGATGGCAGCGAGCTGCAGCGAGGAGGCCGGATATGAGAGAGGGTTTGTCTGCAGGCAGCCAGTGAGGCTCGGCCCAGGATGTGCTGTAAAAGTGTTGTAAAGCAGATTGGGCTCTTTTTACTGTTTGCATCGCATGACATTTGTTTTTCTCTCTCCACCCTCCCCCCTCGTGCCCCCTCCCCTCGCCTCCCTTTGAATGGACTGTTTGACGCACATGCTGCCATTTTGTGGCTCGGTCCACCGCCAGAGAACAAGGATGTGAGGCAGGTAGAAACAGAAATATTTACTGGGTTTAATCTAGGCCACACTTAGTGAGAAATTCTTTCTTTCTTTCTTTCTTTCTTTCTTTCTTTCTTTCTTTCTTTCTTTTCTCTGTAAACACCAGCCCTGTCAAAAAGTGTCAGCGGGCCTCAACAGTATCATGATATTTGCCGGTTCCTTCGCCTCAGGACCAGACATAATACAAACATGACCCTGATGACAGATTTTGTCAGCTGTCTGCCTGTCTGTCTATCCAGCTATTGATTATCCTTCAGCAGGAGGTCATAAATGACCCATGATCATCTGGCTGAAAAACATATTCCCAACATCTGACCTGTCACTAGAGGTTAATCAAATAAACCACGGCGGGCCTATGGAGCATGACTTTGCAATTACCCGTGACTTGCTCCTCCTGTACTGCCTTTTATTGCATCATTAATACGTGGGAAGCCGGGGTGACAACTGAGGGTGATGGCAAGTGAAGAAAAACACTGCTTGGCGTGTTGACTTCCATTAACTTACAGTGAAACATGCTAAAACGCCCCAAAACATCTTTGAAAGAGAGGATCTCAATGAGTTCACCGTCTATCTCAACAGTGACTTTGATGCCAAGATATTTTTTTACAAGAAGACAGACTCATGCATCATGTCCACATCTGCTGTGATGGATTGACATGCTGTAACATTTATGATAGCGTCAATAAGACGTATTAATATCAGAGAAAGGAGGATGGGAGGGATAGAGTGCAGCTGTCATCTTGTTTGTGTCTGCCACCTTCAGTAGTTTGTCATTTTTTAAATATTCTGTGCATGAGGCTGAAAAAGTCATTAATTCACCATATTTAATATACAAATTCAATTAAATTGAATTATTACCACTATAAGTTAAAGAAAACACACTCTTGGTATTCCTCCTGCACCCAAAGTAAAGATATTGAATAAAATATTTTCACTCTGGGAAAAAATTGAAAGTCACCCATTGAAATAGTTTTTGAATCAGAGTCTTAAAGTATCTGATATTAAATATAATAAGGAGTCAAACATCATTTTCTGGCAATAAATGTACAAAAGTAAACTATATATATATTTACATGAACATTTATATTGTATACTTTGGGTTGACCGATTATTGGCCTGGACAGTTATATAATCAGTTTAATCCATTTGTCGATAAAATAAATTAATTTAAAAATGTGCTACTTTGGCTCCGATAAAGTTATTTGTAACTCGAGTTATCAGATAAATGTAGTGGAGTAAAAATGACAAAAGTTTAGTACAGTACTTGAGTAAATGTACATTCCTTCACTGCACGTAATTAAGTATCAAAAGTACAAGTAAAGTGAATTACACATATTTTTGCATATATATTTATACGGTATTCTTCTATGACAACCCGCCAGGCCGATAATCGGATCCGATATTACAGTACAGGCTTTTGTATTTGATTGCCGATAAGACTAAAAACTGAAAACTGCAAAGTAACTAGTAACTAAGGTTATTAAATAAATGGAGTGGAGTAAAAAGTACAATATTTGACTCCAAAATGTGGTGTAGTGTAAGTAAAAGGTAGCAGAAAAATGGAAATACCCAAGTAAAAAACAAGCGCCTCAAAATTGTATTTAAGTAAAGTATCAGAGTGGAGTACTTGCTGAACATTTTCAGGAAAACATACAATAAAGATGATACTTACTTCTTAACTAACAGCCATGTGCAATGATCTCCTGGATCATTTAGATTAAAGGATTCATTTGCAAAAACCAAAACCGACCTTCATCATTTAGGAAAAGAAATCCAAAAGGAGATATCTTCTGTTTCTACAAATGGACTCCTCATTTATTCCCCCGGTTTCATTAGCACGTTGCTAACAGGACTTGAATAATTGGTAACTTTGGCTCTTAAACCTTAACGGTGCACTATGTAATTTCGGAAACAATATTTCAGACTCAGAGAGAAGATATTTATTTATATTATTAAGGTCATAATACAAACCTGGAAATATTTATATTCCATGACTGAATAAAGAATCCATCCTCGGAGGGGAATAAGGCGGCAGGGTCGGGCGAATATAAACAAAGTAAAACAGTGATGTGTTACATGTGTTATCCTTCGAGGACAGTTTGTTCATTTTCTCCTCTCATTAAAAGCTCTTCCCCAAAACAACACAGTTCGTTTTCAAGTTTTTCAAATTTCCCTTTTAGCCGTCAGAGAGGTGGTTGAATTACCTGCGTTTTAAGGCTGAAACAGGTTACTCGTCTTTTTAATCCCGTGCGTAACATCTCCCACACGTTCATAAAGTCTGTAGTAAGGCTGGATGTTCGCTGCGGTTTAAACAAATGAAATGAAGGAGAAAACAGTCTTACCTACAACTGTTCAATCCTGGTGTTAAAAACAATTTAAAAAGTCTCCTCTCTCTCTCTCTCTCTCAGCAGGCCCAAGCCAGAATGAGAGCAGCAGCAGTCAAACTGTAACCCTGGGAATGTGTGCCATCTTGCATGATAAATATCAGTGATTTGCTCCAGGCTTCAGACTGTTACTCACAGGAAGTCACTGTTTGAGCTGGTTTACACAGATGGAGACCATTCTTAGTCAACATTCACATAAAAATCAGTCTGGGCTCTTTTTAGTTTCGCCTCCTTTTCATTGTATGCAGACAGCGACGGGGCTTTTGCTCTTTTACTGGGCGGAGGACAACACCTTTATTTGTTTGCAGGATCTTTGAGAGGTTTAACTTCAGATTTCACAAGGATCTGTAACCTCACACAGACATGAGCACGCCTGACCTCTTCATTCATGATTTGTAAGATTCTGTTTTCTGTTTTTTTTTTTTATCACGAAGAAACCAATTTCACTTTCTTTAGTTTTGTGCTCTGGTGACGTGGCAGGACAAGGTTCGGGCCGTGGTTCCCTGCAGTTATTGGCCTCTTGGTCCGAGTTATGAGGATGTTTTCTCCTGGTGTGCTTCAGGATGAGTTTCCTAATCACTACTCCATCCTCTGTCTGTGTCCTACTGAGAGCCTTGTTGGACCAGGAAGCTCAAAATCTTCGCATATGTTGCTTTGACGTGTCACACATGCCTGCAGGGCTCCTCTTAGTGCCTCAGTTAATGTTTAGGACGTACTGATCTTTTACTGTACAGTTCTCCATCACAAGTAAACATCCTGTATTCGACATTTTACTTAACGTACAAGGAGTTGTCTAACTGGTCTCAATTGAATACTGATGCCTCGATATGACCTACATAAACAAACAAGACCATCACCGGGTCAGATTCCTTCTTATCCAGATCGGATAAGTCATGAATTAAAATTATTTATAATGGTGGAGCGCTGGGGAAGTATTGGGTCACTCCATGCAAACTGCAGATCCATTTGTGTTGTGATTTTGTACTGCTGCTGCTCTGGCAACGTCTCTCTTGTTAAATTGATCTTGATCTCAATGGGACTTCCTGGTGAAATAAAAAAAATGTAATAAATAAATAAATAAATAAATATACTTTTTACTCCTCAAAGGTAAGCCCAATAAATGAAGCCTCTGAACTGTAGCTGAGTAGAAGAGTAACGTAAAAGAAAATGGAAAAACGAAAGGTAACAACAACTACAACTGATGATTGTTTAAGATGATTTTTGTTTGTCATGTCTCTAAAATGTCGTCAACCTTCAGCTGTAACCCTGACACATGAAACCCTTCCATGGGAACCTCTGGATGGCTCTCGGATGAAGTGATTGAGACTATTTGTCGGAGTTAATATGAAATGCTGCTTCTGTTGATGCAGTAAGTGAAACAAAAGGCTTCCTGCAGGTAGTCTGCTTTGTTAGTCGGCTCTGAAAAGACTTCTTACTCTCACTTTGATCTGGAACCGTCCATTCTTATTCGCAAACAATTGTGCCGTCTAATTGTTTCTGGGACAAGAAAGAGGCGTCCTGCTGGTGCATTCAGGAGCATCTCCTCTTTGTTTTAACAGATTCTGCCGCCTGAGAAGTTTGGTCTTCCTCTTGATTTTAAATTTGACACTTTCACCTTAAACCCCCCCCCGCTACACTGAGTTTTCTGTCATAGCAGGGCATCGTGTATTTCATGTAAGGAAGGCGACGTGTACTCTCAGGTGAACTTCCTCAAAGGTTGTAATTAACTACTGTTTTATTGCATCCATTGTTGTAATTGGCACGCACGTTTCTGAGAAGGAATAACGCACTTTTTTTCCGTCATTTTGCAGCTTCTTTTGCCGTTAGGTTGTTGTCATGTGAGCTCGCATGTCAACAAGTCCAAAACACATCATTATGAAGCTTTTATGTGTAAGAAAACAGCAGCTGAGGAGGTGTTTTAATCTGCGTTCCTGTTTCTCCCATGCTGCTCTAAATGCAGAGATTATCTCGACACCTTCCTGGAGTTTGCTCAAACAACAAAAGTTCCCCCAAAGGAAATATTCTCCTCTTCCTCACCCGCGCTCCAACAAATATTTACGCCGATTTTTATTTTACCTCACATTTTATAGAGATGTGTTTGATTCTTTCTACCTCTGCCAATTTCCTTCCCCTTTTTGATCCCAGTCCACTGGTATCATCAGCTTTCCTCATTTACAGCTTGAAGGCGATCCTGACACCCGGGACGTCATGTGAAACCATGAAGGACAGGAGGCAATAAGCCGGAGAATAGCAGCAATCTTCAGGAAAGTTCTCCATTCACTCTCACGCCCGTAGTTCTCTGTCCTCTTATCCAGGCTGGAAGATAAAGAAAAAAAAAATCAATACAGAAACACAGTGTTAGATAAAAGCAGAGAGGGGGAGAGAGCCCGGCCAGGTTGGGTGTAGTGAATTAAAGCGATCAGAAATTTCCCAGCCACTCAGCCTTCAGTCTACATAACCTAACAGCCCTGTCTCGCTGCTGTCTATCACTCTCTGCTCTCTGTTCAATCCCTCTTTGTTCACTTTTGATTTCTTTCTGGTCTATTCCCCGTTTGCTTTGTGTTTTGGGATGAAGGACCTGTTCCCATTCAGCTGCAATAACTGCTGAGTGAAGGTTTTGGATATTGCAGGGAGCCTGTCCGAGCTTCCATATCGGCTTTGACAATTGCAGGTCTCTCTGGAGGGACGTGAGGACGGACCGGAGTGATCAGGCTCTTGTTTTTAGCCGTGCTAGCAGCATTTCTCAGTGTCTGATGGTCAGTCCACCGCTTGTCCTGACTGAAATATATCAACATCTGTTGGATGGATTGCCAAGAAAGTTTCTAAAGACATTCATGCTCCTCAGAGGATGAATCACTCTGCTGATCCCCTGATTTCTCCCCTAGAACCACAAGCAGGTTGACATTTTTGGTTTTGAATGAAATGTCTCCTCATCTGATGGATTGAAAGTTTGTACAGACATTTTTGGTCACCAGAGGATGAAACGATCCTCCAGCTCAGCTGCCAGAATAAAAGCTTGGCATTGTAGGTTTCTGCAAACCACAGATACCTTAAATGTGTACGTTTCACATGCAACACATCAACATTTACATAACACGCATCATGATACGTTCAGATTACATGTATGTGAGCTGACCTTCTTGTCAGAAGGAGGGGTTAATGGTTGCACGCAGGGTGACTGGATGAGAATGGGTGAAATTCTGGATAGGGGAGTTTGGGGTGGGCATGGTCACATGGTCATGGTGGCAATGAACAGTAAAACCCATGTTCACCAGGTCCCAGGACCCCCGGCTCCAACCGAGCCCAGCTAAAACCAACCAAATCTCTGGTCTGGTCTAATTTGGGAGGGACAGGACAGGATTCAAGATTCGAGACATAATTCGGGGCTGTCCTGAATTTCTCAGGACGTCTGGTTACCCTGGTTAAATGACACCTAGAGTGCCTTGATCATGTGATCTCTTAAATCCATCTTGCCAGGCTTCAACACAGTTTGTCAACCTCTCAGCGTCCTTTGAGGAAACTACTGGAGCTACAGCAGAAGTGGCTGCTCATTTGAAAACAACAATGGAGACTCCACAAGAGGTTAGATTATGATCTGGCAAATTTAGTCAAATCCTTAATGGTGTAGGATTTCTGCATTTCCAACATTAGAAGCATCCTCCAATAAGAAGTGTAAGGTAGAGAGCCACAGGCTGCAGCCTCAGTCTGTAACATATGAGTCTGTGGGGTCTGCTGCTTCATCTGATTTACTTTCCAATGAAAGCGACTGGATCATAACAATTTTTTAGATGAAAATATCTCTCCTCCGAGGGGCTTCAGGGTGGCAGTCCGTTTAGCCTCCCCACCACCTCCACTGCTACAGAATAGATCTAAAAGAATTACACTCACTCAGCCTCTGTTTCCTCATATAATCACACAAAAGGATTTTTCTTGAAAATGATCATAAATCACAGGCCGGATCAATACCCCGGGCCCCGGCTGCACTAGCCTGATAACACAATCAATACGGGGTATTTGGATTTTAATTAATACATGACGGCGCCTCAGCCCTGAAACAGTGAAATATGACCTCAGCCCCTTTTGAAATACGTCCTGCAGAGCGTCACACGCTGCGGCTCATCAGATGTCGATGTGATCTGGTACCTGAGGAGCTGAGAGACAGACGGGATGAGTCGACAAAGAAGATGGTGGACATATATTTGTACAAGGTGCAGGTAAAACAAGACAATCAAGCCAGCAGCTCTGAGGCTGTGCAAGCGCAGCGGTGCTTTTGAGCTAAATGGTGATATTACCCCTATAACATGCTTACAAGGGCAATAAAATGATGATGTTGAGGTATAACTGTTTCAATCTGTCAGTACTTATGATTCTTTAAAGGGTCAAATCACTGAAAGAAAAACCTGTTTCTCACTTCTTATTATCTGTGTTTAAATGGGTCCTTATATTCAAGGAATAATCAGAATTTAAAGAAAATGACTCATGAATCCACTTTAATCTGAAGAGACTGATCCGATCCGGCCTGATCTGAATACATTTTCAGTCGGATCATAGAGGTGGTGTTAACCTTTGATAATCTGTTCAGCAGGAAAATATTAGCACCTATAAACCATGTTAACACTTGATCTGATCGTGTTTTTCCTGCTTTTTATTATCTCCTCCTACTTCATACGATCCCCTCATTACATTGCCTGAAATCAGGTATGTTGAAGATATGAGCCTTTACGTCACCACAACTTTTATTGGGTTAGACTATATTATATGTGAGCATTTATATCAATCCTTTAAAGTGAATGGAAAGTCCTTGAATTGTTTTATTTGAAAACAGGACCAACCTCTTAAAATAGAACTGAGATAAAACATAACTGTGGGTTGCCACCAGGTGACATTTCCTCAGCCCTTATGTCCCCACCGCTCTTCAACACAGAGTAACGCACTTGGCTGAATGCCACGGTGGTCGAAAGCCCGGAAACAAGTATTTCAAAGAACTGTGACAAAAGAAGAACAAAGCCGGAATCCACCGAACCAGAAACGTAAAGATTGTTCCTATAAAGAGCCGGATGAGACCGGCAGAGAAATGACAGCATCAGTCATAAAACAACCTGTGCTTTCAAACGAATGACCCTGTTGTGGCTGTGCTAGGATGACTGTGTTTTCTGTTCAGTAAAGGAAGTGGTGTGTTGAAGATGACAAACGCCCATTTTTAGGCTCTCAGTATTTGTTGTTTGTCGGTTAGTTGTGGTTAGTAACCTCACTGTGGGTGGTTTTCATTATGAACATATACCTTACAAATGAAGCCTTTCATTTCCGCTTTGCCTTCAATTTCTACAGCAGTTGAAAAATCAGTTCAGTCCACACTGTCTGATGGCGTTTAATATACTTATATCTGAGCACGAAATAAATATTTTAGATGTATCGCACGTAATCTTATTTCACTAGAATTCAAAATAAGCGTCTGGGTGTTTGAACAATGTTTGGCTGCACAGCTTCAGTTTGTAATGACTGATCCACTGGCGTCAGCGAGGTTTAGGAGCATAAAATGTAGCTAAAAACTGCAAAATCTTCTTCAAACCTCTCTTACATGCCACCCAGATACTGACTGAAAACACCTCCAGTGGAATTAAGTATTTCCTCTTGGTCCTCAAGTCTTCTCATCTCTTTTACTCTGACGTATCTCTGCACACTTTTACATTTTTCTTGTAGCTGATCGCCGTCGGTCTCGGCGGCGGGTCAGGAGCCATTAGCTTGTCATATCTCCATCTGAGGCCTCGCGCTCCGCTCAGCAGCTCTCACATTCCTCAGCTGACAGGACGTTCCTGCATTCGGCTGCGAGTAAATCACACACTGTACTGTAATCTTCATACGAACGGAAACCTGTCCTGTCACCTCTGCAGACTCAATTTTCATGTTTATAAGGAGAGTACTTCATTCTTGGTGACGATCGGGGAACTCAAACAGTGACTCACACCTTAATAAACAGACTGTTAAAGTATGTTTGATGCTTTTTAAGATGTTATTACATGTGTTTTTACGTGTCCCAGTCTTTTTCAGCTTGTTGATGTGTTTAATTTGAGTAACAGCAGCCCAAATGCTGTAATTACTGTAATTTCATGGGGCCTAAAGGTTAAGTTTTCCAGTTTTTGAAAACGTGGATTTGATGTCAAAATAAGGGTGGAGTAACTCTATGCCCTGCCAGTTTGACAGCCGCTTGACTTCATCAGCTTATATTTTTAAATGTAGGCCTCCTGCTCCATTATATTAAATCCTGAGGCATATATTACATATATTTAGGGTATTAAAGGAGCCATTTAATGCGTCTTCCTTTTTTCCTTTCCTTCAGTGTCTTATAGAGGTTCTTGTGCATGTAAAAGGTCTTGTAAGTTTAAAGTTCAAAGTGTGCATCAACAGAAGCTCCTCTCTCCCACAGAAAACACTGCTCCTTGAACGCCTCCTCAGTAGTCCCGCGTTTTATTTCGTGACTTTGTGACATCACACTACGACACCATGTCACACATTTGTATAATTTATGCCTACAGCTAGTTTGGCACGTTAGAATTGATTTAGCGCAGCTGCTCTGTTGTTGTTGTTAGCGGTGCTGGCTCAGGCGTGTGTGAGCTGACCAATCAGAGGAGACTGGGTATTCAGGAGGAGGGGCCTTAAAGAGACAGGAGCTGAAACAGAGTGTTTTAGACAGAAGGGGAACACACGAGAAAGCTGAAGTGTTTTTTGAGCATTAAAGCATGTAAACCTATTAATTTATACAATAAAATTAACTTAATTAAGCATAATTGACATCTATACATATATCAGCCTATATGCCTGTTTTTTTGTTTTTGTTTTTGTTGCACTTCTTTGTCTGCATTTCTGCAACACTTACATGGAAATAAGACCTTTAGTCACTTTTTAAAACTCTGGAGATGATTAAATAGTATTACCGGAAGGCCGCTGAGTCATTTTCCCAACCAAACCAGAGGAAACAACCAAAAAAACAGGACAGGAAAACAAACATTCTTATCTGTATCAGCCTAATCTTGGATTCATGACTTCAGTATTTCTAAAATTGTGTCTACAGCAAAAACTCCCTCAACATGAACTACAGAGTTGAACCTGCTGACAAAAGTTAAACAGTTTAAGCTTCACAGTGGACGAATATGTTACATGTTATTCTTCACAATGCTTGGGTGTCTTTCCTTTCAATTATGACTGTACGTGGTGCTGTTTCATGTATTCATTTCCTTCCTGCAGCACTTTGATACACTGAAAAGTTAAATTTACAGTCATTTTTTGTTGAATATGTTTATTTACCTTGTTTCGACACAGTAGCTTGTTATACTGAACAATACAAAGTGATCCATTTGTTCCCCTAACACAATAATTCAAGTGGTGCTTCAGGCTGTGGCTGCAGTCAGCGTCGGTGGAGGCCAAGTTAGAATCTGGAAGAGATCATGGTCAAGTAGTTGCTAGTTTGATTTTGTGTGCCGACGCTGGTTACAAAGAATCAATATCGAATCAAGGAGGGTTGAGTTCCCAGATAAGCGCCCTCGGCCACTCTGGCTATTCATCATAAGTCTGTAGAAACCTGATAGGTCAGAAGAAATTATATTCCAGCAGGAGTGGGGCCTCCTTATCTCGCCATAGCAGGGGAATAGGAGACATGCCGATCAATACCAGGCTGTTGTGTAGTACTTGCAATTATCAACAGCTGATTCTGTCCTCCCCCAGCTGCATCTTTTAATACCACATAATTACAAGTTTTGGGACAATGCCTGGCGAAAAGGGATTACAGCTTTGGTGAAGTATGCTTCATTCTTTTCTCGGCTTTGAAATAGCTACAGTCTGTGTGGAGGGAGGATCAAACAATAACACCCAGAGTGATTTTATTATACACTTCAAACTCTGATGTTTAGCTTCATTTTACATGTAGTTATAGAGAGAAATGGGAGCTTTAGTTGAAATCTATGACCTGTGTTTGGTGATTGAATGTCAACAAACCACTAAAACGTATGCAAAAACTACAAAAGTAAAGCTGTAGTAAGATTACAAACTCCTCACATCCCTGATCATCACTCAAGAGGAAGATTTCTTTTCCAACATAGAGACATTTTCAGTCTATAATGGCGCCAAATTGTGGGAGGTCGTAACAAATGAAGCAAGGGCTCCAACACCTCCTGTGGTATCCTGGCAGTAGCCTATCGCAGCCGGCTGAAGGGCAGCTAATGATGGACCGGAGGCGGAGGCAACAAGGAGAGCGCCGGTGCTGCCTCGGACAAACCAGGGAGTCTCACTTCCGACAGCCACCACTTTGAGATCGGACCTATCTGTGACCTGAGCGCGATTTTTACGCACAAAGTTTGACTTTACGCGCGATTTTTTTTTATCTGTTTTACGCAAGAATTGCCTCCTCTAACGCATCGATTCTGGACTTTACGCGGACTCGACATAAAGCCTATCATCCTGTGGAAGGATGACTGCTGCTGCTTGTGTTGTTCGATGTGTGTGAGGCGACAGATTCAACCGAGACATCCATCCATCCATCCATCCATCCAGTCAGCGCAAACTGGAGCTTTTGGCACAAACTCACCCAGGAGCTCAGGATGGAAACAAGCCCATCTTAAACCTGAATGATGTGTAACACTCGGCCACAAAGTTAAACCCAAGACTTCTCGAGAAACTCACAGCACCTCAGGTCGGACTGAACCATGTCGAAGCTGCTCGGACTTGTGCGTAAAAGCAGCCGCGCACCGGACAGGAAGTGAACTAATTATTATTAAACCCCATCCCTCATTTCCATATCTAGCGTGAGTCGGCTGGAGCGCAGCCAATCACCCAGCGAAGGGCAGCAAGAGTCGTAAAAGCATTATCCTTCCTCCATCACAATCACACTGACATGCGCAATCTGCACACGGGCATCAACACCAGCCGCCTCGTCCGCTTATTTCACCGACCCCGCTCCCGCTGAAGGGTCCCATTCGCTGCTCGTAGATGAGTCGGCGGAAGGCAGCAGCGAGAGATCAACATGTCCCGCCGCAAGCAAGCCAAACCGCAGCACCTGAAGTCCGAGGAAGAGGCGACACGGAGCGGACTCCTCAGCAGCGATGGTAGGTGTCCGGGAGGCTTCAGACCACTTTTACTGGCTTTACTTCAGCTGCTGAGAAACAACAACGACTGTCGTGAAAGATCCGCTTCGTTTGTAGAACTTAACTGCAAACATGAAACATTTTAAGTAGAGAAATGTGATGAAATTGACTTTTATTGTGGCTCTATGTCTAAAAATATCTTAAATTAAAGGTGGACGAACTGTTTTGCGCACTGAACAGAAAACACAAGTGGCTCAGGTTGGTTTTACTTTCCTGTTTCGGCCTGACTTTATTTTTGATGTTATTTAGTTTCAGTTTTGAAACCTGACAAATGAAAGCTTGTTAGTCTAAAAAGTGTAGCAAAAAAAATTAAAAAATGTATTTAATGGTGAAAAATTTAATTAGTTTTTAATGTTTTAACGAAAATCAGATCCAGATTTATGAACTGACGACCATGATGACACAGTGCGGGACACAAACGATGCAAACTTCTCACGAATGAAACCAAATTTCGTGTTTTATTTCATTTATATTTTACAATTTAGTAAAAAAAACAGGGCTTGCTGTAAATAATCTCACTACAGGACGATATATTTTATGTATTTCTGCAGATTACGTTTGAGGCCTTCCTGTCAGCTATTAAAACTTTCACATTTTCAGAAACATTCACATCGTAAACCAGGAGGAAATAATCTGCAACGAATATGATGATCTTAAGTTTGTATTTACACGTTTGGAAACTCTGTATTTTATTGTTACACTAATCTATTTTCTGTGCAAATTAATATGAACAACAAAATAGATTAAATGGATATCAACATGTAGCATTTCTCAATCTTAACGTGTAAACGTGTGTAAATAATTATATTTTTAAATGTTCAGCCTTGTTCACATTAGATCTCCCTTCATCATCTTATTGCCAGCCTGTGTTATGATGCACCAGAGGCCTTACATCATTTTTAATATTTCAATATTTCATCAAACAATTTAATTTTCTCCTCATGTTCATAAAGGGAACCCTGCACCTTATTTGAATCCTGTGATCAACACTGATGAGAACTTACTCACATCAACAATATTTTAACCATAAATTATCGTTTAAACTATTAGATATGTTTTTATCTTAAATCGACTGAATTTTAAATGGAGTTTTGAATGCGTTCTCTAAATTTCACGCAAAATCTTTGGGTTAGATCCTAACTGACGGTTCATAAATCTAAATTAATCTAAATTAATCCAATGTAATATGATTTATTCAACATGTGTGTATTTATTTATATTAATGTCGACTTTGTTCATCATTTATGGCACCAAAACCCAAAAAAAGCAAACGGCCTGCATAAGACTGAGCTAATTTCATGCAGTAACACAAATCATCACCATCACAGCTCTTGTTTCATGTTTTTCAGTAAAATTATTTGTCACTTTCTGATTATCTGTGGCTGTGAGAAGGTGTCGAGTGAGGCAGAGGCCCTCCCACAGCCCTGCAGCCAGGCGGGGGGCTTTGATTGAGCCTGCTGACTTAACCTTTGTCAGCCTCACCCTGCGAGGGGCAAGTGCTCCGTGTCTGGATCATAATACAATTAGTACATCTGAACCGGTGACCTCTGCAGCCCGGAGGTCACGCAGAGAGGCAGAGGGGCATCAACGCTGGGCTGAGAGCCTGTTTGCTTTTCAACTGCGGCTTCGTGATTTTTATTTTTTCACTCCTCGCCAAACTACACAGCAAGAAACAGACATAAATCTGTTTTCTGCTCCTCACAATATGGAGTGAGTGAGAGTGACAATTTAAAATAAATGTTAAATCAGTTGTGTTGTTGTATCTGGAAATATACTGCGAGCTTTAAATCAAAGCGGATCCCTTCTTTGTTGCTTCTGGAAGTAAATCTGACAAAGTGCAGACAAAATCCTGAGCTGAAACAGTGAAAGTGTTTTCGCGCCTGTGTTTGCTGAATCGCCTTGGTGATCTTCAGACCACCCACTTGGTGAGCCAGCGACTCTGACTATTTACTGACGAGTTTGACTTTTACACAGATTATACTCACTCGGCTGTGGTTGCACTCGTCTTTTCTGACCTGAGGAACAACAAAATCAGTTTTTATCATCTCAGATGTGACAGAATAGGAAGCTACAGCCTGGGACGTATTACTCATTAATACTGAGATTTCTGTGTGTGTGTGTGTGTTTGTTTGCATGAGGCTGTTTTGAGTGTGTTGCTCTCAGACGACTCGCTCTTTCAGGTGGTGAAACACGGTGATAATTGGAGTGTATTGACTGCAGACAGGAACACACGCGCACAAACTACGTGCACGTACGCACACATACATGTTAAATTGGGCACAAACACACGGACGCTTAAAACACTTTATGTCCCCGTTTACTGTGTTTAAGAACAAAGGGGCAGCACATATGTCGGGCCACACACACACACACACACACACACACACACACACACACACACACCACCTTTGCTGTCATATTTTATGATTCCTGATTATGAGGCAGAAAGACATTTTTTTTTTTAATAAAACAAATTAATTAATGTCAAACCTAAATCTCTTAATATCCATCTAGCTGCTTTTCATCCTTTTTAAAGGGGCACTATGTAGTTTTGGAGAAGAAATTTAAACGCTGAATTTTAATATTTACAATATTAACGAGGCAATAATACAAACTCAGGAATAGTTATCTTTCCCATAACTGAATAAACAAGCTGTTGTCAGAGGAAAACAAGGCCCCCAGAACACTGTTTGAAGCTAGAAAGGTGGCAGGGTCCGCCACATATAAACAAAGTGAAACAGTATGAAATCGTGTCGTCCTTTAATGTCAGTTTGTTTATTTAGTTTGTTTCGACATAAAAAAATCAGTCAGCGAAGATCTTTCTCTTCTGATAAACATTCCAAAAACTACGTAGTGCACCTTTAAATTGTTGTTCCCTAAATGTTCACAGGGAAGCCCGAGTGTATGTAACAATAATTTACTATTGATTTCCCCCAAATCTTTCCATCTGGTACCGCTGTCTGATTCCTAATGGGGCAGAGCCTGAACAGATGCAACAGTGATTCTAGTGTAGTGTCACATCTTTTCTCACTGAACGTCAAATAACAACTACTGGAAGAGGAGAAACAGGGAAACTGTGACGGCAAAAATGCTGTCAAACAGAAGGAAAACATTTTTTAATGCAGATCTGTTGTATACATAATTATTTGATATACATCTAAATGTGATAATCTGTAATCACGTTAGAAGTCAGAACAACAAATCCATGTTATGTCCTGTTCAAATCAGTTCTTTCATTGGTCTCTTCTGCTTTGATTTTCCTGTAAATTTAGAGTTTGAGTGGCAAAACTTTGCACATATCATTTTGTTATTTATTGTAATAGAAACACGATTTATTGAAGCTGTAATATTATAGATTAAGGTCTATCAATATCAGCTTTTTATGCCACTGTCTTGGCCAAGACTCCCATGGAAAAGAGATGCTGAATATTCCTGATTAAATGAAAAATAACAATAAAAGTAATTCACTTATTAATTACAGTTCTGTTTTTCTGGACATGGGAAAACAATTACACTTATCAGAGTATGAGCATGATCAGTAATACAGTAATAATAATGAATTTATAATGTGTTTGAGCATCAAATGGCTCAATTTTCTCCCTAAAAACTCACCCCAGAATTCAGGTTTTTTAGGATAAAGATGAGCCACGTTAGTGAAATGTGTGAATGAACCAAAAAAAATCAATATACTGTATGGAATTTCATTATCTGTCTGAATGCACAATTGAGAGGTCACATCACTTCAGTGAACTTTATTGATTTTTCGTAAAGATTATTAACAGGGGGTGTGGATTTAAAAAGGCCTGTCAGACGCTTTAATGTGAGCCTGTTGAATTTTTAAGATTGAAAGTGGTGTCAGAAAATAAAGAAATATAGCTGTACACATTTAAATTGTTAGGAACACTTTGGCTTTCCTATCATCTAATTTCGGATATAAATAAGGAAAAATACGACAGTTGAAACTCAGAACTCCCTTCAGCTTCAGCTTCCTCTCAAGCAGCATCATAATTAGAAGAAATATATTTTCCACACTGAATGACAGTGTAACACACTCTGTTTGTATTAGCTGAGATGTTTCATCACTTGATCTGTTCCTGGATGTGTTTTGCATCATTTTACAAAACCCTCCTTGTGATTCAGCTCGACATGTTTGTTATCTTTGGACACTTCGGGGTCTCTTGTGGAATTTTAAGTTCACCGAGTTTGAACAATGCTCGTCCACACAACACGAGTTTGGAAAGATGGACTCACTGCTGTGTGTGTGAGGATTAACTACAACGTGATAAAGGAAAATGTGTCCCTGGACAATAAATGAACAGTTTTGTCTTTTTCTTTCACGCTTTCAGGCGTCGTTGAGGCCGTGGAGAGAGAGGAGACCGATGGAGGCTGCCACCACAGCACTGAGGAGACACACATCTGTGACAAATGCTGTGCTGAGTTCTTCACTTGGACTGAACTGAGCGAGCATCACAAAGTCTGCACTGATGATCCCTTGGTGCTCATAGTGAAGGACAATGAGCGGATGCCAGCTCCTGAGGAGTCTCCTATCGGACCCTCTCCTGTTCCCAGTGTGGCCTCCAGCGACTCGTCCGCAGCAGAGTCCACGGACGCTGGCTTCGAGCTGGGAGAGACACTAGTGAATGACAACGACAGTCTGGATAATTTAGAGGAAGGTGTTGATCGAGATGAAGCCATGGAGCTTGAGCATCGCCCACAGGACACCACAACCTCCAGCCCTCAGCCTCCAGATTCAGCTGAGTCCACCTCCCCTCTGACGCCAGCTGCTGGCAGCTACAGCATGCCGAGTACAAATGTGACGCTGGAGATCCTCCACAGCACCAGGGTGGCTGTGGCCCAGTTCTCCCAGGGGATCAACAGTTGCGGCACTGGAGGGAAAGCAGCCTCAGCAGCCATCCCGGTGATCCTGGAGCACCTGCTGGCTCTGCAGCAACAACAGGTCCACCAGCTGCAGCTTATAGAGCAGATCTGCAGCCAGGTCGCCATCATGAACAGACAACCAACACAGGGAGCGTTGAACCCAGTCTCCAGAGCTCTGTCTCTGGCTCCTAACCCTTTCCCTTCTCAAGGCATCATCCCTCCTCCCATCCTGCCACTGTCAGGGACGATGCCTTCCACCGTCAACGGACAGGCTGCTGTTTCTTTGTCCTCTGTGCTTGAAAAGTCACAAAGCCCCCCCTCACAAACTGTATGCGGGCAGTCCACCTTTAGAGATGTAACATGTACCTCAGCTTCCTCAGAAAACTCAACCCCATCTCACTCCAGCTGCAGCAGCAGCATCTCCACATTACTGCCTCCTTACACAGGCGGCAGCAGCATGAGCTGCACTCAGACACTGAGCTCGTCCAGCCCGCTCTCCCTGGGCCAGAGCGGCCTCCTCAGCTCGTCCTCCAGCCTGCCATTTCTACCTCAGAGCCCCCCCAGCAGCGTTATTTTCCCCAATCCCTTGGCTAGCATCGCCGCCACAGCTAACGCACTTGACCCCCTTGCGGCCCTAATGAAGCACAGGAAAGGGAAACTGCCTAACGTGTCCTTGTTCGAAACGAAGCCCAGCCCTGAGGAGCCCTTCTTCAAACATAAATGCAGGTTCTGTGCCAAAGTGTTTGGCAGCGACAGCGCTCTGCAGATACACCTGCGCTCGCATACAGGAGAGCGGCCCTTCAAATGCAACATCTGCGGCAACCGCTTCTCCACAAAAGGGAACTTAAAGGTGCACTTCCAGAGGCACAAAGAGAAGTATCCTCATGTGCAGATGAACCCCTACCCGGTGCCAGAATATCTAGACAATGTGCCAACGAGTTCTGGGATTCCCTATGGGATGTCCATCCCTCCTGAAAAACCTGTCTCCTCGTGGCTGGATAGCAAACCTGTTGTAGCAGCTCTGCCAGCCACTATGGGTCTTCCGCTTTCCTCCACTATGAGCAGTATCGGAGGCTCAAATGACCCTGTAAGTGTAACACCATCCGTTAAATCTCCCTACCAGCCAGCTCCTTTTGAATGTGTATCTTTGTCACCTAACCACAGAGGCAGTGAGGCTCATTTCTCTCCTGTTTCAGAGTCGAACCGTGAGACCGAAGCGTCCAATATACTGAAAACAGAGGGGGTCCACCTGCCCCAGAACTGCTCCCTTAGACCAAGAGCCAACACAGTAACAGAAGCAACCAGCAGCACGATCCCATCTGTGGCCACCACGCCTGAACCCATCACCTCTGCATCCCCGGCCTCCAACTCTTCGCCTCTCTCGCTCAACTCAGACGAAACTAAACTCCCAACTGGCTTCCTGGACTCTATGCAAACATCTGAAACCTCAAAGCTCCAGCAGCTGGTGGAGAACATCGACAAGAAGATCACAGATCCCAACCAGTGCGTCCTCTGTCACCGCGTCCTCAGCTGTCAGAGCGCGCTAAAGATGCACTACCGCATTCACACCGGGGAGAGGCCCTTTAAATGTAAAGTGTGCGGCAGGGCCTTCACCACCAAAGGCAACCTGAAGGCTCACATCGGTGTCCACAGAGAGAATCCTCCTGTTCAGGTGCAGCACTCGTGTCCACTTTGCCAGAAGAAGTTCACCAACGCTGTCGTCCTGCAGCAGCACATCCGCATGCACATGATCGGGCAGATTCCCGACTCGACGCTGGTGGACCGGCTGCAGGAGATGGACAGCGACCTCTCTGTCAACGAGAGGAACTTTGACAGCCTCAGTAGCAACAGCAACGAGCTCATTGATGATATTTCAATGGAGGAAAATGAGGAAGAGGAGGAGGAAGAGGTAGAAAACATGGAGGAAGGTGTGAATGCATTTAAACCGTTGATCTCTGATTGTAATTCTCCTCCTAAGTCCTTCGCTCTTGTTTCAAGTATAGCTGCTCTGGAGAACCAAATGAGGATGATTGACTCTACTGTGAGCCTGAACCACTCGTTTGGTTTGAAATCCCTCACAAATGGTTTTAATGACCACCTCATTTCGAAAAGCTCTTTATCGGAGAAGAGGTTGGAGAACTGCAGCCCAAATGTGTCAGAATCCTCCTGTTCGCCTCGTGTATCGGCGTCTCCGATTCACAGCAACTCAGAAGGCATGACGATCAAATCACCTGCAGTGAACAGCAGCAGGCCAGAATCCCAGGAGCCTCTGGCAGCCTCAGTGAAGAGAGAGCAATCCGAGTCTCCTACCTGTGCTTCAGAGCCGAGAGGAGTACAGGCCAGCAAGCTGTGTGTGAAAGAGGAGGCTCCTTATAGTGTGTCCTTCCAGCTAAGCAGAGAGAGAGGTACGTTTCAGTTCAGTGTGCTCAAATAGTTTTCTTTTCAGGACGTCTCCATTAAAAGTTTGACTAATGTTACTTTCATTTCAGCTGCAGGTCAGAACATCCCCAGCCTGGTCACCAGCCCCTCGTCGGGCCTGATTAAAGCCGAGATGAACAGTCACAATCATCCAAACAACCCGTCCGAAGGGCAGCACCCACCGTTTAGCGTCCACATCCCTCCGGCTTACGCGTCAGTCGGCAGCCCGGGGATGACCTCCCTGCTCGGCCCCGCTCCTCCCCGACGAATGCCGAAGCAGCACAACTGCAACGTCTGTGGGAAGAACTTCTCGTCGGCCAGCGCCCTGCAGATCCACGAGCGCACACACACCGGAGAGAAACCGTTTGTGTGCTCCATCTGCGGCAGAGCTTTCACCACGAAAGGAAATCTGAAGGTAGATGTGCCGTCTGGATTGAAGCTGAGTGCTTTGTTAAACTGTCTGGTGGCAAATATCTTCCTTTGGTCAGATATTAGATCACGTGATGATCGAGGGATCGCTACAGCTACAGCTAAAATAAATTATTCCATCAGTTTTTAAATAAAATGGTTTAATTAATGTGCTTCCAATGCAGTGGATAATAGCACACTTCCTGGGCCTGTCTTTGAGTGTTTTGATGCATTGCAGCATCATAACTCCTTCCAGTTGCAGAGAAACAAATCAGTCACAGGTTATCTTGCATAAATAAGACTAAAGCAGAAAGTAAAGCCAGTTTGTAAATTTAAACTATCCCTCAACTTCCTGTTAACGCACAGATTGCTCCATTTAATCAAAAAGAGAACAAATTCTACATTTCAACATATTTATTCTCATAAGAATCATTCAACCTTGCAATGCATGCAAAGGTAAGAAACTGAGGGACAGTGGAAGTGTAAACATCGACCTTTCAAAATAAAAGTCTGTGCTAAATCCAAATAAGATTCAACAGGAATTTAAACACCCAGTTCATAATAATTAAACGCCACATCTGATCCACGATGTTTGTGTCCAGGTCAAAACATCCATGTGAGGTCTTCACATTGTTGGTTTTGTCCAACCATTGATACATGGCAACAACATAACCTCCCTCAAATTGTAGAGAGGTTTTCTTGCATACGTGTGCTCTATGCCCTCCCAGGGAAAAGTGAGAGCAAAAAAGAGAAAATTAAGCCAGTTTGTAAATGTAAACTATCGTTAAACCTCATTTTAAAAGAACAGAATGTTCTGCTCTTATCAAAAAGTTACAAATTCAACGTTATGACATATTTATTCTCACACGGTTACATTTAAACTTTAGCAAATGAAAGATAATTAGGAGAACCACAAGTGTTACATTCACCTTTCAAAATAAAAGTCAAAACTTTGGAAAACTTAAACAATAAATAAATAACCCTACAGCCTTTTTCTGTATTTTTTTTTTCATTTTCTCTAAAGACAAAACAAAACAAAAAACTATTTAGGGATGCAATTTACAATTATTTTCTTTATCAATTATTCTGCTGATGATTTTCTCCTTTAATCACTTGATTGTTTTCTTTTGGTAAATGTCCATGATAATTTCCCAACCCCAAGGTGACATCTTTAAATTATTGTTTTTGTCCAACCAACAATCATCATATTAATGTACTGAATAAGAGAGTGTAGTTCAATGGAAAGATTGAAGTACCAACTCTTTCAGTTGATATATACTGGGACCATCCTTGCTGAACATGTTCACAACATCCAAATCTAACATCTCGTGTGTCATTTCCAGGTTCATATGGGAACTCACATGTGGAACAACGCACCAGCCAGGAGAGGCCGTCGGCTGTCGGTGGAGAACCCCATGGCCCTGCTGGGTGGAGAGGCGATGAAGTTTGGAGAGATGTTTCAGAAGGACCTGGCAGCTCGAGCGATGAATGTAGACCCTGGATTTTGGAACCGCTACGCAACAGCTATCGCCAACAGCCTGGCCACGAAGAACAACGAGATCTCAGTGATTCAGAACAGAGGCATCTCTCAGCTCCACCCTCTGACTGCAGGCATGGACAGAGTGAGCGCCGCAGGAAGTCCCATCAGCAGTCGGACCAAGACGGGCATGGACCTGGGAAATAATAGACATTTTTCTATGCTGATTGATGACAGCAAAGAAATTGGAATCAATTGAAAGAAGCTGAGTGGTGACTTGAAACTTATGCAATCTATTATGGACGTTAAAATATTTGTAAAACACCTTGTTTGTTCTTATGTATTATATATAGACTTAAAAAAGAACTTTTTATCAATTGACAGAGAATCGTAGGGTATTCACGTTTTGCTATTTTACTTTGCCGTCATTTGTGAACGTTTTCTTTTTCTATACATTGAATAAGTTGTTCAACTTGTACCTGAGAATCCCTACGGTGCTTGGAGGTACGGTTGCTCTGAAGAAGGGGACATATGTTTTCAAATCAATAATGCAAAGAGTCTGCTATCTCCTCCGGACAGCTGCCCAGTGCTGATAGCTAGTGCAAAGCACAAACCATCCTCATAAATACACACAATTACGAGTTGCAGTGAACTACTGTCAATGTTTTGGTGAGACATTGTCATTCTTAAACAACACTTGGACCGAATAAAAACTAGAACAAACAGTCTGTATGTTCAATTCACTACCTCTGTCTGTTTAAACACTGAAATGTGCCCACTTGTCTTGGTGTTATTTCACACACTGCTTCAGCTTTATCGTGTCATTAAGCTTCATCTTGGCTTTAACTTCTGGTGCAAACTTTATCCTGACTATGCATTATGGAAGTGACTTAGCATTTTTCTTCAGATGTGCACTCATGAACAAAATGCAATGCAAAACTGCACCTTTCTCAAACTGCAATACATCCCAAAACAGGTTTCCTGAATACTACTACTACTAATAAGTTCAGAGGTTTTTTTTTGTGCCATTAGTTTCCAGTTCACATAAGCATGAATCACCTTTGTATACATCAGTGTTTTGTTTTTCCAATGATCTCTTTCCAAACTTTATGATACACGTGACATCTTGCAGTCCATCTCCACTGTGACATGATGAGTACAGACAGGTCATTTTCACAAACCACCTCATCGTTTACCAGAAGCACATCAGAAAGGGAAAGTTTTTCAGATTAATGGAGTCTTCCTTGGAAATTGCTGGGAATAATTTTGGGATAAACAGCCATTAAAAGCTCGTTATGCCTACTTATCTGGAATATGATCTTGTACTTAAAAAAAAGTAAACAAAGTAAAATGAATGGTTCAGGATTGACTTACTGATGAGAAAATGGGGGGAAAACAGTTTCCACTCAAAGCTTCACTTACTAGCTTTTTCTCACGGTCTTTATCAGTCATTATCTGCTCTAAATTCGTTTTATACACGAGACAGTTTGCCTCTCTCTTAATTTTAACATGCCTGTTTCTCATTATCGCTCCACACAAAGCCTCAGAGCCTCCTTTTCTCATAAACTCTACATTTTACTTGACCACACTGAGGACATGAACGGATCACCTATGCTGCCTTCGCGACTCCTGGAAAGCACAAACTCCCTTTTGTGACTCCCAACCATGCGAAACTTTTGGTAAGAAGAAGACACTTTTTTTTTTTTAATCTTGCGTTTACAAATCCGTCACCCAATAGAGTGTGTAAAGAAAGTGGATGATGCTCCCTCTATGCGCTCTAACCTCAAACCTCGCATCAGAATTATTCTTCGTTGGTCAGGAGTGTTATAGCTACGACATTTTTGCGCCGCAAGTGAATGCAGCATAAATCCCAACCGTTTTTTCAACGTGACGTCAGGATGTGTACTGCCCAGCCAAGATGGCTGACAGCATCCCGTTAAATCCGGTGCGGAAGAACTCGAGGAGGACCCCGTATTACAACTCAGCCAGACTTCCAAGGTACGGAGGGGCTGCCTGGGCTGCTTCTTCGCTCGCATACTGAAGAAACAACCCTTTATCTAAAAATGTTGACATTTCGCTGCCCCGCTTGCTCCCGGGGTCCGTGTATGTGTATGTGTGGGTCGTGGCTATTAGCTTGTGTTGCTAGCACTGCTGTTGACAGCTCCTTCGCAGTTTCTCCTCATGACAGCTGCCCGGTTTGCTTTTTATCATCCATGGAGCTAAAAATCCGTCTAATGTTTAATCTGGCTTTATCAGTCCCACACAACAACCTCTATAACCTCGTAGTGAGCGTTAGTGACAGATATATGTTGAGCACCAGACAGCTCAGTCCCCCTGGCATTTAAGTTAAAGTCACATGATCGCTTATCTGTCTTAAGTTCGTCACATGTTGTGAATGTGATGTTGTGTCCTGTAGTCATCATTCACGAGCTTGTTCATTTTTCAGACTGGACGAGGATGAGCTAATAAAGCCCTCAGGGTCAGGATTGGACAGGAAGTGAAGTAGTCGCATGAGCAGGTACTTTTAGACTAAGTTGTAGGTTGTTTTTTGACTGTTTACATTGTGTAAATGACTATTTGTAATTAATAGCCAACCACACATGTATTTACCACAATTGGCTCTGCATTTCAGTAGCTTTTCTTGGATTGTGATGTTTAATTACATCACTTTTTAACACAGAGTGCAAGGAAAGTGCCTCTGTAATTGTGTGTCTCTCTCTCTTGCTCTCTGTAATAATATACATGTGACAGTTAATCGGGCCATGTGGTGAACTGACTGACTGACTTCACTATTGCGGTCAGACTGCTGGGTCAGCTACAGAGCAGCAATGATCCTGATGCTTTAAAGCTTTTCCACTGACACAGGAAGCAGTTGTTGGCAGAGATGCCTGTTCTGCACCAGAGAGCGAGCAAACCTTTTTCCAAACCAGCCCACGTTAGCACTAGGTTGAGAGTTGAATTATTATGCAATCAGATGTGGGAGTTGCATAGCAAGAAACAATGTGGCTATTAATGTACCTTGTTGGCAAGTCCTAACAGTGTGTAAACAAAAGACACAAACAACGATAAAGAGTTACGGCTGCTGGTGATTCATACGTTGCCTGATTCATATAGTGAAGCCAAAGCCTCAGCTGTATGAAGAAAGTTTCCTTGCTGAGAAGACTCTCCTCTCATATGTAGGTATATATCTTTTCTTTGCAGACTTTCCAGTTCATTTTTTACCCTTCTTGCTCTTATTTTTCCTCTCCTGTTTGCTGCTCACTGTATTTCTGATTGCCAGGGAACAATTTTTCGATTTTCATGACGACAGCATTAACTAATTTTCAACATCATGAAGTTGTTAGTTAGAGTAGTAGAAATAGGTGAAAGGACCCAATTTCACCAGCTAAGATCCATTATTTTTGTTGTTGATATGCTTGGAGTGAACCAATATTTCGCATGTGAGCTAGAGCTGCAATGATAAATCGATTGGTTGTCTATTAAATTGATAATTGAGTATTCAAGTGATTTTTTGATTCCAGCCTCTAAAATGTGAATATTTTCTGGTTTCTTTATTCCACTATGAGAATAAATTGTATATCTTTTGGTTGTGGACAAAAAAGTTTGACGACTTTTTATACACCAAACAACTAATTGGTTTATTTAGAAAATCAGCGACAGATTGTATGGCACCTTTTCTGTAATCTGCATCTTATTGGTGACCTCCACAGCAATGAAGACTGTTGGCTGTCACATGGTTTGAACTCTGCTGCTCTATTAGATCACTCTGTAAAATAAGACCAGCACAATATTTAGCTTCATAACCGTCTTTATACCCCTGTTTTCACTCATAACATCTCAGGGAATTTGTTTGATTTAGCTGAATTTATGACAGTACGTTGCTAGCACTGAGTGTAATGTCCTCTCTTTCCGAGCAATCTCACACCCTTCCTATTTATATTCCATCATAACAGCTATATTTATATGGGCAGATGCAGTTGTAAAACTGATAGGATTAGAAAGGAAGGTTTTACAGTCCGTTTCCTAAATCAGATGGAGGATTTAATGTTCCAGATTTAGAATAAAGTCATCTGACCCGTAGTCGGATGAAAAAAATGTAGGTTTATTCTCTGTTTAAAAAAATAATAATAATAATTTTGTCTGCTTTCATTCAGCAGCACTGTCGGAAATAATAATTTGACAATAAGTTTGTTGGCAATTCTACTGAAACTTGTGGAAATCCTACTTGGTTAAAACAACTTTTGAGAATCTCAAATAAACTCTTGAACTTGGTAAAAACCAAACTTCAGTTTTAGTTGGAGAGGATGCTGCAATTCAATGAAGTTATTACAGTTAATAATAATAATCTGTGGTCAGTCCAACATACAGTGAAGTATTGTGCCATTTTGTTTGACTTCATCTTTCATTTCACTGTTTGAATTGGTGACAAAACTGGGATGTGTGCAGAGACTCAGACGTCTGGAACCAAAATTACAAGATAAAGTGTATAAATATAGTAGTCTTACAGCAGGGAACTGTGTTGTATGTTTCCTGCTCTACCACATGGTGCAATGAGATACTGAAATGTGTTTTAAGAAACGTAGAACTGGGACTTCACAAACCATCCAGTACTTGAATAATAGTGTTGCAGTGTCTTGCTTTGGGTGTGAGACAGTCCACTCAGGCTAACATGGTGCAAGGACAGATAAAAAGTTGTTTGAGGACTTAAAACCCTCCTAATTACTCGGGTGTCATTATCTATCTGGGTCTTGTTGCAGGATCTCTCAGCTGAAGCAGAAAGTCAGGCTGCACCAGCTTCTGTATGTTTAATCGTTGGCATGATGAGCAGCCCTGTGGGGCCGTATCAGTGAGAACTAGTGTGGATGGTTGATCTTAAGCTCATAATCCCGCTGATGCAAGTTTTATGCATGTTTACATATCCATGTTTTTGTAGGTACAAGACACTCATTCGTGTTCAGCTGAGTGACCTTTCAGGCTGCTCATATTCCACAATTTCCACATTTAAAATTTTCGTTGGTCAGACTACCCAAATAGATCTGCATCCACCCAGAAATACTCTTCTGTATTTAATATGTCTTTGTTTTAGAAAAAGGAAGTAAAGTTTGTTAGTGCAGACTGATTGAAACCTTTTCAGAATGATGCACTTACATACAGCTGAATTAAATGAAAATCAAACTTTTGCTTGTTAATGCAGTGATGTGTTATAGTCAGCCTTCAAGTGTTGGATGTTAAAGCTCCCTGTTACAAATAACCCAAAATAATATTTAGATTCATGTCAGTATAAAACTACCGACTTCTGTACACTGTTATTCATATCATTATACCTAATTGGTTGTGTTGTGATTCAGCTCTTACACAAGTCTTTGTACTTCTAAAAGCGGTGTGTTATTTTTATCATCAGTCAGTCACTCTTCAAATTCTCACACTGTGTGCAGAAAAACATGAAAACAGTCATCAGCAAATATGCAGCCAGTCTCAACACCTGCAGTTACCACGTTCTCACACTCACACTCACAGCAGAGAGTCCGGAGAGTCATCTGCCTGAGCAAGAAAAGTGATGTAATTAGAAAATCTCTAGCCTACTGAATGATTTTCAGTTTTTATGGTGAAGTGCGTATTTAATTTAGCAAGTGGAAATGGAAGTGGTCAGGCATTGTAGACACTCGATTTGACACACTCTGTAGAACGTACTACAACATGGCACCAGTGATTTGGTTGGGAAGGTTTTCTGATGTTGAATGTTGATGTTGTTCGTGTTGCACTGTGCTAGATCAATTATGGCAGTGAAGAAGGCCGCTCCCTTTACATGCTGTTAACACCAGATTTAGGTTTGCACCATAATTAATTGACAGTAACAGTCGATGGATTCTCACTTGTTTTTAACTAAAAGACCTGTCTCACCGACCGTCGTAAAGTTTCTGCATCCTGACATTTAGCACATAGTTTCAGATGGTCAGACAGAATACTGAAAGAGTCACAGCAGGGGCTTTAACTTGTTAAATTTCTCGAGAAAAAGCAGTATATTACTTTTAATGTATTTTATAAGCTTAGAGTAAACAGTGAAGAAATATATTTGATGTTTTGGACTCCCCTGGGTGTTTGGAAGTATGATTGTGCATGCAGAAATCTTAAATATATGAAGCAGGTATATAATAGCATCTACTCTATCGAGGTTATCAGTCAAATTGAATTGTGATAGACTTTTACTTATTACATATCCTGAAATATCAAAATACATCAAGAGATTTTCTTTCAAGATGTTATATTTTCTGTGTTGTGCCCCATTCTAGAGGTGTGGGAGCGCAACATAAGGACAAGAGATGTGAAGCCTGACTTCAGGGTGGACTGAAGCCAAAATAGCAAACAAAGCCTGAACTATATCCCCAATTAAGACTACTTCAACCATAAACAGAAGAAGAAGTAAACAAAAAGACATCCACTAAACCTAACTCCCTGAGCTGAACAAAAAAAGAAAGAAAAAAAACCCTGGTGCTTGAGGAAAATGGAAGCTCTCTCCTACGCTTTGTGCTAGCATAAATGTAACGTGAACACTATTTACAATCTGTACAAGGTCTGTTCGCGTTAATAGGACGAACTAACACAAGAAAATATGACCATAATCAAAAGCTCTCAGCTCAATAAACACTTCTAATACACGTCTAAAACCAATCTGACAGTGATCATGAAGGAAGGTCGGAGGACACGTAACATCAGGTTTACGTTAATCTTTCCTTTTCATTCTGAAGTTGTTGTGCTTCGATGTCTGAAACCAGTGTGTTCTGACGTGACTCGATAGTTTGCTCATCTCTGTTTGTAATTTACATCTTCACTTTAATTGTTGTTATACTTTTGTAGTGAAATGTAAAATTCTTTCTGTGTGTTGTCAGTGTGCAACTAACTTTTGTTTATGGTGACTTAGCCAGTATTGTGAGCCCATGCAGGCTGTCCCTGTTAGGCTACAGACGTTGTTGATTCTTTAGAGGAGCCTCATGAATAAGACATTATGTGCCTCTTAAGAGAGTTTCCAGTGTTCCTTTATAATGTGAACAGGAGACGTACTCTTCGGTGCTTAGTGATAGAGGAACTGAGCCAACTGTTCAAACTAGCTTTAGTGTTGGCTTTTCTTCAGTCTTTCACCAGATTTTGCACATCTGGTGCTTTGAAGAGCTACAAAATGTCCATAGTTGGCCACAAAGCCTGTATGTCGATCATGTATAATTCAGCACCCATGTTGATGAAAAGAGGAGTCATTTTTCAGCATCTTCTCAGTGTAACTATGTGTTCATTACATTTAAAATTGGAAAATCCTCATGAGTGAATATTGTTCACACACATTCAAAATTGTTGGTCCTGCTGAAGATAGTGTGTTGAATTTCCCTCTTCAGTTTCTTTATATCTGACTGTACTCTGACCTTACAGATACTCTCTAGAAGATGAGCCCTCTAACCTGGATGAGATGCCTCTGATGATGTCGGAGGAAGGCTTTGAGAATGATGAGAGCGACTACCAGACGCTGCCCCGGGCCAGAGTCAATCATAGACAGAGAGGCCTCGGCTGGTTCCTCCTGGGAGGATGGAAAGTCCTGTGTGGCAGGTAATACAATACTATTACATTATTGTTGTTTTTGCAGCATAATAATGTGGTGATCTGTGCATGATGACTCAGAGAAATCACATTCTGGTTTCATGTTGCTGGACCTTTCCCTTGTTTCAGTTCAGTCCTGCTTCTGCTTGGGAGAAAAGTTACTGAGTGCGAGTTACTGGTTGTTTTGAATATAAACTTAGACAAAATGTTCATATAAGGATTTCTATCTTTTGTATTTTTTGCAGAGATGATATTTTATCACAGTACGGTATAAAACTCCACTTGTACATTATTCTGCCTCTTTGTAAGGGAGCATATCTTAAGAAAGAAAAATTATTTTAAAAAAGTATGTTTGACTTCAAATAGCAATACATGATTTTATGCCTACATGTGTTTTAAGGGGACTAACCTGCCAGTTGTTGTTAAGTTCATTCACTTTCTCGGATGGGCTCAGGGTTAGGGTTATTCTAACTTTGTTCCACTATCTTGAAAAATATTAATGTTCTCTACCATGTTGATACCAAGGGGGAAAGAATTGAGCACACAAAATTTTAGATTAAAAATAAAAGATAATTATACAAAGGTTGTGTACTGCGTGTTAAGCTCAACAGCATGGAAGTTAATTTACTTCTGGAGGGGGAGGTGTATTGTGCTCAGTATAGAGGTGTAAGTGTCAACTCGCTGTTAAAAAGGGAGCAAAAAAACACAGCTAGTACTAATTTATCAATACTGCGAAATATAAAACATTTCAAATATTCAGAATCGTTATATATCGATTTTTTTTTTTTTTGAGAAAACTATTTTCTTCCTGTTATGACGGTACTTGTGTAATGACCTATCTATAAAAAAGATAGGGTTAAGTATAACTAAAATAAATGTTCATCATAGTCCCAGAACGGTTGCGAGGTCTGGTATTACTCCTCTGCTGCAGTGCAAAGTCGTGTCATTTTCTGTTGGTGGATTAGTTAGCTATTGGACCTTTAACTACTCTGAAAGTTGCCAGTGTTTTGTCATTCTGTAAATGTATGTGTAGTGTATAATGTCAGTAAGTATGCCCGCGATGATCAGTTTGGATTTCAAACGCACCGGTAGTTGTGCATGAAGTGCAAAGAGAGGATAAGGGCATGTTTTTGGTCGAGTTCCTCGATGCGCACCATCAGTCCAAAAAGATTTTCAGGTCAAACAGAACGATGAGGCGGTTTATCCAGCTAATGATTAATTTGACTATTGAATTTTGCCCTCTAAAGATGCTCCTGTCTGGCTAGGAGAAGAGTGTTTGTTTATGCCAGAACAATAAAGTGTCACATTTCTAAACAAATGTTTGTGCAGCACTTCGGTGCCCAAAAAGAAACATTCTCTGAATTTCATAGAATATTCTGTTTTCGGTGTCGTTTTGTTGTTAGCGGTGCGTCCCCAGTTGAAGCTGCATATTGATCCCCCCTCCCCATCCCCCCACTAATGAACAAATCGGATTTTTCACAGCTGACCAGTTTGATGCTTTCCAGTAATTTTATGTGTGCTTAGTGTGGGATTATAAAACACAAATAATTCACTCTGAATAAGCCCTGACTGTTCAAATGGCATATTATTTGAATAGCATTCATTTGCTCAAATAATCGCTCTTATGAAACTGGACTCGGAGTGCACAGAGACAGAGAACGCTGAGGCCAATACAAACAAGACTTTCTACCAAAGTTGATTTATTTAGTTTCATGTTTTGCCAACTTGCTTAAAAAGTGGAAAAGCCAAGTCGATCAGCATGACGGTATACACTGACACTCTCTCCTCGTTCCCCCCAGGTGCCAGTTTAGGTCATGCTCACAGTGAGATGCTCTCATTGTAATTTACCCCCACACTACACCTCTGTTTGCATTTGATATCAGATATGCCAGATAAGCCCCAATGTAGTCATTAGCAGGTTGATAGAAAGTCAAATACTTTTTAAAAAGTAAATCTATCAATCTAAAATCCATCTCCTCTCTCTAATCTCTTCTAAGAACTTTGATAATATCACAATAATAACATAAGCACATAGGTCTTTGCATGTCAGAAAGTCAACATGAGGTAAAATCGACAAAGAAACAAGGGCAAATCCGTATCATATTCTGCCATACGGTATGTTTGTCTGCTCATTTGGCTGTGAAAGTGTCACCACAGCATTAGCAGGGGAATTCCCTCCTGCAGATACTAACCTTTTCAGAACATTTAAAGCACTAGAATCAAAGGGCTTCTTTATAAAAATGTGTCAGAAGAAACCTTGGAAGATCCAATTAAGACTGACAAGAGCAGGGATATAAATAACATAGTACTGTGGGGAAAAAGCAGCAAATCCTCACATTAAAGAAGCTGGACCCAGCAAATGTTGGACATTTTTTTTGCATGAAAAATAAAGCCAATAATGGATTTTCAAAATAGAATAGAATAATACAAATATTTATTATTAGTCATTTCATCTCTAGTTTACACTGGATCATGTCGATGTCTCTTCCCTCAGCTGCTGTGACTGCCTGGCCCATATTTGTCGGAGGAAGAAGGAGCTGAAGGCCAGGACAGTGTGGCTCGGCTGCCCAGAGAAATGTGAAGAGAAGTACCCCAAAAATGCCATCAAAAACCAGAAGTACAACATCTTCACCTTTGTGCCTGGGGTGAGTTAAAGAACAATAAAGACCTACAGCCTCTCCTCGTGTAAAGTAATAAACCTTTCATGCTCTGATCTTTGCACCAAACTGGAACAAGAAGTTGCGGGTTTTTTGAGTTGAGTCATTAACTTTTGTAGATTAACAGTACCTAAAGCACAGTCGCATGCACTGGATCTAATTGTTAACTGTTCTGTCATTAAGTTAAGGGTTTACACTGTAGGGGACATTAAGATCCATCAGACTTACTTATTAAAAACCAAATGGCTCCATGATTAAGAGGGCTGCCTTCGCGCCCCGGCCATAAAATGTCAACTGTCTATTAGAGACGTAGATATTCTCATCGATGTTGAACAAAACGGCTCGGTTTCTCTTCCTCCACTTTGAATTATTAAATACACACAAATTGAGTTTAGCAGTGTGCATTTTTCCCTAAAGGTCAGGGGGTTCATTAACTGTAGAGCATCGTCCATTGATCCCATTGTCTCTGATAAGCTGTGACTGGATGCTAGACTCTCATTATTGCAAACATTATTCAAAATTTGACCTTAGATGAATAGAATACTAAGGGATCCCCGTTGATGGATGGCCCATTAGCAAAGAGCCCTCAGTAAGTCACAGGTGGCACTTTGGTATGTGTGATTTAAGAAAGTTGGCCCGTTTTCCATCTTCATTCATTATTATCGTTATCAGTCCCGTTCGTCGTATTTATTCTGCACCAATCGAAACTTTGCCAAGTCACCGTGCCACGTGAAATCTCTACCCTGCATGCCATTTGAAACAGAAGTGTCAGAGTTTCCATTAGGTTAATGTAAAGTTAACAGCATTAACGTGTATCTTATTCCACCTTGGAACATTTACAGTAACCCATCCCCTGCCGCATCCTCTTTGTCTTCTTTGGCAGCTGTCGTTGTCTTTGACTCACCTTGCTGACGTGTTGTTCACTCACCTCTCTGAATCCTCGTCTTCTGCTCCCCTCTCAGGTTCTCTACCAGCAGTTCAAGTTCTTCCTCAATCTCTACTTCCTGGTGGTGGCCTGTTCCCAGTTTGTGCCATCGCTCAAAATCGGTTATTTGTACACGTACTGGGCACCTCTGGTAATGCACTTCAGTTTTTACGCTGTAACTGGTTTTATTTTATTTTATTTTCATCAATATTACTTTTGTTTTCTGATATGAGACTATATATCCTCTTAGTTTTTGGATATCGTTATATTGTGATATGGTTAAGTGATGGTAAGAGTTGTCTTTTCCTGGTTTCAAAGGCTGCATTACAGTGAAGTGATTTAATTTTCTGAACTTGACAGACTGTTGTATTTGTTTTAATACTTGCCTTTTACCTCCTAGTCATTAGAGACACTTGGTATTTGGTCAAAAATATTGTGATTGTGACATTTATACTTGAGGAGATTTAGAAAATATCGAGGTATATATCTTGTATCGCAATATAGCCTTATAGCGCTATTATCACCCAGCCCTATTTTCTAGATTATCGTGATTAATGAATATCGACATGTGACAAAAGCCCCAAAAGCCATCACCTTTGGCTCAGCTAAATTGTAATGTGCTTTTTTGGCTATTATGTGACACTTCATAGGCTAAATTAATTTAATTATTGTAAGAAAATAATCTGTAGTAAAGTCTATAGATCACCTACATATTAACACACTTACCTTGAGCCATCTTTTTTATCCTATGAAAACTGAAGGCCTTTTGTTGTACTAGTTGTAAGCCAATGGATTCAGGTATTAATGAAGCTTTGTTAATGATCAATGAGGTGATTGATCTTTTTTTCTCTTTTGTCACTCAGGGTTTTGTGTTAGCCGTCACAATGGTGCGAGAGGCTGTGGACGAAGTGCGACGGTACCAGCGGGACAAAGAGATGAACTCTCAACTCTACAGCAAGCTCACAGTGCGAGGTCAGTGAGAGGACTGAAGGAAATGTATCCGCGCTCCTCCTCATGCCTGTAACTGTTTGCTGACATTATGATAACGGATATTCCAGCGTACAGTCGAGCTCTCCCCGTGCAATTAAGAGACGGCACTCCACCTGATCTACACTTGTAACAGAAGTCATTCTTCTCGCTGTAATTGCATTGATTTTTTTCTCTCAGTTTCTCAAGACTGTATGATCTAAGATCTGTCCCTTTGTTGAATGTGTGGTAAAATCCCCCTGTGTGGTATCTGTGACCATGACTGAGGATGTCGCTTTCGCACTCTCTGTGTGCTAATGTGGCTCATGTACACAGTTATGCGTTCTTGAAAAAGAAGGGTCGTAGCGGAAATTGAGGCACTAATAATTGAGAATGACCCCATGTGCCATTGTTTTAGTCTATGCCTCGCACCAGAGATGAAAACAGAAGGGTATCACATTTTCATTCTGGAGGTAATCGATCTGTTAGAAGGTGAGAGAGAAGGAGAAGAGCAATAGCAATAAGTGGGCTGTGGTTTTAAGAGTCAGCGTCATTTTCAAGAGCCAGAAATCAATAAATGCATTTTATTTCATAGCTGTTTAAAAATTCACAGCATATCTTAAAAAGGAAGAGTTTAATGTGAGGATTGCTGTCTCTTCCTCATTCAACCTGTCTTTTTCCTTAGGTAAAGTTCAAGTGAAGAGTTCAGACATACAAGTTGGGGACCTGATCATCGTTGACAAGGTAACGTTTTAGTGTCTGCTGTAGATATATTTGCATGCAAGCATTTTAATTTGTTACAAATGTTAGTACTGCAAACACTTTTTTATGTGTGAATAGCTGTTTATTTTTCCCTCCAGTTTGAAGGTGCAATATGTAAGAATGTAGTTTGAAAAAGGAAAAAATTAGTGAAAAGTTTGAAAAATACAATTTTTGACTTTATGCCCAGGATATTATTGTGTTGCAAAGATATCTAATGAAGTTTGCATGCTAACCAACTAGCACCTGCCCGTAATGTCTCGTAATACCACTCGAGCCACTGAGAATCAGCTCAATACCGTTTTCCCTGTTGTCAAATGGCATCTGTCAGTCTCGGAGGCTGTTTTGGTCCTGGTTCGGCTGTGTTCTCTGAGAGGCTGCTGGGTCTAAGAGTCTCTTTGTGATCAAAAACTCCTGTGCTAACAGTCTAACCAACACCAACACTCACTCTGTGTTCTAAGCTTAACGGCTAACTGAGCTAACTAGCTAACGGCAGCTACAGTTAGTCGCAGGTCTGTTTGGAGTATGAATTTGACAGGTGGCCAATTACATATTGCACCTTTTTTAAATTGCATCACAATAATACAGTACAGAGTACAATTTATTAGGAAATTAAGAATATGTTACCTTGTTTCTGCTGTAGCTTAATCATAATCCATTTTCATTAAAAGACAGCGTGTTTTACTACATAAGAGTTAGGTTCTGCTTTTAACTTAAACACCTCTCTGCATTAATCGTATTAAAGTGTGCTGTGACTGCACTACACCTTTCTAATGTGAGGCACTCAGCACAAAACTGTTAATGGATGTAATACAGAGTCCATTCACAGAAGAATTACCTCTGCATTGTCTCACTAGCTTCTTAGGTTTGAGTTAGAATGTATTTAGCTTTTTCCTAAAGTTTTGCATTTCTTTGAATGTTTTCAGCATAATTTTGCTTGATATTTGTTTCAAATCAGTGACAAACCAAAATAAGAAAAAGGGGATTTTAGCCACTTTAAAATAGATAGAGTAACTTAATCGGATTTGAAAGTACAATGCACATTAAACAGAGATCTGCTTTACTGAGACTGTAACTGATACTGTAATTTTGATACTATAAAACTCCCACTCACCTGTTAAGCATGTAATCTTTGGTTTCAGCTCAGCCAACATGAAATCTAGCTGCTGCTAGAAGGTTGACACGTTAAATTTCCATTAGTGTGTGTTAGACAGACTTTAAAAAACTGTTTCTCTTTCACCCTCTGGTCAAGGTATTGACCTTGTTTAATTATTCAGGAAGATTCAAAGGGCTTTTGCTACAGTGCTCAATAACACACCGCCATTTGCACTTCTTGTTTCTTTTTCCAGAACCAAAGGATTCCTGCAGACATGATATTCCTGAGAACATCAGAGAAAAATGGTGAGCAGGCAAAGTGTTGGTAACTCTATCAATGTGAAGCAAAGACAAAACCTTGCTCAGCGAAAGTACTTGATTGACAAAGGTTTTAAAATGAGGAAAAATATCTCGATAACGCGAATAAATCTTTACAATGAAAGTGGAAAAAAAACAGACAACATACCATACAGTTGAACCTTGATTGGCCTGTGGGACTTCAGTGAACTGTGTCAAGATCAGTTGAGTGAGAAATGTGACTTTTACCCACACTTCCAGTCTTTTGACATCATCTGATCAAGGCAGGAAGTGATTCACATGATTTATGTCACATTCTTCTAGTGACTGATGATGCAAATTCCAATTAATCAATATGCTGCGTCAGATCCTGGCTGTTGTCTGAGGGGCATCGGGAGGAAATGTTCTGAGGACATCATTTCCATCAATCTTTGATGTGTCAATAATCTTGGCAGGGAGTTGTTGATGTCTTTATGCCTCCGACACGCACGCACACACATACATAAACACATCTTTATCTGTCACACATACGGTCTCATATACTTTGTTTTTCACACGCACACATCTCACTGATGTCATGTGAGGAGCTGAAGTGCCATCGCAGCAGAAGGAAACCATGAATCATCCTCCTTGTGTTAATGTTTTCCATCATAGTTAACCCTCCAGGGATGGTTTATAGCTGCCCTTTACCCTCTCTGTCAAATAGCTGCTCTCATCCGTCAGTTTCATATGTAATATTACCTCAGATCAATACAGGTCACGACTGCTCAACGTTTATCGGACCTCGCAGTGTCCACAACAGCCACGGATGGTCTGGATTGTGCTGCAGGCTATAATGTACTGTGCTGCTGGGGATGTACTTTGACATTATGCCAGTTTATTACAGTAACGTCATTTACACTGCCAAATACATTTTAAAGTTTTTAACATAAAATATCTCACTGACATGGGTGACATTTAAGCATCATCATTACTATGATGTATGTAACACAAACTTCAGCTAAATTAATGAAAACAGTTACAGTTAAGCATTTGTTGTATAAAACCTCAGAACTTCCTTCAGGTCCTCCCAGGGTTTCCAAAATGCAGATATTCTTTGCTGGATTTCATTGAAATAAGTATACAATTATACAAAATCATGCATTTTTAGTTTTAACTTTTAACATTATCTTATAATTTTACTTGTGGCAAAAATTACATTGGCTCACTTTAAAAATTCTAGTTTATAAGTATGATATAGTTTAGGTCAAACATCGAAACAAGTAGATAAACAGTGTAGCGGAATGAACATATTGTTTTGTTTTACAATGCAGGAAAGCGGTTTTATCTGGGTACTATCTTAGAGGAAATTTACAGAAAGATATGTGGGTACCCTCGGATACACCTGAGGACAGATTTTTTGAAATGTGTACTATCTGTGTATTTCGAAAAGAAACGTATTGAAAGGTAGCACAGCTCCAGACACGCTGATCACCATGTAACAGAGACAACAGTCTTGATGACATTTCTGTCCTTTTTTCAGGTGCGTGTTTCATCAGAACAGATCAGCTGGACGGAGAAACAGACTGGAAACTGAAGGTTGCTGTCGGCTGCACGCAGCGACTACCAGCAGTGGGGGTATGGATACATTACGATGTCGTGAATCTCTGGTAACAGACAGACCGGCTGTGAATGAGTACTCTGTTATCACTAAAAGCATTGCTCATCAAATGAAGTCGTCTGGCTGTGATGGAAACCTAATCACTGATGACGGACAGCAGGAACAATCTGGAGCTGACAGCAGCTTCCTTTAACTGGAGGCGATACTCAACACTTAAGATTTAAGTTGAGTTGATGTTTTTTTTTGTTGCCACTTAATGTGATCAGAGAATTAAAGTTTCAGCAAGTCATTTGATGATTGAGCTGTGGCATCCATATTGAGTTTCAAGGGAAGACAGCAAGAGTTGTCTTCACTTTAGCTGCTATTCAACCTTGCTACATGGTTGTCCCTTAATTTGGGACGATCTCTTCAGAGAACATTTCCCAAACTAACCTTTTGTCAGGAGTCAAGACGGATGAGTTTGATGCCGTGTGTGATCATTCTAATGGTAACAAGTGAGCACACCTCATGGGAAACATGGCACCACAGATTATTAGTCACAATCTGATGTTCGTGAATACCTAACCCATGGATATTAATTAATGTTTAACACACAGTAGTACAAAAACTTCCAGAAAGCAGACTTGAGTGTCGGCTCTCCATCACTAAATACGTCCAGTTTGTTTGTACATAGATTATATGTTCAGCTGCCACATGTATGTCTGTGAATGCATCAGGATTCCCACTGAGTCTCTGAGTCTTCTTCTGTGAAGTGCCGGAGCAACACTACTCTCCATTGGGGGTTCAGTAAAATAATCTTCCCTGCTCCTCTTTAACCGCTCTGCCCATGTTCTCACCAGGAGAACACTATCTGAGCATGACTGAGGGTTGCCTAGCCGCTGCAGAGGCTGCCTGCCTGAATAATTGAATATTTACAATCAATTTTGTTTCACTCGAGGGCAAAAAGAGGCTGGTGTTAGGTGCTTGACAGGCCTAAGGCTAGAGTCTTACTTTTTGGAGACTTATGGTTCATTGTTTACTATCGTGTCTTCCTTGAGGTTCTGTTTTGTTTATGTCATATCGTTCTGTTACATCCAATGATACAGAAGATTTATTTTCAAAGGGTTCGGGTCAATTTAGCCCCAGAATTAACAAAAAAAAATGAATGAGACTAGAAAAAAAGGGTTGAAATACATTGTAGTTTACATTTATATCTTTTGACACATGAAAATGACACCATGAAATGTGGTTGAATGTAATTAAGTGCTCAAATACATTCATATCACTATATGAATTTAGTTGAAACTCATCTAAAGTAGAGATATAACAATTAGTAAATAGAAAATTTTGACTACTTTCAGAAGTATTTTTATAGTGAATTTAAATTTTTTTTGTAATTTTTCAAGCTAAAATCTCTTAAATGAAATAATTTTCTGCTTTTTTTTGGCATTTATGATAGAAATTGAAGAGTCATTGGATTTTGGACTGTTGGTTGGACAAAAGAAGCATTTTTAAGGCATAACTTGGGCCATGTGATAAGTGTTTTTCACAATTTTTGACATTTTAATGATTAGATATTTCATTAATTATTTGTGAAAATAGTCAGCAGATTAATCAATAATGAAAATATTTGTTAGTTGTAGCCCAAAAGTCAGTTTAAATGAGTGCAAGATTAAAACAAGCATAAAAGTGTTGCTTGCGGACATAAAGGATAGAAAAAGTTGCAAAGGTTACACTCAGCAGCCAGTGAAAAAAAAAAATCCTGCATTTAAAACAAACAATTGATGATAATTAACAATAATAAATAAATAATTAACAAATAATTATGTAAAAAGAGACTGAATTCTATATTAATTTATAAATTCTGAATCCTTCATCGCCTCTGTTTCTGTCTCCTTGTCTCAGGACCTCTTCTCCATCACCGCCTATGTCTACGCCCAGAAGCCTCAGCTGGACATCCACAGCTTCGAGGGGAACTTCACCAGGGTACAGTAGCTCGTTGACATATTTATAAGCTGTAGACTAAATCTTAAACACATGCAGATCTTACTATAGAGAGTGGATTGACACAGAAGATGTGTATCACTACAGTGTGTTGACAAGCGGCAACAATGACAGCTTGTGTGTCCATCCGGGCCCGTTGTTATCTCCAGCAGGAGTACCTCTTACATCACAGGCAGGTTCTCGCTGCTCCAGCTTCATCCATCCCGTCCTGCTTGTTGCTCAGTGATTTTTTTTTTCTTTTTTCTTTTTTTTTTTTTTATTAATAGCAGATTAGCGCAGCCCCCACAGAGAGGAGAGCTCCGGTACAAAGGAAGGCTTTGTGGCCCGTCTTCACTCTTGGCCACACACCAGGCTTAGTGAGCGAGCACTTCCTCCGCTCATTCATCCTCCGCGGCCTTCCTTTGCATAGCGTGTGCTTTTAGTCCGAGCAGGATGGGAAAAAAATGGGTTCCCACAGATCCGCAGCAAATGAACTTACCTATTTATGAGGGTTTCTTTTTTCCTTTTTTTTCTCCTTGAGACGGATATGGTGGCTTTGTTTCTGTGCCAATGTCAGAGCGGTCAAGCATTCTGCAACCTGCCATTTATTTTTCATGCACCTCTTCCCATGTTTGAGTGGATTGACAGGATGTGGGTGCTTAGGTATCATAATTATCATATCAGACAGGCTATTTGAGCCGAAACTGGAGCCTTGACTCTGCACTCCTGACTCGAGCCATTTTCAGCTTTCGTCTTTATTTAAGAGAGAAGGGTGAAACAGGAGGGAGGGTGAAACAAGAGGCTCCCCGGGGGCTTATTTATCACTGAAATCTCATCTACGTGCACTCTCTATACTGTTTTTAAAGGAGCCTCTATCGCCATGCCAAATCTAGTGGAGGTATTGATAAAGGGACTACTGTATTGCTACAGTCTGCACAACTGTGTCAGGTGCTTGTGGAAATTAATGGCCCAGCAGAGCCCGGCCGTTCTGGTCAGGCTTTATACACTCAACTGAGCTCATGTTCCTCAGTTCTGTTCAGCTGAAATCTTTATTTTCAGATACATCAGTGTTGCTGTAGCAAAGCTTTTTGTCCGAAACGGTGAATAAAATGGTGAAAGAAATCCTGTCACTGTGCGATTTAACTGTTTTGGGTTACATTTACAAAACCACAACTGCAGTTTATACGTATAAACAGCTGAAAATTAGGGGTGGTCAATCTGATAACTTAAGATCGTGATTGATCTCGAAGGTGTCCACAGTCTGCTTTTCAGATGAATCACAGAGATTGGGGTATTTAATGTCCTCTTACTTCTGTTTTCAAACTTCACATAACCTCATTGACTAGCAGGTCTGCGCTACGTGTCAAAGTGATGAAGCCAACGAGATTACTTTACTTATTGGACTAATTACTTCACAATGTTTTTCCTTGGGAGACATATTGTAAACAATTCAGTGTGAGATATAGCTGGAGGCTCAATGGATCTGGAGCTTAATGGTGCAAATACAGGGATTATTCCAGAAATTGATATAAAATTAAGAATGAATATTGCAATTTAGATCGTGGATGATGATAGATTAATTAAATTGATCGTGACTGCAAATGGGACCCAAGGTATTGGCATAGCCAAAGCACAGAGCAACTTTATGGTAGTAAACATTTCACCATCCTCGTTTTATAGTAATTAATGTGTGAGCCCTCAGAATTAAATTCAATCTAAAAACAGAGGCTGAAATCTGTTTCAGCTTCGGTTTTCTTAGAATTTTTGAGTCAAAAGTCTTTTCTCTCTAAAATTTAGGCTTTTATGGTCTTGATTTAGTTTTTCCTATCTGCTCCAGGATCACACGGAACAATGCTAATTAAAAGTTGGTTAATTACACAAAATAAATTCACATCGTTAAGGTGAGTCTTTCTCCTCCGCAGCTCAGTAGCTAATGTGAGAAACTTCTCTGCCCCACAGGGTTTCAGAGAAAAGACATTTAAGTGTTCAAATCTGGAAGAACACTGTCACTTCAAAACCAAAATGCTTACATACTGACGAGCACTGATAGAAGTGGATCATTTCACAAGCATGTAGCATTTATGTGTTGATTATAATTGGGTGTCTTGCTGAAGTGCTGCCCATGTGCAATTATGTTTTGTTCTGTGGTTAATTTCTCAAGCGTTTTTGAACTACATTGCCTGTAATGTATCGGTGATAGTGTTGGAGTGTTTCATGGACACACAGTGGTAACAAGCCCTCAATATAAAGACGTGGCTTCCCTGCTTTACTGTGTATTAAACTGCCATCGATGCTTACACAATGAACAAAGAAACACAAGTGGTAAAGCAATCTTTTCTCCTGTAGGAAGACACAGATCCACAGATCCATGAGAGTCTGAGTATTGAAAACACTCTTTGGGCCAGCACAGTCGTTGCATCTGGTAAGTGAATGACAACTTCCATTTCATGTCCATTTTTATCTTGAAATGAGATAAAAGATTTTCCTGGCAGCTACAGTGTGATGGTTCCCCGAAACCCTGCAGAACCACAGACTGTGTTTATCAATGAGCTCCATGTGTCTTTTGCTGTCTAGTGAATTTCCCTTCCGCGTTTGTCAGGAAGTATTTTAAAAATTCTTAAGACTTAGACTACAGTAAAATACTGTACCTCTGCATCAAAAGGGGCTTCCATCCACCTGTTTTTCTGTGCAATTTTTATTTAAATAAAAGAGTCTTCATGTTATTCTGCATGTAACCTTAACGACCTGGTTCAGGTCCAGGCAGGGGCCCTTTTTGAATGTCACCCCCCTCAACCCATCATCACAGAGGGAATCTGGATTCGTGCAGTTGATGGAGAAACGCACTGATTCATTTTTAATGAGATTTTTGAATTTTGCTTAAAACTTCTGGAATATTTTGAAATTAAGTCCATGCTTTTTTTCAAATAACATAAACAGCAATTTAATTTACTTCCAATGATGGTGGGGTTATGTGGGCTTTGCAGCGGTGTATGTGTCAAGTACAGCTGGTACTGGTGTATCGATTCTGCAAAAAAAAGTGTTTTAACGTTTCAAATATTCAGAACTGATATGTATTGATATTTTCTGACAACATCAGTACTTTATAATATAGGTAATTCTGCTTGGTCTTGTACTCAAGCTGTGATACACAAAGGATTCATTGCATTAAACCTTGAAGGCGTTTGATGTGATCTGAAGAACTCTGAGAATACCCACAGTTGAGGTAATCCTCCCTCGCTCCGACTGAGCGATTCCCCACAGAAACGATTGTGTCAGTTGAGAGTGTTTGTGACGCTCCCAGCGATGGCCACACCATTGATTTGCGGTGTTGCTCTCCCCTCTGGCCTGACCTTGACCAGAAGAACAAACACACACACTCGCACAAAAAGCCTGACTTAGACCCCTTACATCATCTCTACTTGGGAATGTCATTGTCCCCCACAAGCCTCCCCTTGACAGACACTTCATTGGCTCTACAGTGGCATTCTGGGCACTTGAACTGGCCCGGATCACCGTGTATTCACTCCCTTATAGGCCCCAGTCCAGCTGTGACCGGAGAATTAGTTGTTCGCATATTCAAATTGAAGCCCCTCTGCATGCTGAGCCGCACACCATTTGTCACATTGCTCAATATTTCTGACATTAGAAGTCAACGATAGCAATTCATCACCTTTCTCCTGAGGTCCTGTAACCACTGGTCTCTTTTCTCCTTCTTTTTTTATCTTCACTTCACTTTCCTCGCTTTGTTTTCTGCCCATTTTTAACTCTCTTGCCATTTTTTATAGTTCAGGGATTTCAGGGGCTGTATTTAGGTTTATTATTGCCTTCCCCCTTCCATTAAGCTCATTTAATATTAATGACTCATTAATCCTTTGTAATAAGGCCACGGTAATGAATTGGCAAATAAAGATGGCAGCGTATTGATCAGGTTTTATGAGCTTCCATAGGGTGGCTGAAGGCCCTGAGAGTCTAAGCGTATTAAACTCCTGTCTGTTGGCTTGAGTGGCAATGAGACAAAACTGCCTCAGCTCAGCCTTATTGTGTTTCCACTCATGCAGTTCATCTTACTTGACCAAGATGAGTGTGTGCATGTATGCTTGTGTGTGTGTGAGATGGTGGAGGAGGGGTGCAGTTAATGAGCAGCATTACTTTCCTTGTCTCTCTCCTTGGCAGGCACGGTGATAGGGGTGGTGATCTACACAGGCAAAGAGACCAGAAGCGTACTGAACACGTCCTATGCCAAGAACAAGGTGAATACTTCTTAGTCTTTGTGTTTCTGAAGGAATGATGGAAAGTTGTCTGATTATGTTACAGAGTTTTTGGGTCGCACACGCTTTAAATGTGAAGATGCTTTTACTATTTTTTTCAGAACAAGTTATATGCTTGGGGGAGTGTATTTCATGATATACTATGATTATTTTTAATCAATGAAACTCCTAAATCATTTCCTGACATAGTGGCCAAAAAAAAATATCAATGTTTCAGCGCACAGCAGGATACCATTGACAGTTTTATTAATAATTTACATTAAAAACGACAAGAAGCCTTTCTTGCCATGTCGATTTATAGTTTGGTGTTAAAAAAAAAACAAAACAAAGATATTACTGTCACATGAGACAGACGAAACGCAGCAAATTGTCAGTTTAGAAGCTGGCAAAAGGTCATGTTTGTAATTTTTGCTTGAAAAGGACAATTAATCGTTCACCAAAACAGCTGCAATTCATTTTCTGTTGATTGACAAATCATTCCATGTCTCTTTAATTCTTGCTTTACCCAGTTTACTGTCCTTTTTTATTTCTTATTTTCATTAAAGCCCTTCTAGAGACGTATGTTGCAAATAAGCATCTGCTATAAACACTATGATACTCACTTCAAACAGCTTTCTTGCAGTTTGTCCATGTATATTATATCTCTACCTATCAAATAAACCGATAATAATGAATAAGTCAGATTGTTGAGAACACTGAAATGCACTTTTGAGTATATTTCTTGTCTTTTCTTGCAGATTTGCACTGATTTTGAAAAAAATAAAAAAATAATTTATGAAGATGTCTTGGTTTTGCATACAGATCTGAGAAATTAAGATCTTTATTTAAGCATTTCCCAAAGCAGTCAGGTGAACTAAAAAACTAGGGCTGAGCAATATGACCTCAGAATATTGTGATATTATTAAGCTATATTGCGATACACAATATATATCTATATTTTGAAATCTCCTACAAAGCACCTCATAAATGGTAGGACTGGGCGACAAAATCTAATATTACAATATTTTTCGAATAAATACCTTGATATCAATATTGGGACAATAATAGTAATGATGACTATTGGTCCCTTTCACAAGATATTAACACAATGAGATTTTTAGGTAATCATCAGTAATGTGGGTATAATGAAGTAGAACAGTCTGGTAAGTTCAGAAAATTTAATCACTTTACTGTAATGCAGCTTTTAAAACCAGTAAAGACAACACTTATGTCATATCATGATATAACAATATCCAAAATATAAGACGATATAGTCTCATATCACGATATATATCATATTTATTGCTCATCCGTAGCGTAAACATAAATGTTTTGTAAAAGCTGTCGGGTGAAACACCTCACACACACAAAGTAACATCTGTTCCAACTTCCCCTCCTGCCATCTTTGTTCCCCTGCCTCTAATCACTAATCAATCACTACGGCGAGGTGGTTTTTTAACCTTGACTTTCTAGATAAAGTTGGACCTGTCAATGCTAAAGGTCAGCACCGGTTGCTAATTAACCAAAAGGGAAATTAACCAAGCGAGGATTTAAATGACATTTTCAGCTGAAAGTTAATCCCACAGAATCCCCATCGAGCGTTTTTGTCCCCAGATTGAGGAGATTAATGAAAATTTGATTCTAAATATAAGATTTTACCTGGAAGATGGCTGAGCTAGATAGACACGGGTCAACTGATAGAGACGGGCATCAGAGGGATCTGTGAGGCGGTGTTTTGGTCATGCAGTGACTTTTACACACAAAGTTATCACCTACAGCTGTCCGCGCCACTAAAGCTCTCTGTGGCTCAACACGGCCCCCTCCTACTGCAGCACAGTTTTGACACCAGTGTCTTTTATTAAGAACGCTGATGTGGCCGGTCGAACGGCGGGGGCCACTGTTTTGTGTAAGCTCGACAGTTGAGAGGAATTCAATATTTCAAGGAGATGATGTCAGAAGTGCCAATATGGAGACTGGAGATTGGGGGAGAAAGTCGATACAGTGTGGCTGAAGTCGCAAGAACGTTTTGGCCTCATATAATCTGTTGTGACACGGGCCAGGACAAAGCCTGCACTTGATCAATCTGACAGGACGTCAGACATAGATTCACTCTTTGTCTCGGTATTGTTAGACAGACCTCTGTCTGAGTAAAGAGACAGAACAATGTCATTTGACAAGAGGCTGCTCTTCAATAAAGATTTGTTCGAGGTACATATCCAAGTCCCAATACTGTGCTCTCTTCACGTGTCTCTCAAACTGTGTTACTCCGAAAAAACTGGTAAAGTTGTTTACTGAAATCTCAAGAATCAATTTCAGTGTATTTTCTCGACTTCCTTGATTCGCCGCTGTCACAAACGCTGAACAATCCACTTCTTATGGACTAAAGTCCTGATATTCTTTGGTTTTAACTCGATGAATATTCATGTCCCGGGGCCGCGATTCTTCATCAGATTTCACACACATGCTAAACTACAAGCCACACAGGCAGATCGAATCATTCCTTTCACTTTTAATGGCATGGAGATGAATGGAGTAAAATATGCACTTTTTTATTCATTGATAGCATCTTTAGGTTGAGGTAATTGAGTCCTTTTTTCCCCCCTTGACTGAATGAATAATGACTTCATCTGATCCCCGGCAAGGCTTGGAAAATTTAGACCAGCCATTGTTCAAGCAGAAGGGGATCCTTTCGCTTTTCAGGCATGCACTGTGCTCTCTGTCTTAATTTTTCTTCATTTTAATCCACCCAAACCCCCTATTTTTCTCAATAGCTCAACCATGAACCATGTAGTGAGGCAGCGGGGTGGGGAGATACCCACCCGCTCCCTTCCCTTCTCCGCACTCTGCTACTGGGAGTTTAACAGCGACTGATAAATCAGTCACACTGGTCTCCCAGCTCTCCCAGTCCTCAGGGGAATGGGGCTTGGTGGGGGTTTAGGCACTGGAGGAATTTTGCTTGCTTTTTATATGTGCTTGCCCCCTCCCCTCCTTTTCAGAGCAGTTCCTTTTATTTGAGGGAGGAGAGATGTTATGTTCTGCTGTTTTTGTAAGCGTGGTGCGTCAGAAGAAAGCCCTCTGTGTACAGGGCTTCGCTGTGAGCGCTGCCAGAAAGGGGAAGGGCACTTCTTTATTTGACATCTTTTTCCCACATGCTCCATTGGCTGGGAGATACACTCGAAAAATAAAAGACAACTCTGACCCTCTTTTTTGTCTTTTTTTTTTTTTTTCCAGAGAGCCATCTCAATATGGGAACTTTATTTATTTTTGAGGCCTTTTGACCTTCTGTCGCATTCAAGGAACCAGGCAATAGTGCAGCTCGTAGGTTGCCACAAAATAGGGCCACCAATAAACTTATTTATGTTGTACACAGGGTTTGCATGATAAAAGCCGGCAGCCAAGAATGTCTTTCATTGGCTTTGTGTTTCCTCCCTGTGTAGCATATTGTCAGGCTTTGGGAGCAGATGGGGAAGTTACAAAGAGTCTTCTCGAGGAAAGGTTTTCAGAGAAGGAAGTGTTTACATCTCCAGTTTGGACCTAATATCAAACATTTACGAATTGTGTGATTCATGTGAAAGCAAACACAAGCTTTAGAGTGTGGAATGTAAAGAAGGGCTTGGCAATATGAGAATATATATCTTCTTAGATTTTGAATCATCATATTGTGATATGACATAATTGTTGTCTTTTCCTGGTTTTAAGGCTGCATTAAAGTAAAGTGATGTCATTTTCTGAACTTCTGAACTTGTTCTGATACTTGTCTTTTACCCACTTAATCATTATCTCATTACTGATGATTATTGAGCAAAAATCTAATTGTGTTAATATTTTGTGAAAGTACCAATAGTCAGATTCTGACCTCTGACCTCTTGTCTCTATAGGTTGGCCTTCTGGACCTCGAGCTGAACCGCCTCACCAAGGCCCTGTTCCTGGCCCAGGTGGTCCTGTCCATCGTCATGGTAGCAGTGCAGGGGTTTGTGGGTCCTTGGTTCCGCAACCTTTTCCGATTTGTCGTGCTTTTCTCCTACATTATCCCCATCAGGTACTTTGTTAATTCTCTTCATACTTTGAATTGCTGTTATTGTTTATTGTGTGTGTTTTTGTTTTATGTTTTCTTTTCCATGCAAAACATTTTGTCTCAATCTAAATCATAAAATCTTCCATCTCTGCTTTGAAACCCAGGCTCCCCATCTGCATCTCAACTGGTGGCCTGTGGGCTGAATCCTGGCCTTTTGATCATTATATTAGTAGGCTAATTGGCCTGTTCATTAGTTATGTCTGTTGCCTAGCACAGAAATACTCTTAATTAAAAAAAATCTCCCAAGCTGTTAAAACAAAGGGAATTTAGTCTGACATCCTACTGTAAGGGTGCATTGTTTTTTTCCTGCACTCATGTATTCAAAATTATTTTTTAAATCGTGATGGTAATAAAGTGTTTTTTTGTGTTTTTTTAATAGTTTATTGTTTATATTCATATCAGGAATTGTAGATCACAGCCTGTTTTTTTCTCCTGTGTAGTTTGCGTGTAAACCTGGACATGGGGAAGTCAGCATATGGCTGGATGATCATGAAAGACGAAAACATCCCAGGCACTGTTGTGAGAACGAGCACCATACCAGAAGAACTGGGCAGACTAGTCTATCTGCTGACAGACAAGACTGGTGGGTGTCCAATCACACTAAATGAATATGTTTGCAGTAGATGTTTGGTATTTAAAGGGATAGTTCGGGTCTTTTGATGTGGGGTTGTATGAGGTACGTGTGTGCAGAAAAGCGCACACACACAGCGACTTTTAGCGGCTGTCTGTTGGTGCTACATGCTGCTTCTCCACACGGGGAGAGCTGACGGTCATCTACTGCAGGTAATACACTGACTAGGAATAAGTGCCTCATTCAACCCCACATCAAAAGACCCCACTTATCTCTTGAAGTTTAAGCAACATTTTTATTCTTCTTCAAAAGCTGTGCAGTCATTTCCCAGTTTCATGCTCCATCAGACCCTGTCCATTTCAACAAGTGTAGCACAGATTCAATCCTTAAATCTTATCTGATCGAAGATTTTCAACATTGTGAATTAAAAGATAAAAGTTTCAACAAATGTTCTGAATGTCCAGGCGATATTCAGGCGTCCTCCGTTCCTCTCATTTCACAATCATGGTGTGATTCTCTAATAACAAATGGCTCCTCTTTACTAATGCTAGTCACTGTGTCAGTGATAAACTCCTGCGGTGGTCCTAACATGCCCCTTTGTCTTTCGCTGCTGATCTAGGTAGGAATAGATTAGCTGTAGAGCCTATTTATCCAGGTTGATAGTTAAAGCACATGGAAAGGGGAACAAACAATCAATCCAATAGAATTGGTTAACCCTGTGGCCCTAATGTTTTTAGAAGTTAGATGCCCTCTAATCAGCTTTATGCTCTATCAGCACTCATTCTGGCAACTGACATCCATTAAACAAGGCCATTGCCCTCGTTTTCAAAGTGTTTTTTTCTTTTCCTTTAGTGTCTGAACATTCACTCAGTCTTTTTGTATGCAATGTTGTGTCTTGTCTGTTGGTTGAGAGAGGACACGCAGTCCATATTGGTAATGAGATTAGGTCAATGACCCTGCAGGTCCCATGATGCATTATAGGCAGTCCTCTGGGTACAAATGCAGTCACTTTGTGTGTGTCTGTGTGCGTTCAGAGATGCTGAATATATTTGAATATTTTTAATTTTTGCTATGAAGGAGTGGCTGTGTGACCGCTGATCTATTTTTGTCTCTGACTGTTTAAAACAGCTTTCACTCTATAGAAAACACTGCTATCGTATTACGGATGTTTTTAAAGCTTTGTGGTTACAGAACACAAGATTTAAAGATATTGTTTTACTTTTGATTTCTTTTGACTAGCCAGTGAGAAAACGTGACTATAAACACACATTTTGTGTTGACTAAAGCGAGTGATGTATTGGCAGATAATAACTTATTACAGATATATTGTGTCTGACGATAACTAAGAAGAATTAATCAGGAAACAGTGTCATTATCACATAGTTTGTCCGTTAGAGAACACTGATTAGTTGATTTTCCAACTGCAAAATGACCAATTCATATGTCTCTTAGTCAAACTACATAAAAATTATAGACATAAAAAAGAAGTCTAAGGGATTCCTAGCTTGTTTTATGTTGTGTTTGTCAGGGTTAGGATTTCATAACGATGATGGGTCTTAAAAGTTTGGCTCTGATGATAACCCATGTGAAAAACAGAAATCGAGGAGCAATGTATAGGTGATGGAATTTCTTTATGATTTGTTGATTTGTCTGAACTTATCTTCTGAACTGCAGGAACTCTGACACAGAACGAGATGGTCTTCAAGCGGCTGCACCTGGGAACAGTATCCTATGGCACTGACACTATGGATGAGATACAGAGCCACATAATCCAGTCATATGCACAGGTAAGATTTATCACTGTCCAATGGGGGCAGTTTTTTTATTCATTCATATTTATTATCAATACATCAGCTGATTATTTCCTTGATTAGACATTTTTAAAGATATAATCTTACATTTCCACAGTAAAAATGTTTTAAAAGTCTAGAACGTCGTTATATATTAAGTTAAATACTTACGCTATCCCAAATAATTCGAACAATCTTCCTTTTAATCCACGAGAAATCCACAATTTTGGTCAGGGTAGTGGTGCGTTTGATTTGGTCTCCTGTTGCTACGACTTTGAGGGGAAACATCAAGTAATACATCAAAGAGTGAGGAAGCAAGTGGAGGAATATGACTGAAGATAACTTGCATATGAAACCCATTTAGCCTCTGATCTAATGATCTTATTATCTTATATCTTATCTTATTGACATTGATTTGATGACGTTGGATTTTTCAGTTAAGATCCTGAACATAAACACATCACAAATCCACATGATGAATAAACATGTGAATATTTCACCGTGGATTTTCAATGCTAATTCTGGAGTGACTCATCTTTGTCTCTTTATACCCTTTCACAAGACAAAGTAATTATTTTCCCATTAAATTATATAAACTCTAAATGTTTCAGTATCTAACAATCAGAAACAACCAAAACAAAGAAAAACAATTACAATGTTAGAATGTACTTCCAATAGGGGCGTGGATACATTAAAATACAAATATATTTCCCATATTTCACTTCATGTTTTTACTGCGTATCCCTGCCTCTCCCTCTAGATCAGTTAAATTATCTTGATATTTATCTAAGGATACGTTTTACCGGAAGAATCACATATTGTTCATTCATCATCGTGTCCCTGAGCCCCTCCTCATACTGTAAGCAAGTGTTTTCCTCACTGGGTGGCTCAGATCTGGCTGCAGTCTTGACTGAATGATATTGTTCGTTCTCAGCCAGCTCCAAACAGCTGGTCAACACTGAAACCATCTGCCACACACACACACACATTGACACACACACACACACACACACACACACACACACACACACACACACACACATTGACACACACACACACACACACACACACACACACACCCTTATGTGTAATCTCAGCTAATGAAAAATGACTCGTCTTTTTAGAGCTGGAGCAGGGGAGAGCAGCAGCGCCTCTGTCCAGCTGATGTTACTGTTTCTTTACTGTCACAGTGACATGATTACAAGACACTATTATCGTTTTAAGCTTCATTAGTTTAAACATTATTTCATCAAGATTAGGAGCAGCTAACAAGTGTTGTTTCCATTATTAGCTCGACAAATCAATTTATTTTTGTAGAATTTGAAAAAATAGTGATACCTACCCATCATAAGGTCCCGGAGCCCATTTGATTGCTGGGTTTTGTTTATTTAACAGTCCAAAACAAAAAGATGCAGCGCATTCAGTAACATCTTCTACATGTTGTCAGACATTTAACATGTCTGACAACAAAACTAAGTGATCTGTCCATTGATCCTTCAGTCACTTTTGATGAAGGTTGTCATCATGCGTCCTTACTGTACTCCCCCGTCACCCCTCCTTCGCTGCTGGCAGGATTGAAGGTTAATAATAAGCCAAAATCAAATGCTTCAGTAGAGCGTATCGCCCTCTGTCAAACGCAGCTGGCACAGTGGGCTGTCTGCCTGCTCGCGAGTCACCACCCAGTTAAACTGATGGTTGGTGTCAAAACAGCGGAACACATAAAAGACCCTCAAACCAGATATGACACGATAAAGACGGTGATACACCACTTCTCCTCGCTGTGTCATTTAGCTTGAAAGGGGGGTGTCGGAGTGAATTGGCTGTGAGTGTAGGATTAGATCAAGACGTCTACCACATGCAGGGATCCTATAGTGAGGAAATATGTGCAATGTTGTAACGTTTAGAAAACAATTTCTCAGTCTGAAACGATTATGTAATATATTTCATATGCAGTTAATCAAGCGATATGTATAATGATTGGTATTTATATTTAATCATCAGGCAGCATTGCAGTTGTTTTTCTAGATATCTTCTGGAGGGATTGAACCATGAAAATGAGCCATTAGTCTCGATAAAATGTAATTTAGGTCTTGTAAGTTCTAGTCACAAACATCATAATTTGGCCCAAACAGGGCTCAAAATTAGCACCAAAAACTGCCCAGATGCTGGTTAAATATGCAAGTGGCTGCATTTGCTACACTCATCAGCCAAAAACAATGATAATCTATTGAGGAGCAGGTAAAATTAAGCATCAATTAGCCATTTGGCCAGTGGACAAATAGATAATTTTGCACCTTGACTCCAAATATGAATTATTTTCAATTTCACATTATTTATTGTGACCTCAGGTGACCTCTCAGCCCTCCAATGGTAGCACCAGTGGCGCCACTCCATCGCGGAAGACTCAGACGTCAGGCCCCAAAGTCCGCAAGAGTGTCAGCAGTCGCATCCACGAGGCGGTGAAGGCCATCGCCTTGTGCCACAACGTCACGCCCGTCTATGAGTCGCACGTCAACGGAGAGACGGAGTCTGCTGAAGCTGACCAGGACTACAGCGATGACAACCGCACCTACCAGGCCTCCAGCCCTGATGAGGTAAATTTGAGATACAGGATGAGGTGTCGGCACTTTCACCTTAAGTAGAACTCAAACCAAAAACGAACTGATTTAAGAAAGTAGTGATGTTGGTTTTTCGATATAGTATTTCTTTTCTAGCCATTTTTGAAACATCTTGTAGTTGGGCTGATATTGTAAGTATAATACTTTTTGTGGAATTAGATTTCTGTTGTGGCTGCGCATGATTGTTTCCAATTAGTGTCATCCAAACATTTCCAACACCTCCAGAGCATTATAAAGTGCAAAAGTCCAAATTTATAGATAAAAGATAGATGTTGTCATATCCAAAATTAACAACATGTTTTAAGCTAATGATAAATTGTGCTTTAATCCATAATTGTTGGCATTTTGCCTTTCAAAAACAACATTTTCACCTTGGCCTGAAAATTGTTTGCTCTTCAGTTTGTCATACACAAAGGTAGTGTCAGCAATTCTGAAGAAGGACAGCTGATTGTTGATACCGACACTTTGGGCCGGTGGCTCTGTACAACCCACGTCGGTATTTGACAACCTGGAAATTAGACTTTTAACTATCTTTCTCTAGAAACGTTTACCCTACCTTTAACGAGGCGGTCTAGTACCAGTCTAACAGCACCATAAGTTACATCTTTATCGAACCAAAAACAAATCTGTTTGGATCATATTCATTCAAAAGCCTCAACTGAAGCTTCGAAGGTAAAAATCTCTAATCTTTTATGTCAGAGAGACAAATCCTAAAAATACCGAATCCATATGCAGGTCATGTGTTGTTAAACAGTAACAAATGGTTTTGCTCTCTGAGGCCCCATTTGCACTTGTCATTTTAAGTGTTTCATATCCGGATTGAATTCAGATACAATTTTATACACTTCTGGTATTAATAAACACTGGAGATGATCAGGAACAAACCCCGTGAGCGCCTCTCTACAGTTGCCTCTCTATCTTAATGTTTTATTGGTGATCATAAACAGCGCTGGTTTGTCAGGATAGTCATTTCACGATCACAAAGTCAGAGGTCACGAACTCCTCGTAGAGGTTAAGCTAGTTAATCGTCTGTATTTGCTGCCTGAGGATTTACTGCTCCAGCTGAAGGAAGAATGCAGCACAAAAACGATCCCCAAAGGCATCGCTAAAGCTTCCTTTCCTCTGGCTGATTCTCCACGTTACACAAGAGTTGCAGCTTTTATGACTGAGGATGCTGCTTAGTCTATTATTTATGACTTCTAATCATACTACTGAATTCAATCCAAGAAGAATGCTGATTTGAATTGAATGCTGGTAGGACAGGGAAAGATTTTACCATCAGTATTTGTTTATAGACATGTGTTTAATGTATATTGAGGGGAAGTTAATCTTTTCACGCGCACACTAAGTTCAAGGCTGTTGGCATGTTTATCACCCATGACAAGTGAGGCTTCGTAAAGCCTTTGTGAGACTTGCATACGTGTGTCGAACCCGCAGCCAAGTCTAACAATCAAAATGAAGATAAAAAGGTGGCGAAAGATAAATTCTCACTTTTCCATTTTGCCTGTCCGTTCTCTCCTCTCAGTTGATGTATATATTTATATATATCCCTGCTCACTCTGCTCTATCTCCCCTCTCTCCATTGTCTCACACTGCTTGGATTGATCAATATTTAATTTTCTCTCAGAGACGATGAGAGGTGGAGGTCTGTGATTGTTGGTCGAGCTCTCCCTTCCCCTCCAACTACATTCTTTGTTCTCTCTCTGTCCTTTTATTTCCCTCACTCTCTGCCTCTCTCTCTCGCTCCTTGTCACCTCACTCTCATTGACTGCAGCGTCAGATCTTGGCCACCACTGCACCTCTGTTAGTGATAGTTTGTTTGGCCCTGGCTCTCTGCTCAGCCTCTCTAATGTAATGAGCCGTCATTAAGGAGATGAAGTGGGCCGGCCGCTGAGGTCAGAACAGGGGTCATCTGACCTGCTGGTCAGCCGTGCTGTGAACAGAGTCTTCCTGTAACCTTTGACCCTTGTAATATCGGAGCAGAGCATTTGATTGTACCCTTTAATGACTGCCATTTCCAGGAAAGTAGGTGCTTTATCATTTCCAATTGGATGTAACAGGCCGACTCGGTGAGTGTACGAGGAATAAGCACCATGAGGAAGGAAGAGAGTATCTTAAATATGCAAATAAAGTATGATTTCTTCAGGCCGTGCAGTAACTTTTATAAGTGGCTGCCAGGCGAGCAGCCAGGTATCAGCAGATGAATTTTACAAAATGGTGCCATGTTTTAATCATTTATATCTGAAGTTATAATGGTTGGGTGCAATATTTAAAAAAAATAAGAGCTTATCAATCATTAAGATCAGGAATGTTTCAAGATATTATCAAATACAGTAACAGACATGAAACATATCTCACTCAGATCTGACCTCGCTTCCCAGATAACTAATATCAAATAATGTGATGATCAGTGTTTGGGTAGTTACTCAAACAAAGTAATGTATGGCACATTTTTTTTATAAAGTAACAAGCAATAATGCATTACTTTACATTCTTACTCCCTGGAGAAATTAACTAGTTACACTACTAGATACATTACTTTTGTGTTGCTCCACAGCATCGCCTTACATCCATTATCACCTAATTGCCAGCTAAGAATAACCTTATAGCACAAAGCCGGCAGAAAAATCATGAAAGCAAGCAAGCAAGGTGAAAAAGTATTTAACTGTTCAGGGCCGTCGTGACATGCTTGAGCTGCTGTTCATTTTAAAGGCAGAGCTGCCATTGTGATTTACATGATCACAAGAACACTGTGAACACAGTTGTAATGATTAATCTGGTTGTTTAAGCCAGTCTGCCCCTGTCATGAAGAATTATTTCCTATTACCATCGTAACACATGATCCACATGCAGTTTGTATCGGAGTTGACGAAGCTTTAAATAGTTTCTGTAGAGCTGATAAAGTCGGAGCTGATTTAGGATCCAACACGACATAGTGCATGTGTCCGTTTGTGTGTGCAGCTACATACACACACACACCAGGATAATGACACACAGATGTGTGTTAAGTAAATATAGGCAGCCCTTTTTACGGAGCTCAAAGGGGGAGCGGGAGAAATGATGGGGTATTAACAGGAAGTTCCAATTTGTAGGTCAGAGTATAATAACAACCTTTGAGTGAGCAAATTGAAAATGAACCCATTGAGAATTGAGTCGTGTGCAGCTGAACGCTCACTCGGGGGCCACAGTTCCTGCTGAGGAGAAAAAGAGGAAAGAGAAACAGAAAAACACTTATCTGGAGCTGAATGAGAAGAGCTCAGCGGCTCAGTCTGGAGATATCGTAATTCTCTCATGCCTCGTATTTCAACTGCACATGAAATCAGATCCGATCAGCTTATGGTCCACATTTGTCATGGATTTTCCTTATTTCCTTGTTAAACTGTTTTATACAGTGGTGGAGGAAATACTTTACATAAGTAATGATATTTATACCACGCTGTTAAAATGTTCTTACAAGTTGGCCTGCCATGAAAAATGTTACATAAGTAAAAATATGTAAGTTTAACCAGACAAATAATGCAAATATTAAAAAGTAAACGTACCATTGCATGAAAATGTCTTCCTGTGAATATTATATATGATATCATTTGATTACTATTACTCATGCCTTGATGTGAACACAGAGTTGTACTGCTGCAGTTGTTTGAGGTTGAGCTCATTTAAAACTTTTTTGGTAGTAATAATAAGTAATAATCTGATGATTATTGTTGCCATTATATGATTGATTGTTTGATTTGTAAAATACTGAATATATTTGGAAATGCCATTAAAATTACCCAGAATGGATGCTGGTTTTGTCCAACCAACAGTCCAAACATCAACTTTTTTAAAAGTGCATTAAAATTGTTGAAATAATTAAAAGTGACAACAACAAATCCTCATATTTGTAAAGCTGGAATCATGAAAATGACTTAAAGATTCCCAAGTAGTTAGTTGCCAAGTGTAATTTATAACAAAGCATCATATTTTATAAACTCTTCATATGTTTTAGACACAGAAATCTTAATTTGTAAAGTTACTTGTAACTAAAGCTGTCAGATAAACATTAAAAAGTACAATAATTAACTCTGAAAAGTAGTGGAGTAGAAGTAGAAAGTGGCATGAGATTGATATACTCAAGTCACACTCACACATATTTCCAAAATTGTGTGTGGCAACCGTCATCACCCTGCTATGTTTTATAGTAGTCAAAATGTGGAAGTTTGTGGTCTTCTAGTCGTCTGTAAGCAATGAAAGAACAACATTTATTCTTTCATATGACCTCCTCAGGTGGAGCTGGTGCGATGGACACAGAGCGTCGGCCTGACCCTGGTCAACAGAGACCTGAACTCCCTGCAGCTGAAGACTCCTTCTGGGCAGATCCTCTCCTTCCACATCCTGCAGATCTTCCCCTTCACCTCCGAGAGCAAAAGGATGGGCATCATCGTCAGGGTGTGGAGCTCGTATATAACAATATGATGTGTGGATGCTGTTTCCTGTGTGCTATTTTGGTTATTTAGTCATGCCCCTGTAGGGTTTCTGTGTCAGTCTACTAAATGAATGAATGTAGAGGACTTGCATCTCTTTAAGATTTGAGTTTTATAACTTGGCTGTTGAAGTTGACACGCTGCATGCCGAATGCTGCAGTTGTACTCAGGAAATGTACTAACTGTACTTTGTAATCTGGTTTAGGAGGAGTCAACAGGAGACATCACTTTCTACATGAAGGGTGCTGATGTTGCCATGGCGAGCATCGTCCAGTATAACGACTGGTTGGAAGAAGAGGTAAGGCTCTAGCCGAGTCTATCCCGACTCGGGAGTGTTCATACCAACCTTGCAATGTGAAGTAATGTCTCTTGAAAAAGTAAATTTGTGACTTTAATCTCAGAGAATTCAACAATTTACGACTATAATTGCAGAGAGCCATGTGGTCTTCAGTTCCTTTCCAACCTTAATCTCAGAGATCTTGACTTTATCGCAAAATATAACCCCCCGTTCCCAGTCTCAGCAGCTGAGCTGAGGCAGCTGTTTATTAAAAAAAATGTCCAGAAACACCTCAGAAAGCAAAAAACTGGACTCAGCAGCCAGTTTGTCCAGCAGCAGCCGTGTCTCATCCTAAAATGTAAATCAAGACCATAAACCTGTCACCGCTCATTTAAATTGAGCCCCTGTGGATGAGAACATTAGTTGCTAAGCTGTTATCATATAGATAAAACAACAGATACACAACATATGTATTGTCACACATGGTGATCATTCGTGAGCCAGTGCCCTCTCTTAATCAGGACATTCATGTAGAGATCAGCGGTCCATGTCTACACCAGCTTGGTGGTCGAAGGTCTTGTGTGCGTATGTTCATAATTATATTGGCATTATTGAGTCATGCAGCACTGGGGGCAGCGTTTGATTTAATTAGTGACCTACATAAAGTTGAAGTAATTACAGTATGTCATATTCTTGAACAATGGTGCTAATGATGTCCTGTTGGCTGTAATATCCCGCTGTCAAATCAGCCAGCGCTACGGCTACTCTGCTTGTCAATAACCAATCAACAGGACGGATTCGCCCCATTGGTGTTTCATATCAAAAATAAACCGCCATCCATCCCTTTGTTTTACTGTGTCCTCTGGATTGCACCAGAGGCCATGTTATTCACCATTGATTTCTTTGGTGTTGGTAGCAATATGCAGCTATTGACAGCACTGTACATGGTGTACTTATACAGCAGCTGTTATAACAGAACACATGATCTGTGCTGTATGTGATTTATATTCATCTCATGGAAAAGACATAATTAAACATGAACATTAATTTTAAATAACCCAGATCTTCAAATTCTCCTTTGAAATGATGTAATGTTGAGCATTAAAACCCTAATGAAGAAATACATGAACGACTGTGTGTGTTTATCTCTGTTTACTGACATCTTCTCCTCCTTTCTCTCAGTGTGGGAACATGGCCAGAGAAGGCTTGAGGACGCTGGTGGTGGCCAAGAAGTGTCTGTCTGAGGAGCAGTATCAGGACTTTGAGGTATAGATGAATACTGTTGTACAGTGCAGTTTGGCCGCCATTTTTTGTTTTGTTTTGCTTCAAAAGAAGAGCACACTGAGCTCAAATGAAGCTTTTAATGGCAGTATTACTGAATGCCTGTTCTTAAATCCCAATTTTTATTTCCACTTTGCAAGTTCAGTCCTCCATTGCCTGCTCTTTAACAGCCTGTTTAAATCAACCATTTCCTCCTCATTTATCCCCCATACACTCCTCTCTTTCTCTTTCTATGCAGAACCGCTACAACCAGGCAAAGCTCAGCATCCACGATAGAGGCCTGAAGGTTGCAGCAGTGGTGGAGAGCTTAGAGAGGGAGATGGAGCTTCTGTGTCTGACCGGGGTAGAAGACCAACTACAAGCAGACGTCAGGCCCACGCTGGAGCTGCTCAGGAACGCTGGCATCAAGGTTAGCAGGGAAATGAAGCGCTTCTTCACAGTTAAAGCTGCTAAAGAGAATCACATAGAAAGCCCACAGACCTTCGCACCACATCTTCAGTCCACTCACATATTGATCCTGTTTTCTGCTCAGATCTGGATGCTGACAGGGGACAAGCTTGAGACGGCTACATGCATCGCCAAAAGCTCCCATTTGGTCTCCAGAAGCCAAGACATCCACGTCTTCAGACCGGTACGCTGTCCTTTCCCTCTACACGGTGCTTTGATGTAATCATGTGCGCCTGATTTACATGAGATAACACAAAGCATGAATAAGCTCACGGCTAATTGTATCGTGTGGCTCTCGAGCAGGTCTCAAACAGAGGAGAGGCCCATCTGGAGCTCAACGCCTTCAGAAGGAAACATGACTGTGCTCTGGTCATCTCTGGAGACTCCTTAGAGGTACTTCAACACAGTGCAGCTCACAGTGACATTTCCTTGCACAGCAGATGATGCTGAGGATGCAGCCAAACAGGCAATGAGAGAATAAAAAAGTTCTCAGCCAAAACTAATGCGTTGGAGTTAAACCAAGGCCTTGAGGATTCGGAGAGGAAGACTAATCACCAAAAGATATTGGTCATTTTTTTTATGAGGCAGAACAATCAGAACTTGTTTGTAACAGCTAAGCAGGAGTTTTGCATGTGGTTGGAAGAGAAACAGATCAGTGTTTTCACTTATATTGTCCACAAGTCAAATATATAAATAAATCTGGAACAGGATGTCCTTAAAAAGTCTCAAACATGTCTTGAATTAAATAGATATGAGACCTTAAAAGACATTAAATTGCAAGTTGCTAATATCTCTAATATTCCTGCATAAAACCTACCTCTACATGGGACCACATATCTTCTACTTACGTTTTGATTATTCTGTCTTAAATTTAGCTGAAATATATCTTGAAATGGTCTTAAAAAGTTTTGCTAAACATTCGTATCCAGTAAACTGTTTTGTGTCTCTATCTTTGTTGTGCTGCAGGTGTGTTTGCGGTATTACGAGCACGAGTTCGTAGAGCTGGCGTGTCAGTGTCCAGCGGTGGTCTGCTGTCGCTGCTCCCCGACTCAGAAGGCCCAGATCGTCACGCTCCTCCAGCAGCACACCGCCAACAGAACCTGCGCCATAGGTGAGTGCTGACGGATGATGTAGCAGCAGAAATGCCGGCTTGGGAGGTTGTTGGCTCCAGTCCAGAGACAGCCTGGGAAATTATGTGAAGGGAGGGGGTGTCTTTGTAGATTCAGCTCAGTCCTTTAGAGAGCGAGATGTTAGACAATGTGTAAAACAATCTAGTAGACAGATTTATTAAGTAAGAAATCCAGACTGAAAAAGGTGAATTGGTGCCTGAAAACTGTCTACATACTGCTGTGTTACTTCTTATATCCACAAGATGGCAGTCAAAGTTCACTAAGATAAGCACCTGGCAAAGTCTGCTGCTTTTATAACCTCAGTGCTTCTTTGTGAAACAGTGTGAAGCTTTTCTTAAAATGTGTGTTCTTCCGTTTTGTGTCAGGTGATGGAGGAAACGATGTCAGTATGATCCAGGCTGCAGACTGTGGTATCGGGATTGAAGGAAAGGTAAAGACCTCCCACAGAGCTCAAGTGGTATCCTAGTTTAGTAATTTGTGGATCTTTTTTCGCGCCCCTTGGTGGGTCCGTTTTCCAGAGTTGGGAGTCGTTGTTTCCGCTTCAGAGTGTTCAGGAGCTTTAAAGTCATACGAGGAAACAACATGAACACTACAAAGAAGATTTGTTGTATTTTATTTGCTTTGAAGTGTTTAAACAACATATTGATAGCTAGAAGATTTTGTTACAGACTTGTTGATGCACCCATTCATTCCCCAAAACCACTAAAATATTGCTTTACCTGACTTGTTATCAGGGTAAACGCTAATAAATAACTTTTCTAACTAATCTTATACCATATTACAGATTATATTCGATTCCTGCGTATTTTCTCAATCGGAAACAAAGTACAAACAGCACCCATGCTTCCTTTGAAACTCAAGTTACAAACTACACAGCTGCTGTATCTGCCTTTTTCGTCAGTTTTGAGGTTCGTACCATTTTATTTTATGTTTTTAATATTCTTTAATATCTTTCTCCTTGTGTGTAAACAGGAAGGGAAGCAGGCGTCTCTGGCCGCAGACTTCTCCATCACTCAGTTTAAGCACATCGGTCGCCTGCTCATGGTTCACGGCAGGAACAGCTACAAGCGCTCCGCAGCGTTGGGACAGTTCGTCATGCACAGAGGCATGATCATCTCCACCATGCAGGTACAGTCCTAAATAAAAAAACTAAGTGTGTTTTGAAAGTAAAATAGTCACTTCATAATTTAAGAAAACTTTCCAGGATCTTTTTCAGAATCTTCTTAATGACTGCATCTTTGTTTCAGTCATATAAATGTTTTGTTCTTATAGTGTCTGTTTTCAATTAACACTCTTTTTTAATATGTGCTCTGTGGTGAAGCTGAAGACAATTATCAACGTTGTGGACAATAAATCTCCTAACTTACTTTATGGCTTTTGTTTTCTGTCCTCAGGCTGTGTTCTCCTCCGTATTTTACTTTGCCTCTGTGCCCTTGTACCAGGGTTTCCTCATGGTTGGGTAGGTACCTTTTTCTAAATGTCCATGAACATTCTTAGGTATAATTTTGTGAAAATAATGAGGAATTATTGTTTATTTTAATGTGAATTTTGCACCCAGTCTATTCCCCATGCTTAATTATTCTGTACGCCACTTTGTTCTGTGCAGGTATGCCACCATCTACACCATGTTTCCTGTCTTCTCACTGGTTCTGGACCAAGATGTGAAGCCGGAGATGGCTCTTCTTTACCCAGAGCTTTATAAAGACCTCACCAAGGTACTGCGCCACTCCCTAAAATGTGTCTGTCCCTTCATCCACATTTTCCCCCGTTGACAACTTTCAGCAGGTCACCAGGTGTGTTACGCTCATGGATTATGTTTCTCTCTTTCAGGGGCGTTCATTATCTTTCAAGACTTTCCTCATTTGGGTTTTGATCAGTGTGTATCAAGGTAAGGTGAACAGATTGTTAGTACAAGTTAAATTTGACCATCAGTCACTGTATCTGCCGGATGAATTAGCTTCATTAAAATAACCTGTAAGTTTTTAAACAGCAGCTCAAACATGACTATATCTGTAATGAATGAGCAGGCTGGTTTTGGAGACTGTCAGAGCAACTCTTCAACCACCATTTCATCATTTCTGCTCTGTCTAATACCAGGGTCCCCGGGCCCCTTCAAACTCTCAGACCGTCTGTTTCTCAGTATCTTAGGTTTCCAGCCGCCATCCGCTTTTACATGCAGGCTTTTGTCTGTCCAGTAAATCGATATTTCTGTAATCGCTAAGCCATGCAGCGTGTGAGAAAGATCTATGTTCCTGCTCGAGCGTGACTTCCTGACAGCTCGAGGTTTTTAATTAAAGGCCAATACCAGGTCTGTGGAAAAAAAAAGAAACGTGAAGACGATATGAGAGGACGACAGCGGAGGAAAATATTAGGCGCCAATCTCGCTTAATTTATTACAGAGTTTGACTCGCTGGAATGCACTGTACGAAGACTGTATGAAAAAGCAATTATGTGATCGGTTGGAGGCTATTAAGCTCAATTTGTGTCGTGTTATAATAAAATGAAAGGCTATCAAGATACAGGAGGCGCCCGAAGATGAGCGAGTGTCTGGACACTTTAAGATTTTAACAGAGTGAGACACACTGGAGCACATTGTGCATCATACCCTCATTAATATGTTATAGACAGTCCTTATCTCCAGACAGATTCATTCTTAATTGTCTCAGTCAGCTGTATAAAGAAAAATGTTATGAAATGGTCCCGCATGAAAACACAGACACAACCTAACCTGGTCTGGTAACGACACCTGGTCGATTTGTTTCTTTTGGCGCCACCAGGTGGCATCCTCATGTACGGCGCACTGGTGCTGTTTGAGTCGGAGTTCGTGCACGTGGTCGCCATCTCCTTCACAGCGCTCATCCTGACCGAACTGCTGATGGTGGCGCTGACGATCCGTACCTGGCACTGGCTCATGGTGGTGGCCGAGTTCTTCAGCCTGGGCTGCTACCTGGCCTCGCTCGCCTTCCTCAACGAGTACTTCGGTAGGTATTCATTTCTTTTCCCGGAAGTTTCTAGTTCTCGTGTATTTCCTTTTTTATCTCTGTCACTTGTTTCTGCACTGTGTAACTTCAGTGAGAGGGCAGGATCGCAGCGTTGCATACGTGTTTACTACAAGACACAAGTTTTAAACACAACATTGTTCTGACGTGATGAGTTTTGTTTGTAGTCAGCACCTACATGACGTCTGACAGACTTTTACAGCCCTGAGATTTGTGTTTACGACAGTGGTGTTGCACTCAGAAACTGTGTGTTTTGTTTTCTTGGTTCAAGAAGGCCTTTATGAAAGTTGTGTCATGTTATGTTAATCCGCTGATGATTTTGTAAATTAATGTTGTTAGTCCCACACACTGTCTAACGTGCAAATATGCATTTATTTGTGGCATTTGGGTACGAGACCTAGAGTTTGCCTGAAGGTCTAGAACAGAAAAGCAGCAAAAAAATGCATGTTACAAACGGTGACAGTGTGCAGGAGTGTGTTTACAACTTTTGGTCTACTCAACCCTCTCCTACGCTCTTGGCTCATGAAATCAAAGGTCAAAGCATTTTTCTGCTCCAAGTCAATGTCATAAAACGGAGAAAAGTACTCAAAGTAGTAGCTTGTTTTGTCCAACCAACCAACCAAAACCCAAAATAAATTCAGTTGAGATAAGCAGAAAATCCTCTCATTTGAGCAAGAAATTGCATTTTTGCTTAAAAAAGTACTGAAATGATTAATTGATTCGATCGCTTCAGCTCTACTTCTTGCAGCACGTAGCTCCGACTTTCTCTCAAGTTTGCTTACTTGAAATGCCAGTGAGCTTTGAGTACAGTCGAAGAATAACTTTGTTTTGTTTGTCCAGTCCGGTATCGAACGGGCCGAGAGCTTGAAAGCAGTCAGTCTTTGATGAAACACTACCAGGCACTCAAGTGTTGTGCAGTAGTTCAGCCGTCAGCTCTGTGCCTTTGTGCTTTTATTGCTTCCCCCTTCTTTCTTTCTTTGTCTCTGCCTGTCTCTTCCTGTTTCTCTCCTCACTGCTAAACTTTGTACTGCACTCACTCTGTTTCTGCTGCATTTCTTTTGCTTCTGTATGTTGGCAACAGGCATAGGCAGGGTGTCCTTTGGAGCTTTCCTTGGTAGGTGTGCAGCCTGTAAATTCATCTCCTCATTCCCTCGTCCATCTCTCTGCATTACTTACTATTTCTGTGTTCCAGTGATGTTTTACTGTGTCGTCGTTTTGTCTGTTTCATCTGAGTTTGATTTCTTTACATCATGTGCCCTGCAGGCCTTTATTATCTTGAGTCATTTCGCTGTCATGTTTTCATTTCATGGTTTTGTGACACATCTAGACGAGCATGTTGCTTTTGTCTCGTGGTTCGTTAATTGATTGAATTCTCCTGTACAAAGACGTGTGTAACTGAGCTGCTTTCCTTCTGTTTGCTCTCCCAGACTTGTCGTTCATCACGACTTGGCCTTTCCTGTGGAAGGTGTCCGCCATCACGCTGGTCAGCTGTCTTCCTCTCTACATAATCAAATACCTGAAGCGCAAGTTTTCACCTCCGAGCTACTCCAAACTGTCCTCATGAGCCAAACTTGGATTACCTTGTTTTGTAGTTTCGTGCTTCTCTGAGCGCTCTCTTTTCAGCACTTTTTTTACTCACTGATCCTCAGTGATGGTTAAGGCGACCTGTGGAGGAAAAGGAACCACTGGAAAAATGGGAAATTATGAGAAATGAAACAATCTTCTTCAGATCATGTCACTGGGATCTTGGGATGACTTGAAAAAGAAGCACAAGACTCTAAAAGGACGGAGACGAAGAGTGTCATGGTGACTGCACTGAGAAGGACTCAAACACTTGACCTCATTTTGTTGGGAAACGGTCAATCTGCCTTCTTTTGCTTGAAAGCATTTCAAACAAATCAGCTTCAAGTGTCATTTTATACACTTCTGATGCATTGTTTCAATGTTTAACTTTTTATATGTGGAGTTCAGACTTTTTTTAAGTGTTATTTTTTATTCTAGGTATTAATTCCAGTTGCTGGCATGCATCTGTGAACAGTGTTGAGTTGCTTGAAGGGATAAAAAAAATAAAAATAAATCCTTTGTTTTAATCTTTTCCTACATTACTGTAAATAAAAGCCTTTACATGCAGGCTTGGTTGCCACTGCTGTCAATGTAAACCTCATTAACTCTCGTACAAACGTGCATTAGAAAACAAGACAATTTACGATGACATTCACAAAGAAAATGCTGGAACTTGCTTCAAAACTGTATTTCTGTGCATTTTGCTGCTTCACGTCCTTGGGACATCATCAGAGCATCCTCTCCGTAGTATAAAACCAGCACTCCATTAGCCACGGTAAAAGTATTGTCAGCATATTTTGGCCTTGATTGTCCTGCATAATTTCACATTTACATTTATGATGTCTGACGGCAGCCATCGGTCCTCCTGTTCCGGACGTGGCAGCTCGATTCGTGCCTCATTACGATGTATTTTAATGTACCGAAGACGCGTCTCACAGCATTGGATGTAATACAATCAATCAGAGCGCTTGTTTTTGTTACCTCTGTAGCCAGATCTATAACTTCCAGGAGCTTGAGTCCTGCTGCTGTTCTCTGAAGATCATTTCTTTTATGGTAAAACTACTTTAAAGTCACAACGAAGGACCCTGAATCACTGTCCGCTGTGTATTTTTAGGCCTTTATTGACAACTCGACTCCCCCGGGCCTCTGTGTGACTTTGTCCTGTAGCAGACATTCAGCTCTTTATTTAAAAGGAGGGATGAGTTTTATCATTCGCTCCATGTACTGTAGGTGTTGAGCACGTTGTGAAGCACAGTGGAATAAATCAGATGGAAGAAACTTCTTTTAAAAAGGACGGTTCAGTGAACAGGATGTAGTGTAGTCGTGTTTATCAGTCAGGTTGTCATTTTGTGAATCATGTTTGAGTTAAACTCGGGTCGATCATTCCTGAACATAGTTGTGTTCATTTAATAATGTTGCAACCGAGCTGTGAAATGTGGCTACACTATTAGAAAAAAGAGAAATGGTGGATGTTTGAGGAAGAGTCGGTGTGGCTGCGACACTTTAATGCAAATTGCATTCAGCTTTTATTAAACTTCTGATTTACATTCTTATGAAAAGCAATTCCAGATGTCGATTCCTGTGTTTTCTGTTGAGATCTCTGTTCTGTGTGATGTCGTATGAACTTTTCTTTCTTGTGAACTTGCTTTCCATGTCCTACACTGGGATTTCTAACAACATGTCTGTTATTTATAATACTGTTATTGATTAAAGAATAATAAAGAGAACCAATAGATGCCAACTGAACTTACCTTTTTCTGTGTGTCGACAATAACTGGAGGTAGCTGAGGTTTTATTCACTGTGAAGTTCATCAGGTGGCCACTAGATGGAGGTAGAGACTAAACCCTCGACAGAAGAGGCTGTCACTCAAAGTAAAGGAGCATTACAGCAAATTTCACAATAATAATGATAAACTTTAGTCATGTAACACTTCAGCAGATAAAAACAAAATACTCATACTGCAATTACAAATTTAAAATAAGTTCAATGCAGTCGTCAAATAAAAACTGAAAAAACAATGAATACAAAAATAAGTAAATTAACAGGTAATAAGTAAATAGTACAAGGATTCGCGCTGCTCTGAGCTGAAAATATGAATACTTTGTAGATGGAACAAACATTTTCTTGCAACATTTTGAACCTAGAAAAACATAAAATGATGTAATTTTTTATTTTTATTTTAAGTATTGTTTTATACGTCTCTCTGAGCCCTTGAAGTAGTCATAAACAGTTACAACTGTTCATAAATCAAAACGTTCGTTATATCTGAGTTATCTCATAATACAATGTTTTGCTTGCTGTTCCTTCCCGTTGAGATTAGAGCGTTACTGTGCAGGATGATGTATGAGCAGTGTTTGTTTTCACAATTATCTGCTGAAGGAGGAAAGTTTGTCTGCTCTCGCCTTAAATCTGAGTTTAAAGGAAACGTTCACCCCAAAATCAGAAATACATATTTTTTTCCATCTAGATTGTTTTATTGTTATTTTGAAGACATCGACCGTAGAGGTGTCTGCCTTCTCGTTGCTGTTGAGTTTTTCAGATGTACCGTTTGCACTTTGAGCACCACGAGGCATCTCGTCTCATTATATCTGAGAGAAGATAGATGGCACTAAGGTTAAGTGGAAAATATATGTCTGTGATTTTGGGGTGAAGTGTTCCTTTAATACCTGGACATTTTGTGACATCATAAGTTTGGAAGCCAGTCGAGGTCTGGTATGAATCTGACAAAAACATGACGTGTAAAGTCAAAAAATACAGGAGATCTTTGAATATTGAAGCCTTACTGTTGGTTAGTTAGTTTTAAACAGGCCTAACTTTATATTAATCACACATTTTCACTGTAGAGGATCACTGTAGATGAAGATATGTTTTACTATAATCAACGGCAGTCATTGAGAAAACAATGTGTTATCAATTTCTCGGTGCAGAGGAGGAAGTTCCCCGTGTCCTATGATGAATGTGATGGTCCGATGGCTTTAACATGTGAAGAAATGCTGTCTTTTATCTGCTCGTGTTCACTTTGAAGCTGCAGGAGAAAGAAAGGCTCGACTATAGGTTGTATTTAGATGAAGATGATTGTAGTGCATGTTTTTCCAAACCAGCTGCAGTTAATGTGATACGTGAGGAGCTTTGATGGAGCGGATAATGTTCATGTGACCAGTGATTTATTGTCCGAACAGGAGGCGGTTTGTCTTTGTTGGACTGATCTTCTTTTCATGTAGAATTCTTGAATTAATTTATGGCTTCCTGATGAAACAATGAAATTTAGACATCAGTCTGGGACTTATTTTCATGTATAGTCAGAGATTTAAAGAAGAAAAAGTAAGATTATTAGAATGTATGGATTTCACTTTTCATTTAATATGTGACACAGATATCACAAATTTTAAATTCTGAACATTAAGGCACAAACTTTGCTCCTGAGTGAGGCAGAAAACAACAAAGCTGAGGTATATATCTCTTTAAGCCAGTGTTCTGCTCCAAACCTTTGGTCCTGGTATTCATGTGGATGCTACTTGACATGCACCACTCACCCAACACTGCTGAAGTTGAAGAAAAGTTGCTAGATGGGACCTTCATGATGCTTCAAGATGCTGTTTTTGACCAAAACAAGTTCCTTGATTATTTGACACTTCATCACACACACTCTCATCCACTCTGTAAGGAAAGAGCCTGGAAAAACCTGAAACCAGAAATGTTTAGTGGACTAAAAAAGTTTTCACCAAACTTTCTGTCAGCGTGTGGGTAAGTAGATCGTGACTGAATTTTCTTTTTTTTGGGGTGAACTTATCCTTTAAAACTAAGAAGGTCTTGAACCCACAATTGTGCGTAATAAGTTTTGGCGATGTCAAGGTAAATCGATTCGCAAAGTGCCGTCCGGTTTCTGTTCCTACCATTTTGGGCCTCGAGCACTTACCACGGACGTCAGCCAAGTCAGTGAGAGTTCAGAGCTCAAGGCCTCGGGACAGAAGCTGGGATCGGGTAAATAAGTTTATATGGAGAAGAATGAAGAGTTTAAGTGCTCAGTAAGTTCAGGGATCATTCAGCTGCTCTTGAAGACGGAAAAAAATAATGGAAATACTTCCAGTACAAATCGTAGCATGCAGACAGTTGGCGCTCCATCAGAAGGTTCTGTATGAAAAGGCTTATAAATGTGCAGTATTTGCTCATTCATTCATTAAATATTACGCTTTTAACATTAGAAATTATGTTCTGTAGCAGGACTGATATTTAGCTTTACTTATCAGAGCTCTTTCATCTAAACGGTGTTCCCATTTTTCTGTCCCTGCAGCACTTTGACAGTCAAATGTGTTCACATACATTCAGAGCACCTTATGTAAACTACATGAACCCGGACTGCAAGAAGCTGCTGCTGAAGCTGCTGCTGAAGCTGCTGCACGCTTTCATTTCACCGTGTAGGTGCAGAAACACGACGGAGGAGCTGTTAGATTCATCTAGAACGACTCCATAACTTCATCCATCATCTGCCCTCCGGGATGAGACATTTTTGAAAATCACTTCCAACCCATAAGTGGGAGACAAAACACTTACGCAGCACAAATTTCAGATGTGTGGAACATTTGTCAGATTGTATTTTTTTCACATTTCTTTACTGCTTTTTTTATACGCCGGGGAGAGACCTGCCATTACGCCATTATGCTATCTTGTTACTAAGCAGCTAAGTGGCTTCTGCAGCCATATTCCCTCTGACCGAGCTTGTTATAAAATTCCACAGCACGCTGTTTGAATTAAGAAACAACAACCAGTAGAGATAAAGTTACTGGTAATCATTTGATTTTCCCCGACTAGCTTGATGGAGAAGAAGAGTTGAGATGTCTCGAGGAAGATGAGACTATTCCTGTTTCCAGAGGTCCAGCGTCCGATGATTATACTTAAACAAAATGAGCAACAGTTGAAATATCAGATACTGTAGTTTCAAATGTTGTATTCTGCTCGGATGATGAGTTTGAGGACTGAGTGTGGAGGAGCATTAGAGATAAATGTTGGCAATGCATGTTTCTACAAACCGCGAACATGTTGAAACTTTACTTTAGATTCAATTTTTCTATTTCATGTCGCTGTGCTTATGTTCTGGTCAGGTTACGGCACTCAGAGCGCTCGGTCAGGGTCAGGAGGAGGCTTAAAATACCTGCCTCGGTCGCCACAGACATGGCAGGAAATATCTGCAGGATTCGTCGAAAAATACTGACTGGAGATGTCTCGACTTCTCGTTAAAAATATATGTTTTTTTTGTCACCGCAAACATGGCTGGAAATTGTCCTGAGGTCTGCTTAAAAATATCCAGTGGTGTCATCCCCTCTGGTGCCAGCGTTTGGTTTGTCCATTCTGGGCCACTGTAGAGACACGGCATTGCAGCATGGGAGGAAGAGGACGCACAAAAATGCTCATTCTAAGGTAACGAAAGCACAACACGTCTTATTTTCAGGCGATTACTCACTAATGAAAACATAATTATGAGCATTATGTTCCATTTCTGCAGTTGGGCCCGTTAAATACTCCAGACTGGACCTTTAAATTACACTTCAGTGGCTTTAAAGTAGTTTTGTGGGCAACATTTTAATCAGAAGTGAAAAATGTGTGCCTAAATAAACAAACTCTCTTTGTTTTCATGACTGAATAAACAATCTGACCTGAAAGGACAGTTTCACACTGTTTTACTTTGTTTATATGTGGCGGACCCTGCCACTTCTCTAGCTTCACACAGTGCTCTGGGACCTTATTTTCCTCTGAGAACAGCTTGTTTATTCAACTATGGAAATAATAAATATTTCTGAGCTTGAATTATTACCTCATTAATATTGTTAATATTAAAACTCTGAGTTTGAATTTCTTCTCCAAAACTACAAAGTGCCTCTTTAATGTGGTAACAAAAGAGTTACAGCATTTCAGAGTTCAGACAGATATAAGCTGCTTGTATCAGCTCACAGTTCATGTTTTCAGTACTTGTCTAAAAGCTTAAAGAGGGCTGCCAATAATTATCCAACACTTCCAAGTGATTTCAGCTGCTTCGGCCTCTTTTCTTCATCTCAGCTGCTTTAAGTGCTTCAGCTTGAACATCAACATCTCTCTTGCAAACATTTAACATTGAATCCTCCCACTGGATGATCGATTGCAGACACATGGACGCTAAATTCTGTCTTTTGTCTCGATCTAAACACTTTCTCTTCATCTGCATCTTTTTTTTACAATCACTAAAAAGTAGATCAAAGTTTGTTTCTTCAGACCAGAATCACATAAACTTCCTCCTGTCAGCAGAAGCTTCACAGGCCTAACTCAGTGTGCACCACAAGCAACACACTGGCCTGTAGTTACCACCCTCCCCTGCAGTTACACCAGCTCCATTCTTGATTTATGGAAACGTCCTTGAGCACGTGGAGCCTGTGCAGCCGTGACCGACAGCTGAGAGATAGTAAAATGCCGTGTGTGCCTCGGGGAGCTGCTGCTCGGTGTTGTGCTCGAGCTCCAGCTTTGAGACCGTCGGGGAGAGAAAATGAGCCTCCCGGCCTCCCTCGGCTGTAACCAGGCGACGGGCCTTCACAACAGGAAACAGAGCAGGGGACTCCGTCAGAGCGGCCGAGAAAAAAGGAGAACATTGATGGGAGACAGGAAGTCTGACTGTAAGAAAGAGCGGGGCGAGGCGAGGCGTGGTGAGGGGGGTCACTGCTCCCCTGACACCAAAATATCCAACTCAGGCCACTTTTAAAGCTGCAAAAAAAGAAACATTTCCACTCCTTTACACCTCAAACAGACCTTATGTAAAGACAGTGCTGATCGATACCTGTGACTCAATGATTGTGTCATCAGGTGGTGAGATTTCTGGCCTCCAAGCCTGAACATTTCATTCTAACACGCTCACAAAGAGGCATTATTCATTTTATGTGTTACGTCTTCACCGCGTTTTCGTTTGATCTCAGCTCAAACTACCTCTCTTTTCATCTCTCGTGTCTCTCCAGGCCACCGTACGCTCTGCCAAAAGGCCTCTGAAGCTTTTTTTTTTTTTGCAGAAGGAGGTTGCAGATTACTTAACGTCCCCTGAAACCCGTCTTCTGGTCACAGTCTGAACTCGACTTGCGGTCGCGGAGGCTATTTTTGTAATGTTTTATTATTCTACATCAAGAAACACTTTATAAAATAGCCGTTATGAGCGCACATATGGTGAGAGGGGTGTGTGAGCGGGCCGCAGAAACACAAAGAAGTACAGTAATAATTTCTTCACTTTCCTCCCAGTTCATTTTTCCAAAACAAACAGGTGATTCAGCAGCGGGAACGCCAGCAGTTTTGGGGCCGGTTGTTTCTTAGTTTATGAATAACTTACAAAACTGTCCAATGTTCCGTCGTGTTTTTGTTCAGACACAAATAAAGCCAGCCGCTGGATTTTGAGGGTTAGAAACTGTGGAAAGAAAAGCGAGTTGAGGTCTTTTCCACCTCGCCGTGGCCAAACCACGTCATACCGGGCAGAGTATTCTCAGAGTTTGGCAGCGGACACGCATGGGATGATGGCAGATGACAAAAAAATGTGTGGGCTTGTGACAGTGAGACCACCCCCAACCCTGATACTTCACCCCTCCCAGACAGTGATGATAAACCGGGCAGAAGTTTGGGAAAAACGCTCCCAGCAGTGATCAGCGAGACGTTCAGATGTTTAAATGCTGCAGATGTTCTACAGTCTGATTAAATCAACATTGTGATTGTGTCAACATTCAGGATTCAGCATGTTGTTTTCTTGTTTGTGCTCCTCACAGAGCCGCCCTGTTAGCTCACAGTGAAGGTCGCTCACTGGCACAGTGTGAAGGTCTCGCTGTCTGAACCTGCAGCAGTTGTAATGTGACATCTTCACAACACAAACCATCCTAAATCTGCAGTTACACAGAAGCAGTAAAGTGTGTCACAGAGTCTGTGCTCTTGTTTCCTGGTAACGAGATGTTCCCGGAGGATCACTCCGAGCCAAATTCATCCGAGTTGCTCAACAACTGCCCTGTGTGTCACTGCCTTAAACCCTCGTTACTGTATGTGAAAGACAGTCTTTGTGTTACAGAGCAAACTCACAGAGGCTGAGACTCTGATGTTCACTGTCCCCCAGTGGTTGACGTTCTCACTGTGCTTCAGTGATGTGGACCTGTCGATAAACTGTGACATCACAGTTGGGTGTGGCTATTTTAACATGTAGCTGATGAGCTAAAAGCGTTAGCGAGCACCCCGTCTAAAGTTTAAATAACGTCTTTTCAAACCAATGTGGGATTTCAGGACTTCAGTAGACTTGAAATGAGCCAGATGAGCTGTGTGGAGCCATGTTATGATATTTCAATTGTGTTTTTCTACCTTGTAAAACAAAACTCCAGCTACTTCAGTTGTTTAGGAGATTGCTGCATCACTGTTTTGCTGTGAAGCTCCAGAAATGTTTTGTGGACTACGAGACTTAACCCAACTTTCCATCATCGTGAGGGTCTGTATTTTCATTTTTGTGTGAACTGTTCCTTTAAGCCTAAAGGACCTAAACAAACAGAGGTTTAATTGTTAAGACGATAGATTAAAAGCTCTCAGACAGTCGTGTAAAAGCACTTTGAAAAGAAAATGTTTAAATGTGTCGTTTTTTGAAAGACCTCGTTGATTTGCAGTTTGCTTATGAAGTCTTGTGAGCCGTGACTTAACTCGGACTCACAAACAGCTGCAGTATTTCATAGATTGAGCGTCTGCAGCTTGTTGATATCAAAGTGAGTCTTCTGCTCACGCTGCCATGTCTGCATCATCACCGCAGGACGCTGATGTTGTTTCTCATTATCTAATGTTCTCTTCTTCCAGTTGTGGTTCCGGACCCATCCGGTCCGCGGAGGCCTGTTCCCAAGGTGTCCACTAACCAGCACCAGGCCTGGCTGGAACAACTGCGAGCCCCTGCTCCGCCCTGACGTAGAAAGGGTCCACGAGTCAATCAGCGGCGGAGCTATTTATTAACTGCAGACGGGTGGAAGTGTTTACTGCAGCACATGTTTCAGTTACACACAACTGTGGAGAGGCACCCCCACCTCCTCTTTTGCCCCAGTTAGACCCCCCCGACTCCCACCCCCTCAGCCCCGTGAGAGATTTCCATGAGGTCAAAGAAACGAGTGGAGTTCTTCAGATGACTGGGGAGCCACCGAGCCACGTCCCCATGATGAAACAGACGGCTTGGATTTCACAAGTGCCGTCACTCCCTCAGATTCTCTGCGGGAGGGAGAGAGCGCTGCCAGCGAGAGCCCAGTGGGTGAGGAGGGAGCGTTGCTGTGGATGTGGGGCACGTTGTTGCTCAATGGAGACAAATTAGGAGCTGAGGTCTGAAACGGGAGAAACGAGGGAAAGCTGGATACCTGGTTTATAGGAGGTAGTTTGCACCTTGATGCAGACGCAGTACGGGGTCGGAAACCTGCGCGCTGTAAAAGATTCACTGCAGTGCAGTTTGCAAGAAGCATCGACGTCTGACTTTACAAAACCTGCTCTATGTTTCTTGTTTTTTGCAGATTTTCTCTTTCTCATCACTTTCCACATTATAATCCAATGAGAGGCATCGAAGCTGCCTTTTATGTTGGACACTTAGAACAGAAAGCAATTTTTATCCAATGAAATGTGTAACCCATTACATTCAGACCGATTTGGAAGCCGCTGTGGGAACGTCTGCTGGTTGATCAGTCCACTGCACTTTGCTCCAGACTTTTTTTAAACAGATATCAGTGGTGCCAAGAGGATACAGTCTACTTTATCTGTTTGTTTGTTTGTTCACCCTCTGACTTTTCTTCTAGTGCCACCATGAGGTCGAAGAGGAACGCCAGCACAATCACCCTGGAGTTCAACCCGTCTCTGGCACACCTGCTGCAAATACAGCGAGATGATGAGCGACAGCTTGCAGACAACAAGCTGGTCCCAGAGCTTCCAGTCTGAACCGCTAGCTGCACAGCTAGAGATAATGTGGTCATATTTTGCAGATCCAATCAAGTCTCTGATGGGAGGGTAAAAGGGAAGTGAACATAAATAGCTTTGTGGAGAAGTTACGTCATTGAGAAAAACGTCTATATCCATGAAATTTTGTTCACATGTTCTCGTCCCCCGAAGCATGAATTGATTTGACTTTGGTGAATCTTACTTTTCATCTACCGCCGTCTAAAGGAATCTTCTTGTCGACAGCATTTGAGCTTCATAACAAACACTGGATGTTGTCTCTTTATGCTACAGAGGAGAAACCGGTTTTATGGTGGAGAGGAGTCTCACAGCCTGAGTTAAGAAGGTGGTGAAGCAGCGGATACTTCTGTATCTTTTGCCAGACGTCAGCAGGGTGAACAGACTGTGGCTGGGGTGGTTGTCGTCTTTTACTATCCTATGCAAGCCACTTTGCAAACTGACCCAGTTTTAATCCCTGACAGAAATTTTTAAAAGCACGCCACAAAAAATAACCTCACAAGAGTGAAAATACTCCACTGCAGATATGTTTCTTCGACACTCGAGTTGTAAAACAACGAGGAATCAAAACGAGGACACGTCTGATCGCTCCCTGGCTGCGGGTGGCAGAGGCCTAACACTCCAACACCACCCACGATCACACCAACTAGGGCCACCTGATAAGATGCTGCAGCGCAGTAATGTAGCTTTCCATCTCCAGGGATAGACAGACTCTTAGAGAGCCACCATGTGACTATTGTCATCACAGAAACCGCAGGTCTGCTGCCAGCTGCTGAAAGGTCCAGACCTGCCAAAGATAGCAACAACCCTGCCTGCATGGGACGAATAAGTATACACCGACCGCAGAGGGCGGCCTATGAAAAACTCTATGAAGACTCTCAGTTCAGCGTGTCAAATGACTGGGTAGAAGACTTGATTTTTATATAGTACTTCTATGCAAGTATGGATAATTATGTGTTTTGTGCCCCGCAGACGTGCAGTCTGTCAGGAGGAAGTGGAAAAGCAATTATTTGCCTTTGCAATAACTTCAAAACCTCCTAAGACGCCCCATGCGACATCTGAGGGGAAGTTTTATGTTTTATATGAAGCAGCGCTCGAGCTCTGTGTTCTGGCTTGTTTGCCTCACCTGTCCTCGTGTCTGCTGATCCAGCTGCAATCTGAAGCACCCGGCAGCCTCTGAGCGAACATCCGTCTGCTGTAACCGGGTGATGAATGGCTCTTTCAGGGTGAAAATGGCAGCAGTTTAATGTAAAATGCTCGCGAAGATTAGTGTGCACATAAATCTTGATTTAGGAGAGCCCATGTGCAGTGTCTTGCAGCAGCACAATGATGGCTCCTTTGTAGATGATGCCAAGGAGAACAGATACTGTAAAATGGGTGGAAACTGTAGATTAGTGCTGCTCATGTTCATTAAGTCGGTCGTGCATCACGGCGACATCGTTTGAGTTACGGTTTAATTCAACATCTGTCATCTAGCAAATGTTTTATGCTGTGCTGTGTCATTTTAACTCCAGTTATTCTGCTGTTCATACTCAGGATGATGTTCAGCCTGGCTCATGTGCTACAGCAACATATGGAGGCTCAGTGCTGCCGGATGAAGAGAAAAAATGAAGATGAAAACTAAACTTGATGAAAAACATATTCCCATTGTAAATTATACATTTGAGATTTAAAAGAAGTCGAAAGTGTGACATTAAAAGTCATGATTATGAGATATGAAAGTATAAATTATGAGATTATAAAACATTAAAATGATGAGATAAAATTGATAAAGAAATTAAGACATACATTTGCACTTTTTATCTAATAACTTTTTATCTTCATCTTAATCCTGGAAATTAAACCCAAAATACATTTTAAAAACTGATTAAAAAACTACATATTACTGGATTTGAAATCTCATTGGCTACGTGATGCATCAATCATCTGAAGGGTGGCATGTGAGTGGATCAGGAGAGCAGAGAAAGAAGACGGACTCCCATTGGCTGTTCTAGGCTCTAGGGCGGGCATAGAAGCACTTATCTGCTCAGATGAGCTGTCACTCAAACGGCTGCCATCCCAGGATGCTGAGCGTGGAGGGACGATGGCGTCTGCTGTGACGTGACATCCAAGATCGCTTTACTTTATTTTAGTTTTGCCATTTTGTCACCATTTTTTGTTTTGGTCTAAATATGCTACTATAATAACACTTTATTGGTGAGCTGGAAAAACTTTGCACATGATAGTTTGTGATGTGGTTTTATCTTTAAACGACTTGAATGAATGTAACGATGTTTGGCATGATTACTACAAATTGTGGAGTTTGCTGAGCTGTGTTCAAGTTTGGCACATCTTAACAGGTCATCCCATTTTTATGACTTTTTATCTCATAATTATAGCTTTTTATCTAATGTGTACTGCTTTATATCTCACAGTTTTGACTTTTTTTATCTAAACATTATGACTTTTGTCTCATTATGTTGGCTGTTTATCAAATTTTATGGCTTTATGTCTCATTTTTATGACTTTTTATCTCATAATTATGACGATATCTCATCATTTAGACTTTATTATGGCTTAATGTCTCATAATTATGACTTGTCATCCCATTTTTTCTACTTAACATCTCATAATTTAGACTTTTTGTCTCATAATATTTTACTTTTATCTAATAATTTTGACTATCTCATAATTATGACTTTTTATCTCATAACTATGACTTTCTTTTTTTTAACTTTTCTTTCATGTTTTGTTTGTTTGTTTGTTTGTTTTTCTGTTCATCTGGCAGAAGTGAGCTTCCATACCATCATGCGCTCCCTAAGATGTTTTCTCTTTGATCACTGGAGGTTTGCGTTCATCACTCCCATGCTGGCGCTTATTTTACTCATCTCGCAGCCTTCGGGCTTCACTGCCAGCTCTGTTAATTGGCCTCCTATGCCTCTGGAAACCCCAGTGAGAGAGAGAGAGGGAGAGAGAGAGAGAGAGGATCTCCACTGGACCCATCTGGTGGTCGGCCGTGTCAGATGCGTCACAGCGCGGAGGGGCGGTGCGTCGCCACCGAGGTGATCCCCGAGTTTAAAAGCGCAGAAGTCCTGTGTGCGCCGGAGCAGTGCGTCACAGCGAGCCAGCAGCGCCAGGATCCCCCGAGTCCGGTGTCTCAACACAGCGACGAGAATAGATTTTTCTGAGACAACATCAGTCATGATCCACGTGTTTTAATCTTTCTCTCTCAGATTTTTCCACTTTGGATTCTCTTTTTTTTTTGAAGTTTCTTTTCTCTTCCACTTCTGTCACTCCTCTCTTGTTGTTTGTTTGCGGCGACGCAGCGAGAGAGGATCCGGAGCAACAGCTGGGGACTATATAAACTCCGCTATATGGATACGGAATCGCTCCCATCCGCAGCTGTACTCAGAGTTTGATCTCAGACGTTTCTCTCTGCGCAAAGAAGAAAATGAAATCTGCTGAAGAGGGTGAGTTTGACTTTTTTTATTCATTACAGAAGTGCAGTGAAGCTCTGAATGTGACATTAATTCAACTTCTCATCGCTGTTTGACACTTCACGCCCTGATGTGATACAGTATACTGTGGTCTAATATTGAATTAGGGACTTGGCTGCACTCTCCTCCCAGTTGAATGCCTGTATTCAGCCTCAGTATTAAAGCAGCCATGGAGATATTCAGTGCGCCCCTCCCTGATGATTTGGTCCTGGTGTGGGCGTGGTTCTGAAAAAGTGTTCCCAAAATAGTCAGAATTGAACCTTTTTTTTGTTTGTTTTTCGCTAATGGCTGACATGGCATTGTGGGTAATATCGTGAGTGATTCAGATCCCAGGCTCATTTGATGGCGCAGCCCCGAGGATGTCAGCTAATTCAAAGTCTAATTATAGCAAACAAACATTTCAGCGCTACTGTGTCACACACCGCAAGCAGCGTTAAATGCGAGCATCATTTTCTTTTATTACGAGGACTCATATGGTGCAGCAGTGATGTCATAGTCTTTACGGTGGGGCCCCTAATTCTCTTTAATTTACAGCAGACAGGAGCTGCGGTGACTGCAGGCTGTCTGTCTGCCGCTGCAGCCGTATCAGTGCTCTCCTCTGCGCTGTGGTTACACTCGCCCGGCCTCATGCCACCATACAACCACAACTCCCATTACCATGCTGCCCCCTCCTCTGCCCCCTGGTTGTGACCTCGGCCGTCGCCACAGACGGGGCAGAGTTTCATGTGACCCAGCGGGAGCGCTGTTGGCACGAGACCCCTGGATACAGCGTGCACCTTTACAGCATGCAAATAAACCAATCGTGTCCCTCCTGTGTTTATTTTCGATTGGCCGCTGGAACATGAAGCCGGCCAACAAAAGCATCAGTGTGTGTTTTCATAGTGTTGCAGTTTACGGGCTGCAGCGTGTGCGTTAAGTGGCATAAGTCTGGCAATCGGTGTGAAGTGGAAAAGTCCCACCTGGTGTTGCCTTTGGTTTATTTTTAGACTTGGGGTATTTTTGGCGCCGTTATTAGTGTTTCTCACCTTCGCTTTGTATAAATTGAGCCATTCAGAGAAGTATTTTTGTGTTTGGGGATCCCCTTCCCCTTCTCGAGCTTCTGCATCAGGATGTCTCCACAGCCAAATCTGGTAGGCAAGCTGTTCTTTTGCCATTATAGGTAACAGCTCTCATAAGACTCATCTTGGCTGCTGCCTCCCTCTCAGTGAGGGAGCCAGTGAATGTGTGTTTGATTATCATGGTAACAAACTCACTCTGTTTGCTTTCCAGATGCATATGGCTACACGCCAAATGTCAGTCTCTCCCTCCCACTGGGCAACCCGTGTCTTCCCTCCCAGTACCACAGCCTCCAGTCCAGCCCCACTATATCCGTCTCCGTCACCGAGCCTCAAGCTTACGACGGCCAGGATGACATGAGAGTGACCGGCTACTACTCGTCCTCGAGCGTCCGCCCAAACGGAGCCCCGACCTTGGAGAGCCCTCGTATCGAGATCACGGCCTACGGCCAGTTTCCTGAGGATGAGGTGGAGGAGAGCAGCCTTCCTGTAGCCAAGAGAGTCAACTCCATCGTGACGCTGACCCTCCCCAGTGCAGATGGTTACCGCGACCCCAGCTGCCTGAGTCCAGCCAGCAGCATCTCATCTCGCAGCTGCCACTCCGACGCCTCCTCCTACGAGTCCAGCTTCTCCTACAACTACGACAACTCGCCCCAGAACTCCCCCTGGCAGTCACCCTCTGTGTCCCCCAAGGGCTCCACCCTCACCCTGCCAGGTGATGGCTGCATCTCTGGTGGCTCCCCTCGCCACTCCCCCTCCACCTCCCCTCGCACAAGTGTCACAGATGACAACTGGATGGGTCAGCGTGGCTCCAGGCCCAACTCCCCTTGTGGTGCGAAGAGGAAGTACAGCTTCAACGGCAGTGGAGCATCACACAAGCCCTTCCAGTACACCCCCAATCACTCCCCTGGACTGTCCCCGCAGACCTCCCCTCGCCTCAGCGTCACCGAGGAGAGCTGGCTGCCAAACACTAACCAGTACACCAACTCGGCCATCTTGGCAGCCATCAACGCTTTGACCACAGATGGAGTGACTGACCTCGGGGAGGGAATCCCCATGAAGGCCCGGAAAACGAGCCAGGAGCACAACCCCACAGTCAGCCTGAAGGTGGAGCCTGGAGGGGAGGAGCTGAATCCAGGGGAGCTGTGTCTGGACGAGCACCCCTCAAACCGCCTGCCCTTAAAGAAGGAGGGCTACTGCGGAGGGTTTCTGGATGTGCCGCAACACCCGTACTCCTGGTCCAAGCCAAAACAATATGTCAGGTAAGCGAGGGATGACAGCCTGAGTTACAGCTGGAACAAAAAGTGTTGAAGGGAAAAGTTTTTTTTTATCTGCTCGAGATTTATTAAAGCGTAAAACTGCAAATAAATTTAGAAATAAAATTCAGTGTTTTAAGAAACTTAGAAGTTGTCGGTTCATGCACTTAAATTGCATGTGCCTGCTGTGAATATTTACTGACAGCAGCGAGTTTAAACACCTTCGTAAATTCACAGCAGCTTCAGCACGCGGCCTGGCACGTCGCACTGTTCACATTCTGCACATTCTACCTTGATAAGTGTCTCTAAAATAAGCCCTCCTCCCTCCTTGTTAAGCCGACATGATGGACGTGTTTTTTTGCCCCCGACAGCCCGTCCCTGCCAGCTCTCGACTGGCAGCTGCCGTCCAGCTCGGGGCCGTACAGCCTGCAGATCGAGGTGCAGCCCAAGTCCCACCACCGAGCCCACTATGAGACGGAGGGCAGCAGGGGAGCCGTGAAGGCCCTGGCAGGAGGACACCCGGTCGTCCAGGTCTGCTCAACCAACACTTCTTAACTTTGCTTGTCTTGTGTCGTTTTCAAACTTGTGAGCACTTAAGGGAGCAGTTCACCAAATATGGTGCAGCTTATCACTAGAGAAAATGCTGCCTGCTGCTAACCTTGGCTCCTGTTAGCTGTGCAGTTAGCTATCCAGACTGGGAGCTTGAAGCACTGGGAAGTGTTGTTGTTTACACCCTTAGATCACGAGCTTTGGACAGGATGGGCCGGGGCTAACTGGTTAGCATGTTAACTTCAGTAGAAATCTCTGCAACACACTACATAGACGTCATAACATCATTTATTTGCATTCTGTCAAGGATTTTTAGTAAATTCTTAAATGTTTTAACTAAAATCTTGCATATTGCACCTTTAAAAATACATTATTTACACTCGACTTGCAGTCAAGCTCATGCGGTAGTCAGCTTAGCAGCTACAGTGAAGATTTCAATTTAAAATAGTTGTAAATAACATCTTTTAAAAATCTAATTTGGATCTTTTGAATTACTCCAAACTAGAGTGAATAGATAATGACTGAGTCTTCATTTTTGGGTGAACTCTTCCTTTAAGGCAAACACTGACTCTCCCTTATTCGGATTGTTTCATGTGAATATTTTTGGCGGTAAAATAATCCAGTAATTCACAGGAAAAAAAATCCTCCTCATCATCGTCATCGTGTAGCCCTTCAGTTTTATCTCATGACCTGCCCAAGAGGCCCAGACCAGATGTTGAGAACCACTGAGCTAGACTGTTTGGTTTCCTGTGATGATTAGACGACACACGGTGCAGCCATTAGACTCATTTTCACTCCTGCTCCTTACCTCGTCACTCCTCGCCTCCACACTTTCCCTCCCTGTGTTTTACCTCATGTGTTTAAATAGATGGGGACGACATGTGTTTCATGGTCCGGCTGTTATGTTATTCAAAGATGTCACATTTCTGAATGGAATACCAAAGGTATGCTATTAGACAGACCGGTCCACTCAGTCAGTTCCTGTCCAGACGAGGGTGACTCAGACTTTTCCATTACGTTCTCGAGTGCAGCACAGACAGTTACAAAGTGATGTAGCATGGCCAGTAAGAGCTTAGTCATGAGCTTTAACCACAGTAGCTCTGGTGGTCGAGTTTGAAGAAAAAAATGTGGACAACTGCAGATATGTTTTGGTTTCAAACCCATCTGGTCCCCCCGACCATTACTCAGCACCGCTGACCTCAGTCTCTGAATAAATAAAGGGTCTGCAGCGAGGAGTCGGGCAGAGTCAGTGGTTAGCTGTGCTGTCAGTTTAATTAATACCTTTTGACTTTTTATTAATACGTCACAAGAAAACGAGAAGGTTACCAGACATTCGTCACACGTTCTGTGTTTGCCTTTCAGTTTTGATAAAATGTGTTTTTAGACGTGAGAAACCACAGAGGAGCAGTTAGCTAGTCGTGCCCTTTAGTTTGAATGGGAAATGCTAACATTGCTAAGCAGCCATTTTGCTGCTTGTATGGTTACGACATGGGAAGTCGTGCACGTGAAATACTTCACGGACAAATGGTGAAAATATTATTTGCGAGGCAACAGCGTCTAGAAGCCACTGAGGCTAACAATGTAGCAAGCTAGCAAGAAGCTCACATAATGTAAGAAATGCAAAGGCATAAAAAACACGAGGCTGTTGAAACAAAAATTACAAAGAATAATACAAGTCAAGTCAAATTTATGTATAGATGTTGACTAAAGCGCCGTCTAGACAAGTTTAGCCTCAGTAGCTAAAAACACAAATACAGGAAACATAGTCATACACATCAGAGACACAGCTTATACACAAAAATACACAACACACCACAAAAATGCTCTACGTCAAGAGGACTCAAACCCTAGAGAATTAGAGAAAGCTTTGAGTCATTATTTAAAACTGTGACTCAAATTACAATACAAGTATACTCACCAGAGTATGCTATTACTCTGCACAAAACCTAATAGAAAAAGTTAGCAGTTAGTTAGTGAACAGTGTGAAGCATTTAGCAGCTAAAGTTGGTGGAGACCAAAAATAGAGCTAAAAGAGAGTGAATATTAGAGTAAAACACCAAATGTTTTAATGTTCCCTTGTATGCTCAAATGTATAGTAAACAACTACTACTGTAACTACATGTGCATTGGGCCAATAATGTACATAGCAGAGTTAATGGCTGAAAAATGTCACTAAGTTGAGTCTAAAATAGGTCCAATAAAGTATTTTATGATTTATTATTTTGTGACGTGGGAGGTTAGTGGCGAGTTCCCGCCGTTGTGTCCAGATCAGATGGTCAGAAACTATATATATGCTCTGTTGTTGTCTTTATCGCAAGATAGGTACCACTATCTTCTGGTACTGTAAACGTAACAGGCCACACAATAGTTGGACTGTTTGTCCTCACATTAATGTCAAACTCCACCTATGGGCCAATATCAACTTTATAAGGTGATAATATGTCAATTTGTTGGTTTGAGCGTGTTGCACCAACCGAAAAGTGGCTGAAAAACATGTTGATGCAGCTGTATGACATGAGAGTTAACCAATACTGATATTTGTATATAAATATTATTTATAATCATGTTATTGAGTAAATAAAAAAGTGATAAGGAATTCTTGCTGATGCTAACATAAACACATAACATAAACAAACAGTTTTGAAAAGAATCCCTTAAATTTATTAAAAACAAGAAACGTACTGAGCGGCTTTACTGGAGAAAAATGAACTTTTCGGTGCTTCTTGGTGGACAAACTATGTAATGACAGCACTGTTTACACATTACCTCTATAATACTAATACAATATAAAGTATCTGTGGTTGCTGTGAACAGCTCTAGTGAGGACTAGGAAGGATCTCGAGTTTCAGCCTGAGAAAACGATCACTGTGTCTATCTCGAGCCAAGTGCTTTAAAGTTAAATTTAACAGTGTTGTGATGTATTTTCTATTGTTAAAACAGGATTAGAATATGGAAACAGATTCATTGTGTTCGTCTGCAGCAGTGGAGCTGAATATTTGGAAAACAAAACACGTTGTACCATCCAGCTCGTCCCAGCCTCGGCCGCACATCTGTGCGAGACGCGCGTATTTGTCCATGAGAAGGTGCTAATGATTTAATGACATGGGTCTGGGTTCACCCCGGCTCAGAAAGAGAGTGTGTGTTCTCTTTAAACCTAAACCCAAACCTCCCCCTTACTTTTCCGCCAGCTACCACCCCAACCACACAGACTTCCCTTTGTTTAGGAAAGTTCCCGTGTGTACGGCTGACATCATTGCGCGCTGCGTCCTGCGGAGGCGGCAGCGGCTAAACCACACACGTTTCTGGCAGGCCCTGATGGAGATGTTGGAGGGAGCCTCAGAAAAAAAAAAAAAGAAAAAAAAAAAAAGGCATCTGTGTGACTTCCTGATTACACGTTACACATGGCGCTGCAGCCCTCTGCTGTGGACGCTGGCTGACGAATCCTCACCCCTGCGCCTCAAACCCTGCCCAGACTCCACTGAGTTTATTCTGGATGGTGCACTTTTTTTTCTCCAGCACAGCTAAGCCAGCTATTTTCTGTTCTTTTTCAATGCCATCGCCGCTGCCTGCCTCAACCACACCCGCTCTTACACCAGCAGCACACTGAAGTATGCCCCTCTGAAGTGCTGTGTGCAGTCCTCACCGCAGTTAATGCTCAGGGTTTCATGCTGTACTTTAGTGGAGAGGAAATACCCCCCATTTCACGTCTGTGAGGTCTTCTTTTTTTTTTCTCTGTCTTGAAGTCAGCTTTTATGATCTGCTTGTGGCTCAGAAAACACATCCAAAGAGCTGTTTTGAAGTGCACTTTTGTTATAATTCGGGAGTCATGTGAGTTTTCTTAGCCTTGTGATTAAATTTAGATTGATAAGCAAAAGTTTAATTAACAAATATCATGTGAAGCAAAAAGCGTGACAGGATGAATCGCCGGTCACACTGAGATGTTGCTTCCTCGAAAAAGTGTGCGTGTGTTGGGAGGGTCAGCGACGGGAATGGAGAGGGCACCCCGGTCGTCCTCACCCCTTTCTCTTCCTCGTTGGTGCCTTGAGCAGCGGGAGGCTCAGCATTCCTCTTGTGGGTGATAATATGAAGCAGGGAGGGGTGGCTGCGTTGCCAAATGGTGGAGGAGCGCAGGGGTTTACAGAAAGTGGTATCAGAGTGAATTAATTACATCAACAAATCATAACCGCTGTCTGCTGATGCTGCGTTATAAAACAGATGTTTCACATCACAGAGCGAGAAAAGAAAAAGTTTCTTGATACTGAAATTGCCCACTTAGATAATTTAACGTCTCAAAAGAAAAATCGATGATACAGTTTTCGAATCGATCCGAAACAGCCGAAATCATTCAGCCGTTATCAAGTTTGATCGTATTCGTTTGATGCCGAAGCAGATAATCAGTAATCTGTTAGTAATTACAGTGTGAAAGTGACCCCGTGCAGCCGGCTACCTCACTTCATCACACTCCTTCCTGCTGCCTAAATAAACAGCATTGCTAGGCAGCAACCCATTTCCTTACACAAATATACAGGGCCTTTGCAGGCTCTTACCCCTGACAGGGATCCTCCTCCAAATCACATGTTGTGCCTCCCCGGTCGGAGCCTTTCACTCTTGTTGTGGCCGCCGCTCGCCTCCACTGCTCTTCGTGTGTAAGTGAAAACTGCGGGCTGCGTTTCAACATTTCCCTGCTGGTTGTTTTCAGCTGATAGTCTCAACCACAGTGGAGGATCATTAGGCGGGGTCCAGTGTTTGCTTCTGTAACTCCCTGATGTGCATATATATCGTCCATTTTTCATGCCAGTTCATACACAGAAGGTCCCAGAATCTGTATATTTGTTAAGGTTAAATATAGGAATAGTTCTCCTTAAAGGTGCATTATGTAGTTTTTTAATCAGAAGAGAAAGATCTTCATTGACTGATTTTTTTTTTATGCATAAACAAACTCTCTTTGTTTTCATGACTGAATAAACAAACTGTCCTCAAGGGAAAACACAAATTTTTATTTTACTTACTTTTTTTATTCCAGTTACTTTGTTTATATTTGCAGGACGCTTCTCAGTCTCCAGCTTTCTAGCTTCCAACACTTTTTGGGGACCTTATCCCCCTCTGAGGACAGCTTTTTTATTCAGTTATAGACAAATATCAAATAGCTGTCTCTAAGTTTAACACTCTGATTTATTTATACTAAATAATGCACTTTTAAGTTTTACAACAAAGTAAAGTTTACTTAAAAGTTATTATTGCATGAATTTGAAATGTAACTCCTCATACACTGTATGTTTACAAAGTTGACTTTACTTTAAAAATGTCAGGAAATAGATTACTGCAGTATCAGTGTTATTAAAGTAAAAAGTAAAAGTTGCTTCGTCAGATTTTACAGTGTGGAGCAGTTTCCTTCCTTTACCCAAACTTGCTCTGCTAGTTAAGAGCTGATCACTGGTGCCATTTCAAGTGCAGCATAATTGCCCGATTTCATTGAAAAGGAAAAAGTGACTTTCTTTCAAAACTTTAAAATTTTTAGCTCATACAACTTAAATTTAATAGTCTACTTTACTTGGTAATTCTGAAGTACTCAGTTTCCTGATTTTTTTAAACTACATTTATCTGATACATTTAGTTACTACAGTAGTTACTTTGCAGATTTAGAGTATTCATTGTTTATAGGCTATTAATTGTGACGTGTTACCAATTAAATATTGTTATGGCGAGACATCGTGGATGCTGCATCGGAGCCAAAGTAGCACATTTTTAAATTTGTTTATTTTATTGGCCGATAACCGGAAAAATGCTGAATATCGGCCCCCGATAATCGTCCAGCCTTCCCCCAATTAACAGTGTTTTATTGTTTTCATCTCTTCAGTAAAAACACATATTTTTCTTCACATACCTGATTGATTTATGACATTTTGACTGCAGCCCAACAAGAATGACGCATGACTTGACTAACATATATATATATAATCTACACATGTAATGCACGATAGATAGAACTTTGCACATTTCTACATTGGAACGGCTGTAATCTGTAATTGTACACATTGTTTTTCTTTCAATTGTACTGACGTCAAAATGCCAAATATCCTGCTCTAATTCCTCCCGTCACACTGTATGGATAACATACATAACTCTCAGACGGTGTGTCAGTAGTAGCCGCTGCTCTCAGGTTTCAGCCTGCGGCTTTGGGCTGCATGCCTGCAGTTTGGGTGGCTGAGGTCATCCTGGCAGGAGGCCTCCTGTCAAGCAACACCTTTGGAGGTCTGGGAGTACTTTAGAGGCTCAGAGTCGGGCCCACCAGCTCCAGAGAGAAGCACTTCTGTGCTGTCTCCAGCTCCGTCCTGCTGGGATCATTTTACTGATAAAAATCAGAGCGAGTTCACCACTGAGAGTTTTTCTTGACCCTGATTGGCTGATGGTTGGTGGGTTTGACATGACCTTGGCTTTTCTGGAACACTAGCTTAGTCTTGTCACAAAGCGAGCGCTCGCAAATCACGACGCCGCTCGCTGTAGGTGGTTTTACTGGCTGCCCCTGAGGTTCAGCTACTGTGGGATCTACATGTTGGCAAGCCTGACATGAACTCATGGAGGCAGTGTCTACAGGCCATTGGTAGTAAATTATGAAAGATGAAAAGGGTGATCACAAGATCCTAAATGGGGACTTTGTTTGAAACCCAGCACACAGAGAGCCTGACCTCTGAAAGACCTTCATTTGTTTTAACCCTAGAGTAAGAACGGGGATTTTGTAAATAAGGACACGAGGGTTTAACCACGACTGCATCCTTTCTGTCTTTCTCCCCTCGTAGCTCCACGGCTACATGGAGAGCGAGCCTCTCACCCTGCAGCTGTTCATCGGCACAGCTGACGACAGGCTGCTGAGGCCACACGCGTTCTACCAGGTCCACCGCATCACCGGGAAGACGGTGTCCACCCCGAGCCACGAGGCCCTGCACAACAACACCAAGATCCTGGAGATCCCTCTGCTGCCGGAGAACAACATGAGGGCCATGTGAGTATCAGGCTGGATTTGGTGGTGTGCAGATGTGTTCAGGTGAAAATGAAACTTTTTAGCAACTGGAGTTATGTTTCTTGTGAAGAAATATTCAAGTAATTTAAGACTTGTCTAGGGTGTCAGGTCTTCATTAGATTAAAAGTCTTTGTGGACTCGTCTTACATTAGTTGAGACTTGGACCAGAAGTTCAAGATATGAAGGTTAAAAGTTACTAAATCGACTGAAAAGTAAAACGTTTTGTACATCTCGAGTTATATTCAAGAATTTCAGGCCAAATCCAAAACAAGTAGATGTCATTGTCCTTCAAGAGAAGTCAGAGTGTCGAGCTTCGACACATTTTGAAACAAGTCCAAGTCAAACATAGAGTCATCTGAAGTGAGTCCATGTCTCAAATTATTCAAAGCAAGTCGGAGTGAAGTCTCAAGTCATTTGAAACAGGACGATGTCAAGTCTCAAATTATTTAAGTCAAAGCAATCAAATAATTCAAAGTCCAAGTCAAGAATTCAGTCATTTGAAACACGTCAAGTCCGACTCAAGTCTCAAATTACAAAACAAGTCATCTGAGAGAAATCTGTTTGGACCTGATTCGAAACCATCATACGTCTCAAGTCATTTGAGACCTTCTGGGTCTCTATGAGTATTTGCAAGTCAGTCAACAAGATTTCCATGTGTGAATACAGATCTCTCATCTTCCTCTCATCGTGTGTTTTTAACATACATATGAGTCCTCAAGTCATAACTTGACAGGTCAACATAACCTTGCTGGTCTACGGAGACTTGACAGAAAGAGTCAAAAATAACTGCTGCCACGACATCGTGAACATCTGATGCTCTACAGTTTGTCCACCACACCCAGTAAACACCAGCTGCTCTGCAAAGATGACTATCGCTGTCGTTCCATGAAAACCTAGAAGACCGACTTTAAAGAGTTTACTTTTACTGAAGGATCTTCCAGCCTTCTGTAGGATGAACTTTTGTTCCTCTTGTGCAAATGAAATCCCGACAAAATATGTCAAATCTCCGCTTTTCTGCAGCTCTGGAGATGTGAAATGTGTTCCTGATGTACAGTTTTCTGTGCGTCTCGCAGCCGTGTGCTCCTCGTGTGTGTTTTGGTCGTTAAAGTGTTACCCTCTGTACACATTTTATAACCTCAGAGATCAGATTACCGGGGAAGCTCTGGGCTGCTAACAGGGACCTGGGGTTTGTGTCTGAGCTGCAGGCAGTAGCAGCCTGCAAGCGTCAGCACTTTCTCTGGGTTTTAATGGATGTAACACATAAGCTCAGGATATGGTTTCTCTTTTCTCGTGGAGGACACGCCTCACAGTACTCACAGCGTAGGCCGGGGGATTTGTGGGAGATTTATTCGTTTTGACACGCACTCCAGTGTGACATGTACAGTAGATGTTTTATTATGTGGTACAGAATACAGGCATTATTGTATTTCTGGCACGATGATTTAAGGGGGCATGTTTTAAATTAAATCGTTAATCAACATCTGCTCTGAGTGTTTTTAGCTAATGTGAAGCCGCAAACGGCCAACGTGGTATGCCTCCAATTAACTTTTAATAAATTAAATGATTGCATGAAAGAATTCACTTCTTGCCATCGTGCTTTCTTTCCTAAACTTTGTTCTCAGGCGCTGAGCGGACGCCTCAGTATGTGGGGTTTCATGCTCAGCTTGCCTGCGTAGGCGGAGGGAGCTGAACAGCTGGGGTCCTTAGCATCAACACCTGATTACTTCGCCAGCAGAGCAGACCCTGGTGTCTGGCGAGAAGAATGTTAGGGAGTGTTCAGATGTGTGTAAAAGTTGACATTAACTAGGCTTTGAGGAATGCGGCATCAAGTAGCACGGCGATGGACGCGCCAGAAACCGTTTGGAGAGACTCGAGGTATTCAAGTATGAAAAAGCTAGAAGAGTGCAGTGCAGACAGACGAGGAGGAGGAGGAGGGGGGTTTATAAAGTGTATGATGAAGACTGCAGCACTGTAAAGAAGTGAATTACTGGTTGTAAGATTTGTGGAGGGGGAACAGTATTTCAGGAGCGTAACAGAGATGTGATGAACTTTCCCAGCCATTTGAATTTCACCCAAGAGAAGGTGCACTGAGGTGTAGGAGCTCTGTTGGAGGCTGCTGGTGTTAATCGTGTGTTGACATGACTGCAGCCTCCTTCAGGAGTGGAAATCATTGTGACTTGGCTGCAGTGCTGCATAAATCGCAGCCTGATTAACTGTGAGAGTATGTATGTCACTGATGTGGACAGGCAGACCTTTGGCAGGACTAAAACTTTTCATCTCCGCAAACAGAATCGACTGCGCCGGGATCCTGAAGCTGCGCAATTCGGACATCGAGCTGAGGAAGGGGGAGACGGACATCGGGCGGAAGAACACCCGCGTGCGGATGGTTTTCAGAGTTCACATCAACCAGGCCACAGGGAGAACCGTGTCCCTGCAGGCGGCATCCAACCCCATCGAGTGCTGTGAGTACATCACCTCGTATTTGTTTTTTCAAGCCTGACCTCCTCAGTCCCCTCACGTCTCTGAAACAGTACTTAAAGGAATACTATGCAGGATTTCTACACACCGTTCAGGCCCTCAAATACCTTCGCAAAAGCCCAGAACAGTCCAGAACAGTCCAGTAAAATCAGAAGGAAATAAGAAGATACAGGTAGAGGGCGGGGTCTCTGCTGAATCACACACTGTCCCACACTTCTAGAGTCATAAGAGATGATGAGTCCATGTGTTTCAGTCATAGATTACCTTTAAATGCATGGTCTCATTAGTCGACTTATTGACGACCAACATGTTGGTCAGGACTAGGATCAGACTGATTATTGGGGCCAATATTCAGCATTTTTCCAATTATCCATATCTGTGATTGAACTAATTTAAAAATGTGTATGTTTGCAACATCACTCACACACCGTCGCACCCACAACACTATCTGACTGGTAACACGGCACAATTAACAGCCTATAAACACTGAATAATCTGAATCTGCAAAGTAACTAGTAACTAAATGTATCAAATAAATGTTGTGGAGAGGAAGTATGAAGTAGCAGACAATGGAAATACTCAAGAGAAGTACCTGAAAACTGTATTTAAGAACAGTACTTGAGTAAGAGTAAGAGTTTAATTTTTACTGCAAATGAATATCGGTCCCAAATATCGATTTTCAGTCTCCTTGATTTCTAATAATCAGAATCGGCCCTGAAAAAGCCAAATCAGTCAAACCCGAGTCATCACCCTTCTGAAGGCAATGCAGGGTGTTTGATTTGTATGGCACCTTATCATACACAGAGGTTATTCAAAGTGCTCTACAGGCAAAATAATAATACAAAAATAAAATATAAAATCAGTGTAATAAGATAAACAAATCAGTGTAGTAAAATAAATAAAGGCACCATAAAACTGGTTAGTGAAAGTCTTTAGTTTTAAAGTTTCAGATCAAACATTATATTCTGTGGGCACGAATATTAATGACGGTTAATGGGATGCAATAAACATGTCCTGCTGCACAAAACACTACTACTATTCATTTCTTCTGATGTTTCTCTCATAATCTTGATTTGGTACAGACGTTCATGTTCCCCTCTATGAATTTTATTCACTTTGGCAATTTCTTAAATTAGATTTAGCGTCATCATCAGGTCAGAATGTTAATTTGTGCAATAAGTGAAGCTGTAACCACGTTAGTGCTAATTAGCTCATGTTGCATGCTAACACACAAAACCTAACTGGAATCTATTGTCTATCTTCTGGTGACAGTTTAGCCTCCAGGGGGAACGGCCGGTGTTTCAGGGCTTCTGGTGTAGCCAGCAGATATCCGGATGGCAGATTTGAAGGCCTTTACTTCCTTTTCTGTGCGCCGGTCATTGTTTACAGTCAGATTATCAAATTTATTCGCAAGAATGAAACGACTCTTAATTTATCTGCATCTGACTGCAGATAACAGGTTACCAGAGTCACTCCACCTCTTCTGCTCTCCACGTGGACTTCTTACCTGCATGCAATCAAAGCCTGCTCAAGCAGGATTGGTCAATAGAGTTCGGACCACAAACAGACTGCAAATGGAAAACCAGGATCTATCTGTTTACAGGGATAATAATAACAATAATGATAATAAACTTTATTTCTAGAGCGCTAATCAAACCAAAGTACAAAGTGCTTCACATAGTTAAAATTAAACAGAATGCCATAAAGATAAAACCATACAAGGAGAGCAACATTTAAATCTATTTAAAACCAATAAAATAAGCGTGCGAGTCAGGAATCAGGATGTGCTTTTCAATAAAAAGTACATTTTTAGAAGAAGAAGACACTGACTCGGACTCGTGAGGGTTTCATATCTCTGTTCTTTTGTTATTGTAAATCAAAGATTGTTCGTATTTGGGGCTGTTATTTTGACTAAACAAACAATTTGAGGTCATCGCCTTCAACTGTGGGAAATGAGACTATTATCTGAAGTTTCTAAAAGTTTATAGACTAAACAATTAATCTATTAATCACAAGATAAAGACAGTTATCATTGGATGCAGCCTCTGAAACTAGAGCCACTGCAGATCTGGTGCGTGTGACCGTGAGCTACATTCGAACTCGACAGTATCCGTCTGTGTGAAGGTTATGTAGGCCAATGCTCGATAAACTCCATTGACTCTCTGCGCCGCACTGCAGTTGACCTTTCACTGGACCCGGATAAAGTCGAGCAGATCAACCACTTCATGTGGTTCTGGCACCGAGAGCTGCCATAGAGATTAAGTCTTATGAGGTAAATGAAAGACAGTAGTTAAACCATGATCTCAGCCCCTTGAAATAGACCATTGTTAGTTTCTGAACGACTGCCACAAAGCAATTGTTTTTGACCAAAATTCACTTTGTGTGCGAGTGAGGCAGAACGACACACAGATGGACGGAGATGTGGGAAAGATTGATGCTTCCCAAAGACAGAGAATTAGACTTTTATCAAAATCAGAAAGCAGCAGCATCGAATTACTAAAAGATGACTCTCAGATGAGAAAATAAAGGTATTACTGAATCTCTATTTATGTTTCCCGGTCAATCACAATTAAATTACGGATATCTTTCAGCAGAGGGACCTCGCCAAGACATCAGCAATGCATTTAGGCTGAAAAGGGTTTTGCAAATATTTCACGGAAAGTAGTTCATCATGGATGAAAAACTGAAAGCAAGAGAGGAATGAGACGAGGAAGCCAGAAGGTGAGAGAGAGGAGTAGAGAAGACGAGGAGAGGAAACTAAATATTCGAGACAAAACATCCGCCATAATTTGAGGAAAACACAAATAAACACAACGTGGAGCTGCTCCTTACTTGCTGGCAAAGAGGCAGCGTAAATCTAACATAAAGAGGTGGAGGTTTACAGCTTCTACCGGCTGCTCTGTGAGAGCTGTCCTAGGTAGTGATTCAGCCTCAGTCTGGATGCTCAGGTCTGCATGGGGAGTGGGTGTGTATTAGCTGAACGATGAGGACGGCTCCTCTTCTCCCTCCCACAGCCCAGAGATCGGCCCAGGAGCTGCCGCTGGTGGATAAGCAGAGCCTGGAGACGTGTCCCGCCCCCGGAGGGGAGAGGATGCGCCTCGACGGACACAACTTCCAGCACGACTCCAAGGTGGTTTTCGTGGAAAAGGCACAAGGTAAAAAAAAGGAGGAGTCCTGGAAGTGAGCGCTGTGTCGTCTCAGTAGAGATGTGTGTGTGTTTGTGCGCGTGCGTGTGTGTGTGTGTCTCCCTCGTCGTTGTTGGAGAAACCCCAGGACCGCCTCCCTCCTCTCCCCCCGCCGTCAAAATATCCTCCATCCTGCCAGAGTGCCACATGTGGTGCACATTAATGCGCTGTATTTTTAACCCAGCAGATTTACATTTGCAGAAGTTTCCATTGCCTGTTCAGCAGAGGAATGGATCACAAATGCAGCATGTGTTGTGTGTGTGTGTGTGTGTGTGTGTGTGCCATGCCTCAGTATTTGTTTCTCTTTATCTTACTTGAAGCCGTTTTGGTTTGGAGCGAGAGGGGACTGCTCCCAGATGTTGATACGAGGACGTTTACAAACAGCAATTTCCTTGATTAGCTTCAGTGAAGCAACGTGAGGCTCAGTCAGGGCCGAGGCTGGGCAGCGTAAACACGTGCGATCCTATCAGCCGGTGGCTCATTCAGAAAAGAGGGAAGCCTTTTCATTGTTCCACCTGTGAAAGGAAGAATTCAAGGCCGAGAGCCCCCCTCCGCCCTCCAGCACTGTACAATGGAGTAGTGAGATTGTTTATCAAAACGAGAGGTCTTGTTTCCGTCTCCTCAACCTCTCTGATTTACCTTGATCTCTTCCTGAGAGATCAGTGTTTGAGTCGGGTAACGTCCTCAAAGGCGGAGCGACAGTAATGTCACTGTTAACAAAGAAACTGACTATGAGTTAGTCAAAAATGACAGATGGAGCTCTGCTGAAAAAGCTTAATATATGTACAGTACACAGTATATGTATGTATGGAAGTGGTTTCTGTGTTTGTTAAAGGTGCCCTGTGGAGTTTTTGACCACTTGTAGTGCTGTTGAGCAATGTTCAGCATGTGAGTGACACAATACACAATCCTGCCACTGGTTTCACATTATTCCACTGACAGTTCAACGCAATGAAACACAGCGAGGCTGTGAGCTAGCATAGATGTAGGGGTTGGGCCGATATGATATGAGGTTTGATACCAGACAGTAATATCGAATTTCACTACTAGCCGCTGCCAAGAGGAACATAACGCGAGAGCCCATTAATAGCAGCAGCACTACAGTCCATCATGTTAACTGTTATTTCTCACAACAATTCATCTTGACTTTTTTTTATTCTAAGGTTTGAATGAATAAACTTCCACGTTTAACAGTTTTATCTTCTGGTACCAGTTGCTCCAAACCTGCTCGACTTAATCCCGATAACTGTCGTTCTTTGGCTCCGTCCCCTTTTATTCTGCCTCCATGAAAAACGTGACTAAAAACCGGTCTGAAGGACAACGAATTGGACAGTTTGTTTCGCAGATATCCAACTCCACAGTTGTTGTTTTTCTCTGGTCCTGTTTGCGCTCCGAACCCAACTGTCTTTAGGGCCCTGTGCAGCCTCTGGACTGGTGCTGATGGGTGTGCTCCCTTGTTTTTGATGAGGGTTTCCCCGCGTCTGGCACCAGCATCAGATTCCTGGGCAATCCTACCATGGAAACACCCTTAAGCCAGGCTTCCACAACACTGCCCTCCCTTCTGCTCTCCCTCCATCCTTCCACCTCTCTATCCAAGCTGCCTCTGTGCCACCGGCTCTCAGTTCATTAACTCTCCCAACGGATCGGACTTGGTCTTCGTTACAGCTGCTCTCTGTATAAATAGATGCATTAGACAAGTAGAGACATCTTTGCTCTCCGGGGCTGATGATTCGTCGGTAAAATAAGACGCAGCATCATAAAGAAGACATGCAAAACACCTCATTTGAATATTTAAAAACACGCAACTCATCTCTGCATTTGGAAATTCAATATGCTTTTATTGTTTGTCTGCTCGTGCCAAAGCAGAGCTCTGAGAAACAGTTTTAACGATCGAGCTCATAAATCCGGAGCGCTGGAGTTTGTTGCCATATAGAGCTTAAGCATTTAATTTTATCGATGGACAATTTTCCTGCAAATTTTCCAATAAAGCACACTCGCAAAATGCCGTTCACAAAGCTGCGGTCACACAACATGTTGTGTGTTTGTCCTCTACTTACAGCGTGTGTGTGTGTGTGTGTGTGTGTGTGTGTGTGTGTCAGAGTTTCCCCTGTCATTATAAGCAACACGGGTCATCCCGCCTTAAGATGCAGCCAGAAAAACTAGAAGTTTCATTTGTTTTGATTTCTTTTTTACTGTCCGACGGTCTGAATGATGTTTCCACTCTGCTGACAGATGAGATTCTGGAGAAATGACACATGGTGTGTGTGTGTGTGTGTGTGTGTGTGTGTGTGTGTGTGTGTGTGTGTGTGTGTGTGTGTGTGTGTGTGTGTGTGTGTGTGTGTGTGTGTGTGTGAGTGAGAGAAAGGGAGGAAGAGGCAATGACAGCGAGCACTCACATGTTTTCATATTCATGTTTTTGAGTGTGTTTGTTGTTGCTACCCATGACTCATGCAGAAGGAAATCCCTTGTTTCCCCCTCACAGTCACCTGGTCCTCAGTCAGAGAGAACACAACATGTGAAAACAGTAACTGCACGCAGAAATAACCCAGATAACATCAGTTCGGTTGTCACTCCTGGTTACAGCCAATCAGTCATAACCGATTAAAGTGCTGCCTCGGTGCTGCAGACATCAGCCTGTAATCTGAGCCCGACTCAGTCTCACCTTGCTCTCATTCGCCCCGGCCTGCCCTGAAGATGATGCTGTCTAAGATAAGACGCAGTCACTCCATTTGGGAAATTAGGCCCCGCTGTCCTTTGTTCACCTCTTTGTTTTTGTGGTTTTCTGCTGGAGGAGTTCTCAGATATGATTTATTGTCTGTTAGTTAAGGATGAAATTGCCAAAATGCAAAACACAGGGTAGGAAAGGGAGGATAGAAAGAGTCGTATTTGTGTTTTCTCCATTCAAGTATGAATTTAATTAAACAGCTCACCCGCAGGTCATGAAGAGAGCCGAGCAGCGGCGTTGTGAGAGTAGTAATAACTGTCCTGTGAGAAGCGTCTGTCTCTGAGACATCAACATGTCCCTGTTTTCAGCCTCGTGACCACATTTATCAGATAATTGTAATGTTTGTTTCTCGGTGGGTTTAGCTGAAGGAGATGGGAGATTAAAACTCAGAACATTTCAAAATGATCATATTGAGACATTAATGTTCTTTTCATTGAACAGTCACAATTCAACTATGTTATTATACAGTACTTTGTAAAGTTTATAGCTATAGTCTCTTAAAGCAAATCATATAATACAGTAAATACAGATAAATAAAGCAGTTAGTAAACAGAAAGTAAATAAAACACATCTTAAAGTACTCAAACTCACATCTGACACATATGAATCTGTAACAAAACTTATTTTAAAGCCACTATTCAAAGCATGGATCTGACTGTTGAAGCCAAACTGAAGCATTTTCTGTCACATAAACATTATCAGACTTTACATCGTGCATTACTTTTCAAAATGGCACATCCGTCCTCCATGCTGGCTCCTCATGAGTCAAAATTTGCTAATGATTGATTAGTTAGATGTTTGTTTTTCATTTGTTGAGATGAATCAACACACGAGGACCATCGTGGCAGACATTTGAAGGGGTTAAATAAACATTTTGTAATATCTTTTGCAACACATGCTTGTACTTAAACGACTGAATGTTGGTTGCCAGCGACTCCCAGGACGATGTACACGACCACTCCCAAACCAACATAGCTGACCCTGCATGACCGTCGGAGAGCCGAGAGACGGGCGTACGAGATCTTTGTCTTCACGTTGTGAAACAGTTGCAGTTTGGTTACGTGAAATAAGTCGAGTACATTATTTAATCAAATAAGTCGATGTTTACCTCACTTCCTCCTTTGCGTCCGTCGTTGTTAGCCACAGCTACGTTTAACAAAAAACATAGGTATAAATCGTAATAAGCTGCTTACACAGATAAACTGAGGCCGGTTATGCTGAGGAGGGTTTGACCTTTGAAAGTAAGGAAGTAAGATGATTTGTGTCGTGTTAACAGCAGAAACTAGCAGCCTGATGGTGATGGTGCTTCAGTTTCGTTACATAAAGTGAATTGTTGCCTCTTTCTGCTTTCTCATTGGTTACTTTCACTGGGCTTCTTTCTGTCTCTCTTTATTAAAATGTGGTTTTCTGCTCAGTGTTTCCCCGCCGTGATTGATAATAGATCCTGAAGGAAATCCTCTCAGAGGAGGAACCCTCTGGTGAAAAGAACGCTTTCACATCTGGCCTGTCGCACTGGACAGCTGCCTGGTCTGCTGCAGTCTGTATCTCTGAATATCTGTTTCCCTCATCCATCAGACTCCTCAGCAGCTTCGGAGTAGACGTGTTGTTTGTTGAACCGTCTTCGTCACGTGGCCACCAAAAACAGACCTGGGCGAGCTTTTCATGCCTGACATGCCTAATTGTAAAATGAAAATTGAACTGTGAGAGGATTATCGAGCTGCGAGGCTGCCGTCTGGAGTTACCTGTAGAAAATCACAGATAACCATCCTGCTTTAAGCCTGTGAGAGCAGCAGTGATTTTCCAACATGCACTGTGGTAGCTGGGTTAGCTTTGAGCAGCGGTTTTGTTTTGAGGGAGGGGCGGTCGTCGTTGCATTCACAGAACAATGACTTCCACTTGAATCTGCTCGGCGGTTTGGCTGCCTCCGACACTTCTGAGAACAATGGCTGTTTTCATAAACAAATCAATTACAGTCACATAAACAGAGCGGATTATGTTTCATAAATTACAGTGTATGATTCATAAAAATCTCAGGCCCGTTTGAGAAACTCCAGAGAGTGATTGCTCGATGAAAGCGCTGCCTTGCGTCCAGATGACATTGTGCAGTGACATGTCGAGGAGTGGATGTCAAGTATCTCCTCCGTCACTGCCGCCATTTATCAGCCCCTTCCACACCGCAGTGGCTCGCAGGCGACTTCATAAAGCCACGTGTTTTTCAGGGCGGCAGGAAGGAAGAAGTTTCAGTCATCAGTCGGAGGACAAGGGAACTCTTTCAGCGTGCCACATGGGCCTGCAGAGCATGTGTTTATATTTACTGTATGAGGGCTTGGGCACATGCCACCCCGCTGTTTCACTCTGGGCACCAAAGTTTCACTCCACCCAGCTCCAATTAAGGAGCACAAGGAGCTGTTTGATTCCCTTTATAAACCCAACATGACAAATAGCTGTATTGTATATTGTTTGATCCCCCTCGGCTGCCATGACTGTGTGTAGCACACCACCGCCGCTGTGCGATTGACTGCTCTGTGTTATGTCTGCTCTGAGAAAGTAATGATTTGTATAGACCATTGCTAACGAAATGTGAATCGTAAGACTTGCGAGGCTGGGACGCAGCCAAGGCGAGCGCAGCTTGGGCGTTGTGAGAGTTGGAGAGGGGTACTGGGTTTATATGGTCGGGGTGGTTTTAGGCTGAGTTGTTTAACTTAGATAATGTTGGATGATATCCAGCACAGTGGGCCAGGGAGTAAGGAACCATATTGTGCTCGTTGAGGAGGACTGGAGGAGACGTGAGTGCTGCTGGAGTTTTTCATTGGATCGGTGCAGGCGTTGTGCAGATGTTGCCCTATAACTCTGGAACATTCTGCGGTTATCAATTACATTCTGTGGTTATCAATTACCCGGTACTCTCCTCTCAAACAAAGGCATCCCACGCGTTCAACTTTTCAAAAGCTCTTACTTTTTGAGAAGTTTCCTGGCAAAAAGGTGGCCGGGCACAGAAAACAGAGTGCTAAATTTAATTTTTCTATCTCTTGTGTTGATGTGAAAAATGATGTGAGCGTGAGTCAGAGAGAGGGAAAGAAAACAGACACGCAGAGAGAAAGAGACGTAGAGGGAGATCTGAAAAACATGTTTACCTCCTGTGGATCGACATGGGCTGCAAAGGCTTCCCTTCTGGAGGGCTTCCCAAAGTGAAGAGAGGCGGCGAGAGTCAGAGGAGGAGAGAGCGAGAGGGAGGGAAGAAAAGACGGAGACGGACTGGCAGATTGAAGTTTTAGTCAAACAAACAATTTTAAGAGGCAGATCTGCTTTCATGGAAGAAGGAATCCTCTGATTGGTCGAGTTGGAAAATCAGTGGAAATCAAAGTTTTCTAGCTAACTGACGAGTTATAAAGTCAGAATAGACTCATATAAATTGTCACGGTACACTTAAAATCTCCCTCAACAACATGAAACTAAAATATCCACGGTACACGGTGTGCCAGCCGAGATCCTGTACAACTTCCTGTACAACAGACTGTTTTCCTTTTCATACTTGTTGTTTACACACAGGTTTCCTTGCAACATGGTTCCCGAATGTTATATTTGGTTCATAGTCACACACACCGGCGTGTTTCCTTGCCTGCCAGATGTCTACACCTTGCTGTGCACCAGCCACAATTGTTACTATGGTGCCCAGACAATGCAATACCGTTGTATTCGACAAAAATGTCCACATGTTTGCTATTTTGCTGGGGATTTTTCTAATAGTTCAAGGCTGCAACATCTGTGTTAACCATGGTTTCGTGTCTTTGTTAGAAAAGGGAAAATAGTCTGGAAGTCTGTTCTCAACGAGCCAAAAATGTTACCGAAAAGTTTGGGCGCTGTGTGACGAGTAAATAAAAAAGAACGCAATGATTTGCAAACAAACTGACTTACATGTGTACTGACAACAGTTTTACACAGCGTACCAACTTTATTGGAATCGGGTCAGAGAAGCCTTTCGTTTTTTGTTTCTCTTCACTAACGTTTATTCGACGGAGATAAAAAAAATCCACTAAGCGTAATTTAGACAGACTGTTATAAAGATGTTACTGCAGGACTAATTGCTTCGTTTAGAGGAGCTGCATGTCGTGACATAAGGTTCCATTTTCAGCAGTACTCAGTAAAACCAAAACCATGTATCTGCAGTGTCGGGTTGCAGCACAACTGCGTTTTACAACTGTGTGCAGCCGCTGCAGATCACTCGGTTCTGCAACAACTCGGGCACGAGGCTGACAAAACTGGTTTGAGTAGTTAAAGGGGCACAATGTAGTTTTGAAGAAGACATTTAAACTCAGAATTTCAATATTTGCAATATTAATGAAGTAATTATGCAAACTCAGAAATATTTATTTTTTCCATAAAATGAATAAACAAGCTGTTCTCAGAGCCCAAAACTACATAATGCACCTTTAATCATAACAACCTGTATATAAAACAATGTCAGTCTGAAGCCCAAGTAAATATCTGAATACTATCTGGATGTGGATATCGTACACTGAAGCCTCTGTCTCCAGGTGCTACTTGAAATACTCAGACACAGAGGTCTGCAGAAAATCCTGCCAAACAATTATGATCCTAAAACCGTGTGTCCCAGTTTTACAAAGTAATAACCAGCAGGTGCTCTGGAAAAGTCACCAAATTATGTATACTCAAGAAGGGTCTTTATGCATGTTCAAACCTGACTGTCAGCCCAGCTGAGCCCCTCTTCCCTCAGACGTCTCCCACTTATCTCTGGTTGTTGGAGTCCTGACAGCTCGCTGCATCTCTGACCTTTTTGTACACAGATGTCGAGAGATGCTCTCATACTATTTTTCCCTTCAACATTCCCATTCGAATACTTGAACTTGTGAACCGATACTGAGAATCCTGACGTTACTTCTGTAGCTTACATTGCAAACATACATACTTGTAAGACACTCATGTGACGTTATATACAGTATCTCCTGTGCTTGTTGAACCCGACCGCCCGCCCCGTATACAGACTTTTCGCTCTTCACACTTCTTCTCCTCACTTCCTCCTTTGCAGCCGTAATAATTACTTCAGCCACCAGAGGTCGCTGCCAAGCAACAAACGTAAATATGAGTTTTAATAAGCTGCTTTCATTTACTTCCCATACGGTGTTTTTTGTGATGAGGACAGGCTCTTTTATCTGGCTGAAACTACGTAAGAGTTGTTTTTTGGCACTTTTGGCGCAGCCTTTTTTCTTCTGTACATAGTTTTTCTATCTGTAAGGTCTACAATTTGATGTATTTCTTGTATTTTTTGTTCAGTGACCTTTCTGAGTTGCATGAGTGAGAAACATCACACACTGAGTTAATAAATATTCATGTGAACACGCTTCTTTCCAACACCAAGGGTTTAGCTTTCAGAGACCTGGCTATAAAACTGGTTGTTTCTTAATTAGATTTTTCCTCTGTGGGTCGAGTGGTCACTTTCTTTTCGGTGACACACCTGATTCAACTTCCTCCTGAAGAAGCAGCTAAAACTCCCCAACAGGGAGAAAAGTAAAGGCAGAGTGAGATCAGAACAGAGGTGAACAGGTTTCCAGTGTCTTCTCCTCAGACATAATAGAAGCTGTCAGTGCCAAGCTGCACCTCCTCCATCTCTGCCACCTCACAGCTCCGGCTGCTACCCCATCAGTCTGCACCGCGCTGTCTGCTCCGTTCAAACGCTCCACTTATCAAACTGCAGACAGCCCGTTGAGCCACACAGCACATATCTCAGTTGAATTTCTTCAAGAGAGATCGGCAACAGCTGATCTTTCTTCTTCAAACTGCACTTGAGTTCCCACGTTAAGACATTTTCACAGTCATTAAATGTCTTTTTAGGGCCTTGTTAATGAGTCAGGGGTCTGAAGAAACTGCAAATGTTTCCTTCTGCGTCTAATAAATTGGCAAAAATATAGTTTTACGCACACCTCGTCGGGCAGAATGACAAATCAAACGTGCGCTCGTGTTTTCCCGACAGCTCGTATTTACTGGCTGATGGGAAGGCCTCTTTATTGTGGCGAAAAAAAAACACATTACCGGAAAAAGAGAAAATACCAATAGCATTCAACAATCATTATATGGGGATAGCAGAAGGATTCCTATGAGAACACGAGGAATAAGAAGTTGTCAGTTTCCAGTCGCTGCGTGTTAACGAGCCGACCAGCTGCTCGAGCATGTTGGGATTCCACACAGAGATGAAGTCAAGGCTTTCTCTCCTCCACCTCCGATGTCGCTCATCTCTTTGGTATGACTGTTTTTTTCTAGGATTGCATCAGATTTCTCTCCGTCTGTGCGGCTCTTTCTGTCTGTTAGACTGAGGATATGAGCTCATGAGTGTCGGGTCAGACAGTGTGACGTGTGTTTTATATATCACTGATGTAACAGATAATAATAACAACACTCGTTCCATTTCTTCATTTCTGCAGGGAGCCAAGTAGGTGGATTATTTTCTGATTTGTCATTAAAAAAGCTCTTTTTTCTCTCTTCTTCTTCTTCTCTCTTTCAGACGGTCACCACCTCTGGGAGACCGAGGCCAAGGTCGACCGAGACGCCTCAAAGTCTGTAAGTGATCCATGTGACGCTGTTATCGTGACGAATCCGGTCTGATTTCAGGATTAAAGCGCCGAGGCAGCTGGTCTCAATCATTTAACTAAGTGGCAAAGCATTTTCGATCTAGACTTTAGAAAAAAAACAAAAAAAAACAGATGTCTGAATCAAGAGAGCTGAGAATGGAGCTCATCTCGGCCCGCTGGACCACAAATCTAGACTGTGTTTACTTTAAAGGGCCAGTTCACCCGAAAATACAACAGTAAGCTAACAGAAGAACATATTGTCCCATTTATCTCGAATTGTAGCCAAACATGCAGTCATGTTTTGTCTTTATGCAAACTGATTTTGAAGTATCCACCAATGACACTTTAAAAAAATAAAAAATTTCAGCTATATGTCAAAGTAGAGCTGAGCGATACGACCTTAAAATAATATCGCGATACCTGATAAATATCTCGATATTTTGAAATCTCGTCAAAAGCACTTTAATTAGTCCTACTGACTATTGGTGCTTTCTCAAAATATTAACACAATCAGATTTCTAATAAATAATCATCAGTAATGAGGATATTTGAGGATTTGAGGATAATTGCCAGTCGACACAATGAGAAAATATGTTGTGTTGTTGTTTGGAGGAAGACAAACTGTAACAAATACTTTTTGTATGTAGTGCTCTTTCATTCTTTATATCTTCAGTCCTGAAACTTTATTAAATTCGAATAGAAAATATATATTTATGTTTGTCTCATTTCATCTAATCCCTGGACCTTTAACAGGGGTCTGCGACCTCTTGAGGTACTCAGAGTTACTGCAGCGGTGCCGCCAAATACACTACTCAAAATTAGTTAGGGATTTTAGTGTTTCACTTTATTGTTTATTCTGTGGCATTGCTGAATTTTTATTTTGTGTTTTGTGATTATTTTTGGCCCCCAATAAATATATATTTTTTAAAAATGCACATGCATATGCACTCATATCCCAATAACCCTGAATAGGGTAACAACAACAAAGTTTTTATAACACTAATGATGCAATGATGTGAGTAAGCTAATGTCACCTTACACTAAATCTCTGTGCAGCACATACAGCATCCATAACAGCAAACTAATCAGCTTCTTCCAGTTATCTCAAGGGTACGGACATACTCGTAAATCACTCTGGATCGCTTTGTAACTTATCGAGCAAGAGACTCTGACACACTCTCCACCTCAGAAACCACTGGAGATACTGCAGCGGTTGGGCTAACATGCTAACAGGCTAGCCACACTAGATGCATGTGCAGCATCCACGTGTGTCTCACGCTTTTCGTATTGGCGTATCGGCGGCCACACTGAGTCGCGTTCTCTGCAAAAATTGACCTGAAAACGACCTGCAGACAGTCATACAGACATCATACCAGCGTCACACTAATGTTTTAATGTCTGTATCTGTAGAAAATGTCACAGACATGAAGAGATTACACACAACAGGTGAAGAGCAGTTTTGTTTCTTCTCACCCTCCCTCCCTCTCTTTCCCCATCCCGCTTTCTCGCTCCTTTAAAGGGCGCAAAAGAAAATCAGGTCATCATATTTATTGATAATTATCAAAGGCAAACTCCATGTAAGCTGCTCAGTAATGCAGCTGCCACGCACTACACAAGCATCCAGTGTGACCAGCCTGTAACATTAACCATGCTACAGCTGCTGCCCGACGTGTTTATACCCGGCACTACAAGGCGGCCTTACATGTTATTGTAGGCGCACAGCAGAGTTTTATACAGTATGTGTGTAGGAGTCCCTGCCCCTTCTCTATAAAAGCAAAGGTGTCCATGGCCTGAAATCTAAAAGTTTATCTAGATCTAGATCATGAGCTCCACAACGGCTATGTTGCGAAGCTACAGGTGACGTCAGGGAGGTTTCTCCATGTTTTGTACAGTCTGTGATACGAACACGAGACACACACGCACACACACAGAAGTGGAATCTGACTGTAGATGGTAGATTTTCTCGTGCCAGAGCTGAACCCTCGCGGGGGAAACAGCAGTGTTGTGTTTGAAGCGTGTGGAAAAGGTTTTCAAAAGTTCAACCTTGAACCTGTGGGAGTTTGAGCCTGGCGGCGTGTCCTGCCTTGGCCTGTGACGGAGAGAGAGAGACACAGACACACAGAGAGAGAGAGAGAGAGAGAGAGAGATGTAGTGGTGGGAGTCTGGGAGATAGACGAGGGGATTAGAGGGTGTCTATACGTGAGGCGCTGCACCTGCTCCCTGTGTCGTCCTATTGCAAAACATACACACTCTCTCTCCCACTCACACACACATACAGTGACTTCTGGGACACATCTGTCTGCTTGAATAGACAAAGGGCCTCCCTCCCTCCCATCCTCTCTCCCCTCCTCCCTCCCCTCTCAGCCCAGTCTGCTGGATTGGTCCCATTTCAAACACTGACGCTGCCTTGGCCAGGTTTAACCCCCGCTGCTCCACCACAGACCTCAGACTCAGAATACCTCACCGCCTCCGTCACCTGCACACACACACGCTGACCTTCAGCGAGAGGGAGATGATTTAGTTTTAATTATTTACAATTAGATCCATCAGATTACTCATATAAACGGAGATAAATGGTCTTGAAGCGCTCACTTGAGGAGCCAAAAATGCTCCTTCATGCTCAATTTGTCCCGTTTTTTCCCTCCTCCCTTCCACATGAGAGAAATTAGTTTTGTCAGGTAAAAAACATCTCAGCGCTCAGGCTTTTTAGGCAAATTGACGTCCGTTCAGTCCTCAGTGGGTTGACATGATTTTACGTGCACATAAAACTCTCAAAAGGAACTGAATGATGTCACTGGCGCATGTTTTGGATTAAAAATTAAGCCTGTTTCTTCTCAGAAAGTGTAAATTGACATATTGGACGACCGGCGACACAAATGTTCCTCTGCAACCTGGACTCAATTACAGTTTTAACGCAGTGTAAATTGTGAACCCCTTCCAGAGTTTTTATCAGCTAATTCTCCGGGACAGATGGATGACGGTGAATAAGAGAAGTCGAGACGCCTCATCTGGCTTCACTTGACTTTTACGACTGTAGTGATTTAATATAACGGGTGTCAGCTCTCACCTGTACATGCCGGGGCAGACGCCCTCATAAGCTCAGCTCTGTAGACGGATGACTTCCTCCCTGGCTACTGAGCAGCACCTCAGACATGTATATTCACACATACTGTATGGGGGCTGATATGGCCACAGGTTGAACTCGTGAACCCGGTCGCTCCTGGCCTTCGCCGGTTCTCCCCAGGAGGCATTTCAGAGGAAATAAAATATCTGGACGAAACCCCGAGTTCAGCTTATTCACATCAGCTGAGTTATTCGCTGTGCAAACAACCTTCATGGTCGCTTTGTGGCTCCCTCGTTTGGGATTACTACCAGATTTTCAGATTTTATCCACCGCACAGAAAGACACACACGTCTTCAGGCTAAAGAGTCGAAAGGGATTAAGTGAGGAAACAAACGACAGAGACAAAAAAACTTTTAATTTTTCTGCATCTGAAACAGCAAAGATCGAAAAGGTTAACATGTATTTAACATTCATATTTGGCAAGTACGTGCCAAAGAAGGAGAATAAGCAATGAATAAAACATTTATATTCCTCAGTCAGTCCAGTGTGTTTGCTCATTTTCTACTCAAGGGGCAAATTAAGACAGAGACAGAGCAGACAAACAGAGCATTAAGTAAAAGAATCTGAGCTAGATGACATAACATTCGTGCAAAGTCCAAAAAGGCAATCAAAAAGTCCAAAACATGTGAGAACTTTATACAATACAAGACAATAACCTGGTCATGATCTCTTTGTTTATCTGCAGAACTCCCTCCTCGTTGAGATCCCTCCCTACAGAAACCAAAGACTCTCCACTCCGGTCCACGTCAACTTCTACGTCTGCAACGGCAAGAGGAAAAGAAGCCAGTACCAGCGCTTCACCTACGTCCCCGCCGGCGGTAAAGCTCTCCTCCTCAGATACACTTATGTGCAGGGCCGTCATGGTCCGACCAGCCGGTCTCTTAAAGATGGAGATTTGAGGAGAAAGATAATCCCTTTTAGTGATTCTGATTAAGTGTTAAAATGACACCGTTCAGACAAGACATGGAAAGTAAATAGAAATACTCTTCAGTAGAGTTTGGCTGACAGCAGAGTTATTGTAGTTTTTAATGTTTTTTTTATTTTTATTTCTTTGAAATTTGTATTTTTAGCCCAGTTTAGTTTCAGATTCGTTGGTTTGCACCTTCCATTTAAACTTTTATTGTTTAAAGATATTATATGTGTCAACGCTGCATTAAAATGTCTAAAAACGACGAGACCGTTGTTATAAGTTTTGTTGAGTTGTTTACTCTTATTATCCCAAATGTTTCTATCAATTTTCAAACCAGAGAAACTTCATAAGTTTACTCGACGGTAACGGTGCGTTTCATTAGGTCACTGTTGCTACTTCCTGGAGAGGGAAGTCGGCGAACAAGACTTTAACGAAACTTTAAACATTACCTTTTCTGTAAAACATTTGTGCCTGAGTCACGTCAGATAGATTTTTTAACGGTGTGTTCACTGCCAGTGAAGCGAGTTCGACCGCAGTGTTTATTCGCCCCAAACAGCCAGAACACTTTACTGCACGTTAGCTGTCATGGTTTGAGTTTTTGGTTTTCCCGCCCTGTTTGCTCCTCACCTGGGATCTATCAGTCAATCACACCTGGTGTGTTGAAGTCCTGGTCCTCCGCTCTGTCCTTGTCCGTTCGTCTGTTCAGTTTCTCTGAGACTCTTGTTCTGTTTTATTTTGCCCTCGTGTAACTGTGGTATGTTCCTGGCTTTTGATTCCTGGTTTGTTCTTTGCCTTTTGGTTTTTACTTTGTTTTGTTTTTGTTTCTTGGATTTCTCTGGTTTTGGTTATCTGCCTTTTGCCTGCTTTGTGTTGTTGCTTCATTTTTTTGGATTTTGACTTTTATAGACTTTGGCTTTCAGCTTTGTTTTGTACCTGCCTGCATGTGTGTCTTGCGTTTTGGGTCCAACCGCAACACATGAAATTTGTATTTCTCTGGGTTTGAACATTGTTGGAAACATTTGTGAGTCAGAGCACAACTCAACAAAAGCCTCGTCAACAAAAGTCCTAACATGGATCGGTTACATATTACATCTTCAACTCTAATGTTTTTTCACACCTAGTTTTAGTCAGTTTTGCTCGCCTTCATAATTTCATGAAGCACGTGTCACCAAACTAGGAAAATGCCTCCTGGTTACCTCCGAGCTGTCAGCACATCCTTGTTGCTTATTCTGCCTTTTCTTTCCTCTCCTGTCATCACCGCAGCACTCCACCACTCTCCGTCTGCTCTCTGCCTTTCATATCCAGACTAATTAGAAACATTTTGCCAGCATCTCACATCTGAAGACGAGAACAAACAGTTTGTTTTCCCTCTTGTCTGGTGGTTTTCAAGGGAGGAACAAAGCAACCTTATTATTCCTCCATTGTAAAAAAAAAACAAAAAAAAAACAACACAAAAATCTATAAAATCTGTTCTTTTCCGTACCTGTAGCTTCATGGCTGGATGTGAGGGGTGGGGAGAGGGCATGGGAAAAGCATGTTATTTGAATCGAGAACCTGTTGCCAAGCTAAATATAAACACTGACCCACCAACTGAAAAGTAAAAACCGCTGCTAATTGCGCTCCGGGCTCGCGGAGTGAAAATCCAGTGGGTGGTTCAAAGCTGCGATTCAAATGAAGCGGCCCTGCCCTGAACGTGGGCGACGGAGTGCCCCGCTGTCAAAGTGGAGCATTGTCCTCGAGACCCGGAGAGGGTGAGGGAGGGGAGAGACCGGGGGACAGTGAGTCTGGACAGTGTCTCCTAAAGGGGGAGAGTCTGGGAAGAGCCGGAGGAAGTACTCAGATATCTTCTACTTTTAAGAAGTAGCAGTAATAAATACTCAGTGGTGGGAAGAGTGAGAGTACAGTTACTGTACATTACTGAAATATTACTCAATTACAAGTGAAACTACTGGTATTACAAAAATACTTCAGTAAAAGTGGAAAGCTTTCCTTTCAAACATTAGTTTGTATTAATTACTGTTTATTGCATGATCAAAAACAGGCGTTCAATCAATCGTTCAATATGATTTTAAAAGTAACTAAGTGGATTACATGGTGTAAGACATACTGAAGCACCCATAATTACATTCATTCAGTCATTTGATTAGATGTAATTAGTTACTTCCACCCCTGAAAATACTCTGTTACAAGTGATGCATTTAAATGTTCACTTGTTTAAAAGTACTGTAGCATCAAAATGTATTTAAACCACAAATAACTTTACGTTCCTCCTGGTTCAGTTTTCTGTTTTATGTTGTGTCAGCGCTGTGCTTACGCTCCGGTTTGGTTCAGCCACAAACACCACTCGGTCCGGGTCAGGAGAACATTGAGTTTTGGGCTTTAAATGCCTGTTTGTGTCACCACAAGGCAGAAGATGTCCCAGCTTCTCCTCAAAAATATCAGTTTGCTGTCGGCACAAAGTCAGCTGGAAGTTCTCCCAAGGACTCCTCAAAGCAGCGATTATGTCCAAATTTGCACAACCCGGGTCTGTAACAATTTGTCAGACGTAATGTCGGTGCTGACTACAAACAGAACTCATGACATCATGACAATGTTATCTCGTCTCTTGCTCGGCAGCCGTCTCAGCTGTAACTCCAACACCATCCCATCCACCTCTGGATATGGAAGTCATAAACATGCAATGTGGACGTGATGTGACACGTTTTGCAGAAAAGTCAACACGGTCCGCAGCTTCTGACACGTACGAATGTGAACGTATCCGTGGTTTGCAGGAAAGTTATAAGTCAACATGTTATCCTGACTGACTGTGCTGCGAAATGATCTGAATCTGAATCCATTTCTGGTTTCTTTCCTCCCGTGTGACAGTAAACTGATTATCTTAGGCTTCTGGACAAAACAAGACGTTTGAGGACGTCATCTTGAGCTCTGGGAGACCCTGGTTGACATTTTTCACCATTATTTGACCAAACAAGCTGCAGCCTTTGATTGTAATTTGATTTATTTAACTAAATCTGCAAAGCAACATGTAACTGAAGTTGTCAGAGTACAAAGCACAGTAGAAATATAAAGTAGCAGAAAACTCAAGTAAAAGTGCCTCAAAATTGTACTTCAGTGCTGAGTTACTTTCCACCACGAGTGAACAATATAATCTTTTAAAAAAAAAGGAGAAAGTCAAGAGAAGTTTGTGTTGAAAAAAAGAAAAAGATAAAAGACTCAACTTTTTGGTGAGCTGCAGGTGTTCCCTCAGCTCGCACACAAACAGCAGATTTATTCTGGGAACGGCACACGCGACTGAGTTTCACACTCCGGAAACAAAGGGGTGCACTCTCCTTCTCTTTTGTGGCGACACAAACACTTCTTCTGCTGCTTCTTTCTGTGCATCTGCCCTATCCTTCACACACACGCTTCCTCCAAACGGGCCCAGAATAGGGGCGCATGTGCTATTTTAGTGCTGCGGTTGGTGTAACCATCTCATCGCAGTTCCTCTTTTACAGTTGTTGACAGTGGGAGGCTTCAGCAAGGCATGACGCGTCCTAGTTTCGCTCTTTTGAGCTCTTTATTTAGCCCGGTACACCCTCTAAGATTTTATTCGAGAGGTTTCCCTGAGCAAAAAAGCTAAATTAACAAAGTGCAGAAGAGAGAATAGAACCAGAAGTAGGAGTGATTTCAGGCTCACACTTCATATTTTAATCTAAAACAGCTTCAGCACTAAAAAGCAGCAGGATCAGATCCAGTGCGGTGACGCAGTGATGAAGCTCGGGGTCACAGCCGTGCTGTCGTTCACTTGTAACTGGACTGAAACGCTTGTTATATAAGATTGATGTCGTGTCAGGAGCCGCAGCAGATTGACGGCCCACATTTTAAAAACTCCAACATGTTCTGCGCTGGAATCTGGACGGGTGGCCGGCGACTGAGAACAAGCCTCATTTGAACTCCTCTCCACGATAACCACAATCCTCAAACATCCCGAAAGCCTCCATTTTGTCTCTTTCAGCCTTCACGTCCAGTTAAAGTCTTTGTCTCAATGAGCGAGCAGTAATTTATTTTAAATTACCGAACCCTGCTGAGTACGGAGCTGCTGTTACAGCAACATATTTCATATCGCACATTTAGTGGATATTAGCACCGGAGCAGGGTCCAAAGAAAACAGACGTTTTATTATAGAAGCAGCTGGATGTTTCTCGTGTTGATGAGTCATCCCTTTTTTCCTGCTTTTTGTGAATATTTTCGCCGGGGTGGGAGAGCTCGGGCCCAGACACAGAGCCTCATTGATGAGAGTGTTTGTTTGGCAGCGGGTTTCCTAGCCACAAACCCACTCACTCACTCACACTCGCAGGAAGAAGGTTGAATATGTGTTTACTCATTTTCTTCATCTTCTTCTTTCAGTTCCGACAATAAAGACGGAGCCACATGACGACTACGACGCCCCTCTGGTGTGCAGCCAGCGCAGTCCCAGCCTGTCCTTGCACCCAAAGCCATACTTTCCCCCTCAGGTCATGACCCCGATGATGACCTCTGACCTCAGGCCGTGTGTGGTGGGCGGGGCTTACTCTGTCGGCCAGCAGAGATTGGCAGCCAAGCCGTCCTCGTCGTCTCCGAGCACCAGCCCCAAACTACACGAGCTGTCGCCGCCGCCTTTCTCCAAGTGCCTCCCTGCCGGCCCGGCGGTCCAACAGCCTCCGATCCCCCACGTCTCCATCATCCAGGAGACGCCCGGCCGCTACCAGCCGCCCATCCTCTACCCGCCCAGCAGCGCCTCCTCCTCCCCGACCTCGCAGCCCTCCACCCCGACCGACGCCCCCTTCTCTCCGACCCACTGCATGACTCCAGCGCCGCCGGTCAGCGGCAGCACCAGCCCAGGAGCTCAGCAGCACCCCAAGGGGCCAGAGAGGGGGGATGGCAGCCCCCCGACGCTCGCCGTCAGCATCAAGCAAGAACCACAGGAGCTGGACCAGATGTACCTCGATGATGGTGAGTGAAAAGATTTTTCATTATTATTCAAAGTTATGCTCTACTTTCTAATCCAGTGCACGGAAAAAATTAGAAAGCCAACAGCCCGTCCAACCTCCTGATTAACTAAACAAAAGGGTTTTTATTGCGCTCCAACACATAATGAGCGTAATATATCCGCAGGTGCTGATGGGATATCTGATAAGTATCATGTGAGTCACCGATCACATCGCCAGGAGCTAAAAGTTTTGGCCTTTAGAAGTCAGTTAGGAGCTTTTGTTTTGGAGCAAATCTCCTTATCCAATGTCATTTCAAGGAATAGTTGAATATTTCTGAAAAAAAAACTTTCAATGCTTAAAGTTACAGAGAAGTTTGAAACCATTCGCATAACTTTACGGTATCTCTTTTTGTAGGATGGTGAAGGAATGACCCTAATAACCCTCCTCCTCCTCCTTCTTCTTCTTCTTCTTCATCTGCTTCATCTTCGTCTTCTTCTTCTTCTCCTTCTTCTTCTTCTTCTTCTTCTTCTTCTTCTTCTTCTTCTTCATCTGCTTCATCTTCGGCTTCTTCTTCTTCTTCTTCTTCTTCTTCATCTGCTTCATCTTCGGCTTCTTCTTCTTCATCTGCTTCTTCTTCTTCTTCTTCTTCTTCTTCTTCTTCTTCTTCTTCCCCAATCATCACTCCTCATGCCCAAACCTAACCAATGAGTACTAGCCAATCAGAGGCAGAGTAGGGCGTGTCATTCCTTCACCATCCCTGGACAGCCAGGAGCTGGTTGTCTTGCCTGAGCGTAAAGACTGGAAACAGGGACAAAGATTTAGCCCGTCTCTGAACAAAGGTGAGAAAGTCTGCCGACCAGCACATCTAAACCTCCTCAATATATTATATCTGTTTAACCTGTATTGAAGTGTAAAAATGACACATGCTTCACTATTTTGCGTATTTGCTAAATCTTACTGGGTGTCAAGCAATTTCTCGATGCAGGACCTACAAGATTTTAGAGATAAAAACAGTATACACACGCCTTCTTTATCTTTTTTAAACAAACAATAATCAGCTGGACTTACCACAGTGTACAATCTCTGAAGTGGCAGGGATGCAGGAAGTCAGTCACGGTTGGAGGTGCTGAGGGATCAGTCTATATGATGACGTCATCGTAAGTGGCGCACGACTTTTGTGTTTTTGTATTAATTTGAATGGCCAGGATAACTTCTATCTAGTACTTATTAACAATAATTTACAACAGTTTGAGAACATTTTGCATCATCAGACCAAAGCAGCTGCATCAACCACAGTCAACAACAGCAGGTAGATGAAGAGGGAGGGGAATTCACCAGACTCCCTTTAAAAATTGCTCAATTTTATGAGTTGTTGCATTAGGAGAAACTTTCTAAACTTGCGAAACACTGGCAATGAAAAATTCTTAGTCATTTGTGCCTTCTTGTTAATTCGGCTAATGTTATACATTAAGTTTATTCTTTTGTTGTGTATAAAACATCATGTTTAATGAGAGATGCGATCGCTAGAGGTCAGTCGAGATGCCTGTTGCCTGGTATGAACTGAAGAGGAGTTCCCTTGTGATGGGATCACCAAAAACACATGTGAATACCAGAGATAAACAGCCTCATAGTGTGGAACTGACCCACACCCATCCCCTGACCCTTGACCCTCCCAAGGAGTATTATATGGTATTGCACATAGTGTAAGTTACATACAGGATTTGATTTAGTTTAGCTTGTCAGAAGGGAGGTTAATGAGTGCCAGATCTTTGCACAGTGTTTTTTAAGAATACATCTGATTCTCTCTAAATGCAACTCAGTTAGCCAGTCAGAGGTTTACAGAAGGCATTTCCTTCTTTCTTCCAAAGTAGAAGAATGAGTGTCTTAGCAGTGAGAAGCCCATAAGATAAAAGTCTCCTGAGCCTGTCCGACTGGATCAGATTGAATCTCAACCACCAGTTTCTCTCTGCAAATTGAGACATAACTGTGTGATCAGGTTGTTTCTGTTGAGTCACATTTATTAGAGTATAGTGAGATTTTGGGGGGAATACTCTGTGTAATTGTGTCTTTGAATGGATATATCAGTGTCCTAGATATCCTCTGTTCGTTAAGTTTTATTCTTATAAAAGTATTCAGCACAGAGATAGTGAACCTCTTCAGCGGGTGTTTCTGTTGCGCAGCATGCAGACTTGTCTATATTGTGAAACTGCGATGTTTGTGTCAGTTGCAGGCCACTGAAGGAGGAGTAGGAGTGATGACTGTGTAGAAAGGTCTTACTCGAACAGAGGCTGATAAAAAACCCGCATTTCTTTAATATCTCTGTACAAATTCTTTCACTTTTCGTGCCGCCTCTGTCCATCTCTGTCAGCTTTCTTCGTCGTCTATCTTCTAAGAAACCCGGTGGTCTACCGTTTGATATACACGGTTGTAAACCCCGAACGAGACTGATGTAATGAATACAGTTTTGGTGACCCACTTTATTTATCTCAGAGAGAGCAGGGTTTTAGGAGCACAAACTTTATGATCTCACTGCTCAGGCCCTCTGCGCTCACCACTGAGGTTCAGGGCCGTGCGCTCTGAGCTTTGCGGTGATTCGAAATAAATTGGATAAATGATCTTCCTCGAGGCAAAAAGAAACAGCCCTCCACTAGATGAAGAAACACTAACCAGCAGCTATCAGTGGACGGAGCAGCGGGCTTTGATCCGTCACCAGAGACCCCGCTGGATCGTCTGGCCGAGCTTCCTGAGACGCTGTTGTTGCGCCGCAGACTGCGGGACTCAGACCGTTCCCATGCCACTTCCTCTCAACAGTCTGGGTAAATACATTAACACTTGTTAACCCTGTCTGCGGGGAGATTTGGCCGGCCGCAGCTAAAGATTTGATTTGTAATTATGCTCTCAGTGGTGCCACCGCTGCTCGTGTCTCTTTCAAACCAGGTGTAGTTAAAAGTACGCCACCGTAACCATAATGGATATTTCTGAGGAGCTGGGCCTCCAATTACACTTGTTTTCACTGGCGGATTGAAGGAGATTTTTTCGAAAGCATTCCAGACTTAATGTGGCTTCTCACTTCATTAAAACCGTTGGCAGAGTTTGATACGACTTTTCTGCTTTACGGCCTCGCTCAGGTGTGGTGTTACTGTAATTTCATGTCGGCCGAGCTCGTTAAAACACAAACGACGACATCTGAGACTTTTAGGGAGCCGAGACACTGACTGTCATTACAGGCGGTGAAGGAATGTAACTAAGTACATTAACTCATTTTGCAGGACAAATAAAGGAATTCTGACTCTGATCTGATTTTTAGGTACTTGTACTTCCACAACACTTCACTTTTACTCCTCTACATTAATTTGATGGTGATTGGTTCGCTAGTTTGCAGGTTGGTTGGTTGGTTGGTTGGTTGGTTTGTCAGCATGATTACACAAAAAATACTGAAGAGATTTCCAAGAAACTTGGACGGAGGATGGGCAGTGTGTTTCTGGGTACTGGACCTCACTGATTGCCGTACAAAAACACAAATTTATAACTTTATTCACTGATTTTTGTGAAACTGTAACAGAAACACGTTGCTGGAGTCCAAAATCAGTGACCTCTGAATGTAGACATGTCGTAAAATGGTCAGAAAGTAATTTAAATTTCAGCTTGACTTATTTAAACATGAATCTTTAACTGCACTTCTAAATGAAGCGACAGTCAGGTGTTTTTCATCTCCCAGCTGAACTGTGTTGTTGCTCTTTCATCTGTAATCAGAGCTGATATCTGTTCCCTGTTTGTTCAGCCCTCTCATATTCGTCAGGATCCCCCCGCTCTGTTACACATTTTTTCACACCGTCCCCCGAGAGGTCACAAACATGTCTGCTCACGGAAAGTCTGAATCGTGCCGTCTGGCCCCGAGCCGGAGCTCGAGGCTGCAGGGTGCACGGTTTGAACTCCACCGCTGCCGAGGCTGAGGGAGATGGAGGCCGGCCACGCTGCCATAAAACTTGCTGACTGGAGAGGTTTGCATGCTTCCCTTTGGCTCCGAGAGAGTCTGGAAGAGGTGGCCAAAGCCATACGTTATGCTGCACAGTAGTGTGCCGAAGACTTTTGTCAGCGGTGAGGTAACATGAGCAAAACATGTGCATTTTGAAGTCAGATCAGAGCCAAATAACATTACGAAATGCTTTTTTATGGCGTGTTGTGGCCTTGTTAGATGTCAGAGCAGCACAATTGACGACCAGAGACTTCAGATGATCATAGGAAAAGAATTTGAGAGTGAACTCGACTCCGTCTGATTCTAACAGTAAATCCACTTTCTGCTTCAAATCATTTGCATCCACAGTTGAAGAAAGAAGCAAAATTTATCTGTAGTTTTACAAAGAATTTTCACCTGACTGTACACGTGTCACGTTTAAGGTTCCTATGAATTATCAGCTATTAATTTCATTAATTTATGTTTACAGGAGGAATATATCTTTGGTTTATCACATATTCATCAACATCCACATCTGCTTTGTATCATTTTTCGCCAGTTACAGTTATTGGTGCATTTCTAAAGACAATGAGTGGCCGGAAAAAGAAAGGAGCAACAGTATGATGTAATGAAATGTAAGAGCCCCGCAATTAAAAATGATCTTTGCTTTCCTTCTACTCTCCTACTTGAGGTATTGGTGTGGGATTTTTTTGGCTGTGTCATAGTGGAGTCATTGCAAAATGCCTTCTTAGATTTTGATTTGATGGAGCAGAAATATTAGAATACAATACAACAACAAAAATAAAAACACAGTCTGATCAATGACCGTATAATTTCATTTAATTTATTTTACTGAGACAATAAAGATAAACACTGTAACATAAGGAGAGCAATGCAACATATATACATAGTGCACATCTACTGTAGCTAAAACACTAAACACTAAAGTTGAAAAACAAAAAAGCAGCATTTGAACAAACTCTGCTCATAAAACTGTAACAATTATTCTGTGTTTATTAAATATGAATCATGATTATTTTGCTGCATACGTTACTCGTTTGTTTAGCTATAATCTGAGAAAGCTCCTTCCCAGTTTGCCATTTTCAAAATGGAGGCCAGGGAGGGATTCACATCAAGCCATGGATGTGGGAACTAAGGGTGCTGAGCACTGCAGCACCCCCTAAAACGAGGCTGTAACATTATGCTGAATTTACAAGAAGGCCCACATAATTAAGAATTTGTCTGAAACGACACTTCATAAAGTTTATAAAGTTGCTCCTAACTCAACGAGGCACAAAATTTAACGATTTTATAAGGGAGTCTGGTAAATGTCTCTCCCTCTTCATCTCTTGCTGTTGTTGACTGTGGTTGATGTGGCTGTTTTTTGACCGATAATATGTTGATGTTCAAGTTTGCCATCTGCTGTAAAACAAACTGCAAAAAACACTCTCAGATTGTTGTAAATTATTCCAAATAACCATCAGATACACGCTATCCTGGACGTCCAAACGAACGCACCATTTACTATGACATCATTATACAGACTGACCCCTCAGTGCCTCCAGCTGAGACCAACTTTCTCCGTCCCTGCATCAAGCCCCCAGGAAGAGTGCCAGGTAGTGGTCAAACCATGTAATTAAACCTCCATGTGACGCACTGTGGCCCTTTTTTTTTTTTCCCCAGAAACGTACATTGCGAAAGAAGCGGCTATGATGATGAATGACTAATTTCACCATCAGAATTTGAGCCATTCATTCTGATAAAATTGGGAAAGTCTCGAAGAACCGCACAATGAAACATTTCATCTCCGGCTGAACCAGAACTCGAGGCAGAAGTCTCTACAGTGTGAACGGGGCTCCGTCTCTGAAGCTACATCCAGATTTCCCTCGCACTAACACGCACGTGTGGACTAACAAAAGAGCGTGCCGTCATTACTCCACCGTGTCTTCACAAAGCAAATAGTTGTTTGCCGGTATATATATATTTTTTCCATCAAGATCCATTATTATATAATTCCTATACCCTGAGAACTTAACGAAAATGTTGAAAACACCCTTTCTTGTAATGATTAAGAAAGTGAGAAGAGAAATCCTGGAATAGTTAATGAGGTCTATTCTGGGCCGAGACTCATCCAGCAAGTTTCATGGAAATCTGTTCAGTAGTTTTTGCTGACAAACCAACCAACCGACATGTACACAGTACGTCCTGCGTGTATATTTATCGTTCGTGACTGTGTATGTATACAGTTCGACTGAATAGAAAATCGATTGTTTTACCGTTCTGACGTTTCCCTTTTCATTGTTTCTCGCTGTAGAAAAGTACATTGTGGTGATATTTTGCTGACATCTTCTCTCCTTCTATTATTCTGTTTTCCTCCGGCCTACAGAGCTCTATTATCCAGACATTTTTCTTTTTAAATAATACCTGGGTTAAAAGAGAAATTGGCAGAGTCTGTGGTGAACTACAGACCCGCGCTGAGGGACTGACTTGCAGTAACCCAGTAGGAGCCTCATTATGTGGGCCAAGAACATCTCGTGGCTTGTGGCCTGGACTTGACGTGGCAGTAAACGGTGGAGGAGGGGGTGTCATTGTCTGAGCTCTGGTCCCTCAGCTGATTTATTCCCAGCGTTCGGAGAGAGGATTGTTGAATATCTCGCCGGCTGATCGTGTTATTACAGGCCGGACAATGTCGACGCGCTTCGGCCCTTAATGAGGCAAACAGGGCTGTCCTGCTAATTGTTTGGGAGTTCCTCGTCTGTTTGGGGTTTCCTGGTCGGAGAGCCGGGCTGTATCAGTCTGCTCCAGCTGCTGTGGACCTCCATGGGACAGGAAACCGGTTCCTGGATTACATCATATCCAACCACACCTTCCCTGCTGCTGAATAACTCAAGTTAACTCAATAACACTGCAGCGCGTTGTGCAATGAGGTTAATTAGAGTATGCTGTCATATATTTGACCACAAGTAATGTCTTTTCATTCGGTCTTCATTGTTTTATGAGCAAATTCTGGACCTTGGACGAAGCAGCTGAAGTCCATGTAGTGGCACGATATCAAATTTCAGTTTTTCTGAGCACTTTAAGGAATTTATGTCCAGTTCTTGACCTTGGAAACAGCAGGTAAAGAAACAGTTTCACCATTAGGTCCATTGAGTGGCTGTTCCTGAGCTGTCGATCGTATTGATAATGAACTTTGAACCTCAACTTTCGAGCCAACATGGATGAGAATGATGGCTTATTAGGGCCATTTTAGGCTACATAATAATAATAATGATAATGTAGCGGGGGTAAAATGGGAATATTTTGCAAGAAATAACTTTTCTGCTATTAAAGTGTTACATTTATGTAGAAAACTCACAGATTTGCAAGAACAAAACTCGATTATTCTCTGAGATTATGAGGTTGTAAATTGCACACAAAAAACTCACTCTTAACTTTAAACACAAATTTATGAGAAATAAAAACTTCCCCTCAATTTACGATAACAAACCTCAGGCATGTTTAGATAAAAGCCGCTGTCCGCCTGTCTGAAGCGTCTCTACCTCTCGAATCGATGTGACCGGAGAACACGCGACACAGATGTCACGCTGGTGCCGGGCCTATTTTTAGGACTTTGTTGTAAACACACTTAGTGATCAATAGATTGACTTTCTTTTTCAATTAGACCCTCCGCATCAAATGTGACGGCCCTGTGAAAAGTGGGCCATGGCAACCGGCGGATAAACAGTAAACGTTGTGGCCCTCAGCGGGGCAAAAGATAAAGTTTAACTGCCCGGCCTTCGTGTGTTTTATAACATAATAAACTACTGAATTCTGTCTTTATACACTTTTATTATTTTGTAAAAGCTATTCCACCACATGTGGCGCACGGTGATGTGTAAGGAAAAAATATCTGAACGCCGTAACTCATCCGTGATTTTTGAGAGTTGCCGGACAGGTGATGACACGATGTGGAGGTCTGACAAGGTCTTCATGTCCTAAAGTTACAGCCGGCGTCCAGAGAAGTCGGTGTAATAACTTCCTCTCGAGGCCTGAGCTCAAAGATTATATCCTTCCACCTCCAGATGTTGAGAAGGTCAAAGCCAGATCAAATAGAGGAGAGGAGGTCGGTCAGTTCAGTCTGGGCCGGGAGAGAGCGCACATGGAGACTGTAGGAGGGTGGAGATGAGGTCGGAGTGTTTATTTCTCCTGGTTCAAGTATGTCTTTTGGTAATATTCTCCCATTCACATGGCTGCTCAACATCTTGCTTGCTGTACACACAGAAAAGTAGGCCAGTGTAATCTGACTGTTACCATTACAGAGATACTAATCCTGATGAAGGTGAAGTCTGTGGAGGTTTATTTCAATCAAGTCCAGCCTCATTTGTGGAGCAGATTCCTCTTGTCTGCACTCCGGATGAATACTGAACAGGTGATTTAGCCATAATGTGTAAAGCAGCTGGAATCAAGGTCAAAACCAGCGTCATCGTTTAACCCATTACCTATAAAACACAAATACAGAGAGCACGTTTTTAGGTTTAATTTTCTACCATTCAAGCCGTCGCTGTCCAACGATCGTAAAAACTTTCATGTTGAACCACAGGAAGATCTTTAGACGTCTGTAACTGAGGTTTAAAAGATGTCTAAAAATCTCTGTTTTTGCTCAACATTTTCAACTTTGTAGCGCTGTATCTCCGTCTGCACATGGTGTTTTATTTTGAAAACCGACCGGGCTCTATGCCGTTACTGTGTCCGACTTCCTGCCTGGCTCGATCTGCTCGACGCAGCTTGACGAAGCTCCTGTCCTCCTTTGACAAACACAGACTGGGCGTGTATTGTCAGAGCAGAGCGCCGCCCCTGGGCCGTTCTGAAACACGTTTCAAGCATTGTCTAGAGCGGCCGTGATGAACTGTGAGACTGTGTCGTGTCAGGATCGCAATGCAGATGTGCCCGGTGGAGTCTGGTTACCCGATTCTGTCGCCACAAACACAGCTGGAAGTTGTCATAGCTTTTGGTTTCACAGTTACAAATGTTGAAACGTAGTCTTCACCAGGGGTCTCCGCTTTAATATATCCAGTGGTTTTGTGCTTACACATTCCTAAATGCCGTCTTGAAACCCCATCTTCTGCTTGGCAGCCGCGTCGCCTTAATTTCAGGGGCTTCAGAGCTGATGACATGCTCTGGGTCATGTGGTCAGGCTTTATAAAGCTTCACCCAGGACAATTCAAGGCGTTATACAACTGTTTTCTCAAGCTGAGTAGTCCTCCTCATGAAGCGTAAACTGACCTTAACGTGAAAATTGTCGGAGTGTCCCTTTAAGAATAAAACTTGAACGCGGCTGATGAGTTTATCCTTTTTTGGCCATCTGCTGCAGCAAGACAAAGTGATTTAGATCCCCTGAATATAAATGTCTCTGCTGTCTTGACAAGCATCTTCCGCGGTGCCAAGACGTATCGCTGTGAATCATCTCACCCTGTCCTCACGGTCACATAATAGCTTCAGTGTGTCCGTGTGTTTCTGTGACACGCTCATGCGAGATCTGCTGTTGTGTAGCTATCAAACCTCTCTGGAGATCTTCATGTTCTTTATTAATGGCAGTCAATCAGCGAGCCAAACACGCTCCCCTCACGTCTAGACGAGTAACGCTCTTTGTAATTGTAAACAGATCCAGTCAGTATTGAGGTCACTTGTTGTTGAGTTCCTCCTCAGTTGTATTTCTGCTACTTTAAGGTGATTATGACACACTTCTTTGTTTTGTTTTTTTTTTGCCATGGCAGCCTCCTGCACACTCCTGCACGTACACCCCCACGTGTGCACGTCATCTCCCTCGCGATAGGAAGTGAGCCGCATTTCTGGTAGGAAGCGACTGTGCCACCGCTGGGTCACAGAGGGAAAGGCCGCTCCGCTGCCTTCGATGAAAATAAACGATTAGACAAAAAAAAAAAAGTCATTGCATTGTGTCGAGGGGGGGATCTCAGGTTTCAAGCCTGCTTTTCCAGCATCCAGTCAGTCAAAGGGAATTCCTCCCTCGGTCCCGCTGGCTCTGTTTCTCAGGGGCTGGATCCAGGGGTGTTCCCCCTTCCCCTCGAACATTTCTCATCCCTGTGAGAGCTGAGAGAGGGGCCTGATCCTGAACCTCCTGGAGGCTGATTTAAGAAGTGAGAAGCTGATTAAATGAGTTCACAGATAAGAAGCTGATGAAAAATGAAGGGTCTCAGTCTCCCTTACTGAGTTCAGAATATGACTGATTTGTCCTTTTTCTCTGTTATCACTACTCTGGTGTCTCCATATTTTCTGTTTTAGCTTTACTCAGTCTGCTGTGTATCACCCCCCCCCACCCCTCCGTCAGCCAAAGAACACAGCTGATAAAAACAGATAAACAAGCGCACCTGGATCCTTCAGAGACAGCAGGAGGTTGCATCATCTCTCCTGATAAAGAAACAGGAGGTCTGGGGATCTCAGATCTCAGTGATTCTATTAGGTCGACTCAGAGGAAATCACAGAGAGCTCGGAGGGTTGTACTCACTGGGGACGAAGACGGCACATTAAAGCTGCACGATGCATTTGTTTAATTTAAGAATAGAAATGAAACTAAAGGTGCCACTGATGGTTCTGCAGTTTCCTCTTCCTTTTGCTATTTTTGGTTCACTCTCACTTTCATCAGCAGCTATTTTCAACCCAAAATATCTCTGATAACCTGCGAACACACGGATGACAACCAGCCAACCGGTGAACTCAGTGAAGCATTTAGCGACTAGAGGGCCAGATGTTTGTCTCAGAGAACTGAAAGGAGAGTGAATATTGGACTCTTTGTTTCTGCTCGATGTGTAAATTAGCAGCTGTTTGCTAACATTTGAAAGTGCTGTATCTACTTTGTACTGTTATGTTGTGTTCAAAGGTTGTTGCACCTTCAGAAAAATCACTTTATGCAAGTTTAAACTACTTCTACCGACTGAAAACTGGTTTTAGATGTTAGAGGAGCTCAACAATTTTTAGTAAGTTACATGCATTAATCACTTTATTGGCCATATGTGAGCGGATCTTAGGGTTGTCTGTCCGGGTTGCCTATACAAGCCAATTTGTTTGTTTAAAGCTGCTCGATTGTGGATTTCTTTGTGACGGGCTCGGGTCAGATTTTTTGCAACAGTCCAAAGGATGTGACTTTAAGCCCGTTCTCGAGTGTCTCGTCTCGGTGCCTCTCACTGCTCCGCTAACAGAGAGAAACAGTAGCTAATACTAAACACATTCTGGCTTAGCTAACAGTTACATGACGGATCAGTCGACTAAGGCCAAAGACATGCTTTCTTCTGAACTAAACATTTGCATAGACAACCAGCTGCATCGTGTTAACATACAAGACGGCACACGTTAGCTTGTTGTCCCTGCTGCTACTGACCCCTGACCCTGTCACCTCCCACATACTGACCTCCTCCCATTTACCTGCATATCTGATCTTGCGTACGCATAGCGGTAATTTCTGAGGGCGTGCACTGCTGACGACCCGGACGTACACAGGAAACGAGAGCCTGTGTACCTGAAGTGGTCGTTAAAATCATAATGTATCTTCGACCTAAAGAGATGATTGAAACAGTCACATCATCGCTCCACACAGATCTGATGTGACCTTCCTCACATGACAAAATACAACAATGTCATATTTCTGTGTTGTTTCCTACCTTGTTCTGTGCCATTTGAGGTTTGACCATAGATGTCCTACATAACTAAATACTGGACACAACGATGGCGCCTAGTCAGTTCACTGAGAATGACTCGAGAAAAGTTTTGCCAATATAAACCAACATGTGTCATAATGGACCTTTTCTGCAGCTCAAGGTGTCCTGTCACTTCTACAGATGTCTCTTTCATAGTGGTGCTCTGTGGGGAAAATGATTTTGGGGCTTTGGTTGAATTTTTTGCAGGATTGGAAGCGAGGTCGAGTGGCACTGTGGTATTATACATTCATGGGTTTGGCTGGCGCTCTCTTAATTACATCATCTCCTTGCGCCCTCCTCTGCAGTGGCATAATGTTTTTCTGGAGAATTGGCGCCACCTACTGCTTGTCTCGATCGACCAATCCCCTGATAATCGCATAACGGTCGTAGATGGAAACTTTGAGATTGAAATTTGGTTAAAGTTTGACCTGGCTAGTGTCCTGGTTGACAACTCACTGCCTTCAGAAAAATCTGAAATCTGATGTCAGAAACCAAAACTGTTCAAATGTTCATGTACGATCACTGATCACGGGATATAACTCGACACACGTGTGCATGCAGACACTCAGTACGATGGCTTATAAAATAGCGTCTGACATACTGACCGTCCTTTTCTCTCTTTTTCCTCTGCAGTCAATGAGATCATCAGGAACGACCTGTCAAGCATCTCCGTCCACAGCCATGCGTAGCTTCCCGCCAACGCCAGAACTGACACAGGAAACACAAATAAAGGGAAACACCGAACACGAAGCTGACGTTCTGCTTCACATGCTCGGACTACAGCATGCAGGAAGCAGGAAGAGGAAATGCGAGGAGAACAAGTGTAAATTTTTTGTCCAGACGACCAGGGTCCAACACGTGCCTTGTTTTTTCATATATTAAATGCCTTTACATGGAAATTATCCACGGATACATCACATGACTGACTTTTTTAACTGTAAACATGTAGCAACCAAACTTGCCGTCCCTCCCCCCAGACCCCAAAGACAAAGTATGCTTTTAGAGGACCAAAAATTGTTTTTTTTTAATATGTCTTTTTTGCTGCAGTTTGTAAATGATTCAGTGCCTATGAGTTGTGTCATTTGTATATACAGTATCTGTTCAGTTTGCATATCTGGCTTTACAGAGAGACGGTCGAGAAGAAGAAGAAGAAGAAGTGCCTTTTTTAACTGGAAACAGAAACATGCGGCTTCGAATGTTCAACCTCAAAATTCAAAATTGAGAGAGATCATGTTACTTTTGCTTGATACTGCCTATGGTCACACCAGAGCAGGTGAGGCTTTAACGACAAAAAACCTGAGTGTAATTAATCGATCAGGGACGTGTTTTGTTTTCATGAGTTCAAAATGTTTCATTTGTAATTTCTTCTGTCAAACGTTGCATAGTCTCACTTTAACTCACATTTGGTCATTATGTCTTTTTGGGGCATTTATTTGTGCAAATTAAGTTACGATTAATAAAACTTCTGTATTCACAACCCATGAATAAGCACTTAACCACTAACCCTGTGGTGTCACTTGCAGTTAACTGTAAGTTGAAGTCATGAAACGATGACTCAACTTTCCAGATGAAGATGAAGCTGCCCAAACCTCATTGGCAGTCCTGATGTATTTAAGCGCTGTCACAGTACAAAAAACTGTGTAGTTACAGATTAATGAGTCCTTTTTTAAGATAAAATAACAAAGCCTTTATACTGACTTGAAACTAACATGAACTTTGCAGTGAACTGTTGGCTGCAGGTTTGACTCTTATCAAAGAAATCATCTCAGTTTGGACAGACTTGACTTTTCCCTGGAAGCTATGCAACGTGCAGGTTCGTCTCTCGAAGAATGTAAACTGTTGAAACTGAGAACGTCTCTAATCCAAAGAAAACTTAACGACGGTGAACAGCAATACAAATATATAAAAAAAAACCTTTATTGTTTTTGTATTTTCATATTTATTCTCCTAGCATGTGCTCCGTTTATTCATGTTTATCACACAGCTTCTTTACATGCTAACCTACATACCGTGGTTTTATCTGCTCGTCTGTCCGCGCTCTTATAGCAGAACCGAACACACGTGTTCCCTCTTTTATATGTATTTATGAGTCTTAATCGTTGTAACTGAAGGGCATGAGAGAGGCCGTACTGAAATGTTTACCGAGGAGGTTTTTTCGTTAGTCTACAATTCATAATTCTGCTTTGTGACCTATTTTGTGTATTTGTCAATAAAAAGCCTTCATCTCTTTCATCTGAATGATCGTTGTCTGACTGTAGACAGGACTTGAAGTCAGTCAGTCGGTGCTGTTCGTGTCAGATTGGATTAGTGTGGACAAACAGCATCGGTAAAAACACGTTTAAGACGTTTTTCTTGTGTACGGGTTTCTTCTTGCTTTTCCCAGAACTGTTCTTCAGACAAAGTTACAGCTCCAGTTGGTGCCGATGGTTAAATATCACATACAAAGTGAGCACAAAATTCAGCTCACTGCTTTTCTTTAATACAGAAATAAATGGAAACCAACGGCTGAATGGAGCATTACTGCAGTAAAATATACTTGCCACCCAACAACCAGTGACTACTCAGAAGTGATTTCTGCACGATTACTCAGTATTTTCATCTTCGAACCTTCATTCTGATCTCAACTACACACCTTCTTTCAGTTGTGCGACTGCATCTTGCACAGCTGTGATGCTATCACGCTGACAAAATCTGTCAACAAACAGTTCTGTGGTAATTCAACATACTGTCAGTGTCTGAGATCTCGAATATACAGCAGGGCCTCACAGAAGTGAGGGGCCACCTCCCTACTTCTGGCCCCCTCGCTCAGACCACGTTCATCTTCAAACTCCCAAGAACGCTTCGATCTCAGCTAAATTAAATTCAATTCAATTTCTGTGTATTATGAAACATTAGTGAAGCTGTCAGGGCGGGAAAAAATTTATAAAATTCTTTTGATAATATTATATATATTACATTACATTTCTGCCCCTAAATCTCCCTAAATCCTGCACACTGGACCTTTAATATCATGTAAAAAGTCTGCAGATAGAGCCAAGAAACTCTGAATTAGTTTACGACAGCGATCCAAAAAAGATGCACTAAGCCAACAAACAACGACAACAAAATATCCAGTTAAATCACTAAAAGAAAAAACCTTCACTGACAAAGAATTTCACAGTTACTTTTTGAACATAAGTGAGTTTCCAATGCAGGAATCAAACTGTACACTCAACCATAACTAATACAAAGCCTCTTACTTGCTGCTGCATCCACAGAGGTCATCACCTCACTGATCTATTAGTTACTGATCACAGTAAAAAAAGAAAGAAAAATAATTTCACAGCTGAAACATTGTGACACACCTTCAGGATCAATAACTCCAGTAAGATTAAACCCTTCATTCACAAGCCTTCACTCCTAATTATGTAATACTCCTCTTTGAGGCCTCTGCTGCAGCTGTGTTACACTGACACCCTGTGGGCTGCACGATTTCTGCTGGATCTTAAACATTGATGAAAAAAGTAAAGTGTCGCTGTTGTATGTTTTTTTTTTGTACGTGATTGTGTAACAGCCTGACCCTTCACTGACACCTGAAGCTCTGCTGTTATGAAAATGAGGACATGTTGGAGTCACAGCTTGTTGTCTTTGCTCGGCTGCTCCACGCCTGTCTTACGCGTGTTAGGAAAATCAGCCGTCACTTTTACTCCGTCAGCCCATTTTTCTTCCTGTCGTTCTCAGAGCAGCAACCAAATACACCTGGTGAGTGATATATAATTATATGGTTATTGATATGTCAGGTAATTAAAAAAAAAAGTCTATCTTAAGTTAATATCTTATCTCAAAGGTGCATTGTGTAGTTTTGGAGAAAAATATTCTTTTATGGCTAAACAAACTAAATAAACAAATTAGTTTCATACTGTTTTACTTTTTTTTTTATATGTGGCGGACCCTGCCACCTTTCCAGCTTCAAACAGTGTTCTGGGGACCTTATTTTCCTCTGAGAGCAGCTTGTTTATTCATTTATGGAAAAAATAAACACAAATGTTTCTCATTAATATTGTAAATATTAAAATTCTGAGTTTGAATTTTTTCTCCAAAACTACATAGTGCCCCGTGATGTTCGATGTTTATCATGTCAGCTATTACGTCCTAAGATAATTTGACTTTAACTAATTTAACTGTGATCCTAAAAATCAGATGTTCTCAAACCAAACAAAATAATCTGCCAGGACACCGATTTATTGATACTTTTTTGACGTTATTCAACTCAATCAAGTGTTATTTTTCTTAATCATAGTGCAGTAATTCACTTTATTCCGTCTAGTTTTATGATCATGTGAACAGATTTGTCTTTTAAGAATTTTTTTGTACTGGAAAAGTTAAATTAAGATTAAATTTGAGTATTTTTTACATAGAAAACAATGTCCGAATAAAACAGTTCTGACAAAATTACACTTTTAGGCCCAAAAGAATCAGAAAATGTTGCGATTCCTACAATATGTCTCTGATGACGGACACTTTTAAACCTCCATCAGCAGCTTCTCTCTGCTCGTCTGTTTGTTTCAGCTCTGACGAGATGAAGAATTTCTTCAGCAACGTCACATCCAACTCCAGCAAACTAGAAGTCTGTGAGTTTGGACCGAACTATGTAACCATCCTCTCGATGATTGACGTCATCACTTTTGTGGTGGGACAACCGGTGGTCATCAAACTGCTGTGGATCTCCTTCACATCCAAGAAGGCGATAGATATCCTGAATTGTAATTTAGCTATCTATCACAACTTGCAGTACTTGGCCTCTATCGTGCATTTACATGTCCTGCTTCTGCAGCCAAATAGCCACATAACAGTCCTCAAGTTTCTGTTGGTGTACACAATGCTCGGAGGCCCGATGAGTTTGTCTTTTATCTGCATTGAGAGATATGTTGCTGTGATTCACCCCCTGTTTTACCCCCTGCTGAAGACGTACAGATTCAGGGAGGTTGCTGTCGTCATAGTGTGGCTCTTCTCTGTGCCCATCGCCTTGTTTGCGGTTGTAGCTGGCGACGATTTCCCCGCTTTCAGAGAGACGGTGATCAGAGATCTTCCTGTCGGTTGGTTGTTGGCCATGACTGTGATGATGGTGGACTGCAGCATCGGCATTTTGAGGACGCTGATGAAGTCCGGCCCAGGAGGAGACAAGATGTCCCCCGTCAAGAGGAGAGCCTTTAAAACTGTCTGTGCCACTTCAGTCATCACTGTGATTTGTTACAGTCCAGTTACTATCCTGCAGCAGTGCAGCTTTAATGAGATGGTATTTGACTGTTTGGTCACACCTCTGTGTATAATGTTTTTGTCCGTTGCCAGCGTTGTGCATCCACTCATTTACCTCTCCACCCAGGGGAAGCTGTTTACCTGCTTTAAGTGAGAAAAAAGCCTTTTTGTTTCGCTCCCTTCACTTGAACTCAAACTTAAAGGGTCATTTTACACATTAAAGTGTGTTTGCAGGTCTCAGGGAGTTCTGCTGCGTATGTGAAAAAAAAGAAGTATAAAGCCTTTTGTTGCTCCAGAGGAAGCTGCATTTAATCTGATAAATCGCCTCCAGTGATGTCACTCGGTGGCTTAATTGCATTGTGGGTAATGTAGGCGACAGCTTTTGAAAAGCCTTACCCTCCTGTAACGCTGTTGGACTCATTATGCACAGTTTAAATCGATACAGCAGGACCGGAGATGTCGATTTTATTCCACACCTTCTTCTTCTTTTTCAAAAGCTGCCGCCTACATTACCCACAATGCAACTGCTGTGGCAATTTATCAGATTACATGCAGCTTCCTCTGGAGCGACAAAAGTCTTCATACTACTTGTTTCTCATATACAGTTGCACTCCCGAAGTGTGCAAAATGTGTGGAGTTGCCCTTTAACTTGAAGTTCAGTGATGAGAAACACAATCAGCTGATTGAAATCTGGCGGTCCAGACTTTAGCAACCTGAAAAAACTGCAGGAAGGAGATTCAGACTGTAACAATGATTCTTTAATGGATAAATAATCTCATTGTCTCTGTTAAACCTTAATGCAGGGAGACATGGTGTGTTGGTGACTGAATGTTTGATCGATTTGTGGATTAGAAGTGGAAATTAGTATGAAAAACATATGACGAAGCACCTTTATGAACATGATATCACCCTATGAAAATGTAATGTAAATTAGATTTGTTTTTACATAGAGAGCGTTTATTTTGCACTGTATGTCTGTGGTGATGGAAATATTGAAATAATGCTTTGACTGTGTGTTGTACATTTTTGAATATGTGAACACGTGTGTTTGCAGTGTAATCATTTCACTCTTATTTCTTTTCTATATAATTTTCTTCCAGACATATTTTATTCATTTGAAGGAAGACAAACGTGGCTCATGGTGCATTATTAAAAATCAATGTAATGTATGTTATGTGTGCACCTCTATTGTCTGATTGTCCAGTTTGTGTCCGGTCATATAAAGACGACAGGTGCGTTACGTTCCTTTAGTAATGTTGGGATCATATCTTTATAGTGTATAGTATCATACAATAAACAACAAGATTTAATTTACAAATACAATCGTGTGTGTGCAGAATTATATTACAAATAATTTGTCTCATATGTATTTATCAGGAGAAAACAACCTCATTAGATTTATTAGTGTGGATCATTCTCGTCTTCCAATGTTTCAACTTGTGTAAATACATTTTTATAACAGTTCGGTAGTCGTTAGTAACAGTTATTTTTACTTTATTACATTTTATTATATTTTTTACATACACTGACCTTTGAAAGCAGTCACATATAAACAGAAAGTACAGTACATGACACTTAATATACAGGTTGAAAATAAGTCTTTACAATAAGAGTTATTTCATCACTAATAATTGCTACTCTGGCAAAGTCCAAAGTCCAAACTACATCTATCAACAGCACTTTATCACACACAACATAAATTCAATGTTTTCATCCTGGGGGAAGCAGCAGGGTCATTAATACTACATTATCATGTACATTAATGTCTTTGTGGCTTGTTTTTTTCCAAAACAAAAGACATATTCACATTCAGATGTTGCAAATTAAATAAACTGCGATAAAAAAAAGCTAAAAAAAACAAAACAAACAAACATTAAGAGGCTTCTTCTGTTGAGCATCTGTCTAAGAAAGATTTGAAACCTGTCGAGCCTCTCCTGCATCAGCCTCCAGTCTCTCATTTAGGGACACTTAGTGTTGCACGGGTCTCCTGATGAGAAGAAGCTGTACACGCTGACCACCGGAAACATGGTCACAGCTCCCAGCAGGGAGCCCAGCTGCACCACGGCTCCACACCACACCAGGGCGCTGTGGCCCTCGTCACGCAGGATCACCCCGATGATCACCTTCACGTAGGACAGAGTGAGAACAAAGAGGACCCAGGCCAACACCTGTGGAGGAGAGGAGGTGAGTTTGAACCCACTTTGATGCCAACATGTGGTGTTTCAGTCACATTTGTTCATTTTTAACACAAGTGAACAGGAAGATAAGGAGGTTTATTTGGGTGAATGAAGCCTGACAGGTTACTCACAATGATGACACCACCTGAAGTATCATGAACCAGCAGTGGACATGGACTCAGCACTGCAATGGTCATGATATAAGCTCCAACTCCACTGCCTATCAGTGTGAGAGCTCCCATCAACAGCAGAGATCTGTGAGAGGAAACATTACGTCTCAGATATTTGATATTTCAGGGTTTGATTTCAGCACAAAAATGCATCACACAAAGAGAGGAGTTAAATAATACTGTAGCACAATATATCACAATACTCATGCGATATTTAATTAAATATGACTCAATTTGAGTAGTTATGACTCTTTAGTGGGAGAAAATAAAAATTAAATGTAATTCTGTGAACTGAAAATGTCAAGTTTACGATCTTAAAAATGTCCAACTGCTGAATTTTAAAATCAGTTTCTGTAAAGATGTTTCAATTAATTTATTGGCAACATATTTGATAATCTATTGATAACTTTGAGATACTTCTTGAGCAACATTCCCAAACATTTGTTAGCTTCAGCGTTTCAAATATAAGTGTTTGCTAAAAGTCTTTGCAAATAGCAATTATTATCATAATCGATTAATCAGCTGTTTTATTATCAGGTCTTTAAAATGTTTTGTACTTCAGTCCAAAACCCAAATACTCTGTCTAATGTGATACAAAATGCAGAAGAGCAGGAAAAACCTCCATGTTTGAGAAGCTGACAACAACATTAAACATTTTTTTGCATTAAAAATTAAAAATAGTTGGTCAACTGATAAACTAAACCACAACTAAAACAACTAAAGACAGCTTTGAGAACCACAAGCCGAGTTTCATCGATATCCATCATATTTGAAAGACGGTAGGCGTCTCTATGGCTGTTATCTCCAAAACTCACCAAAACAGTCTAGATGGATAAATAACACTACAGGTAAATATGTATGATTTGATGATTTGTTTGATTTTGGGGTGAACTGTCCCTTTAAACCTAGAAGAACCAAACTTACAAACACAAACACTTGACAACTTAAAAAGTTGAAAAAGAAAGAAGTTACTTTATTTTTGAAAGCTCTTCCTGAGGTTTCATCCATTTTTTTGCTGTTAGAGGCTTTTTGAAGGAAACTGTGCAAACTGGGTCGAGAAGCTTAAAGGGATTTTTGGATTTGAATAAAAGCCTATCAAACTTTGAGCCCTGTGTTGACCCAATTGACCTACAGTTCACTGACCTTATAGGGAAGAACATGGCGATGAAGCAGGCGAGAGGGTTTGACACAGCGGCCATGGTGGCTGATAAGTGATAGGCGCTGTTCCCGTATGGCAAGCATGAGTACGACTGCACCGAGGGAAGCACCACGTTGGTCAGGGCGTTCACCCAGGCCAGAATCACAAAGATGTAAAACACCTGCGCCCAGCTGTAAGAGCCAGTGCCAAAGCTGCTTCTCTTCTGGTTTGCAGGTCTGTATGGATCCATCATGAGCGTCTGCTCGGCCCACTTCCTGTTTTTCTGAGATTTCTCCTTCACCCCGTTGGTGTATCGACCGCTGGGATGCTCCCTGGCCACGGACGGGTGGTAGTTCAGCAGCAGGAACGCCGCCAGGCACACCAGCATCATGGCGCTGAGGAAGAAGAAAAACACCTCAGCTGAGAAGTTGGCTGGTTGATACTGGGCCTGGAGGTCGAAGGCTGCAGAGCTGTTGGAGGAGTTCAGAGACTGGGTGCTGTTTATGCAGTGGACCACCCCAACACCTTGGATCAGAGCCACTATAGCAGGCAACAGGCCACTCACACCCTCCCCTATGTAATAGGTGGTCAGGTACTGGGGCTTGAGGCGCATCATGAAGGGCAGGAAGGTGACGGAGGAAGTGCAGTCAACAGCTGAGAGGAAGAATGTCAAGAGGAGGAGGGCGACACTGCGAGGAACACCAGCTATAACAACAGTCTCCTTCCAGAAGAAACCCAGCAGGAAGCTCGCCACAGTACCCAGGACGACGATCACATATATGACAGCTGTTTCATTCAGGGCGCCGGGCCGGAAGCGATGCATCAGAGTGACGAAGAGAGGCCCAATGTTGGCCATCTGGATGAGGACGGAGAGGTAAGAGGGCAGGTACCAGCCCTCTGGGATGTGGGGGACGATCAGGGGCAGCTCCACCCAGAGGCCGTTGATGGAGATCCAGGAGCCCATCCCGAACAGACACGCCAACAGGTGGGTCAGGAGGGACATGTTGGAGGTGGGCTTCTCTAGAAAAGGAGAAAAAGGTCTGTTAATATCATGACACTGAACATCAGCTGGTAGGTTTACTTCAAAACCTGTTTATCAGCTGAACCCCGAATATGAAACCGTTTTCATTTTGGGGTCAGTCTTCCTACAGTCATGTGTTCTCTGATTCATATGGCAGATAATGGGAACATGACAAAGGGTCCCTATTTCCATATTTCCACTATTATTACTATTATTTATAGTATTTCTAAGTGCAATCGTAACTTATATGTTGTTATTGGCTGTTGCTTCTCCCAGTAAATGGAGCTCAGTGTATTAATTTATGGACATTACATTGCTAAATAACATCGCCCCAGAACTATAATCACACATTTACATGTTGAAACCCACTGACCTCGTTCTGGGCTGGACAACTGAAGACTAATTTCTGTTGCAGTACTCCTGGTGTCCGCCGTCATGCAGAGATGCGGAGGAAAGGAAACTGCTCAAAAGACATGCGGATTGTTAGGAGCAACTCGGATATTTCATAACAATCTTGTAGATTACGTTATTATGTTATTATGTTACACAATAAAGACTGCGCTCAGTAAGTTTCATTCCAATTTAGAAATTCAAATGAATTGTAAGTTTAACCGAGAGAGTGTTGTAGTCAGAGCAGGTCAGCTAAACATGCAAAAATGGGAAATTTGAGCACCACAAACTAATTTTACTGCTGATATCTAAATTTAAATGTGTTTTTTTGTTGTTTCCTTTATTACTGCAGGTAGAAAACAAAAGTTATAACTGAGTTAGTTCAATCTTTGCAGCAACAAAGAATGGGAAATAAGTCAAATTAGTAAACCAATAAGACAAGTCAAACAGAGGCTTTACTACCACAGATTAATGTGTCACCGAGAGAGAGAGTCTTTCTGCCTGCTTGCTAAACGTGCAGGGCACAACACGTTGGTACATGTGGTTAATGTTTCCTGTTTGTGTTGGGTCTTTTCTTTTCTTGGTCTGCTCGCCGTGAGAATTTTTTTTTTTTTGTACAATTATCAGTCAAATAAACTTATTAAATGCAAAAAAAAAAAATGTTGCATGCAAAGTGCAATGCACATTATTTTCATTTGCTCGCAGCCAGGAGAAGGGTGTGCTTTAAACCGGCTTAAAACATCAAGCATACAGCAAAGGAAACACGACCACCTACTGCGCTGGTAACTATTACATAAGTTAGGAAAACATCTGACCGGTGCATTGTTTGTTGGAAAAAGAAGCTGCATGCAGCGAAGTCTTTGATCAATGACAAAATGAGACAAAATTCTCGGAAATCCATGCGGAGAGTCCTCAAAACAAGAATGATGACTAAATAAAATAACAATTAACCCTTAGATCTGGAAGCACAATCATAATTATAAAGAATCTCATTCAGAAAAGTTGAGTTCTAGTTAAACTTATTGACTGTGGATATTTAGCTCAGAAATATTAAAATATTATAGAACTGGACAATGAAACTGTTTAAAAACATTTTGAAAAATTGCAGATCAGACATAAAAAATAACAGATTTTAGTTGTTGTTGGGTTTTTTTGTATACCAATCTCAACCATTAAATAAATGAGAGTATGCATCCCTGCAGATACTCACATGCTGTTCAGTGGAGAGTGGAGTTTTCTGAGTGAGTGAGAGTGAAACAAGCCAAAGTCCTGAGCAGTAAACTGTGAGTGTGTGCGTCAAGGGATTAAACCCTCCTTTGGAGCAAGTGGGTGTGAGAGCATGCAGCCAACTGTGACACATGTTTGGTTAACTGATCATCGTCTCAAATCTTAAATACCTCCACTGTCAGGAGTTTAGGGTCATCGATAAACATCACATGTTGAGATTTTTGCAGCCGGATCGCCCACATTTTCTTTGCCTTGAAGCCATTTCTGAATGTGAGAGTTGCATTCAGGAGTCTACAGAAATCCATAATTCTGCTTAAGGGGATCATGGGATCAGAGGTGAACATGAGTGAAGTGTTTACACCGTTCAGTTACACAACTAGACATTTCATTAGTTGATTATAAGGTATTACAAATCCCAATCCATAAGAAAAATGTATTAATATAACCTTATGTAATTATTTGACAGGAATCCAAATTATCAAAAGCCAGAAAGTAACATTTCTGCTTTAAATGTGCGAAAATGACTCGACTTTTGTTGTTCATTTTGTTGAGTTGTGTACTCACATTATCCCAAAGTCCTCAACAATGGTCAAAGCCAGAGAAATCCATAATTTTATTCCAAGTAACAGTGCTTTTTATGTGCTTACCTGTTGCTTTAACTTCAAGGAGGAAGTCAGAGTGAGGAACAAAGTCAGCGAATGTGTTTAAAACGTGTGTAAAATCACCTCGTCCACCAACACTTCTGCCTGAGTCATGTAGATAGATTTTAATCAACAGTGGTGGTTGTTTCACAATGAAGACACCTTCCATGACCCCGAACTATTTAAGTCTTTGTTTTGGTTTGACTGAAAGACCTGAGTGGAGGCCAGCTGCCATTACTTTTGCATATTGTAAAGACTGGCAACATGGATAGCAGATAAACCTCAATGGAAAAAAACACAACTTGTTAAAAAAATGTTTTTATACAAGTTAAAGCTGCTGCAAGCATTGTCGTAGAAATCCTCTCCCTCCTCTCTATGTCAGCACACAGCTCTTATCTTTTTATCAAGCCTTTTTCATCACTTGGCCTGTTAGTATAAGCTTTAATATCACATTTTGGAACGTAAATACCAGTTTAGCACTTCAGACTTGTCATATATATTTATTTATTCTCCAAATTCATAAACTAAAACTATATGCTGATCAGTGGTGATTGAAGCTGCAATGAAGTAAACATAAAACTCTGTAATATATAATTAATCCATTTTCTCATATCTGACCAAGTCATATCTATTTATAAAGTACGCACTGTAACTTATTAGCAGAGCTGATATCGATACAATATAGGGAGCGGACAAAATCTCCCAAACACTAATCTTCTATGACAAAAAGAGCTTCAGGACATTTTCAACAAAGCTTTATTGTTAACCAGTCATTTCACAACTGTAGTCATCAACCATTTCATGTCACATGTTGTATGCATGACAATCAGCTTTAAAAAACAAAAAAAAAAGAAATCAACAAAATGTCCATGTTCAAAAAGCACCACCAATCACATTAATCAGTCGTTTAAAAGCAGATAAATTAAAGAAGCAGGATTACCAGCATTAAGTTAAGGCAACGTTAACTGATATTCTTCCTCTGTAAACCTTTTAAAGTTACTGATCTGATGTACTGTAGCAGCATGGTTAATTAAAATTACATTATTAGTGCACATCAAATTATCAAATTCATATCAATCAACTCATATCGATTATTTCAAAGACTGAGATGACACAATCCCTTGTTCAGCAAAACTGTTCACTCGTTACTTTACAGCTCATCAAGGCCAGATATTGTTCCCTTAGCGTAACTTAACATTACTGCATGTTTGGAATGAAGGCAAATCCAAAATAACCAGAAAATAACACTAAATGTTTGTATAGAACATTATGAGAAACCTCAAATCTGAAGTCGACTAAAATTCAACTTAAATTTGTTAAAAGCTGTGTGTTGTTCGAAGATTTTGGCGTGAAATCAAGGAATGTCACTGCATCTCTGAACTGTACGTTTACAGTTACTGCATTCAAAGTGACAGTTTTCACAATATTGACTTCAGCAAAACTCAACTGCATATCAGACTCTGATGAAACTGTAAATATAATGATGTTTTCTGCTTACATGGAAGCAAAGGGACGAGGTAGGTGAAAATAATACAACCCCGATTCTAAAAAAAGGTGAAACGCTGTAAAACGGTCGCCCTTTTTGACATATATATTCAAATGAAAACAATTTGGAAAGAAGAAAAGTTTGTTTGTAAATCTGCATTGTTTTTATTTTCATTTTACACAGCGTCCCAACTTTTTTTTGAATCACGTTGTAACTGACATAAAAAATATAAAAAATTATAAAAAATAATTAAAAAAAGTGTAGTGATGGGATTGTAATTGTAGCAATTAAGGCTTTGTCCACACGTACACGTGTTAAAAACAAAAAGGATCTCCTTCCACAACACGTTCCTCCTTATGTTTCAAAATAAAAGCCTTGTTCAGAAATGAAAGGTTTCTGTTAGAGTTCTCGAATATCTTCAACCTGGAATGAGTTTCCAAAAGGTTCGTTTTCAGTGACCTAAAACACTGTTTGCGTGAGTTCAACAAGCCAAAACATATTTTTTTTAAAGAAATACCAGTGTACATGTGGACAGGGCCTAACTATGTGGATTTTTCGCATGAATTACATTCAGGAGCAACCCATGTAGATGAATTAGTTAATGTTTGTGTCCCTGAGTAAACACCTTCTCACGTGGTTTGATGTAGTGGGAAAATAATCAGCTGCTGTTTTTGCAACTGTAAACAACTTCAACTACAGAGATTAATTATAAAATACCACAAAGCACTTGTGGTTTTACTGCACTTTACATCCCCTTGGCCAATGTGCAGCAACACAATGCTCCCATTATCTGGTGGGAATGTTTTTACTTTCACAGGCTCAGAGGCCTCTGAATCAGGAGAAGAAGCCTCATTGGTGGCATGAATGATGAGGCCAAGAAGACAGATCTGCTGCTTCACTCGGGAACGGGAACCCAAAACAGGGTAAAAACAGTCCTCTTTGTCACCAATGAATGGCAACTGTGTCTATAAAAAGCAGAATTCATTAAAACATTACATATCTCACTCCTGCTAACTGCAGTTATCCACGCACTCTTGAGCCCGGGCAAACACGTGGTAGACGTTGACCAGAGGGAACATGGTGAGGGCTCCGATCAGGGAGCCGGCCTGGATAGAGATGCCGCACCACAGCAGGGCAGCGTGACCTGCCTCGTGGAGCAAAGTCCCAATCACCACCTTCACGTAGGAGAAGAGACCGGTGAATATAATCCAGGAGATGACCTGTAGGGGGCACAAGAAAGAGAAAAACAGATGAGGCTTTGGCCTATGTTGAATACACAGAGGGCGATATGTTTTGTTTTATAGCCCTAACCTGGAATAAGTCTCACGGATAAAGTCAAGTCATTGCCCTGTCTATTTAAAGAAGAATTTAAAGATTTAAAAAAAAGGATGTGAAAGTCTAATAATGACATTGCTGTGAGAGCAAAAAATAAAGTTTAAATCAAAAATCGATTCAAATTGTGACCTTAACATCAGAGTCAAATCAAACTGGGGAATTGTGACGATACTCAGCTCGAGAAAATATATATCACCCCTTACCACTAAAGCCACACCAGAAGGGTTTCCCAGGAGTGGAGGACAGGGGCTGAGTGCTGCCAACGCCATGAGATATGCTGCAAATACTCCCGCTCCTACGGACAAGAAGCCCAAACCAGTGGAGGACCTGGAAGACAAAAATGGCTCCAATCAAAACACTGTGGACAAATCTTTTATAGGAAAAAATGTTCACCACAATCACATGTAAAAATAACTCACTTACATGATATTTAAAGAGTTATTAGTTCTTAAAAATATTTTCTCACCTCAGGATGACAAACATAGCTAGAAAGCAGGCCAGTGGGTTTGCTATGTTGCCCAGGACCACAGAGAGGTGAAAGGTCATGGTGCCGTAGGGCAAACAGGAGAAACTCTGCACAGACGGCAGGACCCCGTTGGTGAGGGCGTTGGAGACAGCGAGCAGTAACAGCAGGTAGATGTTCCGCTGCGTCCAAAACCTCACAGCAGGAGGTCGTTCCTCTGACGGCGTCTGCTCCTCAGACACCGGCGTCCCGCCGTTCTGCAGCGGATGTGTTTCATCTCCGTTTTTCTCTCCGGACTCCTGTGGCGGTGCGTCTTCCTGTGACTCTGTCTGTCTTTGTGTTAAAGCCCAGAAACTCAGACATGAGATAGCCAGCATGATGCACAAGAACGCAAAGAAGTTCTGTGCTGGAAAGTTTTCTTTTAAATGATTTGGCTTCACGGTGCCATTCACAGTTTTACACTCCAGCTTGCCGACACCTTGTCCTAAAGCCACGACACACGGGAACAAAGCACTGAAGCCCTGACCGATGAAGAAAGTCCGAATATACTGAGGGGGGTAACGAAACATAAATGGCAGGAAGGTGACGTTGGATGTACAGCAGACCAAGGACAGCACGAAGGTGAAGAGCAGGAAGGGCAGTGACCTTTCTTCTCCAGCTATGGTGACGGTGTGCGACCAGAAGACGGCCAGCAGAGCCGACGCTGCCACTGCCAGCAGCTGGATGCAGTGGATGACGAGGCGCTCGTTTAAACGTCCTGGAGCACAGTGGTGTGTGATCGTCACTGCTATTGGACCGAGGTTCCCGAACGCGATCAGCACTGAGAGATAGGCGGGCAGGTTCCATCCTAAAACGAGACAAGCCAATAATCAAACTCAACATTTGTTGCATTTTTACATGCGTGGCATCATTTTGGGAATGAAAAAGAAGTGCTTTCAGAATGACTTACAAACCTGAACCTACTGATAAAAACTACATTATTTTCAGAAACCTTCAAACTTGAGATGAATTCATTGTCTGATCCTAGATATGTATTATATCAGTCACAGACTAGATCATTGTCTTACATCTGCAGGGTTCATCAGGTTAAATTTAAGACTCTCAGCTGTTTAATACCACGGAGAATAAAATCTAATGACTGTTTCACAATCATACTGGTCAAATGATCCAGGAGCAATATAAACTACAATCATTTATAATTAAAGCCTCTTCAAGACCTGCAGATACACTGAAGTGTTTAATTGATTTATTTTATTAAGTAATGTTGCAGGCTGTGACTGGAGTATCCAGACCATTGTTCTTTATTCAGATTTTACATTAAATGCCTGAGAACTGCATCATAAAAGTTGCTTTTTCAATCCCTGTGCAGGAGTTGGAGCTAAATGGGGAAGCAAAAGTATTTATTATGCAACATGATGACCTCTGTCAGAGTTATAAAATATATTCTTGAATTATTATGCATGGATAACTGTGTCAGCAGTATTTTCCTTTTGCAGCTGCTGGAGGTGCATTTACTTTTAACTGTACTCTATATACTGCTGGGTGGTTGAATCTAATAATACATCAAATTTCAGGTGTAATTACATGTTTTGTACCTTTTGTAATGTTTCCCTCTGAGATGTACTGAAGTAGAAACACAGCATCATAAAGTTGAAGTACTCAAAAGTACAAGTACGCTCAAATTGTACTTGGATACAGTAACGTTACTCGAGTAGCGTTACTTAACATGGTTATTTAACCACAGGAAAGAGAAGTTCATTCTGTATAGACCCATTTTAAGAAGTTATACTTTTGTACCGACAACTACGACGTATTCAACATATTTATATTTAATAAATCGTAACTTTTGATTGAGAAACCATCACAGTAGCACACCGGTTGTGTTCATATGTAGCTAGCTAAGATCATTTGGCACAAGCTAACATCTCCCAGTTTGAGCTAACGTCCCACTGATGCTTAAATAAAGAAGCAAAGGGATTCAACTGGTGTGATTACGTTTTGATCAAGGCTTGAATCTAACGGTCCAAAGGCCAGATGAGGTGAGCAAAAAGCATGTTAGGTGACAGGAGTTGGAGCACTGACCTTCGGGCAGCACGCTGACAACCACCGGGAGCTCGACCCACAGACTGTTGACGGAAATCCAGGAGCCCATGGCGAACAGGGCTATCAGCCCATGGGTCACCGCTGCACTGCTCCACCAGCTACCGCACATGGTACCGCTTGACCCGGCCAACACGACAAAGAAAGCCCTGGTAACCCGTTTGACTTTGTTTGGGTTGACTAAACAGTGACAATGTATTCCTCCACACGCCGCCCGAACCTGAAGGAATGGTGGACACTTACGCAAAGTTCCCGCCCCTTCAGTTGCCTTCGGGGACCCCTCGTAAATTCCTACTTTACACATGTAATCAATATTGTCACTGTTACATACGTCTGGTTTGTTCATGAATCACACGAATTGTGCCCCCATGTGAGTGGTCTACCAGCGTTGGCACGTCTTTGATTCAAACATGGTGCTTTTTAAGTATTCTTGGCCGTATTAACATATTCCTGTAGGCTATCACATTATTTGTAGACTGGTCAATGGACACAAGTGCCGAAACGTACCTGAAAAAACACCTAGAGATAACTATCATCTCTTACCCAACCTGACCCTGTTTAGTGTCCGGCGCCGGTCAACAGAAACCGCATTGTTGACGCCTGTTCATTGATCTTTGAGTTTTCCGGCAGTCATGAAGGCACCATCGTCACTGGAATCCTTGTAAAACGCTGATAGGATCAAATGGGTGCGTTCGATTCCACGCTGCTGACAGCTGGTGCGGGCGGCATGCCAGACACACATCTCATTCAAAAGTAGGGGTTTCCATAAGAAAGTTAGACTTAGAGACCTTTATTTGTCTGTTGATATGATGCTTGATAAACTACTCAACTACTTAGATATATTTTAGTGTTTCATTTGTTTATTCTGTGACATATCTCAATTTTTATTTGCTGTTTTGTGAATATTTTTGGTCCCCAAAAATAATGCTACACATTTAATTTGACTTTCATTGCACATCCATGCACATGCATATATGCACCCATATCCCAATATTCGTAACTAATTCTTAATAGTTGTATGATATATGTAGGGAGTAGCAGTAAATGTTTATGCTGTATGTGGTCAGTCGGGTCAGATTACTTTGAAATGTAGTCAGTAACTGACTACATTTCAAAGTAATCTGACAAATTACATATTTTTGAGTAATGTAATCCATTCGATAACAAAAATGTAGTCCAGTCCAAAGACTTTTGGTTTACTTATTAAAATAAAACATTGTAAACAAGGCACTTTATGCTAAAAATGTGGAGTTCTCCAAATATGTTTTCCTCTTTCAATATCTCCAAATATTTTAAATGCATGTAAAAGGCATTTTACATATTCAACAGTCACATTTGATTGGATCAAATTACTTTTACTAAAAACATTAACACACTTCATGAGTAAATGTTTAGAGAGTAATATTTAAAAGACAATATTATCAAGTAATCCTTAATAATGTAAATATAATCAAACAATCTAATCTGATTCTATTCAACCATGGGGTGACATATCGAAGTTACCTATATCTACAATACAACTGCAAATAACCAAATGGTGCAGAGTGAGTTTGGTTCCCTTCATTGCCTATATTTGGAAAAATAGATTCATTAACACTTTGACATTTGGCACAGTAACCCCAGTAAGCCCCTCTCTCATAACTGCCTATTTTCCTGAGCTCCTCCCAGTGAATGCTTTTATAAGACTGAACTCATTGACATGGCTGATGCTTGTGATGCAACCACAAATGACCTTCAAATCTGAGAAAAACAAGGCTTATTATGTGGCTAGCAAAAACAAATCTGATTGATGGAAATAGTCATGAACTTGAACTAAAGCTGGGTTGATTTTCTAACACTCAAAGCTCGTTTCAGACATCTGAGTCTAACATTTTCTAGTGTAACATCCAGGCTGACAAAGTAAACCAACAAAATCTGAACAAAAATGTTTATTTTGTCAGCGGTCCTCATGACATCTTTTATGTCAGCAGTGATTATTAACTGCGTGATCACCATGGGTACGACCTTACATAAAAAAATAAATTTCCTTCCCAGCAACAAAAAAGGTAACTTTCTAGAAAACTATTCTTACAACACACAACCATGAAAATTAGGGAATCGTGTCAAAAGTTTAAGAGCCACAAAATCAAACATCATTTCAACTGCTAAAAATGGAAATACAGTATGTAACAAACATGTGGCAGCTCCATCGGGCATATACAGAATCATACATTATGTCTTTGTGTAGAAAGACTGAGGTCATGTTGTGTATTTCTGCATCACATGAGGAATTCACGTTAACCCAATTCCTTCTGATTCAAAGTCCTTTAACATCCTTTTTCTGTCGACATCACACTTTCCAGATGAAGTGAAAGCTCTCATGTGTGGCTGCTTTCATTCTGGTCAGTCGCAGCATGCACTATGTTTTGGAGCACTGGCTTTGTTTTTGTCAATTTTGGCGCCAAAACAAGAGAGTACCCAGGTTTAACACGAGGCAGTGCGAGCTTCAGCTTCAATGCCATTTGTGAGCTGGTGAGGAAAGGACCACACAAGCTCGGGTCGAGGTTGTCCAAGACCATTTTCTGGTACATTAACTCACAACGAACTCCTTCCCGTTTCTCTGCTCGGGATTTTCCATCGAAACGCAACATCATTTTGTCAACGTCCTGCTGTGTCTTGCATGGCCCTCCATTTCTGGTCACAGTAGCTATTATGTAGTCCTTATCATTGTTCTCCACAAGTGGTTCCACCTTTCTGGGACCCCTCTTCGACTGTGGACTGTGGTCATCTTGTTGGACAGTGTGGGTATTCTTTTTATCACACCAACTGGAAGAGTCATCAGAACTGCTGTCAGATGAACCAGATCGGTCATCATCTTCCTCAGAGCTATCCGACGACATGTTGTTTGAGGAGCGCTTCGAGGACTTGTCAGGTCTTTTCTTCTCGTAAGGGTACGCGTGGCCGAAGGGATACTCCGCCATCAAGACAGAGAATGTGCAGCTCACCAGCTGTAAGCTCAGATCTGATGAAGGGACTTTAGAAAATGTTCCTCCTGGCAGGAAGTCTTTCAGGTGTTCTTCAGTGACAGTAGCAATAATCTTTATCACCCTCTTCAAGCAAGCTCTGATTAGTTCCCTGTTCGTGTGCCAGTAAGCACAGTAATGAAACACTCCTTCAAAGGTTTTCTCTTGCAGTGGGAACTGCAGGAAGACATTTGTGGCCTCTTCAGGTTCCAGCAGTGTTGACGGATCTTTGGACCAATCAAGGAACTTTTGGTAGAGGCAGAGCATGTACTGGCTGAAGAGTGAGTATTCTCCTCCACTTTTCAGAAGCTGCCAGTAAGGACCGAGGATTTTGCAGTAGACAATGGCCAGAACACACACAAGGCTCTGTATCACAGAATCACTGGCATCAGCGGCAACACTCTCCAGGATGATGTTTGGGCATTTGTCGTTCAGCGACAGCAAATCTGAGAAAAAGAGACCGGTCTCTTTGTAGTGGTGAGTAAGGCCAGCTGCAGCCTCAAAGTAGTTGTTGAATCGGTTTGATTGATTTACCACAACTCTGGAGGGATTTCTCTTCTCCTCACAGAAAGCTACCCAGTATTTTCTGTAGTTCTGTGCGCCTGGGATGCGAGGGCTCAAGATATCACAAGTCATGTGAATGTAGCGTGAAGTGGCACTTTCTGACAAGTTCACAAAGCTCTCGAATTTTGGAAGCCTGTCCCGGCCCAGTTTCTCTCCCGTTGACTGAACGATCTCTTTTTCAAAGCTCATAATCCCCTGCTCAACGGCATCGTGCAGGTCAACAAGGAAATTGGCGTTACAGTTTAAAAACAGCACAGGGGAGATGAGTGAAATGTCTTTACTGAGTGAGTCGAGTTTTTTCTCAAACTCTGCCATTGCTGGGTGCTCCTTGCATGTTAGAGTATACTGATTTTTGAGGAGACCCAAGGAAACTTGTTTGCATGCTGGGTTTTTCCCACCGTACATACTTGACAGCTTTTGGACCGACAGCATTGCGATGTCAAGCAGGGTCAGGGCCTCTCCTTGTTTATCAGAGGTCTCCTCGTTGTGGTTAGATACATCCAAATTGTTATCACTTTCACCAGCAGCTCCTCTGTTCATCTCAGACCCCTCACTTTGCATGATTTCATAGCTCTCGTCCTCCTCCTTGATTGTTACTTTTTCATAATTTATGACGTCTTCTCTTTTCATGCGTTTCTTCACAATTAATTTAGGTGTTTTCTTACGCACCAGTTCAAATGGACTTTGAAACAAACGTTCCATCATTGCATTCCTCCTGTGACTTCTTGTTTCATAGTTGCGGCAATACAGTTTTAACTTTTTGATCTTGGTTCTAAGGACTTTATATGCCTTTTGAATATCCCCATTCTTACAAAACTCAGGGTTGAAGTTTCTCAGCCAAGTTACTAAAACAACTGGCGCAAGTTTCTCCCTGGTGATGAAGTTGCTCAACTCGAGAATCAACCCATTCGTGACTTCAATCGACTGTGCTCGCTCTGAAAAATCCATCAGTTCCAAAAGATGTTGCCGTTCAACTCCGATGCTGTCACATATTGGGCCGACAAAGTTAAAGTTAGCATCCGATTCCAGGAAGGAAAGCCTCGCATCACTTCCCAGACTCAATGTTGTTGCGATGCCTCTTTCAATTAAACGACGGAAGTCAGCTGACTGATATCTGGGGAAAATTTTCTTCAGCCAATTAACGATGGCCATCCATGGAAAATTATTGTCCTCTCTCAGGAGTCCGACTTGAATCAAAAGTCTGTTCTTGCATGGTGCCTGCTCAAGCTCTAACCCTTCTCCCGACTGAGGGCCGATGAAGTCTGCAACAAGCTTCCAATAGTACTCATCTCCTGGAAAACAGAAGAGTCAGCAAGTGAGCAGAAAAGTAGTAGTCAGTAGTAGTAAATACAATAACAAAATGTATTACTAGAAAAATGTTCAGTTATAAAGTTATTATAAAGAGAATTAGCTCATATGTCACCTTAATAACAGTTTTATTACGTGACAGTTTTACTTACTCAGATTTGTTTCAGTTACAGCTGCTTTACTACAAAGGGAGAAATCTTCAGTCTCCTCCATTGTGCGCTGTTTTAAAAGAGACAGAAGAAAAGTTTCACTCCTCAGCATCTTGAAGCATAACGCTTAAAGAAGAAATAGTTGGCTAATTCATCACAATGGAAAAAACAAACAACAAACATATCTATCTCCTCCTCAATGAGCAAGAACAAGAAACAGAACAGGAGCAAGTGTCATACTTTCAGTGTTGTCCTGGAGAATGCACCGCTGCAGAAAAATGCTTCTTTTTGGCATTAGTATGCACAAAGACACGATACTGAAGCTCTGCAAGAAGAGAAACTCCTTCCTTAACCTGAAAAAGAAAATAAGTTATAAAAAAATGACTACATTTTACATAGGTCATTTACTTCAATGTTGATAAATTGTATCTAAAGTACTGTTGTCAAAAATAGCGAGTTTTTGATACATATCCATTCTGAAGATTTAAAACAAAAAATAATAATTTTCTAATTAAGTTTCTAAGAGCCCATCAAATTTCTTATTTTGTCCATCCAACAGTCCGAAACCTGAAGACTCTTCATTTACTGTCATAAATGTCAAAGAAAAGCAGCAAATCTTAACATTCAAGTATGTGGAACCAGGAAATGTTGACATTTTTGATTAAGAATTATTAAAATGAATAATCTATTATCAAAATTGTTATAGTTAGTGATATATTTAATTGACCAACTGCGGCTAAAATCATAACGCAATACAGCTCAAATCACATCACAATACAACAGCTGTTGTTTTAGATTGCCTTAGTCCCAATTGACTAGAAAATGAGTGTACGTCTCTGTTATTGTGTTCCACTTTGTGGAAGTTGGGGGCCAGACTGCAGGGAGCACCTCCTACCACCCACCCCCCCTGGATATGATACTAGCTGCAGACATGCATCAATAACAAGACTTTATTTTTCTCTCTTTCCCATGAAACACAGATATACACATCTACAGAGCTCTGCAATGTACTAGCCCAAACTATAAGCAAACCTTAACAGTATATAGTGGAGAATATATCTCTAAGTGAGTGCTAATGCTGCACTCCCTATGTATGCTAATGTTAGCCTCTTGAGCAACTTGCTAACTTGGTTAGCACCAACTTTACAACATACTAAACTGTAGTATTTCGTGACTAATAGAAGAGCAGGGGAGCTGTGCTGCATCCTGTAGTGTTTACGAAGATGTTTTTAATGTAAACTCGTAGAAAAGTAAGATTAAAAGCATAAATTCTCACCCCGAAACTGGACCACCGTGAGACTCACCTCGCTCCTCATAACACACGGTGGAGGAGCCAAAACACTGGGCTGGCCGGTGATTGGATAGTTTTACAGAAGGCGGGCTGGTGGCGTGGGCTCCACCAATCACAGAGGGGACGCGAAGTGCATTGTGGGTCTAGCGGGCTGGAGGTTGCTAGCCGTTTTTTGATGCAGCAGGTAATGTAAAGTAGCAACACTAAGTACAAAATAGTCATTTTTTACTGTAAGAAAGTATTTCTGTCGATAGTGTTTGTTGTCTTGTTGTGCTACGCGACTGTTATGTTGCATAACATGGCGGCGTGTTAACGAGGAAGTTAACACAAGAACGTTAGCTTAGTCAAACCGGACAGCCAATGTTCATTTAACGTTAGCTAACATTATTATTGTGTTGCCATTGATGCTATGCTGGGTAAATGGTTTGCTAGTTTATATTTTAGAAAACCGCAGAAAATATGCTGTATCATGTTCATTTTTCTCACTTTAAAATTGTCAGCAACAACTAGGATGGATGGATGTGACTGGCTTGGTCTTCCGTTTACAAACAATGGAGAAGCAGGCAGCTTCATAGATATAAATCACATTTGGATACGATGGACAGTATGCCAGATATCTAGTCCAACAACGAATTGGATATCAGTAATGTATATCAGCTGCTTATCACGTACCAATGCACACCCAAGAAATCTGCTGTCTTGCACAAGATTGTACAGGAAAACCTGGGCTTTTGTGTGTCATTTACAATAGACCTCCCAAAAACTGTATTTTAAGTCATTATGTGTCATCAACATGAGATTGAAGAATGATATATGATTTTTGGCCTTTTAATGGCTTTATTAGATAGGACAGCTGGAGATATGACACTTAACAGGATGAGAGAGAGGGGGGATGACATGCAGCAAAGGTAGGACTTGAACCTTGGGCCGCTGCAGCGAGGACGCAGTCTCTGTACATGGGCTGAATGCTCTACCAACTGAGCTACTGTGGCACCCTAATGTTGAACTTTTTACTTTTCTTTGAGCTACTCTGCTGTATTTATTTCTCCCCATTCACTATGTACATGACATTCCTCTCCATACTGGATACAGACTGATCTCATTCTGATTCTGTTTTCAGATGCAGCCAGTGTCTGTTTTTCTTGGAATGAAGCTCGTAATAAAGACAAGTTAGCAGCACACGATGGATTCCTCTGAAGCAGAGGCTTTAGCCCACAGTGAAAGAAAAGAAGACATCGCACCGAGCACATCAAATACATTAGGTCCAGCAGAAGATGGACCAAAGCCAAAGAAGGTGTCACGGAAGAGGACAGCTGTTAAGCCTACTAATGCAAAAGCCAAGAAGCATAAAAAGGCCAGAGTCTCCCGGCCTCCCCAGCTTGGCTACACTGTCCACCAAGGGGAAGACATGCTTCTTGTCATATCGAGTACTACTTCTCAGTATGGTGAGTCAGCCTGGACTCCCCCAAAGAAGGGAAGCAAAAAGAAGAAGAAGCTAACTAAAGGAAAAGTGAAAGCTGTCCAGATTAAGAAGAAAAAGACACCCAGTGCCAAGCCTAAACTGGCAAATAATCTAGTTGCAGAGGAAAAAAAGGACACCAATTTGGCCGTGGCACAGACATCAACAGACCACAGATGGGGTCAAAGTCTTCCAGAGGAGGTGCTAATCAATATTTTTCAGATGGTGGTTGTCCAGGATGGTGCTGTACCGTTTCTATGCAGGTAATTAACACATATTTCATATGTGAAGACTGTGAAAACGGGACACACCATTCTATATCCTTTATCTGTATATTATAGTTTGGGATGATCATGTTGTTTTAAGTTTTTGCAAAACTATGGTGTCCAAATTAATGATTTCAAAATTCTAATTAAATAAATAGTTTTCAGTTCTCTACCCAAAACCCAGAAAACCAGCAAATATTCACATTTGATTTGGCGAGTCTATGATATTTTTAGTGTAAAAATTATATATTGAATATCAAAAGTGTCTCAGATTTTCTGTTGATTGTCTAATCTATAATTGACTAAATGTTTGAGCTCCATTTTTGTTGTATAGAGATACCAGTGCTGTGTCATAAACTCCAAACTGAACTAAATCTTTTGTTTTTTTCTCCTCCATGTCTCCTCTGATGTAGGGTGGGCAGAGTCTGTCGTCTGTGGAACGCTGCTGCCTCCAGTCCAGTCCTGTGGCGTAAGGTGACTGTAGGTTACTGCTGGATTGCACCAGGGAAAACCCAGCTACCTAAAACTGAGAAGAGGGTTAAGGAAACTTTTGATTGGCTGGCACAGAACAGGTCAGTTTAATGAAGATGTTTAACATGTGAGCTGTTTTTTAATTTGTGCTTAGATGTCTTGGACTTTTAATACCAGTTTCTACGTGAAAATGAAATAATAAACTGTAGTTCCTGTTTTTTAGATTCTCTCAGCTGCGAGACTTCTCCCTCTATCACTGGACGAAGAATGTTGGCTATGCAGTCGAGGTCAGACATCAAGACCAGATATCTGTCATTTTCAACTATTGTTTTATTACCTCCTGAACTGAAACGGTTAGCCGATTAATTTTGGTAGTCATTTAATTGTTTCTGTTATTTTTCATCAGAAATTGCCAGATATTTCTATTATTATTTCAATATTTTTTTGCTTCTCTGGCACAATGGGGGGAAGAAATGACAACTAAAACACAATAAATAACAACAAAAAACATCAGCATCAGCTGTCGGCCAAATTGTTATCTTACACATCTGTATTGGTATCAATCCAGAATTTCAAAATCAGTGCATCTCTAGTCCTAATGGGCTTTATTTGAAGAGGCTAGTTGTAAAGTAAGAAATCCTCCATTAAATTAAATTTCATCTTGGCGCATTTTTGTTACAAAATATTGCCTGATTAAATTTTTTCCAAATCCTAAGAATTTAATGTATCAACTCCTTTTGGGTTAACGATTTTTTCTTTTTTTATGTTGTGATCAAATTTAGGTTGTGGCCCAGTTCTGCCCTCACCTTCGCTCCCTCACACTCTCCCACTGTACGGGCCTGACAGCGACAGCCTTCCAATGCTTCGGTCTGCACAGCCGGGCTCTGCAGAGTATAAATCTCCAGTATTCAGAGGTACAACGCCTTCAACCAGCTCATTAACATTCCTTGTAGAAAATTTGACAATAAAAGCAAAGGCAAAAGATTTGTCGGAAACATGTTTTTGCTCTAGTTTCAGGTTGAGGGACTCCTGGAGTACCTCGAAAATCATGGGAGCCAAATCAAGCAATTTTTGTTCACTCATGGTCTAAAGAATGACAGATTTCTGACTGCCATCACCGTAAGCCCCCTCTTTTTTCTCCATTGGTTCTTTTAATGTATTCATAACACACAGCCTGATCAAATATTGAATTTGTTTTGCCAGAGGGGATGCTGTCCTGATTTGGAGCTGTTAGAGGTCAACACAAAGCTCAACAGTAAAGACTGTGAACTTCCTGTTTGCATCCAGGCTCTACAGACGGCATGCCCTAAACTCAAGGTAAAAAAATCAAATATTTCCGAGCTCTTTGCCAGTGTGACTATTGTTCTTTTATAAAAAATGTGACTGAATTACAAATGTAATTTTATGTTCATGTTTTATGTGTCTGCCTTAATAATGCTGCTAAATAAATTAAGAAACTGGTCATTAAAAATAATTAATTTTGCAGCTCTAATTCTTCATTCTAGAAGAGCTGAACTATGAATCGATTAATTGATTGCAAAACAAGACATTTGAAAATACCACCTTAATCTCTGACAAAATAGGCCAAATAGTCCAAACAGGCATTTTTGAGGAAATAATCGGCTGTCAGTGATACATTAGCCCTTTCCATGTTGTGTGTCAGTGTGTAATGACTCACCGTGTCCATTAAACTTTAATCTACGGCTGTTGTACTTTTCATCAGACCTTCCGGATGCTGAATGTCCGACCTCTGCATAAGACAATGCGTAATGCCGCTGATTCAGCGTTAGGCTTCCCATTACTGGAGGAGCTTTGTATCGCTACCACGTCTTATTCCTACATGACCGACAAAGATTTGTTGGAAATTCTTTTTGGCTCCACAAGGCTGCGGGTGCTGGACCTGCGAGGCTGTTCGCGAATCACACCATCTGGTCTCGCAACACTACCCTGTCCGGGTAGGGCTGAGTTATACGATTTATACTTTGGGTATCTTTGGTCAATTTCGTATGTGTATTTGGGGCCTATAATGAAAAGCTTAGTTTGATATTTTCATATTTAATCCACAATGGCCTGAAAATGTACTAGAGGTGTAGAAATACTTATTTTTTTTTGTACTTAGTGAGCAACTACACAAAAGTATAGGACTTGCTTTGAATGTACTAATGAAACACCCATCTGTGTTTGAATAATCAGTTGTCTGAATTTGCATAGAAAAAACCCATGTATTAATCAGTGCTTGCGTCATCTTCTGTGGGTGATTTTGCAGAGCTTGAGTGTCTGTTCTGGGGACAGTATTTCAGCAGCAGTGTTGGGCTGTCATCTCCTAAGGCTGGGATTCACATGGTGACCCAGAAATGGTGTCAAACGCTGCAACAGCTTGACCTTGCAAATCAGCTCTTCAGTAAGGAGGACTTGGAGATCGCTATGAGTCACCTCGCTCAGGCAACCGAGGCAGATACCCTGCGTTCACTCAACCTGAGTGGGACCAGGATCACACCACCTGCCCTCAGGTATTCAATGTATAGTTTTACCTCATAACTCTACCGGTCTGAATAATCCAATTCACCAAGAGCCAACCCTTTTAAGAGACAGCACAAACATTCACATTTGTAAATCCTGAGTACTGCAGGTTTATCTTTCAAATGATTTAACAAGTCTTTATCTGAACTGTATTTTGCAGGTCTCTCATCGGCCAAATGACTGCTCTTAGCTACCTCAATCTGTCATCCTGCCGTTATCTTCCTAGAGGATTGAAGAGAATTTACCGGGGCCAAGAGGACATTCGCCAACTGTTGGACAAATTGGACTAGTTCACATATTCATTTGACTCCAGAAATCATAAACTGAACTACAAGGCAAACACAGATGTCTTAAAACATGCCTCTTTGCAACTATTTAGAACTGAAGAATAGGCCTGTCACGATAGTCAATAAATCAATTAATCGTATGATAAATTTAAAATAAGCTTGATAATTTTGCCGGCCTCGATAATTTCCATTTGCATGTTTGTTTGTTTTTCCTCGTGTCTCTCACTAGATCCCTCTTGTCAGTCACGAGCCTCATTCACACAGCCGTTTGCATGCGGGGATCCTGCGCCAATTCTCCGCATCCGCCTTTGTGTTAAAGTTTCAGATGCGACGAGGGATGAAATTTCGCCTCCGGATGTAGTATCAGAGGCGCAGTATTGGCGAACCGAGCCGGCGGTGCGGAGCGAGGGTGTGTCGATCTGATGGTGTTGGTGTCTGATAACTGTACAGATCCTTCACTCAACAAAATAAAGATAAATGTCCCACAAAGCAACGTTACAGGACCAAACAACAGTAACGTAGTAACTGGTCATGTCTTTGGCAACTTATATGAGGAAAATAATACCACAGTTATTCGTGGAGAAGTGTCTGTCAGCCTGTCGGTCCGACCGACTCTTCGTCACATTTCTGCCGGAAAAACAGCGTCTGTCCCCGGCAAAAAACTTTAACTCACCAAGTGTTTGTTGTTGGCTGACGGTCAGCCCTCCCGACTGAGACTTAATGAACTTCGTGAACTCCGCGAGTGAAATAGTCAGACAGCGTCCTGTTTACTGATGGCGATTATGTAATTATGTAAATTATAGAAAAACGTAACTTTGTCACTTTCCAGGATGTTTGGTGGGTCAGGATCTCAATCACAGCACATTATAACAGCATCATAAGATTATAAACAGACAGCTGGTACATGTTTAGATTAACAGGAGGACACGGGGAAACACCTTGGAAAAAAACACATACGTCATCATCATCACGTGTACCGTCACGCCTCCGCATCACTACAGACAATGGTGCTAACATTGTTGCTGCAATAAGGAATCTTGGCTGGCCACAAGCTCCAACTTTATTTACTTTGGATATTTAAAATGTCTTCTTCACATTCCAATGTTAAATATTCTTTAGAAATTAAGGTTTATTGATCTTTGAAAGGGTGTACTTGCATTAGTATGCCATTATCATTATATTAGTTGAAAAATGGTCTCAAAGCGACAGTATTATCGTTTATCGCAATAATTTCTAGGACAATTTATCGTCCAGCAAAATTTGTTATCGTGACAGGCCTACTGAAGAAGCCAGTCCAGTTGCCTACCATATAACACTAAAAACTCTTTGTGGATAATGTTGTTTAAGTAATTTGGATATTTTATCCTCTGGTGCTTTTGTAAATATTGTTTTGTATATACTCTGTTCAGACAAAACATACAGTTCATGCAAAGGCTGTCTTTATTATTCATAGAGAGCTGAAATCAATGGTTTGAAATACAATGAGAAAACCTGTTGGTGCTGTTAATGTCAGTAAGACCACTGTCGATATGACGGGTTCATTTGCAAAAACAGTTATCTCCTTTTTGATTAATTTGCCTAATCCTGTGTTTTTTATTTTGTTTGGCACACCATATCACCAGTATCAATCAAGCTGTTGTAAGTTTGTTTCAACATCCCAGATATTTTTAACTTTTCATAAAATTCTTTTTGTTTATTGTTGAAGTAATATCAGTCAAACTGGTGTTGGTTTTTTCATTTTAGGAATGTTTTCATTTGTTTTTGGAAATGAACTCCTCACAAACCTACACCAGCATTTCTTGAATGCAATTTTTGACTTTTTTTTTTTTTTTTTTACACCAAGGTACAATAATTTCAGACTTAATGTTCAAGATGTCACTATAAAGTTGGTAATATAGTTTATTTCCACTAGAGAGTGCTGTACCACCAGGCTAAATGTACAGAATGACCAAATGGAGCCTGTCTTCCTGTGCTCTTGTTAGAAACTACAAACTATCTTTTATTTGTCTGTTGGATTGGAAGTATTATAGGTGTTTCAAGAGCGCTAATTTCTTTCCAACCAATGTTAATGTACAGTATGTGTTGTGCTGAGTTAATTAAAATATATCAAGATAAAATATCAACATCTTTAAGCAAAATTGTTGAAATGAAGCCAAGATGTATTATTTGTTCAAATATTTCTTATTTATTAAGCCACACAATGAAACAAAAAGACCAAGAAAGGTTGTCCAACAATGCAAAAAAAAAAATGGCTGGCTTCCAGGCTGGCTTAAGTCAGGCCCAGCAAAACTACGTTCGCTACTCACATTTGGCATAGTAAATAAGCCACAGAGGTTTGTAAGAAAAGCTATAAAGCAGTAAATGTAAATCAACTTTAAGTCCAGTCTACAGGTCAGGTAAAAATAGGCTGAACCCCAATTAGTTGAGTCAGTGTGAAAACAATCACCTCAGTAGATTCCACAAATTCAGTGAAACAACATCAAACAAGAAAAATAAGTATCAAAAGTCCAACATGTTTTATAGCACATTTACTGCGATGTACAGTATGTATTCAATGATGCTCAGAATTGGATGATTACAAAGGGACTGGAAACAAGAAAACAATCTACACCACAGATAAATGTATGGGACTTTTCAATGTTAATTCATATGAGAGCAAGAAGGCTGTTTCACAGCATACATTGTACATATTAAACACAGGTTAAAGTCTCTAAGTAGAATCGTATGCTTATTAGAAGCTTATCCAAATTAGACAGTCAGTGCCCTGGCTCTGGTTTTGTGTGTGCTGGCCCAAAAGGTGCTCTTTTTCAACAATGCCTAGACAGGACAGCATGGTACAGCATGAATGTATTTTTATCTCCAGATATACTGTTGCACTGAAGTGAAGCTCTCCAATCTCATTATACAGTGTATAATGACAATAAAGACCATTCTGATTCTGAATTCTGATTCTGATATTCTTTTGGACTACCTGAAATGCATTGAAAAGCACAACAGACAAAATAATACTAAATGCGACTTAGGTAAACAAAAAACCTCACAAATCAAGCAAAATGCAAGAATAGAAAGCCCGTAGAAGGGTTTTCTTTCTATCGCCTGTGCAGGGGCAGTAAGCTAAGGCCTGTGATGGGATCTGTGACGCACCTCTCAACCAGCTGGAGATAGGTGAGGTTCTCTTGAGTGTTGGGGTCAAAGAAGCCCTTGGTGTCATCACCAGCGTCAGACAGAATCTGGTTCATTTCCTCATCAAAGTAACCTCTTTGATATGCCACCTGTACAGGCACTCTGTGACTGTACACTGGATCAATTATACCTCCTGTGGCAATTTGAGCTTCAAGGAGACGAATTCCATGATCTTTGACAATTAGATCTTTTGTCAAGGCCTGGAACAAAGAAATTGTGTTTCCAGTGTAGGGATCCTTGTATCCTGTAACTGCTCTTTCTGCTGAGAGCAGTTTGTTTTTCCACTCACTGCCAACTACCCTATCAGCCACAGCTTCCTCTACAGAAAGTTTTTTGTTGTTCACTGGGTCGATGACAAAGCCAGTGGCCGCTTGGGCCTCCAGCAGAACCAGAGAAGTACCAGGAGTCAGCAGGCCTTTGCTTTTGGCTTCATAGATACTCATCGTCTCTTCAGTGGACTGCAGGTACACCCCTGCGATGCAGTTAGTTCCCTCTAAGTACTTACGTACTGAGTCCATTTCACTTACTTCTGTCACCGTGACTTTTCCAGCACTAAGATCTTTGTAGAGGTCCGCATCGATGATTTTTGATTCAAGCAACTCAGTAGCGGTGACATCCTTTCTGATTCCATGGAAATTATTACCTTCACTTGTCTCTAAGGTTGTAGTGGTGATGATTATTGTTGTTGTTGTTGTTGTGGTCTGCTTCTGAATGATTGTCAAGATGATTTCCAAAAGGCGTTCAATTGTGATTGATCCACACTTGAACTGTTGCACAAGCCCTCTCCTCTTTTCCTCTGTGATGTGTTTGGAGTAGAGGAGATCCCACAGAGAAACTGTTGTTCCTTGATACTTCCCTCCTGCTTTGGTTGTTGTTGTAGATTTCAGAATGAGTTTTGTTGCCTCATCAACAAAGAAGTAAAACTCTCCTTTCTTTACGATCACCAGTAGACTAAGGCCTGTGATGGGATCTGTGACGCACCTCTCCACCAGCTGGAGATAGGTGAGGTTCTCTTGAGTGTTGGGGTCAAAGAAGCCCTTGGTGTCATCATCAGGGTCAGACAGAATCTGGTTCATTTCCTCATCAAAGTAACCTCTTTGATATGCCACCTGTACAGGCACTCTGTGACTGTACACTGGATCAATTATTCCCCCTGTGGCAATTTGAGCTTCAAGGAGACGAATACCATGATCTTTGACAATTAGATCTTTTGTCATGGCCTGGAACAAAGAAATTGTGTTTCCAGTGTAGGGATCATTGTATCCTGTAACTGCTCTTTCTGCTGATAGCAGTTTGTTTTTCCACTCGGTGCCCACTACTCCTTGTGCTGCAGCTTCCTCTACAGAAAGTTTCTTGTTGTTCACTGGGTCGATGACAAAGCCAGTGGCCGCTTGGGCCTCCAGCAGAACCAGAGAAGTACCAGGAGTCAGCAGGCCTTTGCTTTTCGCATCATAGATACTCATCGTTTCTTCAGTAGACTGCAGGTACACCCCTGCGATGCAGTTAGTTCCCTCTAAGTACTTACGTACTGAATCCATTTCACTCACTTCCGTCACAGTGACTTTTCCAGCACTAAGATCTTTGTAGAGGTCCGCATCGATGATTTTTGATTCAAGCAACTCGGTAGCGGTGACATCCTTTCTGATTCCATGGAAATTATTACCTTCACTTGTCTCTAAGGTGTTAGTGGTGATGATTGTTGTTGTTGTTGTTGTTGTTGTGGTCTGCTTCTGAATGATTGTCAAGATGATTTCCAAAAGGCGTTCAATTGTGATTGATCCAGACTTGAACTGTTGCACAAGCTCTCTCCTCTTCTCCTCTGTGATGTGTTTGGAGTAGAGCAGATCCCACAGAGAAACTGTTGTTCCTTGATACTTCCCTCCTGCTTTGGTTGTTGTTGTAGATTTCAGAATGAGTTTTGTTGCCTCATCAACAAAGAAGTAAAACTCTCCTTTCTTTACGATCACCAGTAGACTAAGGCCTGTGATGGGATCTGTGACACACCTCTCAACCAGCTGGAGATAGGTGAGGTTCTCTTGAGTGTTGGGGTCAAAGAAGCCCTTGGTGTCATCATCAGGGTCAGACAGAATCTGGTTCATTCCCTCATCAAAGTAACCTCTTTGATATGCCACCTGTACAGGCACTCTGTGACTGTACACTGGATCAATTATACCTCCTGTGGCAATTTGAGCTTCAAGGAGACGAATTCCATGATCTTTGACAATCAGATCTTTTGTCATGGCCTGGAACAAAGAAATTGTGTTTCCAGTGTAGGGATCCTTGTATCCTGTAACTCCTCTTTCTGCTGATAGCAGTTTGTTTTTCCACTCGGTGCCCACTACTCCTTGAGCCACAGCTTCCTCTACAGAAAGTTTCTTGTTGTTCACTGGGTCGATGACAAAGCCAGTGGCCGCTTGGGCCTCCAGCAGAACCAGAGAAGTACCAGGAGTCAGCAGGCCTTTGCTTTTGGCTTCATAGATGCTCATTGTCTCGTTGGTGGACTGCAGGTACACCCCTGCGATGCAGTTAGTTCCCTCTAAGTACTTACGTACTGAGTCCATTTCACTTACTTCTGTCACCGTGACTTTTCCAGCACTAAGATCTTTGTAGAGGTCCGCATCAATGATTTTTGATTCAAGCAACTCAGTAGCGGTGACATCCTTTCTGATTCCATGGAAATTTTTAACTTCACTTGTCTCTGTAGTTGTAGTGGTGATGGTGGTTTTTGTTGTGCTGCTGTCCACTTTTATCTCTGGTGGTTGGCATGTGACGATTGATGAAGCTGAGGTTGTTGTGGTCTGCTTCTGTATGATTGTCAGGATGATTTCCAAAAAGCGTTCAATTGTTATTGATCCAGACTTGAACTGCTGCACAAGCTCTCTCCTCTTCTCCTCTGTGATGTGTTTGGAGTAGAGCAGATCCCACAGAGAAACTGTTGTTCCTTGGTATTTCCCTCCTGCTTTTGTTGTTGTTGTAGATTTCAGAATGAGTTTTGTTGCCTCATCAACAAAAAAGTAAAACTCTCCTTTCTTTACGATCACCAGTAGACTAAGGCCTGTGATGGGATCTGTGACGCACCTCTCCACCAGCTGGAGATAGGTGAGGTTCTCTTGAGTGTTGGGGTCAAAGAAGCCCTTGGTGTCATCATCAGGGTCAGACAGAATCTGGTTCATTTCCTCATCAAAGTAGCCTCTTTGATATGCCACCTGTACAGGCACTCTGTGACTGTACACTGGATCAATTATACCTCCTGTGGCAATTTGAGCTTCAAGGAGACGAATACCATGATCTTTGACAATTAGATCTTTTGTCATGGCCTGGAACAAAGAAATTGTGTTTCCAGTGTAGGGATCCTTGTATCCTGTAACTCCTCTTTCTGCTGATAGCAGTTTGTTTTTCCACTCGGTGCCCACTACTCTTTGAGCCACAGCTTCCTCTACAGAAAGTTTCTTGTTGTTCACTGGGTCGATGACAAAGCCAGTGGCCGCTTGGGCCTCCAGCAGAACCAGAGAAGTACCAGGAGTCAGCAGGCCTTTGCTTTTGGCTTCATAGATGCTCATTGTCTCGTTGGTGGACTGCAGGTACACCCCTGCGATGCAATTAGTTCCCTCTAAGTACTTACGTACTGAGTCCATTTCACTTACTTCTGTCACCGTGACTTTTCCAGCGCTAAGATCTTTGTAGAGGTCCGCATCGATGATTTTTGATTCAAGCAGCTCAGTAGCTGTGACATCCTTTCTGATTCCATGGAAATTTTTAACTTCACTTGTCTCTGTAGTTGTAGTGGTGATGGTGGTTTTTGTTGTGCTGCTGTCCACTTTTGTTTCTGGTGGTTGGCATGTGACGATTGATGACGCTGAGGTTGTTGTGGTCTGCTTTTGAATGATTGTCAGGATGATTTCCAAAAAGCGTTCAATTGTTATTGATCCAGACTTGAACTGCTGCACAAGCTCCCTCCTCTTTTCCTCTGTGATGTGTTTGGAGTAGAGGAGATCCCACAGAGAAACTGTTGTTCCTTGGTATTTCCCTCCTGCTTTGGTTGTTGTTGTAGATTTCAGAATGAGTTTTGTTGCCTCATCAACAAAGAAGTAAAACTCTCCTTTCTTTACGATGACCAGTAAACTAAGGCCTGTGATGGGATCTGTGACACACCTCTCAACCAGCTGGAGATAGGTGAGGTTCTCTTTAGTGTTGGGGTCAAAGAAGCCCTTGGTGTCATCATCAGGGTCAGACAGAATCTGGTTCATTTCCTCATCAAAGTAACCTCTTTGATATGCCACCTGTACAGGCACTCTGTGACTGTACACTGGATCAATTATACCTCCTGTGGCAATTTGAGCTTCAAGGAGACGAATACCATGATCTTTGACAATTAGATCTTTTGTCATGGCCTGGAACAAAGAAATTGTGTTTCCAGTGTAGGGATCCTTGTATCCTGTAACTCCTCTTTCTGCTGATAGCAGTTTGTTTTTCCACTCGGTGCCCACTACTCTTTGAGCCACAGCTTCCTCTACAGAAAGTTTCTTGTTGTTCACTGGGTCGATGACAAAGCCAGTGGCCGCTTGGGCCTCCAGCAGAACCAGAGAAGTACCAGGAGTCAGCAGGCCTTTGCTTTTGGCTTCATAGATGCTCATTGTCTCGTTGGTGGACTGCAGGTACACCCCTGCGATGCAATTAGTTCCCTCTAAGTACTTACGTACTGAGTCCATTTCACTTACTTCTGTCACCGTGACTTTTCCAGCGCTAAGATCTTTGTAGAGGTCCGCATCGATGATCTTTGATTCAAGCAGCTCAGTAGCTGTGACATCCTTTCTGATTCCATGGAAATTTTTAACTTCACTTGTCTCTGTAGTTGTAGTGGTGATGGTGGTTTTTGTTGTGCTGCTGTCCACTTTTGTTTCTGGTGGTTGGCATGTGACGATTGATGACGCTGAGGTTGTTGTGGTCTGCTTTTGAATGATTGTCAGGATGATTTCCAAAAAGCGTTCAATTGTTATTGATCCAGACTTGAACTGCTGCACAAGCTCTCTCCTCTTCTCCTCTGTGATGTGTTTGGAGTAGAGGAGATCCCACAGAGAAATTGTTGTTCCTAGATACTTCCCTCCTGCTTTGGTTGTTGTTGTAGATTTCAGAATGAGTTTTGTTGCCTCATCAACAAAGAAGTAAAACTCTCCTTTCTTTACGATCACCAGTAGACTAAGGCCTGTGATGGGATCTGTGACACACCTCTCAACCAGCTGGAGATAGGTGAGGTTCTCTTGAGTGTTGGGGTCAAAGAAGCCCTTGGTGTCATCATCAGGGTCAGACAGAATCTGGTTCATTCCCTCATCAAAGTAACCTCTTTGATATGCCACCTGTACAGGCACTCTGTGACTGTACACTGGATCAATTATACCTCCTGTGGCAATTTGAGCTTCAAGGAGACGAATTCCATGATCTTTGACAATTAGATCTTTTGTCATGGCCTGGAACAAAGAAATTGTGTTTCCAGTGTAGGGATCCTTGTATCCTGTAACTCCTCTTTCTGCTGATAGCAGTTTGTTTTTCCACTCGGTGCCCACTACTCCTTGAGCCACAGCTTCCTCTACAGAAAGTTTCTTGTTGTTCACTGGGTCGATGACAAAGCCAGTGGCCGCTTGGGCCTCCAGCAGAACCAGAGAAGTACCAGGAGTCAGCAGGCCTTTGCTTTTGGCTTCATAGATGCTCATTGTCTCGTTGGTGGACTGCAGGTACACCCCTGCGATGCAGTTAGTTCCCTCTAAGTACTTACGTACTGAGTCCATTTCACTTACTTCTGTCACCGTGACTTTTCCAGCACTAAGATCTTTGTAGAGGTCCGCATCAATGATTTTTGATTCAAGCAACTCAGTAGCGGTGACATCCTTTCTGATTCCATGGAAATTTTTAACTTCACTTGTCTCTGTAGTTGTAGTGGTGATGGTGGTTTTTGTTGTGCTGCTGTCCACTTTTATCTCTGGTGGTTGGCATGTGACGATTGATGAAGCTGAGGTTGTTGTGGTCTGCTTCTGTATGATTGTCAGGATGATTTCCAAAAAGCGTTCAATTGTTATTGATCCAGACTTGAACTGCTGCACAAGCTCTCTCCTCTTCTCCTCTGTGATGTGTTTGGAGTAGAGCAGATCCCACAGAGAAACTGTTGTTCCTTGGTATTTCCCTCCTGCTTTTGTTGTTGTTGTAGATTTCAGAATGAGTTTTGTTGCCTCATCAACAAAAAAGTAAAACTCTCCTTTCTTTACGATCACCAGTAGACTAAGGCCTGTGATGGGATCTATGACGCACCTCTCCACCAGCTGGAGATAGGTGAGGTTCTCTTTAGTGTTGGGGTCAAAGAAGCCCTTGGTGTCATCATCAGGGTCAGACAGAATCTGGTTCATTCCCTCATCAAAGTAACCTCTTTGATATGCCACCTGTACAGGCACTCTGTGACTGTACACTGGATCAATTATACCTCCTGTGGCAATTTGAGCTTCAAGGAGACGAATACCATGATCTTTGACAATTAGATCTTTTGTCATGGCCTGGAACAAAGAAATTGTGTTTCCAGTGTAGGGATCCTTGTATCCTGTAACTCCTCTTTCTGCTGATAGCAGTTTGTTTTTCCACTCGGTGCCCACTACTCTTTGAGCCACAGCTTCCTCTACAGAAAGTTTCTTGTTGTTCACTGGGTCGATGACAAAGCCAGTGGCCGCTTGGGCCTCCAGCAGAACCAGAGAAGTACCAGGAGTCAGCAGGCCTTTGCTTTTGGCTTCATAGATGCTCATTGTCTCGTTGGTGGACTGCAGGTACACCCCTGCGATGCAATTAGTTCCCTCTAAGTACTTACGTACTGAGTCCATTTCACTTACTTCTGTCACCGTGACTTTTCCAGCGCTAAGATCTTTGTAGAGGTCCGCATCGATGATCTTTGATTCAAGCAGCTCAGTAGCTGTGACATCCTTTCTGATTCCATGGAAATTTTTAACTTCACTTGTCTCTGTAGTTGTAGTGGTGATGGTGGTTTTTGTTGTGCTGCTGTCCACTTTTGTTTCTGGTGGTTGGCATGTGACGATTGATGACGCTGAGGTTGTTGTGGTCTGCTTTTGAATGATTGTCAGGATGATTTCCAAAAAGCGTTCAATTGTTATTGATCCAGACTTGAACTGCTGCACAAGCTCCCTCCTCTTTTCCTCTGTGATGTGTTTGGAGTAGAGGAGATCCCACAGAGAAACTGTTGTTCCTTGGTATTTCCCTCCTGCTTTGGTTGTTGTTGTAGATTTCAGAATGAGTTTTGTTGCCTCATCAACAAAGAAGTAAAACTCTCCTTTCTTTACGATGACCAGTAAACTAAGGCCTGTGATGGGATCTGTGACACACCTCTCAACCAGCTGGAGATAGGTGAGGTTCTCTTGAGTGTTGGGGTCAAAGAAGCCCTTGGTGTCATCATCAGGGTCAGACAGAATCTGGTTCATTCCCTCATCAAAGTAACCTCTTTGATATGCCACCTGTACAGGCACTCTGTGACTGTACACTGGATCAATTATACCTCCTGTGGCAATTTGAGCTTCAAGGAGACGAATTCCATGATCTTTGACAATTAGATCTTTTGTCATGGCCTGGAACAAAGAAATTGTGTTTCCAGTGTAGGGATCCTTGTATCCTGTTACTCCTCTTTCTGCTGATAGCAGTTTGTTTTTCCACTCGGTGCCCACTACTCTTTGAGCCACAGCTTCCTCTACAGAAAGTTTCTTGTTGTTCACTGGGTCGATGACAAAGCCAGTGGCCGCTTGGGCCTCCAGCAGAACCAGAGAAGTACCAGGAGTCAGCAGGCCTTTGCTTTTGGCTTCATAGATGCTCATTGTCTCGTTGGTGGACTGCAGGTACACCCCTGCGATGCAGTTAGTTCCCTCTAAGTACTTACGTACTGAGTCCATTTCACTTACTTCTGTCACCGTGACTTTTCCAGCGCTAAGATCTTTGTAGAGGTCCGCATCGATGATCTTTGATTCAAGCAGCTCAGTAGCTGTGACATCCTTTCTGATTCCATGGAAATTTTTAACTTCACTTGTCTCTGTAGTTGTAGTGGTGATGGTGGTTTTTGTTGTGCTGCTGTCCACTTTTGTTTCTGGTGGTTGGCATGTGACGATTGATGACGCTGAGGTTGTTGTGGTCTGCTTTTGAATGATTGTCAGGATGATTTCCAAAAAGCGTTCAATTGTTATTGATCCAGACTTGAACTGCTGCACAAGCTCTCTCCTCTTCTCCTCTGTGATGTGTTTGGAGTAGAGGAGATCCCACAGAGAAACTGTTGTTCCTTGATACTTCCCTCCTGCTTTGGTTGTTGTTGTAGATTTCAGAATGAGTTTTGTTGCCTCATCAACAAAGAAATAAAGCTCTCCTTTCTTTACGATGACCAGTAGACTAAGGCCTGTGATGGGATCTGTGACGCACCTCTCAACCAGCTGGAGATAGGTGAGGTTCTCTTGAGTGTTGGGGTCAAAGAAGCCCTTGGTGTCATCATCAGGGTCAGACAGAATCTGGTTCATTTCCTCATCAAAGTAACCTCTTTGATATGCCACCTGTACAGGCACTCTGTGACTGTACACTGGATCAATTATACCTCCTGTGGCAATTTGAGCTTCAAGGAGACGAATTCCATGATCTTTGACAATTAGATCTTTTGTCAAGGCCTGGAACAAAGAAATTGTGTTTCCAGTGTAGGGATCCTTGTATCCTGTGACTGCTCTTTCTGCTGATAGCAGTTTGTTTTTCCACTCGGTGCCCACTACTCCCTGAGCTACAGCTTCCTCTACAGAAAGTTTCTTGTTGTTCACTGGGTCGATGACAAAGCCAGTGGCCGCTTGGGCCTCCAGCAGAACCAGAGAAGTACCAAGAGTCAGCAGGCCTTTGCGTTTGGCTTCATAGATGCTCATTGTCTTGTTGGTGGACTGCAGGTACACCCCTGCGATGCAGTTAGTTCCCTCTAAGTACTTACGTACTGAGTCCATTTCACTTACTTCTGTCACAGTGACTTTTCCAGCGCTAAGATCTTTGTAGAGGTCCGCATTGATGATCTTTGATTCAAGCAACTCAGTAGCGGTGACATCCTTTCTGATTCCATGGAAATTTTTAACTTCACTTGTCTCTGTGGTTGTAGTGGTGATAGCTTTTGTTGTTGTTGTTGTTGTTGTTGTTGTTGTTGTGGTCTGCTTCTGAATGATTGTCAGGATGATTTCCAAAAAGCGTTCAATTTTGATTGATCCAGACTTGAACTGCTGCACAAGCTCTCTCCTCTTCTCCTCTGTGATGTGTTTGGAGTAGAGGAGATCCCACAGAGAAACTGTTGTTCCTCGGTATTTCCCTCCTGCTTTGGTTGTTGTTGTTGATTTCAGAATGAGTTTTGTTGCCTCATCAACAAAGAAGTAAAACTCTCCTTTCTTCACAATGGACAGCAAGTTAAAGCCTGTGATAGGATCTGTGACACACCTCTCAACCAGCTGGAGATAGGTGAGGTTCTCTTTAGTGTTGGGGTCAAAGAAGCCCTTGGTGTCATCATCAGGGTCAGACAGAATCTGGTTCATTTCCTCATCAAAGTAACCTCTTTGATATGCCACCTGTACAGGCACTCTGTGACTGTACACTGGATCAATTATACCTCCTGTGGCAATTTGAGCTTCAAGGAGACGAATTCCATGATCTTTGACAATTAGATCTTTTTTCAAGGCCTGGAACAGAGAAATTGTATTTCCAGTGTAGGGATCTTTGTATCCTGTAACTGCTCTTTCTGCTGAAAGCAGTTTCTTTTTCCACTCGGTGCCCACTACTCTTTGAGCCACAGCTTCCTCTACAGAAAGTTTCTTGTTGTTCACTGGGTCGATGACAAAGCCAGTGGCCGCTTGGGCCTCCAGCAGCACAAGAGATGTGCCAGGGGTCAGCAGACCTTTGGTTCTGGCTTCATAGATGCTCATTACTTTCTTTGTAGATTCAACTCTCACACCTGCTATGGAGTTTGTCGCTCCAAGGAACTGTTGAATCGATTCCATTTTGTTCACATTGTCTTCAGTCACTTCCCCTTGAATAATCTGTGTGAAAAGTTCCTTTGAGATAATCTTTGACTCATACAACTCACTGGCTGAGACCTGCTTTCTTAGTCCTTTGAACTTTCTTTCTTTGGAAGACACCTCTGTAATGATTACAGTGAGTATTTCAATGATCTCCTCTATTTTCATGGTTCCTGTCTTGTACTGTTGTATGAGCTGGACCCTTTTTTGTTCTGATATGTATTCAGAGAGCAACACTTCCCACAATGTCACCTCTTTGTTTTTAAATTTTCCTACATTCATGGCAATAGTTTGGTTTTTGAAGTCAAGCTCTATTTTCTCATCTGTGTGAAATTCGTGGGATTCCTCTCCATACAGGGGTAGAAGTAGTAGCCCAGTTTCAGGATCTTTCTCACACCGCTTTATGAGCTGGAGGTAAGAGAGGTTTTCTTTGGTATTTGGGTCAAAGTATCCCTTTGCGTCATCCGTGGGTTTCAGCAGAATCTTGCTTGTTTCTTCATCGAGACAACCCTTTTTCATTGCAACATGAACAGGTAGTCTGTGGCTTTGATTCGGGTCAATTATTCCTCCAGTTGCAATCTGTACTTCAAGAAGACGAATGCCATCGCTTCGTTGAATCAGCTCTTCGTTCATGGCTTCAAAAAGGGATATTGTTGTATCTGTGAATGGATCTTGATAGCCAGTCACAGCTCGTTCAGCTGAGAGAAGTTGCTCATGGACATCTGCTCCAATTACTTTCTCCTTTGCTGCCTCGTCAACAGCATAGAGCTTGTTTTTGATTGGGTCAATGATCCATCCTGTTGCAGCCTGCGCTTCAAGCAGTTCAAGGGCAATGCCAGGTGTCAGCAGATCTTTCTTTTTTGCTTCATATATGCTCATTACTTCTTTGGATGGATAAATCTTAATTCCAGCGATGCTTCCGGTTCCCTTCAGGTATCCTCTCACAGGTTCATGTTGGGTGACTGCTTCCAGAGTGAGTTTTCCTTCTTTCACCTGTTTGAATGTTTTTGCATCAATGATGTCTGAATCCAGTAGTTGTTGTGCAGAGACAGGATTTCGCAGTCCCATTACCATTTTGAGATTTTCAATCTCCTCCAGTTTGTCAATGGTGGAAATCACTGATGTGATTATGGTTTCTATGGTAATCTTCCGTGTTCTGTATTTGTCAGTGAATTCAAACCTCTGTTCTTCAGTGAAGTACCCAGAATGAATCAAGTCCCAGAGGGAAACTGATTTTCCTGAGAAGCGTCCTACAGAGATGCTCACAGTTGCCTTTTCAAAACCTTGCTTTATCTCTGTGTCGGTGTACATTTTTGACTTTGTTCCAGTAGCTTTTCGTGTGTCATTCATTGGCAGGAGAAACAGTCCCGTTTCCGTATCTTTGACACATCTACTCAACATCTCCATGTATGTCAGATTTTCTTGTGTGTTTGGGTCAAAAAAGCCCTTTGTGTCATCACTTGGGTCGGACAGGATTTGATTAAGATCTGTGTCAAAATAGCCTTTTCTGTATGCGACCTCAAGAGGCAAGTGAAGACACTTCAAGGGATCAATGATGCCACCTGTAGCAATCTGGGCCTCAAGTAAACGGATGCCATGCTGCTTGACAATTAGTTCCTTCTTCAAGGCTTGGAAAAGTGAGATCTTTTGGTCAGTGTATGGATCTCTGTAACCAGTGACGGCCCTCTCCGCAGACAAGAGCTTTTCATACATCTGTGGACAAATGACCTTTTCTTTGAGAGCTTGTTCCACTGTGAGTTTTTTGTTATTCAGAGGATCAACAATGAACCCTGTGGCTGCTTGTGCTTCAAGGAGGCAAAGGGCAGTCCCAGGTGTGAGAATGCCAATTCTCTGTGCCTCATAGATGCTCAGCTTCTGATTGGAGGGTTGCAGTATCACTCCGGCCACACAACTTTTTCCTTGTAGGTAGGCTCTCACATTGTCCATTTTCATCACATCACTGCTTGTCATCTTTCCATCGACCAAGCTGCTGTATGTTTTTTCATCCACAATTTCCAGCTCCAACAGGTCCACAACTGAGATATTTCCTCTGAGACCTTCAAAGTTCAGCCCTGCTTGTTTTTTAATCTCTTTGCTCTCAATGATCTCTATGATGGTGACAATGAGTTGCTCGATGGTGATTTTCCTTGACTTGAAGAGCTTGAAGAACTCCTGTCTTTTTTCCTCAGACAGATACTCTGAATTGATGATATCCCACAGTGTTGTGTGCTTGCCCTTGAACCTGCCATACTTAACAGTAACTGTTGTCGTTTTGAATACTTCTCTCATATTATCATCTATGTTCATTTTCTTGCCTTTGCTTTTGAGTGGCAAGAGGCACAGACCTGTACTGGGATCTGTTACACATCTCGCCATGAGTTGCAAGTATGTCAGGTTCTCGTGGTTGTTGGGGTCAAAGAATCCTTTGGTGTCATCACTTGGATCATTCAGGATCTGATTCATTTCCTCATTGAAGTATCCCCTCTTATAGGCTACATGGACAGGAATGCGATGGCTGTTCACTGGGTCAATGATCCCACCAGTGGCAATCTGTGCCTCCAGAAGTCGAATTCCATGGTCTTTTACGATGAGATCTTTTTGCATGGCTTGGAACAAAGAGATTGTTTTCCCGTTGTATGGATCTTTGTACCCAGTGACAGCTTTCTCTGCTGAGCGCAGCTTTTGACAGATATCAGTCCCCACAATCTTTGCTTTGACAGCATCATCCACTGAAAACTTTCTGTTACCAATCGGGTCAATGATGAACCCTGTTGCTGCCTGTGCCTCCAGTAGAATCAGAGCAGTTCCTGGCATCAGCTTTCCTTTTTGTCTTGCCTGGTAAATGGTCATGATTTGAGAATCAGGCAGCAGGATACCTGCAATGCTGTCTTTCCCCTGTAGGTACACGTTTATATTTTCATCTTCAATCACTTCCTTCACTGTTATTTTCCCCTTTTCTAGATCCTCCAGAACCTCCTTACTGATGATATCTGCATCCACTAGCTGTTTGGCTGTGACAGTTTCTCTGATGCCTTCAAAAACAACATTTGTTGTTTTCACAGTCTTTTCTATGACTTCCAGAACCATTGTGAGGATTGTCTTGATATTGAGCTTCCCTTCTCTGTATTTTTTAATTATGTCTGTCCTCTGATGCTCATCGAAGTATTCTGACATGAGGAGTTCCCACAGAGATACTGTCATTCCAATGTACTTCCCACATGTCACTTTCACCATCTCCTTTTTGAAGGCCATTTTAGTTTGGTGATCAATGAAGTTAAAATTCAGCCTGTCTGACTTCTCAAGGAGAGGAAGGAGGCACAGTCCAGTGATGGGGTCTGTGACACACCTTTCCATCAGCTGAAGATAAGTTAGATTCTCTTCTGTGTTCGGATCAAAAAACCCTTTCGTGTCATCCCCTGAATCCTTGAGTATTGTGTTAAATTTTTCATCAAAATAGCCTCTCTTGAAGGCCACTTCTGTGGGGAGTCTGTGACTGTTGATTGGGTCTATTATTCCACCTGTAGCGATTTGCGCCTCAAGTAGGCGGATCCCATGTTCCTTGACGATGAGGTCTTTTGACAGTGCTTGAAACAGGGATATAGTTTCACCTGTGTATGGGTCTTTGTATCCAGTGACTGCCCGCTCAGCAGAGAGCAGTTTTGCATGATATTCTGGGCCAAAAAGTTTGTGCTTAATTGCTTCATCCACAGAGAACTTTTTATTTTCAACAGGATCAATCATGAACCCAGTCGCAGCTTGTGCCTCCAGTAGAACTAGAGCTGTTCCAGGCATCAGTATGCCTTTCTTCATGGCTGCATAAATGCTCATCCTCTGATCTGATGAAAGTACAGCAATGCCTGCAATACTGCCTTTGCCCTCAAGGTATTCTTTCACTGTTTCCATCAACATCACATCATGTGTTGTGGTTTTTCCCTTCTGTAGGTCATCATATGTTTCTTTGTCAATGATCTTTGATTCAAGGAGTTCAGTGGAGGAAACCCCTCTTCGCAGACCTTTAAAGGTGACGCAAACAGGAAGGAGCAGCAGGCCTGTGTCAGGCTCCACAGTGCATTTCTCAAGGAGGTCATGGTAGTTGAGATTTTCTTGTGAGCTTGGATTGTAGAACACTCTGAGCTCTGACACCTGGTTATCTAGGAAACCTTTTTCATAGTAGCCCTTTTGAATCGCAGATTCAACTGAGAGATTTATCTTCTCCACAGGATCAAACAGGCCTTGTGTGGCCATCTGTGCCTCAAGCAGCCTCAACCCATAATCTCTTGGAACTAAATCTTTCTGCATAGCTTGGAAAACAGAGATCATTTGGTTAGTGTAGGGGTCTACATAGCCACTGACAGCTTTCTCTGCTGTGAGGAGTTTCTCTTTCATCTCTGGTCCAACTATTCCCTCTTTAACAGCATCTGCAACAGGAAGTATTCGATTGTTTATCGGATCTATGATGCCCATTGTGGCTGCTTGCGCCTCAAGCATTGCTAATGCTGTTCCTGGCTTGAGAAGACGTTTTTTCATGGCTTGGTATATTGTTATCTTCTCCTTTGTCTTCTCCAGGAATATGCCAGCCACAGGTTTGTGGACTTCTGTGTGGCCATTCTGCTCCACCTCTTGACCCATCTTTGCCTAAAGAGCTGTATGACACAGAAACATTAGCTTAAATTGTTTCAAATATTGCATGCATTGTCTGTAAGTAAAATACATCCATATGTCCACCACAAAATTTGTAGATATGGAGATTCTTATTAAGAAACTGTGCATTGTGTTGAAATTATATGCACTGCCTTACAATCATAAAATGCACTCAGTTACCACTCTATTGTATTGTTTGGCTAAATATGTGCATTTTGTACTGTATTTATAGTTATTTCTAGTCTTTAGTAGAAGCGAAAGTCTAAATGTATTTTTGGCAAAGACTAATATGGTGTTTACGATTTGGAGTAAGATAACTTTTACAGTACATGGTGCATCTTCCAACTTTATATCAAACCTTTTATCTTCCTTATGAGTCTGTCGGTGGCCTCAGGTCTTCGGATGTTTCTCACTGTCCAGGATAAGGGCGATAAAGACCAAAGATACCCTGGATTTTATGGTCAGAGTCCTGGTGCTTTGAAACACTGTTCCTGTGGAGATAAGGCAAGCAAAGTGTGTTTTATTATATTGTTATCGTTTATTATTTGATCCTGTGATTATTTTATATTTCTTTTTTTGTCATGCACTCTAAGTCTTTATTACTCCTGTGTATTTACCTGGTTCATTTACTTTTAACTCCAGCCAGAATCAACACAGACATAAATAGCAAGATTGTGACAAGGGTGTTATTGACACAACACTGACGGTGTATGTGGTACACTTAATCCAATACAGATGATTTTTTCGAGTGTTTCCAGTTTGACAGTACAGGCTGCCTTTTGCGCAGCTATGAAAGAGGGACTGTATAAGACATAAATATTACACATTAATATTTTTGATTCAGTTAAATATTTAAAAAACTGAAAAAGTACTTTACAGGAGATGTAATTACATTTCAATTGAGGCCTTTGTTCACATCCCTGTTAGAATTTAAGCACCTTAATGTAAATATGTTGCACATAGATAAAAATGATTGTAATTTAAGCTAAATGTTTCTTTTAATTTCATCTTGTCCCTGTTAAGATTATAAATGAACTCTCTGCCAGTTCATGGACGAGTTTCTCAAACATCATCATTTATTTGCTTTGGCATGAAACAATGTCATGCTTCAAAACTGGAACAGCCAGCTACGCAGTGTTGTAACAACTGGCATGGAAACACAAACAGTGTGCAATTCTTAACCCTATTCTCAAATCCAGATAGTCAATAACTTTGTCAGTCAGCCGTTTAGTTCAGACACAAGGCACTTTGAGTTGCCTTGTGTCTGAATTGTGCCATACAAATAAACTTGCCTTGCCTTGCCTAGTTCAGAGCAGGTAGTGTACAGTTGGTGTGTCACAGCTTGTAAGAGTTGCCTGCTGCAGCTGAAATGGTGTTAATGAAGCTCTAGCAAATGTTCAGTCAGAGTGTTCTTTCACATGTTCAGACCTGTAGTTTATTTCTCATACTATCCTGTCAGTCACTCCTCTCATGCATTATTTTCTGGGGTTGTCAGTCAAGATATTTGCTGTTCTCATCAGCTGGTCACATCTATCCAACAGCAAAAAGACATGCATGCAGACGTCCGTGCTGCTGTTAATACGCACCCATCCACTCCCCATCACTGCCACCGATTACAAAAAGTCCCTGGAGAGTGTTGGTGCCAAAGTGCCATTATCAATTATCATCCTTTGTAATGAAAATATATCTGTATTTCAATCACTTCTCACCTGTTTGAAATAAGAAGAGTGCAAGTGAACCAGATCAGTGAGCTGAAAGACACTAACATACCCTCAGGACCCTGACACACCAGGCCGACACGGATTTTTTGGGACAATTTTTGCAGTTTGGCCCTTGTCGGTGGCTTAAAATTAAACAGTGGTAGTATCTTTTTGTATGCTCTTAAGAAGTTTATCTGATCCTATGAATAAAAAAGGTTCAAATCAGTAGAAAATGTGAAGATACAGTATTGTATAAGACTAACAAAACCCCCCATGACATTCAAGTTGGAACAACCAGTACTGTAAAGCCACCACATAAAAATAATTGGTAAGGAGAATACTGCTTTCTATAAACCTGAGGCTTTTTCCACCCCTTGTGTTGATAGGTTAGTGCCTGTGTTTTATGTGATAGATGACGTAATACTCTCCAGTAGCAGTGAATACAATCGCTCTCAGAAAAATGGGTGTGGAGGGTTCAGGAACATAGACAAGGCTCTCTTCTGCACATGATTATTTCTATATGCTACTGTGGTGATGTAATTAATCACCACCTGCCATGCAAGCATTTTTTCACAATAATATGTGAGTACCATGTAGTTAAAAATACTGCTCTCTAATCTGAGTGGACTGAAGGTGTGTACGCTTTTTAACGACATGCAATGCAAAGCCAGCGAGGTCACGATGTTGCAGTTACAACAACGTGGTTATGAGCAGCTACAGGCCAAGTAACACAAACTTCTTCTCGTGTGAGGTGACTGAAGCTTTTCTATTTGTACAACAACAGCAGTCAGGCGGTGCAGCAGTATCTCTGCTGTTTTAGACTGTCACCCGCTTTGTAAATGTTTTTAAAGATGATGCACATTCAATTTACATTTATTGCACCGTATGATTTGCTTATCATGTCGTAAAGGCTAACACATGATCTGTTTAAAGTTGGAGAGTTACGACAGTGTTAACATACTGTAGCTTCTCTGTTTCCTGTTCTCAGGCTGCAGTTAGCACTTTGTCAAATTCATTTTACACTGAAGGAGACTCAGTACTAGGAAACTAATCTCTGATGTCCCTCCCACCTACATAATATATAAGGGGGGGAGAATATAAGAACCACCTCTGACTCTCGTATTGTAATTGTGTGTTTTGTTGAGAGAATTTGTCCAATTGAGAGAAAATACATGAGTTTAAAAATGCACTACTGTGGCTCTGATGCAGCTGCCAATTTCTATCTGCAGTCATCGCTCAGTGTTCTGCCCACAACACTATCTGATTGGACACATGCCATGAAGTATAGCCATTAAAGAAAAAGTTCAACCAAGGGTTAAAATTGAGTCATCAAAATAAAAACATATAAAAGCTCCATACAACTCGTCTGGTGTAATCCAAGTCCCCAGAAGCCCTGAGATTGATTTGAAAAGATGTTATTTACACCCTCTTTCAAGCTGAAGTCTTTACTGTAGTGGGTGCATGAGCTGTAAATAACATCTTTTCAAATAAATTTGGGATGGGCTTCCGGAGACTTGGATTACGCTGGACAAGCAGTATGAAACTGTTTTATGTTGTTTTTTTGTTTTTAAATGTAAAACAAGTCCCCATCTACTTCAGTTGTTTAGGAGAATGCTGTAACTCTGTTTTGCTGTGAAGCTCCAGAAATGTTTTGTGTAGATGGTGACTGGATCTTGATTTTTGGGTGAACTTATACTTTTTACACTGAAAAAGCTGAAGCTGCAAACTAACCAGTAACTAAAGTCATCAAATAAATGTAGTTGAGTAAAAAGTACAATATTTGTCTACAAAATGTAGTGAGGTGGAAGCATAAAGTAGTAGAACATGGAAATATTCAAGGAAACTACAAGTACCTCAAAAGTACAGTAGTAGAGTAAATCTTAATAGTTACACGGTGATGACATCACCGTTACTTAATGGATCATGAGATGACTGAGTAACATCAGGGTTTTCATTCATTCTTCCAGCCAGCAAAGCAAATCCAATTTGACCTGATGTTTCATTACATACACGTCTAATAACTTTTCCTTTATAAAAACTGGTCCACTGACATTGATTTACTGAAGAAAGTGAAACGTTCTCATCGAAGGCATCTTGGCTTCGGCACGTCTTTAAGGCACATTAGCTTCACGCCTGCTTGTCAGAATGATTTACTCGTTTGCTTCAACTTGGCCAAGAATCTGTCGAAATGTTCAGATTAAACAGCTGATCAACCGCAGCCTTTGTGCCTCGAAGTAAAACAAGTTAAAGAACAAGATTAACAGCGCAATGCAAATCACCTGTGTGTTCTCGCCTTTGGGTTATATTACAGTATGCATGGCTCATACATCATCACTGACACTCCAGTGTTTAACACTGCGGTGCATTCTTGACACAATTTCAGCAGTCGAAAAACTCTTTATAACAACCATCATCAATAAATGGTGCAGTTATGGTTAATTTAAGTCACAGCTAATGTTCATGAACCTTTACCATTGCTTAACAGGGCTTTCCACAAGGATATGTGGTTGTCTTTCTGTTGCCACTAGTTCATCATAAACACTGATCCTGATTGTTGCGTACTTTGACAAAAGCACTCTGGGACACTTTGAACTTTAAACATGACGGTGTCAGGCTGAGGCACAGCTTACATTTCCCTAATATGTTATTTTAATTAATGAGGATGAAGCTCGGGGAATAATGGATAACATGTAACGGGATTACTTAATTTGGATACAAGAAAAGGTAACTGTATTCTGTTACAGTTACAATAAAAACAGATGTAATTAGATTACAAATACATTCAGTAAAAAATGAGATACTAACAGGACTTTAATTCAGAATGAATCCAAAAGTAACAAAGTAATCAAGTTACATTACTTTAATATTGATTACAAGTTAAATCTTATTTGTTTTCTCAAGATTAGGAGTCATTTCTGCTGTTATCACCGAATTACAAATATTTGTTTCCCGAGATAAAGAGGTCCTTTTCATCAGATCAACAAGAAACAGGAAAACAACATTTGTTAGTCCTTGATAATGACACAAATAACTTTAACGGGAAAACGGAGGAAATAATATGTTTGACTGATCATCGTTTAGGGCTTTCGTAGAGGATGTCCAAAATCTGTGTAATCAATACCTTATCTGTAATCTTAATGAGCTTTGTCACCAATTATTATGCTGATATTTGTCACTCTCTACTCCGCAGGAGCATGTGCACACAATCAACTTGATAATCAAAACCATCTTATTAGAATCAAAATATAATAAAGTAGTCGGTTGTTTGGCTGGCAGCTGACTTAATGAACGTTTCACTGTTTGTTAACAGTGAAAGAAACATTAACTAAAGTTTGATTAACTACATGCACCTTTTGTTAATGGTTGTTGTTACAAAGTGCTATCAAAACTGGAATGAATGAGGTAATGCAGTATCGTGTAGAATTAGGTAATAGTTTCAGCACCTGTGGAAATATATGCTCGTCATTATGTGAGACAAAAGCCTCTGGGGATGATGTAGACACTGTTCAGACTTGTCACACGGCTTGTGAGACCTACTTTGTGCAAAACGTTATTTTTACAAGTGCGGTCAAAGGTAATCAGTGAGGAATGTTTGCTTTCCCTTTTTATCAGAAGGGTGTGGGCTGACAGTGCAGCAGGACAGAGTTAATTCTTCACTTTTGGCTTTCACACCATTATCTCCTCTACATGAGCCACACAAAAGCAAACAAGCCACAGTTTAAAAAATGTGGTTGTAACACCTCCACTAAAAGAATGAGCCTTTCTTTGAAACGCCTGGTTCTTTTCTTTTAAAGCTTAGAAACAAATTAAATAATTAAAAAAATCTCTTACCTGAAGTTTCTGGAAAGTCCCAGTGTCTTCAGCGCTGGTCTGCAGTCGGTCTCAGCTGGTATCAGAGATATTGGGGAGTTCCCAACATCTCAGACGTACTCCTCTGTGCTCACGGTCAGATATACAGCAGGTCCAGCTGTTAAGTCCCTCCCCTCCTGAGGAACAGCCTCCTCCAACCAGCCTGTGAGGGAGTAACGGCCGGAGATCTCTTTGCACTGTGCTCAGGATGCCAGGAATTCCTTTAGACTTCCTCAAAACTGGTCTATTGTCCTCTTACACAAAAACGGCGAGCTAATTCCTATCTAACTGTCCTGTAAGTGTGCAGGTTATAAAACTACGATCAGATATAATTCTTAAAGATGATCCTCTTGAACTCTCTTTGTCGATATATATCGATGTACAGTAAATGTTTTGTCTCCTCACAGCATGCTGAAAGTGAGCGGTGATGATTATCTCCCTTATCTAAGCAGCCGGGTTGTGACAAGCGGAGCCGGATGCCCCCGAGTTTACAGGGAGCTTTTGTCTTTGTGTGTGAAATTCCTTCAGGTTTGGCAGGTTTTCAAGTGTGATTAGCAAAGACTCACCAGGTCGGGCGAGTCGGGCCGAGGGGATCATCAACAGTAAAAAAAATCTACTGCATCACAAAACAGACAACCTGAATGGAAAACAGCTGTTACTGGTCACATAAACCAGATGCAAAGACATTAGTCACACGGTAGTGACGATATTGAACTCTTACATTGATTGATGACTGATTTGCAAGTAGGAGCAGTTTGAACACATGTTGCCTTGGGGAAAGTGACAACAGGTGAACATGATGTTCAAACTCAATAAAGTAATACATTTTTCTACAGGTTTGTTCTCCAAAAAGGTTCATTAAAAAACATTTATTTATTAATTTATTTAAGTTTGCTATCGGCAACTTTATTGTAAATGACATGACGTATTTCATTGCTCATTAAAGTAGAGTTAAGTTCTGTATCACTCGTGTTTCCAACATAAAAATGTTGCGCCAAGAACAACTTGAATGATGACACGGATACTAAAAGGTCTACACCAGTCTGATGATTAATTTATTTCCTGATGACACAACCTCATACCCAATCAGGCCAAACCATTTTTGGTTGATGTCACGTGGATTTCCTCACCTGTGCCGAATTCTCATTAAAATTCACAGGTAGGGGGAGGTTTGGATGACGTGTACGAACACATCTTTGCGTTCCTTGGAACCAGATTGATACATTCTTAAGACGTCATATGGCCGGGCCCAGGCTTACAGCGCTGTTTCATACTTTAAAGGGGAAAATAATTATCTGTTAAGGTGTAAATGTTGGCTAATGCTGGTAGAGACTAGAACAAACTTGCACTTCTAATCTGGGTTGGTTTTTAACGATGAATTAAACGGTTGTAGTCTGGTGTCAACAGACCAAATCAAATGAAAGCAAATGAAGCATGAACTCGCAGATTTCTTTGGGTTCAAGACAACAATTTTCATGGTTTAAAATCAGGATTATATGCTTCATTGAAGTAATATAATGTAACTTTTTGACTTTAAAATAACAGCTTGAAAATCATGTTGATGGTACAGTGTCTTGTAATAGGATGAATGATGTCTCCATCACTTGTTTCTGCACTATGTAACTTCAGTGAGAGGGTCGGATCACAGCATTACATACATGTTTACTTCAACATACAAGATTTCAACACTCAACATTACGACCTGATGAGTTTTGTTTGCAGTTAGCACCTACCGTACATCACGTCTGACAAGCTGTTGCAGACCTGGGATTTGTATTTACGACAGCGGTGTTGCAGTCAGAAACTGTGCGGGGTGCCAATCACACAAAATGCTAATTTCTACATAATGTTGCTTTAACTACAAATCATATCTTGCTTCGTTGTCACTAACTTTAAACATGGTTATTTTGGTCATTTTCACCTCATTTAGGTGCCTTTGACAGCCATCCGCATCCCAAAAAATAATCTTCAATCATCAGCTAATGACCCATTTCCAGTATATGTCAGGGACTGTTTCTGCCAAGGCGTCAGGGCGTCTGCTCTTCTGCAGAAAGACATCTGAGTTGGTGGCTTTGCCAAACCCAAAGCCTTGGTATTTAACGACCTCACAACGAAAACTCAGCAGTCAAATTACTTCACCTTGACAAAATGCAACCAGCTAATCCTGCACAGTGTGCCTTTAAGCGCAGCGCTTTGCTCCTCATCACATGCTGTTTGAGTAACATTTGATGTGTTTGGCATTATACTTATATACTTAGGTGATTGCGAACAAATAAAACTTGAAAGTGTTGGGCCGCACAAGCTTTGTTTAACTACGCTGTCATGTGATATCTCTGCAGATGTTGACAGTTGTGTAAAGCCCCATTACAACACTTTCTACAACCTGTATAGTCCTGTGCCAGTGCACTGACACTTGACACTTGCCCAACAATCTCTTTGCACGTAACTTTCATTTTTACTAACTGATTGCCAACATCCTGAATGCCTCCGCTGAAGTGTTAAACACAGGTTTGGGCAGGTATTGAATATGTCTTTAGTTTCTCAGGCAGGCAGGCCATAATTTAAAAATAATGTAATTTTAAAATCCACTCACACTAGAGCACAGATACCCAATTAAAACCCGTCCGGACCCAGAATTTAGAAATTGACATGGTGCTTTCAAGCTGTTTTAGTGGGAAAAAAGTGTACAAATAAAGAAATGCAGTTGGAAAATAAGTGATAAGTGATATTGATTGATAACTAATAATAAATGATGCACCTACTGTCTGTGTTGGGGCTATACATCCTGTTAGGTGCTGGGGTTTGTTATTTATGTGACAACACAGCAGCTGTTTGTTACTCTCTAGGCAGAAAACATTTATTCTGCTTAAATTGACTGTGCCGGGTTCTCAAGATCAGCTTGAGCTCAGTTAATACTCTCTCAGACACGGTCTGGTCTGGGTTGGGATAAGTTTTACACTTTGATGGCCACCCCAGTAGCTAACTAACTCGCTAACGTTACATTGTTACTGCTGATTTGTGCCTGACGGTCCCGCAAAGGCGTGATCGAGAAAACTAGAAATGGGATATGAGTGAACCACCTCGACGTCCCCCCCCTGGATGGGCACAGGTGTCAGAGGAGGCTTAGTCCTGTAGTCCACTTTAGGCATCGGTGCAGTGCTTTTGTTGTGTTGAACTGTTGTTGACAGTGCACTCCATTAACATGACTTCAGACGCTAATTACAAACCAGTAACCACCCAGAAGTGTTGTTCAGGCAGTCTGAAAGTGTTGAAAGTAACTGTCAGGCATTCAGCTGGAGGTGGGTGGGGGGACTACTTGCTGCAGCAGGTTGGGCAAGTGTGAAAATGAGCAGAGCTTTTGAGTTTCATGAAAACAAAAAGTACCACAATTCAGCTGGGATACATCAGCATTTTTGAAAGTAACTCCTTTCATTTCAGTGAACTCAGCTTTAACCTTTGTCATAAGTCTTTCACTGGCCACTTATGAGCAAAGGATTTCTTCCTTTATCTCCGCTGAAGGTCATGCAGGATATTACTCAATCTGTTCCCAGTCTGCCTGAAACTCCGGGCCAGGAATGTTTTTTTCAATACTGTTCCCATTGTCCGTTATTGTCAGCACCACACCCAGCTCAGCTCCTGACTGCCTCCCATCAGCAATGTGTCCACTTTTCTTTAGAAGCATCTGAAAATAAATCGCCAAGATTATGTTTCTGTTCTGATTATTCAAAATCACAAAGACTGTATTTACAACACACTGTCCTCACCAAGCTCTTTGTGCTTGTATGCAAAGCTGGCCCCTTATCTAACGCTTATGATGTTGTTTTAAAGGATAAGTTCACCCAAAAATGAAAATCCAGTCCATCATGCTGAGGAAAAGTCAGGTTAAGTTTCGTAGTCCACAAAACAGAGTTGCAGCTTTCTGAACAACTGAAGATGGAGGCTTGTCTTGAAATGTAATAAAAACACAGAATAAAAACATCAAATGGCTCCATACGGCTTGTCCGGTGTAATCCAACTCTCCAGAAGCCCTGAGATCCCAAATTGATTTGAAAAGATGTTATTTAAACCATTTTAAATCTTCACTGTAGCCGCGGGAGCTAAAAGCATTAGCATGTACCTCATCAGAAGGGGTTACACGAGCTCGACCGCACGTCGAGGACTTGGATTGGGTCGGACGAGCTGTATGGAGCCATTTGTGTAGTTTTTCATTTATTGTTTTTTTTTTGCTTTTTTTACATTTTATAGTGAGTCCTCATCTACGGCAGTTGACTTTCCGATCGGCTTCGGGCTGAGTAGTTAACGACTACATTTTACATTTTTGGGTGAATTTATCCTTTAATCCTAAACCTGATTCCTGGTTGGAAACTCACCCCTTGAACAGGTGACAACCAGTCAAGATCTGGCTGCACAAAGGTGCGACTCTGTCTGAGAACGATTAAAGGACGCAAACATTCACGCACACATGTCAAAGAAATCGACTGTGAGCCAAAATCAATTGTAAATTGACATCACACACACAGTCTATAGTTTGTTGCTGTTAATAATTTAGCTTCCACTCAGTAATGTTTAGTTTCCTACTGATTCCCCATGAACTTTCACATTCCAGGATCGCACCGGACAGGTTTTTATCAGCCTGTGTTATCTGGGGCACACCCAGCTTCTCTCTTCACATGCATCAGTTGTGACAGCCCTGACACTGAGCTGTTAACTCACTGTTTTATTAAGCTTGCTCTGCAGAAGAATGAATGTCAAAGTCATCGATAAAATCTATGTTTCTAAACATTTGCTTTTCTTTTTTATTCTATCTCGCCATCATTGAGGTGACACTTCCCACATGATGGCAGGATAGCTGAAAACAACACATCATAAAACGAGTGAAGAGTCCAACACTTAATATCAATCAATCAATCAATCAATCTTTATTTGTATAGCAGCAAAAGTCATCGACACTTTGAGCAGAGACCCAACATTTGCCCCATGAGCAAGCACTTGGCGACAGTGGCTTGAAAAAAATTGCCTTTTAACAGGCAGAAACCCATTTATTTGGACTCATTTATGTCCCTACGCTGCTGTTATCACACCCACATTTCCACCCTGGGGGATCAGTAAAGGATGATCTTATCTCCAAAACAGCTGAAAATGCAAATTGATAGAAAAAGTCTGCTAAAATTTTTGAGAGCGCCTCTGAATTCACTGCAGATTGACATTTAACTGCTCAGTTCTGCCTCCCGGCCAGAACTGAGCTTGTCATCGGTTCGCACATAATGTCTTGTTCTGAAAGTAAGAAGGAACAATGGCCATCAGCAAAATAAAGTGGAGTAAAGAGTACGATATTTCATCTCTCAGTCTAGTCGAGTAAATGTACAGTTATCGACAAAAAAAATATGTTGTGTGAAACACCTCAGTGTGTTAGATGCATCCCTCCAAGCATGCATGTACAATATTAATGAATATGTAGATGCATAGATACAACAGAGCTGCACAATGTAGTTAAAAAAAGGCAGATCTTGTGATCCCAATATGAATCACGATTAATGGGAATTCAATTTTGCATTACAAAAAATTTTGATTTTGATTTTATAAAACAATAATTGCAGCTTCTTGCCATTTGGATATCACACTTCTCCATATTTTGACTTCAGTGATATTTTTGATTAACTGTGCAGCCCTAATATTTATCCCAACAAGTTCATTGACTCATATGAATCCCAGATGGTAGAAAGTCTGATTCATAAGTAGAGTAAGTTAGAATAAATATTGAGATTTGTTCTGAAAATAAACAGAATGGGACTACTTTTTATTTTCCAAACCATAATAATAACACGTGTTTAACCGTCAAAGGGAAGTTACCACTTACACTTTATATGTAATGCTAATGCCACAATAATTACCCAATCATTATACATCTATAATCATAGATGCATCCATGCATAGAAGCCGAGAAGTGAGAATGAAAGTGGCCCTGACATGAGGCGTGTCCTTTTGGCAAACAAGACGACTATTGTCGCAATGAGCTGATGCTTATCTTTCTGTGGAAGACGACTGTGATCGGTGCATCATATCAACCTGCCTTTTAATTATCGGTTTCTAATCCAGAGATGTGTTGAAACATTTATGACTTTGGCAAACTCTCAAACTGTTTCTCAGCATTGAAAACTTGGCACTTGAGCGGCTGATGAAACCTGTCATGTAACCTTCAAGTCTCGAACATTTATGGATTTAACGATTAAAAGATCACAGTGGATTTAGAGGCTAAATACAATAATTTCTCTTGACCTTCAATTAACTTTTCTAAATGTTTGTGTCTGTATTGCTTCAGATCCCGTTGGACAGAAGAGAAAAGGTGTGAAATGCCGTTTTACTGCAATCTAATAGAAGCTTGTAGCTCTCTTTTTTAGCCAATATTATTAGTTATTAAAATGTATTTAATAGGGACGATGCAGTTTAACATAGCTACAATACAGAGTATGAAACTGATGCGCTGCACAGAGAGTTTACAGCTTTCCATAATTTTCAACTCTTGTATCTAGTCGTGTAATTACAGCTTTCAACAGCTAACATAACATACGCCCTGCATCAATCAGCTAAGAATGGCCAAAGCTCTTTGAGCCAGCAGTTAACCTTTGTTGTTGAAGGAAATTAACACTGTGAGTAACCAAAACACTTCCTGGAACAGATTACCTCTCATTACTATCTTAAATATCCTCAAATTACAACAACCAACAAATAAAGACAATAACTCTTAGTTTTGAATGTGGAAACTGGATGAAACTGGAAAATATTGTCTTGTTTTTTGTCCTCCAGCTGCTCTGCCTCAACTTCGGACAGATAGCTTTCCTTGTTGCTAAAGTAACTGCTAACTAATGCTAACCAGCAGCCTCCCAAAGATCACCTCCTGACCCTGATGACAGATACCAGTAACTGTGTTGCTTAAATAACTGGTAACTGAGTAGCTGGCTGGTTATGGTGCAAGCTATTTGCCAAAGAGCCAGCTGGCAAGAAAACCGCCTCGGCACAGTAGCTCAAACTCGCCTCCATCTTCTCAGAGGCTGTGTTGTTGCTGCTGAAACAAGTCAGAACTGAAATGTCTGTATCTGCAGAGACCACACCCTCCGCCTCTAGTTTCTTATTATATTAGTATTTTGTTGTTCAGGGTGTTTCTTGGTGTCAGCGACTCTGGAGACAGACAGGCGACTGTTGAGCTTCATTCCCATGTTGTAAAAAACCCACACTTTGGGTTGGACTCCAAGAAAGGTGTCACTCAGAGGTTTTTGCACTGATTAAGAAAGCAGAAACAACAAAACTAGTTTATTTGGCTCATATACATGACCTTTGACAGCTTAACATCCACTGTCAATGTCATCTAGTCCAGCAGATACTTGTCCCATCACATATCAGGGTGGAGATTCTGAAAACCTCAACTCGCTCATGGTCCTGAGCTTGTATTGGCATGTTTCTGTTAGGTGTGTATCTAAAAGGTCATTTGCAGGTGTTACGGGAAGCTTTCAAACCAAATCCTTCACATTTCTATGAAGTAAAATCTGTCTGTTGTGTGTCCGTCATTATTTCCTCTAGATGTTTGGCAGTGATGGAAATGGTACTTTGCCCTTGCTTCGTGCATCGCTACCCTTTTGGGTGGTGACAGCCTCTAATTGGACTGGCAGTGAGTGTAAATTTTCAGGTCTCTGCCAATTTAATAGCATAAAACAAGAATATCGTGTGGATTTTTAGCTGTTAAGAGCGTAAATCTGATGGCAAGACAGGCAAACAATCATGTCATGTTGTAGTCGATCTACGTTCGGACGTTATTATACGGAAAAAATTAAAGAAATAGTGGATGATGAGTGTCCTTTCAGTGCCCTTTACACATAACTATTTTCTGAATGTCGTGGTCATTTTTCTGTCATCTGTCGTTAAGACTCTTTATGTTGCTGTTTCATAATCAATCCAACGTGACTTTATTGTAAACAAATCACATCGCTGTGGCGAAGAACCTCAGCCGTTTGTGCTTAATTACGCAATCGTTTACTACACTTCCAGCATTACTTTGTGGTGTTTACAAGATTCATTATGAGAAGGTAGCTCAGCTCAATTTATGTTTATTATTAACATTAAAACAGCCTCTGCTCCTGGCGTTTCGTCGAGTGGACAGACCAAGCTCTTTTCGAAAAGCAGGTGTTTTATCGTAGGGCCTTACTTTTTCACGGTAGAAACTGTAGTTACAACTTAACAAAGGCCTTTTTTATTCATTTCGATCTGCAGGCACAATCATTTTTTCAGTAACATCATTAACTAGCCTGTGATGAGGTGTTTGACACAGATGGACATGCATTTTCACCATTTTCATTCTCTCTGTGGACGACCTGAAGCCACAGATCTCTTCATTTACTGTCCTTCGTTCTTTGGGGAAGTAAATAAAATCCCAACCTTTGGGATTTTTTATTGTTTGACGTGAGAAACGCAACACAGCGTTTTTTTAGACAAGTCTCTACTAGCCGTTTTCTGTTTTGCACTAGCATTTTCACAGCGTTTGTTTTCAACCAAAGGGCGACATAGCCGTTCTGCGGCTGCTTTCATCTTTGGCCGTTGCCAACTTGGTTTTTTGGAGCCAGACGCAATCGTATTTGGAGGAGGGAGTGAAGCTGGGGAAGATATCCTGATTGGATCTGACTAAGAACCTGTGGTAGTCACTCGCAAGGTAGCCATGCCCTCGAGCTTTCTCTGATTTATGGTTTATTTTACTCTATACGGGACCTTAATTAACAAAATGAACATCATAATGTACTGAAGAAGACTAGAAACCAGCAACTGAGGCCATAAACTCCTCAGTTGCCCCTGGTGGCCATGAGTGGGAATGCAGATTTAAGGCTCTTCTGCATTGGCTTCAGAAATCTTTCACGAGGACTCGACTTGCAGCCAAATACTTTGGAGTCTAAAAAAAGCTTCAGTCATGGTTGAGTTGAAAAAAACAGTTCCTCTAAGCTGCTTATGTGTTCGCTCTCACAGAGTTGCACAAGCAGCAGACGGGATGCCTGCTGTTGCAGCATTTCAAAGGAAAGTTAAGAATTTCCTCAGAACTACCCGCATGTGCCAGCCAAGCATGCAGTGCATGTCTCTACAGTTGTGTATTGTGTTTTAATAAGCACAACACACACACACACACACACTGTCCTGTGTTGACATTTCTTTATTAGTCGTGTTAAATGGAAATCTTTGAACACACCGCCGAATATAAAAAACGATTATCGCCCTGATGTTCCCGTGATGACTGATTTCAAGACTGCGCCTTGTCTGTGCTGCTTGTAAATATTAAAAGCAGACCATAATAGACAAGAGGTGCACATTATCTTGAAGCCAGCAGAGTATTAAGATTGAAATCTCTCCCCTCCAGAGCGCCAGACCTGCCTGGTATTTTTATTTGAAACATGAGTGGTTCACCTGGAATCTGGACAGAACTGAATTTAACCCTCGTGCTGCAGCTGGTGAAAAATAATCTGTGCAAAGTCATTTGTGAAAGTCACTGTTTGTGCTGCTATTTCAGGCTCTTATAGTAATCCAGATCCCACCCAGAAACTCTTTCTTTGCTATCTTTTCACTCACATTTCGGAGTTTAAACGAGCATGCAAACAAACTACTGACTGCAGTTACAGAGATCCTCTCACAGTAATTAATACATGAAGATGAGAGCCGAGGCAGGTGAGGGGTGTGGAGAGACAAGTGAATGAAGATGTTGCTTCTTACAGCAGATGTTATGTGAGACGTCAAGTTTTGTTTTTGTTTTTTTTTCTGGTGATCCATTTTCTAAGTTTGATCTAAGTTGTTTTCTCTCCTGTGATTGACTTGAGAACTGGTGGTTTTGCCAGGATAATCTTAATAATTTTTTTATTTTTTTTATGTGTGAGAGTGAGTTCAAAAATAATTCAGTGAAAATACATTTTCAGGAGAATAATTTTTTTGGGTCGTCTTTTTTCACATGTGAAAGTGAGTGACGAAGTGAGTGTTTTCAGGATAATTTTTTGGGGGGAAATTTTCTTTTTTTCAGGAGAATATTGTTTGAGAACTTTGGGCAAAGTATAGAAGTGAGTGACAAACATTTTTTCAGGAAATTTTTTTTTTTGGGGGGGTTGTCTTTTTTCACGTGAAAGCGAGTAACAGCAATGTGTTCAGGGTAAAATAAGATTTCAGTGAAAATAATTTTAAGGAGAAATATTGTTTTGAAAACAAATGTTTTCAGGAGAAATATATTTTTTAAACAAATTTTCAGGAGAAATATTGTTTTGAAAACAAATGTTTTCATGAGGAATTCTTTTTTGGAAAAAAAAATCCTGGAGAAATATTTTTTAAAACAAATTTTCAGGAGAAATATTTTTTCGAAAACAAATGTTTTCAAGAAATATTTTCTTGAAACAAATTTCAGGAGAAATATTTTTTCGAAAAGAAATGTTTTCAAGAAATATTTTCTTGAAACAAATTTCAGGAGAAATATTTTTGGAAACAAATTTCAGGAGAAATATTTTTTGAAACAATTTTCAGGAAAAATATATTTTTATATTTTATATCTTTTTCTAATGACAAACTGAATGACTCTATATGACTCTGTGGTGGCATCAGCCATTTTCTATGGAGTAGTCTGCTGAAGCAGCAGCATCTCGGCAGCAGATAGGAAGAAACTTGAAAACTTTATCAAGAAGGCCAGCTCCATCCTGGGATGCTCTCTTGACCCAGTGCAGGTGGTGGGAGAGAGCAGGATGAGGTCCTTCCTTCCTGCTGCTGTCAGACTCTACAATCAGCACTGCTCCCAGTAGACCTCATTGTGCACTGTGGAATAAAAACTCTATACATAACCCATTTCTCATTTTGGTTTGCTCTAACTGGGCAATTTTCGTACTCATATTTATTATTTGTTAATAACAATACACTGCCCACACTGTTTATAATTACACTATTTATATTTGTACATATTATGTATATACAAGTCTATTTCTATTTCTTACCTTTTTATTATATTGTTTATTTTTTACTATTATTATTGTTTATTATTATTTGTTATTTTATTTTATTATTATTTCGGGTGTGAAACCAAGTGGAGAATTTTGAAATTCAGGATAATCTTTTACCCTGTGTGAAACGGAGAGAAACTGGTTTCAGGAGAATTTGTGAAAAAATGTGTCCTGAAAACTAAAATTTCTCCTGAAAACATTTTTGTCACTCGCATGAAAAAGAAAAACACCCCAAAAAATATTCTCCTGAAAAAAATATTTTCACACCTGGAAAAAAATTTATTTGTTGTGAAAAAAATGTTTCCACTTGGTTTCACACCCAGAACTTAGAAAGATTATCCTGGCAAAACTTTCCCACCAGTTCTCAAGACAATCACAGGAGAGAAAAAACAATTTAGATCAGACATAGAAAATGGATCACCAGAAGAAAAAAAAAAGTCTTCGCTTGCCCCTCAGGGCCTCCGTACTTTAGACTGAAGAATGATGGACTGATGAAGCTGGTGAAGGACTGACCAGGGATGGGGAGGTGGAGGGAGCGCGCAAAACAGCAGCATGAAGGAATTAAAAGCAGCAAGAAAACCATCTTTAAAAAGACTAACAGTGGAGGTTTCACTGTGCTACTGGATAGATGTGACGCTGATGTGAACAGCTGATAACTCAATTGACGACTCCAAATAATGACAGCAGGAATAATGAGTGAGCATGCGTGAGAGGAGTGATTGACATGATGGTATGAGAATTAACCTAGACTTAAAAGTATCAGGTGTTGGCAGTGTTGAACTTGTTCTGCAGAACTCATGCAAATACCAGTGGTTGCTTGCTGTAGGCTATATTTAGTCCATGTTGACTTCCTTCCTTTGTATTTGCATCTTGAGTTGAACAAAAGCATTCACACCTGATCTGAATTCCTGCCCTGACTCCTTATTTTCACGAAGTGAAGATCATGACCAGCATTTCTTAGATCTGACAAATAATCTGAAACTGAGATGAAGACTGAGACACATTTTGGAGTGGATACAAAATGTCATTGGCTATTAAGAGAAATACATACGCTTCCTCCTTTCTTTCTTTCTTTCTTTCTTTCTTTCTTTCTTTCTTTCTCTTTGTTGCATTTTGGCTGCAAACAATAAAAACAAAGCTTCACTGATTTTATCTATGGCTCTTCATGTCCGCACTTGGCAGTGAGGTATTAAATTCCCCTTGTTATAGCATTTCTCTGTAATACCGTGCCTACTGGCAGCAGGATGTGTTTCTTCCTGCTCTGGTTCACTGACTTCCTGTCATGTCATCCCTATTTTTTTTTATTATAAATATATTACATTGTTTTTTAAGCAGAAATCGTCACTGTAGCTCCGAAGCTAAACGTGTTAGCACAAACTCCGTCATTATGTTACATACATAACATCTTTTCAAATCAGTTTGGGATCTCGGGGCTTCCAAAGACTTGGATTAAGCAATTCACTTTGGCCTTACTCTGTGATGTTTTGTGGCACCTGAATGGCATTTTCCTGTGGAAAAACTTCAAACTGATGTTCACTGGGACGTGGAGAGAAAGAGAGAGAGAAACAAAGGCAGAGGAAGAGAGCTGCAGTGATTCACTTGGTTGAAGTATTCTCAGGAATCCGGGGGTGCACACAGTCCTCGCCTACTTTAGATGCACTTTAGTGAAACCCTTGAAGTTGCTGATCCCAGCTGTAATCATTCTGAGGAAAATTACACCAGCATGGAGAAGCCAGAGGGGTGTGGTGTCACGCTGTGCGCCTCCTCCTCAGGGAATTTACTGATTAAGCTGCAACACTCTGGTGACAAATATTTGAAGCGAGCAATGAAGCAGCACAGGGTCAGTTTGATATAATACTGCCTGCTCTACACTTACATTTAGGTCTAATATGATTACCAGTAGAGGAAGAAGTCAAATTAAGCAAACCTATATTAATTCATTTAACAAAATTCAAACCACTATAGGATGAGCTGCTGCTGACGTTATTAAGTGAGGTTTTTAATTTCACTTTCTGCACACTGAGTCACCTGTGGTTTAGTTTTTCACCTGAAATCAGCTCTTGTTAGACAAACTTCTGACCTATCTTAATCAGTCAACAGCACTTCATGTGGACTATTTCTTAAAGGAAAATGTCAGTTATCAATATGATGCATGGTATGATGTTGTCATGTTAGCAATGGCTAGTGGAGCGTACGGAAGCCCTAAACTGTGATGGGTCTAACATATTATTTACTCTATTTTCCTCTGTTGATTACAAATGTTGATTAAGCTTTAAGGAACAGGAGGGAACAATCTTTTTTTCTTGTGATAATGGATGGATTTATCTCTACTTGGGAAAACAAAGCTTGTTTTCCCTGGATCTCGAGAAAACAAATAAAATTGAATTTGTTATCACAGTAAAACAGAGGAAATAATACGTCCGACCCGTGACCTTTCAGGGCTTCTGTGAGAATAACATTACATCAGTGGTTTTTAAACTTTATGTTCCCAAGACACACCAACTGGTAAACCAAAAATTTGACATACTGGAGTTCCCCAGAAGGATTTAAAGGATTTTTTTAGAGTATATAATTTGCCTCTGTGCTGGGAAACTAATGCATACAAAGTACTGATACACTCAATAAAAAAACTCATTCATTACTTGTTTTATAATTGTATATTGATGATATTATGTTGTTATAACAAAATCCCACTGCACACCATTCAGGAACCACTGGACTCCATAAAAGATTGGATATGAAATACAGTTTTAAACAATATTAAATAGTTTATAATTTAGATAAGAAGTTGACTGATCAAATAGTTAAATTCTTAATGGAAAAATAATAATCCAAATTAATGGATAATGCAATTTCAAAAATAAAACGTCACAACCTCTCATTGCAACCAAACTACATAAAAGGTTGATAAGATCCAATATCAATATTTTGTGTGAAAAACGTATGAAATAAAAACTTAATATAGCCCTTCATTAGTATGTTGAAAAATCAGTAAAGGCACAAAAGATAGAAATGAAAATATAAATCCAGTCAATGTTTATTTTTCTTTGTAAACAAACACAATGCCAAGTGAAAGTACATTGAACAAAATTATGTTACAGTGCTGCACCAGCTCATAAATAATTTATAACCGATATACACTGTATATAGTTAGCAACTGATGTACAAAAATGGCAAATGCTGATAATTGCAGCTAGAATTGAGTTACCAATTACAAAATCATTTTTTGCTTCATCAATAAGGCCACAAAGTTTAACCTGCATTAATATATTAACAACCAACAGTCTGCAGGAACAACGGCTGCATGAGCCCCTCCTGGTAGGGCTCTGGTGATGGAGGTGGTGGAAGGGTGAAGAAGATCTGTCTGCAGTCCTAACATATATAACAAACACATTTTTACAAGGATATAATAGCAGTTTTTTTCTAATACAATATATCTTCGGAAATATTTTTTTAAAACAAATTCCATGGGAATTATTTGTTTTGAAACAAATTTCATGAGAAATATTTTTTCGAAACAAATTTCATGAGAAATATTTTTCGAAACAAATTTCATGAGAAATAATTTTTTTTTTAAAACAAATTTAGGAGAAATATTTTTTGAAAACATTTTCATGAGAAATAATTTTGAAAACAATTTTTATATATATATATATATATATACATATACACAAATTTAGGAGAATTTTTTTTTTTTGGGAAAAAAATCTTCAGGAAAAATATTTGTGAAAACATTTTCAGGAGAAATATTTTTTGTGAGACAAATTCCAGGAGAAATTTTTTTTGAAAACATTTTCAGGAGAAAATTTTTTCCGAAACAAATTTCAGGAGAAATAATTTTTTTGAAAACATTTTCAGGGAATATATTTTTGAAAACATTTTCAGGAGAAATATTTTTGAAAACATTTTCAGGAGATTTTTTTTTTTTTTTTTTTTTTTTGTTGAGACAAATTTCAGGAGAAATTTTTCTGAAAACATTTTCAGGAGAAATAATTTTTTTAGACAAATTTCAGGAGAATTTTTTTTTTTTTAAACCAAATTTAGGAGAAATTTTTTTTTTTAAAAAACATCTTCAGGAGAAATATTTTTGAAAACATCTTCAGAAGAAATATTTTTGAAAACATTTTCAGGAGAAATATTTTTGAAAACATTCTCAGGAGAAATATTTTTTTGAGACAAATTTCAGGAAAAATATTTTTCTGAAACAAATTTCAGGAGAAGTTTAACCTGCATTAATATTTTACCAACCAACAGTCTGCAGGAACAACAGCTAATCCAGTTCTATAACTTCATCGCTGGCCTCCTCTGGCTGTGGATGCTGCATGAGCCCCTCCTGGTAGGGCTCTGGTGATGGAGGTGGTGGAAGGGTGAAGAAGATCTGTCCCCAGTCCTGACATATTAAACAAACACATTTTTTCAAGGATATAATAGCAGTTTTTTTCTAATACACCTTGCCTGTAGTATTTAAAGACAACAGTCACTTACAGCAGGAGGTCCAGGCTGTGGTGGAGGTGGGTAATGCAGACGACTTGACTGAAAGTGGGGGAACATTTGGGGTCCAAACAGGGCATTATTGTAAAGCCCAGCAGGCACAGGTGGTACCCACGGCATGTTGAACATGAAGTTTGGATATGGGGCGAACTTGCTGGGGCGATGAGCTGGCATCCGAAATGGAAAGTGAATAACAGGCGGAGGTGCAGTCGGGCCAAATCTAGTAAAGTTTGGAGCATCTGGAAGGAAAGATAAGACAAAAACTACATTTGAACATTTTAATCTTCCTGAAGATAATTTTATTTAATTTAAGACAGGTGTCTTAGCATTAGGGAGGACGTTTCTCTGCCATCCATTTACATCGAAGCATATTGACATAATTAAATGTAAAATGGCAAGAAAATATGCACATATTGGATGGTACTCAGTAGAGCGCATACCTCCACCAAGACCCAATGGTCCATTTTTGTATTAACTCATACATACCCGCCGCCTAAATATGACACTCCTGAGAATTTTACACAAGCAAAGAACAAACAAACAAACAAACAAACAAACAAAAAAACGCCAGATCTGTTAAAGAAAGTGAGAAAAATAAATCCTGGATCCCTCCCTTTATCTGGAGCCACACCAAAAGTTTAATGCTTATGTCTTTGGACGCCATGATAGTATTTACATGATTTCTTTACAGTCATGGAGCTTTTTCAAACAAAGATTTTTTTCCCGCCACTCTCCTCCCACTCGACTGTGCGCGTGCAGTTGTGCGCGTGTCCTTGTGCCAGCTGCGCGGCTTGCTCCACGAGCGGTTCTGTTCGACCAATCAGCAGGTGTTCCATACACGGCCGTTGATGACGAACCGAGCAGTCCGGTTCTCTTTAAACGAACCCGGCTCTGTATAAACTGTCTCTACGAAGTGAAATCTATTACTGAACATTATGAAACTATTAATTTAGATCCAAAATGGCGGATGTATTCTCCTCTCCCCTCCTGTCATGTGTCAAATGCAGTTAGTTTAAATGTTAAACCATTTCTCGTCGGTGCTGTAAGCGGACTTTAACTCATCTGTTGTTAGCTAGCTGACACAGAACGGGTTGGCTAAATGTAATTATTTGTCTTGGAGTAAAAACTTTCTCATCCTGTTGTAACATCTCACACACATTATAATTAGCGATATTAGGATTATATTATGTTAACGTACCTGATCCTTCCTCACTGGAGGCTGAGGCCGGCCCCCCGTCGTCCGCAGCGGCTGGTCTGCTCCGGAGGTCAAGGGGCCGCTCGGCGGCGGCTGCTCCTCCAGATGGCTGACATATCAGTAGTCCAGCTGTGGCCGACTGACGAGCGCCTCCGTCCGGGGCCGAGCCGCTCCCGGTCCCCTCGGCCTTTGGTCTCACCTCGCTGGTTTGGGCGCAGGGATGCTGTGGAGGGTGTTGGCCTCCTCCCTGGCTGCGGTGGAGGGCGGTGATCCGAGTCCTCTGAGTTATGAGGTAGCACCTCCAGCAGCTGCACTTCAGAAACGGGCATACCTTTATGTGGCCCTTCCTCGGGACGATGATGCCGTGATGCCGACATCTCGTACATGTAGGCTTTCGTGTTTGCTCGACGGATTTGAATGAGGAGGACATCAGCAGCTGAATGAAGGCTAAACTTTAAAAAGAAGTGTGATTAGCAAAGAGCCTCCTCACATGTAGGGGCCTGCATGTGACCCGGTCTGACCTCTGCCCTGTATGAATGTATCACTTTCAGTCGTGGGAATATGTGACTGCGTTATGATTATTGGCTCAGGGCCCATAGAGACCAGCAGGAGACCAATCAGACAGCTTTAGAACCAGAACTCTGCCTCTGATTGGTTGATTAAGATGAGCGGTGAGACGTTCCAGGTCAAGATAATTCACACTGAGTGCATTGTGACGACAGATCCAGATGTGGAGCAGTGGTGCTCACACTTTGTCATGTCTAGGACCATAAACTGACAGATTTTGCTGCATCCCACTTTGAGCTGCCCTGCTCTAGACAGGGATTTTTTTTTTAAAAAGTATTGTTTTATTTGATAACTTTAGTTACTAGTTACTCTGCAGATTTGATGCTGCACCAGAGCCAAAGTGGCACATTTTTAAAGGCAGTCAGATTTAAGAAAAATAACATCAATATACAGAAAAGGCTGAATATTGGATCTGATAAGTAGTTGACTCATACTATGACAGTATACATTCATGTACTATGTGTAGTTTTACTTTTTTTTTTACGTGGTATTTAAATACATTTAATATCAGATACTTTAAGACTTTTACTCAACTATTATTAGTATTGGCAGCTTTGACTTTTACCGAAGTAATATTGTAACACGATATCCTCACATTTGCTAAAGTCTGACTTCTGGATGTTTTTACAACAGTGATTATAACTCTCTGGTTGCTGCCTACAATAACGTTAAAAGCATTTTTATGTGCCAGATTGTCATGTAAAAGCAGACTGAAGAGAGATAAATGGTGCGATCCGCACTCTGTGGCACAATGTTTGAAAACATTTCAACAGTCCTTAAAAGGATGTTTGTGTGGAAGCCAGTTCTGACACAATAAACAAGAAGCATATTGAGGTTAAAAGTATAAAACACCTTAATATAGACGTCTATCCTTGCACTCCATTGGGGATGAGGGCCCTCTGCTGGTTTGCACGCTCAACTACAAGTACACAAGCTGAGAAAATGTTTAATTGAAAAGGAGACATAATATTTGCAACTCTTTAGTGAATATCAAGCTTTTTTGTATCAATATCCATAAAATGTTTTCTAAACAAATTAAGTTATTTTTCTTTAACACACATACGGTAAATATTTCAAAAGAAGGAAAACCGTAACTGTTGAGTCGATGTTTTAACATGTTTTTGTTTGTTTTTTATTCAAAAACAACATACAATAGAAAATACTCAGAACCTTGGCAGCCATACACTAAGGACTGGGGGTTAATATAACCAAGATATACATGAAGGGACAGTATGTCTTTAATCTCTATTTATATAATATCAGGGTCATGGTTATGCAAAAAGTCAATGTCTCAGAGGAGATAACAACAAAACAGTTACTCAACACTCAAAAATCTGTTCATCTCAGTGTTCAAACAAAAAGGGGTCAAATTGTGACGTTTTCAGCCTTTTTTCAACAGTGGCGTCTGCTACATTCAAAGAAAAGAGTTTCTTTTGTTTATAAATTTAGTTTCCAAACACTTTTCTCCATTTCTATCGATGAACAGTTGGTTACTGTATAATCTCACAACCAAGTGACACAACCTTTCAAAATCAGATCCTCTGATGTACACAGAACACAATTTGTGTTGAATTAAGTTTTCTATTTAACTTCAACGATTTAAAATGGCAAGTCGGAGAAGCCTCGGGAACTTTGACAACAGATATAAAAGAAAATCCACAGTCCTGTCACACTTTGGTATAATCAAATCTGTGATTTACAGGAATTATTCTGTTGTGAAGTGTGTTTCCTAAATGTCCAAGAATGACTTCCAACACTCCTCAGGGTATAAAAGCTGCAAAAATATTCCTGAAACAAGCATTTGTTCTTTAACTTACAGACCGACACCAAATCACGCCACTGATGCAGGTTTGCCAACAGAGCTGGGTACTACCATCGGTTTCAAAATTCGATTCAAAATAATTCAGTTCACAATATTTCAGTTAAAATACCAATTCTGCTTGGATTTCAGAGAATTAACGCTGTAATAACAAGGTGCATTATTAAAAAAATGTGTGTTCACATTAAGAATTTAATTGTTTTAAAATCTGCCTGAGGAGACATGAATGGGATATTCTGCTTTTAGCATCGCATTATTAAAATTTGCTGTGAATGAACGAGAAAGCAATGACAGATGTCTGCTGATGTATTCAACAAAAGGAAAATAAGAAAAAATAGAAACTTTCCTGTTTTAAACATTTGTGGCCATTCGAGAAGAGACTTTTCAGTTTACAAGGTGCATTCAAGTGCGCGTGAAGCAGAGGACAGAAAACGACCCCCATAACTGACACCAAAACACGATCGAGGTTCTGAACATAGTTTTAAATCACGACTGTTTTGATACAAACATTCAGGCGTCAAAGATTTACTCTCCAAATGGAAAATCTACACACATTTATCACTTGGCAGGTGTTCATTTTCTGATGCACATCCGCAGGAAAAGGCGTTGATTGAAAGATCGATCTATGGATTTTATAAATCAATATCTTGATCTTTCAAATTATTTGAATCGGAAAAATCGATTTTTTTTTTAACCCCAGCTCAAGTTGGCAGATTATATCTACATCACCGAAAGACGTTTTTTATTAGTATTCAGGGTGGACGTGTGATCACTGACACCAACAGAAATCAAAATGGTTTTTCATTGTCGGTGTTTGAACAAGAACAAAAAAAACAAATTCTTACAGGAATTGAAGGAATCACAACATGTAGAAGGAAGAAAGAGAGGCAACCATTCAGAAGACAAAAGGACAACAGTGTCTTGATAAACAGTCGTAAACAGTCTGTGCGTTTGAAGATCTTCTATGAATCCTGATCAACATGTGGATTAAGAAGTAGGTTTTCTCTGCAGTTCAGATTTATTCTGTCCATTTGTGTTTATTGGGCCGTGTTTAAATGAACATTTGATTTCATCTACAAACATTTACATGAAAAGGTCACTTCTGTTCTCATTGCTCTTCATCACTCTGAATCCCCGTCTTCGTCTTCCGGTATAAATGGAGGGTCTTCAGGCGGCTGCCGCTCCTTCGCTCCGTCTGTCCCCGTCTTGAGATGCAACTCTCTGACGGTGAGGATGCGGGTCAGCATGGCCTCCATGGTGCTGTCGTCCAGAGGGGTGGAGGAGAACCACAGCGGGCTGTTGGGGACACAGCAGCGCTCGGGGTGAAGGTAGAACAGGTTGGTGCGCTGCTTGACCGACTCCGAGCTGGATGGAAGACAGTTAGTGTCAACATGTTGTCCAACACCTACTTTCATTATAAATTTAAGGAATAGTTCGTCGTTATCTTCTCACCGCTAAGGGGTAAGTTAGTTATTTACACTTTTAGTTTAGCAGCTGAAGTAAAGATTTTTTTGGCTTAAAAAAGGTTCAAAGGTCACTTTACTGACAGTGCTTTGGTGGAAACAAGGCTTTTGTAACTATCAATCGATTATACCGAAGGGTTTAAATACTGGAAAAAGCTCACAGCAACAGAAAAATGATCAGATGAATCTGTAAATCAAGTTCAAACAGCCAGTTATTCTGCCACCTGTTTCAGAGCTGAAGAGATGACCTCAAACAGACCGAGATCAGCGTGTCCTACACTCACCACTTTGAGAGGTAGAACTCGTAGAGTCTGACCGGACAGCGGAGAGGGTTCTCCGTGTTTTCCATCATCTCCAGGATGTCCTCTTTACTGTCCTCCTCCTTACGTCTCTTCGCAGGAACCTCTGGATCTGAAGATCATTATTTGATTATCAAATAGTATACATAGATTAAGTGATGAATTTATGTTGTTGTGCCAGTTAATAATTCTGTCTGCAGTGTGTTTTAAATGTTTACAGTGCTCAAAACTTTACATTTGTAAAAAGGGGTAAAATTGGGATCTAAAACTGTATATGACACGTCAGGGTAGAAATTCAGGTTTTAATCAGGTTCAGGCTCTTTACATCCATGTTAGAAAAGATGTATTCTTTTACGCAATATCTCCAACAAAATTCAAGTTTCATGATCATTTGTGTTGCTTCTCAGCTCACAATCAGGTGCTGTGAATGACTTTTCGCCTGACTTCCATAAAACATTCACATAAAAACACAAAATATGACAATTAATAAAATACAATTATGAGGATTTTGATTTAAGAGAAACAACTGAAGTGTTTCAATATCTTAAAAACATTGTTATTACCACGTTTTTGTATTAAAAAAAGGAGCCATATTGTTACCTGACTCTCCCTCATTCACAGCTAGTGGGGGATAGAAGCGCAGGAAGGTGGTCTTGGTGTAGTTGGGGTTGGTTTTGGTGCAGCGCATGACGTGAGCGAAGGACAGCTGGCGGTGCTGCTCCACCGAGGTGAAGCCAAAGTACTTGCAGCAGAAGAAGAGCAGAGTGTTGAGGAGGACGATGGGGGAGTACGCCCCCAGCTGTTTACAGTCCCACAGGAACTCCTCCTCCACACGGGAATGGATGTAACCTGCCAAGGAGAAGAGAGGGACGTGTTGAAATCTGGTCAAATGTTTGTGTCGAACAGACAAACTGAATAAACAAAAACTTGTGTAACTCACCACTTGCTGTGATTGAGGGCTTGAAACCTCTCAGCATGTTGGTGAACTCAGTAGAGAACTTGTTGTAGAACCGATCCATGAATATGTTCTCCACACGACCGTTCTCAAACAGGTACTACAGAGAGACACACGAGTAAAGCGCCAGTGTCAGCCATCTAATTTACTCATTACTGTTGAAATCACTGTTAAAGGGGCACTATGTAGTTTTGGAGAATAAATTCAAACTCAGAATTTTAATATTTACAATATTAATGAAGTAATAACACAAACTCAGACATATTTATTGTTTTCATATTTGAATAAACAAGCTGTTTTCAGAGGTAAATAAGGTCCCCAGAACACTGTTTGTGGCATGGTCCGCCACATATAAACAAAGTATAACAGTATGAAATTGTGTTGTCCTTTAAGGTCAGTTTGTTTATTCAGTCATGAAAACAAAGAGAGTTCTCAAATCTCCATAGTGCACCTTTAACTGTGAAATGAATGGGCAGATTAGTCAATAATGAAAATAGTCATCAGTCACAGCTCTACCTGTGTTCAGCACCTAACCCGTTATATGATAGGAAATGTCTAACCTGTTGGATGCCGAGGCAGAGGTAGAACAGGCTGTCGGGGGAGTACGGCTCTCCGCTGGGTCGTTTCAGCTCAGTGATGAAGCAGCAGAGGCCGTAGCTCAGCTCAGCAGTGGTGCACTGGATAACATCCTCCTTTAACTCCATTGGACGAGCTAAAACCAAGATAATAATCATCTTCATACGTTTATTTTGCATGTATTATGTCAAATTTTACACAAACAATCAGTGTACTCAAGCTCTGCTTTAGTGGGTTTCTTTACTGTGTGTTGAGACTTACAACCAAAGCGTGGCTTCTCCAGGTTGGGTTGAGTTTTCCTCCACTGGATCCATCGCTTCCAGGCGTCGACTCCATACTCACTCTTCAGTTTTGGGATTTCAGTCAGGGCAGTCAGGGCCTTGTTGGACGAGCCTTTCTGAGACGACGCTTCAGCTGTTTTAGACGACCGCTGTGACTTACGACCCTTGGGAAAAGAGGAAAGAGAGAAGAGGCTGTGTCATGGACACTAGACAATCCCAGTATCCAAATCTCTTTTACCACTAAGTTACCTTCTTTTCTCTAGCTTTCCTGGGAGCTTGACGTCGTCGTGTCACAGCAGGCGGGGGGCTCGGGGACCGCTCAGCGTGCTCTCTGAGCCGGGCCATCCTCTCCAGAGTTTCTGGCAATGACATCACAAGAAATGTTACACCGAGCACGCCAAAGTCAAAACCAGGTAGTCGGTGTAATTTAGGATAACACCTCAATGTTTTAAACTCTTCAAACACGGTCAGAGTGGAGGTGAAAGTCAAAGTTTCTAGCTTCATGCACTTGATGAGCTTGTACGTCTCATCTCACCAACAGTGACGTCGGCTTCGATGTCCATGGGAGGTGGTGCTGGAGGCGGGGCCTCGGTGAAAGGCTCACTGGACACAGCCACAGGAATGTCCATAATGGGGTTGAGCTTCTCGCTGGAGTAGAGTCGACTGGGAGACCTGACACCGACATCCGAGGAGGCTTCCTCCCAGGTGTTGAGTAAACTGGCCAAGTCGTCTGTGTCCAGGTCATCACTGTAGGTACTGGTGTGGTCTGTAACATAAACATGAGAGCAGCTTGTCATCCGGTGTGATACAGTCCTCTCATATTAACAACATCAGCATAAAAACATTTATGGGAACTAATTTAACATAACATAAAAAATATGGACATGAAATCCTGAAAATGCAGAACATGGATTTCCAGAAGCAGCAAAAAGAATAAGTTTTTACCATCTGGAGGAGGTGCTGGTGCTGGTTGTCTCTCTTTCTCCTTCTCCACCACTTTCTCCTTCGGTCTCTCCTCGGTGTCGTTCTTATCTTGTTCTGCCACCATCTCAGCCATGAGGATGAGCTCTGCCTCGAAGGGGTCGGACGGGATCTTTTCTTTGATCTCCTGGATGGTTTCCACAATGCGTTCAGCGCTGTCCATGGTCACAGGAAGGAACATGGGTACAGGCAGCTGTGGGAGACAGAGTTACAATATAAGAGCCTGTGAGGGACTGAAATAAGGACGAAGATGTCGAATATTAACTGTTCTAGATTGCTGTCTAATATAGTTATTTAATATCTTAAATCTGAAATGACATGACTCATTTGTGATGGGATTTTACTTTAGCAACCTATCGCTCTGAAACCAGAGGTGTTTGAAGTGTTTGACTTACCGGGACTGGCATTCCCACAGGTCTGGGGGTACACTGGCTGTACATGTTCATCGGTACAGGAATGTACACCGGCACTGGGACAGGCACAATCATGACTCTGGGGAAGGAGATGTCTATAGAGAAAGAAAAAAAATTGTCTTAAGTTAGTATTAGTTTCAGCATGAGCAAAAATATCCTCAGTAAAGTGTTTAGTTAAATATAGAATTTAAACTTTGAGCTTTAGTGATTCAAAAGTCGTGTTCAGGGAAATAATTCTGAGCTCTAATTACATATTGTTCGATATTTCTACTGAAAATATCAATTTGTACCAATATATATAAAAACATGCTTGCAGAGGCTGAATTTGTCAAGATTATTTTGCCAAATCATTTTTAAAATACTTTCATTTTGTAAATTAACTTTCAAGTGTGCCTGGTAGCGTTGCAAAGGTGTGAGATTTTTCAGTTTCATGGTAACACTGTATTACACAGTCACTATTATTTTGATTTATATAATAATAATTATTGTTATAACTTGTAACGACCCTTAAAAGAATAAAAGAGTAGAGTTTTTGAAGTCAAACAGACACGTTATCATTTTTTTTCCTGAAATACATCATGTCCTGACAGACATGTAACTTTACAAAAACTTGAAATATATAGTTTTTATGACACTTAGACAGTAGAATTGAATACTATATATTAGCAGTCAATAACAGTCAATTTTCATACCACAGTCTACCTTGAAACTGGATTATTGCTGCAACCCTAATGCTGAATAAATAAATGAAAAGGGGAGAAGAGGAAGGGAAAAAAACACTATAAAAAAAACTATTTAATAAAACTCAATATAAAATATAGAAAAAATATCAGCAGCCAGTGTGTTTGTTGGTCCCGTCCCTGCAGGTAAACAGACTGGAGAGCATGTTGTTACCATGGAAGCTGTGTGTGCGTTGCTTTTACCCGTTTGTGCTTCACAATCGGCTGTCTGTGTTTTGCACGAGACCCCTTTGTTCTGCACCAGCGGTCTGCAGAGCAGAGCCTTGTTCTTCAGGATCTTTTGTCCAGGAGGAGGAGCAGACTTCACTGGATCTGTCTGAAGACTGATCTGAAGGGCAGATAAATGACACAAAAACCACTTCAGAACTAATAATGGTCAAAAATGTACAAAAAAGAGAAGCCAGAGCGGAGATCCCCATATAGGGTGTGCACCACAGACTCAACAGCGAGCCAATGTTTTAGTTTTATTGACATAAATTTGACCTCATGAAATATTCTGTGAAGACCGAAGTGCTGAACGGTTCCACTTTTTGGATCATCTTGATCCAAAAAGATCAGAGGTACACTGGGCCTGCTCATTGTTTTCATACAAACCACACAGTATCATTTTGCTTTAAATTGTCTTACACTACATGATAATTTTACTCTCCTGCTTTATCAGCCAGTAACCAGATTTGTCAAGTTTTCAGCAGAATTTGACATTATTTTTATGTTTTGTTGCATTGCCCTGAATGTTTGACTGTATAACAGAGCACATCTGTATAGACAAGTTTCTCCAGTTTTTTTTATATGAATAATTTTCCTTTGTCACCTGTCTGTACATATATTATTGAATTTTACAGTATATAAAACACATATAAACACGATAACTTACATGTCCAGAGTTCTTTGACTGAAAGTTGGAGCCTGTGCCTGTGGAGAAAAGTATAAAAACCTTCTCAATGAACACTGGCAACTGGTTGAATTAGGATACAGCATGTTAAACAGAAGGGCTTAAACTTTTTTCGATTTTCAATTAATCTGCGATATTTAATAATTAATCGTCTATTCAATGAAATGTCACAAATTGTGAAAAATACTCATCACAATTTTCAAACAATCCAAAACCCAGCGACTCTTTACTATCTTCACTGAATGACAAAGAAAATCTGCAAATATTTACATTTAAGAGGCCGATACATTTTTGCTTGAAAAGTAACAAACTTAGAAATTAACTGATTATCAAAATAATTCCTTCCAATTGATGAATCCATTATTGACTAATCATAGCAGCTCTATTACACGGTACATGAAAATACTTGTTTGTGTGTTTTTGTTTACTTGGCTGGGCAGCTCTCTCAGAAGCACTGGATTTCCCTGGGGGAGTTCCTGCAAGCGAGATGACATTGGCGATGACAGGTGTGGCCTCCCCCGTACCTAACAAGGTTACAGCGATATTACAGACGGCGGGTTTCATAACATTTTAACTAATAAGTCAACTGATCAGGAAAATATAACTTGAAGGGGAACAATGATACACACCTTTGAAGACCTCACCCTGCGTGGCCACTTTATCACAGCAGAACTGTAGCAGACACGTCAGGTCGCAGAAGTGTTTGACTTCTCCCAGCATGGCGAGACTCTGCTTCAGTTTCCCTTTACGGCCGCAGGTGTCACACTTTGCAACCTGCGAGAAAACAGTGAAACACTAAGTCGAGGCAGAGCATCACTTTGGTTATTTTGATAACCACAACGAGGCTTCTTGCTTACATGGCAGAAGAGCATGGTGTATTTGGACCTGCACTCCTCAGAGCAGAACTCCTCGGTCGAGCCTCCATACTGGGCCGTCACCAGCTTCTTGGACACAGAGTGGCAGTAGACGCAGGAGTGACAGTGTTTCCCCCAGTTTTTAGTCAGGTCGTGTCGGAAGAGGAGCTTACAGCCTGAGAGGAAGGAGAGGAGAGTGTAAACCCACTGGATGTCACTCAATGGTTTGTGGATTATTGTTTTAAAGCCTTGAATTTGGCATTACAGCTGTCACCATCTTTGTTTTTTGGAGCCAGAACTAACCATAGTGTGAGAAGGATATCCTGATTGGATCTGACTGAGACCCCGAGGACATGTCATGGTAGCCATGCTCTCAATCATACCCTGCTTTATTGTCCATTTTATATTCGACATGTCAAACCGTGTCCTTACCATCGCTGCAGAAGAAGCTGTCTTTGTTGTTAATTCTCTTGGCGTCTTTGGTGATCTTTTCCATCTTACAGTATTCACACAGGGAAGTCACAAAGTTGGTTTTCTTGAACTCGTGAGAACAATCCAGGCTGCACACGAAAACCATCTTGTCCTGCACACACAGAGCGTGACAGAGAAAAGTCAGGGTGTGTACATCACATTTTCTCAAATCTTAAGGCTAAGACTGCCATTCGGGACAGATTACAAAGAGGTGACCACAGTTTTTTTTTGTGAATTCTTGTGATCCTTACTGGTAACGCTATCTAAAATTAAGAATCAAATCTTTACTCATCAGTCTGGAAGTCTCAAAAAAGTTATTTATATGCAAAACTGTATGTTAAAATCCAGCTGTCTGTCTGAGGAATATAAGAAGAAAAGTCCAGTAGACTGAACACACATTACCACAAACACAAATTACCTGGATCTGGATGACTTCAGGTTTGAAAGTTATGCTACGACAGCAGAGGGCGCAGCTCAGTTTCTTTGATCCTTTGGGAGATTCTCGCTGAGACTGGATGGGAGTGACGGACTGGATTTGAGTGGATCCGACTGGTAACTTGGTAAAAACATTCACCTGTTTCTGGGATTTCTTGAACTTCTCCTACAGTGCCACAAAAAACGATAGAGTGTTGAGTGAAAACCATTGTGACAAAGGTACCGTCTTTGGTGCAGAATGAGCAAAGCGTGTCAAATCAAAACAGTACAGCACGAAATGTGACTTTTAGAGGTCCCTTTTAGAGGTCTCAGTGATAATAGAGGTCCAAAATCACGTGAAAATGCATATTTTTTAATTGAAAAACACAACATTTTCTTACAGTAGGACCCCAAAACCCCCCTCCAAAGATATACACTTAAATCTTCCTCAATCCAAGAGAAAATTACGTAAACAAATCTGAACAACCGAATGCAACACTTACTAAAAACAGTTATCCCTGAATTTAAACAACTCGTCCACCCCCGACATGATTTGACAACAAGTCTGATAAACTTCTTTTGATCACGAACAAGCTTAGCTGTACCTGAAAAGCCATGACACACGGCAGAGTGCAGAAGTTCCTGATGGAGGTGTCCGACATGGCCAGGTGGTAGGCCGGGACTGTGTGTTTCCCACAATTATCACAACACAACCGAGCACCTATGAGAAAGAAAGCGAGTTTTATTAAAGAAACTGTCCACAAGTGCAGCACTGATGCAAACATCACACTCTTGTGGTACCTGATGCACTGACGGTCTGGACTTTGAATGCCATCACACAACTGCTGCTACAGAAGAGGTTCACTGACTCGTCACTGTTTTTGATGTCAACCATTTCTGCTAGCAAACGGGTGGTGCGACACATCGTACACGGCTGGGTCGTCTTGGTTTTCTATTACAAGAGTCGGGGGGGAAAAAAAGAGAGGATGTTAAAATAAATTCTCGTTAGTCTCTCTTTTTATTTTTTACGTTAAATTTTCATACCTCCTTGAACTTGGCCAGACACTCTGCGTTGCACAGAGTTTTGCTGCTGCGGTCCATCTTCAGCATGAGCGGCTTGTTGTGGCAGTAGGAGCCGCAGTTCGCACAGCCGGCCATGGACAGGTTGTTGACTGTACGGAAACGGTTGAAGCAGGCGTCACTGCAGAGCTTGTGGACGGCACCGGTCAGGATCACCTCATGTTTGCTCTACAGGAGTGATGACAAAAGAACCGTGTTATTTCAGAGATTAATCCTTCAATTACAGGGACAGCGTGCTAAAAGGTTGCGTGTAATACCTCTGTACTGTTATATACTGTTATCTATAGGACAAAGATTGTCCTTCTTTTATCTTATCTATGAAACTTTAACTTATCTATGAAAGCCAGTCAACAGAAATTTGAACTGAAACCGTCAATTAACTGTTTCAGTAAAGTCGACTTCTCTCACTGTACTGCGTTTTGTAAGACTGTTAACTGAATATCTTCAGATTTGAGAATGTAGGTCACATTAAAATAAAAGACTAGATTTCACCTTGAACTCTGATTACTATGATTACTCAATTACTCAAGAAAATAATAAATAATGAGAATAATTGTTCGTTGCAGCCCTGTTCTGTTTGACTTACGATGCAGTATCTGGTACACATGCTGCAGAGTGACTGTGGTCCTGTGGGATGTGTTGGTTTTTTGGCGGCAGCGCTCCTCTTGTAGTTGAAGGAGGTCAGACAGTTCTGGCTGCAGAAGTCCTTCATGGCTCCTTTACCGTCCGGAGCCAGAATGACGTCCTGAGGCCGAAATATCAACCTGAGAGAAAGAGAAGAGAACTGAATTCAGTGATAGTTTGTTTGGGTCATGAACTCTGACACAATCCAGTTTATCTGCAGCTATATTGTTATTTGCCTTTTCCTCACAGAAAATTATCTAGTATGTAACAATGACGCCGCTCCCTGTTGAACTCACTTTTGGCAGTTGTGGCAGGTCTTGGTGTTTCCTTTGACTGCAGGCAGAGATGTGGTGAGGCATTCGGTGGAGCAGAAGAGTGCTGGGGAACCCTTCCTCTGGAAAGCGGTCTGCCCTTTCCTCAGGTTCTTATTGCAGTGGGAGCAGTACATGTACACTGATGATGGATTGATGACGGGCAGCGTCTGTGTTTCAGAAGTTGAGGTCACTGAGAAGACCGATCCAATCCTCAAATCATCCTGTTAAAAACAGATCGGTGAGGCAGAGGTCAGTGGCGGTCCAGTGACTCTGGATCCATCAAATCCTGAATGAAGGTCGAGTATAAAGCTCTATTTTTTTTTACTAGTATTTCGTTGGGACCACAAATTAGTCGTAATAATTGTGGTGGATGTCTGTGATCTTCATCAGATCATAATCTGCCATGTCCAAACACAGAGGTCATGTGTCTTTTAATAGCACTGAGATCAGGGTTTCTAGGTCAAATTGGGATTCTTGCAGATGTTTTTTGCTTTGACCAGTAGACAAGCTGTTAGCGGTAGCCATGTTGCACACTACTTCTATTTCTAATAACTGTCACTGGATCAGACCTTGTTGTGACTTCAGGGTGATTATTCAGACACGAGACAACACTGTGAACCTGTAATCAGATTAACACTTAAGGGTGAACTTTTAATATTTTTAAGAAGTGTGTCTCTCACCCTCGTGTTGGGCTCGTCTTTCACGCTTGCTGAAGACGTCGAGGATATCAGGGCTTGTTCATACTCATCGTCAGAGGGCTCATCCTTCACCTTGATCAAAGGTGGTGAAGGAGACGACTTGATTGGCGGAGAGGCGACCTGTAACCTGTCCTACAACAGGAGAAAACAAGGAAAAATACATTATTGAAGGTTTTGATGCAGATTCCAACTTCCATGGTAAAATCCCAGCCTTTCTATGTACTAACGCTGCAAAACATGGCAACCTGTATAAAAGACAAGTATAAACAAAAAAAATTAGCAAGTCTCTCAGATGTTCATGTAGGAAGTTTTAGTAAGTTTTTAGGGAAATAATACTGCAATGTTGGGCCTCGTTGGGAGCAGAACTCACATTGTCAGGGCAAAATCACAGAACTACTAAGGTTAAATTTGCAGGACTGATCACATATTTACCCCCATGACAGTAAAGCATGTATTATATATAAAATCAAAACAGTCGTATTTCTTGTGCATAGTTATTTATTAATTAAAACAGCATAAATTGTATTTACATTATGGTCTCAGTGTTCATCCATGTTCATTTACAACGGGACGCATAAACACATTTATTATGAAATAATACAGCGAGGATGAACAAAAGGACCCATTGGCTACATTAATGTGGTCTTTGAGAAGAAACAACACATTTAAAAATATTTTTAGAAAACTGAAAGTGATCTGATTTTTTACTAATGCGACATTTAAGCAGTGAAAATACAAACCTGTCACACTGAGGAAGTTTCTTTCTTGTACTTACAGTGTCGAGCTTAACCACTTTCATCCCGTTCACCATGGTCACTGGTGATGAGCTCTCCCGTCCTGCAGGAACAGCAACATGTGAATAAGTTAACATTGAATAAAAGTGCAAAGTAGATACTGGAAATTCTAACTTCAATAGAATATCTTGAAACTATCAATGTTCAATACTATTTCTGATGGAAAATTGACACGTAATTGAGAGCATTAAATTTCAGATTTTCATTAAAAGATAAATATAACCAAGTTTCTGTTGTGTGTGTGTTAAGCACAACAGAATATAAGTTCATGTATTTCCTTAACCAGGCGTGGGCTTTACAGCAGTGATTGTGTCAACTTGCTGTCAGGGAGGAAAGCAAAAGAATTTTTAAATATTTTATTATTTTGACAACACTAGACGGTTCTGCTATTGGACAGCCAGAAATTCAAAAACACAAACTGGCAATTTATAATATTTACTTTTAATAGGTAGTAATAATAATAATTATAATATCTTAAATCACACACTTGAGGTTTATTTTTAAACACTTTGTTTTACTTTTCTGTAAACACCACTGCTCTGACAACACTCACCACTGAGTGTAGCTTCAGACGACGGAGACAGGCTGGACTGCATCGAGTCTACAGCCACTTTCATGTCCTCCACCTGGTCCTCCTCTGCAGGTGGTGGTACTACAGTGGGTTCTACATCAGTTTCTTCCTTAACAGAGACCTTGTCCTCTGCCTCAGTGGCTGTGAGAGAAATTTTAAAAATAGAAATTAGTGGGATGCTACAGAGCTGTGAGTAGCTTCCAAGTACTTTAACTGGTGAAGCAAAACTATGTTGGAGAGCTTCTGCCCTGCTGAACTATCTTTGAACTAGATCTCAGCTCTGTATTTCTGTAGCTCACTCTGTGAACTCGGCAGAGTGCTGAGAGTTTCTACAAAGAGAAGTTAACTGGTTACCAACTGTGCCAGTTGTGGCCAAAAGGCTGTGCCAAAGAAAACCTCTCGTCATTGAACTAGTTAAAGTTGCTCGAGGTCTGTGCAGCCACCAGTGCACAAGTAAATGTTTGAAGACTGCCATGAGAGTGTTTTTCATACATCGCCTGTGCAACACGAGAAACAGCACTGGTGAAGAGGTGGAGGCTAAAAAAATGAGGAGAAACCACACTCGATAGGTGAAATAATGGATACTACACCAACAGTATCAAGAGACTATTCCTCTTTTTCTGTTTCTCTTCTCAATTTGCTCAGCTGAACAGCCAATCAGAGTGATTTCTACCACTGACGGGCCAAAAAAACCTTGTCCAAAACCACCAGACTTTATCTTGGCAGAAAGATTAAGCAAGTAACGTTAATGTTTCTACCATATTTCAGTACTAACAATTCATTAAACAATGTGATATATAGCCATGCTTTTCAACTACTCATTACTATCAACTACTGTGAGCTCTTTTTGTTTTTCAGCAGCCCAAATGTAGAGCCCGGTGGTGCTGAAAAATGGGAGGCATGCACAGCAAAAAAGAAGAAAACGTTTACCTGATGGTACATGTGAAGCTACGACTGTTAACACTTCATTAGCGCCACAATTTTCTAAAAACATCCACTTTTCTACTACATAACATCAATACACCCCCCGTGTTGAAACTGTTTCTCTGCATCATGAAAACAAAAACTCTGAGCTAAAAATAACAGAGAAACAAAACTTCTGCTTAACTTTACCTGTATTAGAAAAGGCAGGTGAACGGCTGCTCTCCACATCCATTAAACAGTTCACTTCCTCTTCTTTCATCTGAGCTTCCTGTTCCACCTGATCCACTGTACCAATGTCCATCATCTCATCGAGGTCGTCCGCTGTTGAAACCCTCGATAGAGACGACTTTTCCTGCTGTGTGTCGACTTCTGTGTCCGGCTTTTCATCCGTGTTTGTTGTCTCCTCCTTGAGTTCAGATGTCATGTCCATATTTGAGTCCTCACTGATGTCGGGTCCTGTGGGACTTTCCTCTGAGCTGTTGTCCTTTGCTGCAACATTTTCTTCGTATAACTCAGAGTCTTCCTCATTTTTCACCTCTTTTTCAGACGCTGATGTGCTATCTGATTCACCACCTTGAACCAAAACTGTGCTGACTTCTGTAAAGAAAGACGACTGTGAGGAGGGTTGATTTTGAGGAGATATAGATTCAGGAGAAGGGCCCACATCGGCCTCAGTTTCCTTATGTTCAGTTTCTTTACTTTCCATTTCTTTTTCAGCAGCAACAAAGTCGTCCTGCTCTCCACGTTCAGAGAGTCTCGGAGAAGCTCGACAAGCAAGCTCTGGGTCTTTAACATCCACTGATGATCCTGGCTCCGAAACAGCTTCCACTGACTCTCCGTCTGTCTCCTCGTTCACCTGTGTCAGACAATAAACAATGATTCTGTACAATCCCAGAATAATACTTCAAGAAATAACAAACCTATGCTGAAGCTTTATTTAAAAAATGTCATCATATATTTACAAAACAGTTGTATTAACTACTGAGGTTGCCAAAAGAATCGGTACTTCACATGGCTGATTTCTCACGACACAACAACTGAAAGAGCAGGTTTAAAAGGATAAGCTCACCCAAAAATTGAGCCTCATGCCGACGGGAAATCAGGAGAAGTTTTGTAGTCCACAAAACATTTCTCGAGATTCACAGCAAAACAGTGTTACAGCGTTCTCCTAAACAACTTAAGTTGATGGCGACTTATTTCAAAACGTGAAAAAACAACCGAGAAATTAAATGAAATGGCTTCAAACAACTCTTCCAGCGTAATCCAAGTCTTTCGAAGCCCAGAGATCTCAAATAGATCTGAAAATATGTTATTTACACCCTCAAAGTGTGGTCGGGAAACTAAAAAAGAAGAAAGTGTCATTACGTCACTGAATCTTGCTTTGGGCCGGACTGTGGTGACAGCTGTACTGAAATCTATGGGAGGTGCAAGAAGAAACACACCAAAACCCAACATACCTACCTACATCGTATGACTTCTAATGAAGAAATGCCACCAGGAAATGAAAGAACACACTTCAGAGAGTAGGTTAACCACTGATTTTCTTTTTTGCCCAAATGATTGACAGGGCTAGTAATATTGTCAACAAACGGGGCAGGTCCGACTGATTTCCGCTGATATGACTGCAATCACACTGAACAAAGAGCCTTTCCTGCACAATGTGTAGATAAAAAAAAATAAAAATCAGTAGTTAACCTGCTCTCTGAAGTGTGTTTTCATTTTCTGGAGCCATTTCTTCTTCAGAAGTCTTACAACGTAGATACGTTGGGTTTTAGTCTGTTTCTTCATGCATCTCCCATTGACTTCAATAAAGCTGACACCACGGTATGGCATAAAAAGGAAGATTCAGTGATGTACTGACCTTTTCCAGCTGTATGGAGCCATTTTTTCCCCCAGTTGTTTTCTTTTAGTTTTAAAACAAGTCCCCATTTGCTTCAACACTGTTTTGCTGTGAAGCTCACCTGACTTTCCACTGGCATGGGGGATAAGTGCGCCTCCGGAGGTAGTATCAGAGGCGCAGCATTGGCGAAGCGAACCAGTGTGAACGGATAAGCCGGCAGCGCAGAGCGAGGGCGTGTCGGTCTGATAACTATACAGGTCCTTCACTCAACAAAATATGGATAAATGTTACAGGACCAAACAACGGTAATGTAGTAACTGGTCCTGTCTTTGACAACTTATATGAGGAAAAAAATACCGCAGTTTTAAGTAGAGAAGTGTCTGTCCGACCGACTCTTTGTCACATTTCTTCCCGAAAAACAGCGTCTGTCCCCGGCAAAAAACTTTAATTCACCAACTGTTTGGTCAGCCCTCCCGACCAAGACTTCAGTGAACTTCCCCCCATTAAACAGCCTCCCTCCCCGCAAGTGAAAGAGTCAGACAGCGTCCTGTTTACTGATGGTGATTATGTAATTTAGAGAAAAACGTAACTTTGTCATTTTCCAGGATATTTGGTGGGTCAGGATGTCATCACAACACATTATAACAGCATCCATATGATTATAAACAGTCAGCGGGTACATGTTTAGATTAACAGGAGGACACCTGGGAACATGTTTAAAAAAAAAACACAGACGTCATCATCATGACGCGTACCGCCACGGCTCTTTTGGAGCCGCGGCGCCGGCTTGCTGTGTGAATTACAGACTGGTTCGTCTTTTACCCCGGAGCTGCTTGGCTCTGTGTGAAAAGGGCTGAAATGACTGAATCTATTTTTTGGGTGAACTGTTCCTTTAAAAAAGGTGCACTTTGTAGTTTTGAGAGAGAGAAATGTAAATCAGAAGAGAAAGACAGATTTTTCTTTCCCTGAACAAACTAAATAAACAAACGTTCTTTTGTTTCATGACTGAATAAACTGAACAAACAAACTGACCTTAAAAGGACAACACAATTTCAAACTGTTGTACTTTGAAGCAAGAAGGGTGGCAGGGTCCACCACATATCAACAAACAGTGTTCTGGGACCTTATTTTCCTCTGAGATCAGCTTGTTTATTCGGTAATGGGGAAAAATTTATATTTCTAAGTTTGTATCATTGCCTCATTAATATTGTAAATGTTAATGTTCTGAGTTTCAATTTCTTCTCAAACTACATAGTGCCCCTTTAAGGCTCATTTTGCGCTTTAATCGCAATATGCGCGTCCTGCGATGTGCGCATGTGGAAAATGTACTTAACTTTACAATGCAGCCATGTGATCAAAGCCGATGTGCTCGTATAAACAGATAGCTGTGAAAAAAAACCCGGGTGATAAACGTGCAGCTGACACTGACACACTGCGTGCACACGCTGTCACTTCAGTGTTATTTTCGTTTTGTGCGATCACACGAAGAAAACAGATTAGCTTGTTGCCGATACGGCAGCACTGCTCTTGTAATGTAAACACAAATCGCGCTACTGCTGCAGGGATGTTTAGCTAACAGCTACAACCCAGCGCCAATACGGAAAGAAATGGTTTATTTACCTACGTCTGAGTCGCTTCCTTTAATTCAGCCATGTGATACTGACATGTCTGCAAATTAAATGACCTATAAACAAGACAACTAGCTCAACGCTCGCTAAGCTAAGGCTAGCTTGCTTACATCTGTGCACACCTCTCTGTCTGTCTGTTAGCTCGCTACGGTTAGCTAACTCTTGTCGCGCAACACACACCACAACAGCTAACCACTGTGCCCATGAATCAGCTACTCTAGTTGAAGCCGTGCTAGATACACAAACATCTTAATATAAACAACGTTATCGGGAATGTACACAGCCGTAACAACGTGCAGAAAATTACCGCGCCAGCAGACGAGTCTTGATTGGTGGCCAGACGTTGATGTCCATCGCCAGTTTCCGTAGTCGCCATGTTTGCTCCAAAATCCTTGGGCTTGGCAAATCAATGTGGACTAAAGGAAAACACTTTAAAGCCGTGAACTACTTCTCATGCGGTTCCTTGCTGCATTATTTGCATCCAGTCTAGCTTGTTGCAGAGCGCTGTCTTCTTCTATGTTTACTTTTCGGCAGCAATCACACGTCAGTAGCTCGCTATCGCCCCCAGTGGTGCAACGTGCTAAAAAAATATAAATCTTTTTTTTGGGGCTGAGCAATTTTTAACACCCACAAAAGGTATTTTCCTTTTTCTTTTCCTTTTGTGGGTGCTAAATATATACAAACTACTCAGCACTCAACAAACTCTAAAACACTAAACCTGTTTTCCCTTTTTAATTATACAATTTATTTAACGCTTGGCAGATATGTCTATTGTTGTTGTTTATGTTTGTTCAGTTTTGCAATAAAAATAAATGAAAAAATATATAAATGGCCAACAGTATATGTATATAATCATGGTTTCCTTATTCATCACTGCTGTGTCATGGCATATAATAATAATAATAATAAAAATAATAATAATAATAAAAACTGCTGAAAAAAAGTCCACTGGTCTATCATTGCACTCCTATAAGCCTGTTGGACTCAGTATGGAAAGTTAAAAAACATATTAAAATTGATTAATGACTAATTCATTGATATTCATAGATCTTTTTTTAATAACTTAAAATACCCAAATTAAATAATAAAAAAATCTCATTAATATTTCAATAATTTATGCAATCATCATCTAATTCCCACATCATTGCTGTGTTAAATAATTACTAATAATAGACCTGGTCGGCAGAGGTCTCCTCCTCTTGAGGTTGAAGGTCCCACGCCCATTGCTCCACTCGCACCTCAGACACTTCAGTAGCCCACATGTTAGCAATGCGCACAGCCTTGCTTGACAGGCAGTCCGCACGCCTCTGCTGCCTTCGCTTGGCCCTCTTTTTAGCAATTCGCGCAGCCTCCACTGCCAGGCGCTCGGCTCGCATCTGCGGCGTTTCCAGAGCCCTCTTTTTAGCCATGCGTGCGGCATCTTTTGCCAGGCGTGCAGCTCGTGCTTCTTCTGACTCAGCTGCACGCGCAAGGCGCGCCGCCTGTCGCCTCCGCTCACGCGCAGCACGGCTATCTTTAGGCATGTTAGAAGCAGCAAAAGGTGGTCTGAAACAAAGTTTAGACGCCACAGTCAGAGGTTAAAGTCAGATGTCATCCATATTCCACAATGGACGATGAAACTGACAATTAAAATCACACTTTAAAATGTTTACATGTGGTAATACGAACATTTTATGTGTTAACACTCACCAGGCAGCCTTACGAATTATGTCATACAGCGACCCATCTGCAACAAAGTTTAGATAACACAGTCAGTGATTAATCTGATGTCACACACCACCCTCCACTTTCCAGGAATGGAAGAAGTGTCACTAAGAATTAGAGATGTCGCGATCTGACTCTTTCAGTCCTGAAACCGATACAGTTGTTTGAGTATTCGAACTGCTATAATGGCCCAAAACACCTCCATTAGGAGAAACATGCACATTTAGAAACGAGGCAATGTCAAAAACACATACACAGAAGAATGATGCATATCCAGGCGCCACAACAGAAGTGCTCCAGGCCTCTAGGGGGGGCTCTAGGGGGACCAGCTTGAGTTTTGTCCCAAGAGACAGAGACCAGACCATAGACCAGACTACTGTAGACATCTGTTTACTGCACATTAAACTGCAGTTCAGTGTTTAACGTTCCATGTTCCCCTGAGCAAAAACCCTGCTGTGTGTTTAGCTCCATTAGCTGTAAGCTATTAGCTCTGTTAGTTGTTAGCGCCCTTAACCAAACACACCGCAGCACTCTGCTGTTAACAGCTATTTGTAATGCTCTCCTTTAATCAGCACAGCACATTTTACTGACACTTACTGAATATTTTAGAATCTCCATATTTTCTTCAGTATCGTGCTAAGAAGGCACCCAGTGATTGTGCCGTCGACACAGCGCTGTTGATAAAGGTAACTACCTGCGCATTTATGCGCTGTCGGAATAATCGGATAAAGGTTTTTTCTGACTGGGAAAATTCACATGAATGCCAACTTGAAGAAAATTGGGGCAAATTTTGGTACACAGGTTGCAGAGTTGGCATCATATGCTGCTGAAACATGGCGGACGAAAGTAAAGCTTGGGTTGATGGTAAGAAACTTTTACTAAAGTCATGTATTGTATCATCATCGTATCATTTCACTTTTCACTCAACTACTGGAAACAGTGGTCAACGTGTTGTTTAAACTCAAACCCAGAAGCCCACTAACGACTTCCCAACTGGGGAAATGGGATCATCTCAGGAGCAAGTGAATGCAGCATTTGTTAATGGGGTTTTCCATTCTATTCAAAACTCTGAAAAGAAAGACCTCCGACACGGAAAACAAACAACTCAGGCAAGATCTGCTTAGCCTGAGTTCGCCTACGAGATGATATCACAGCAGTATGACAGCACACATAGCGAACAACTACTTTTTACCTCTTCATCAATTTTTGGGTTAGGGTTAGGTCTTTGAAAGTTCGTGTTGGACTCCTCCTGTCTTTCTTTTCTTTAAGCGGCATCAACTGTTAAATCAGCTGCTGTAGTTGCTTGTGAAGTTAGCAGACTTGCCGTTTAAACACCCATTGCAGCGAGCATCCCCATTTTTCCGAGCAAACGCACTGGAACGCTTTTAGATCGATCGACTCGCACTATAACTGCACGAGAAGACGAGCTCCGCTGTAGCATTCAGCTCAGTTTGTAATTTGCTAAGCGATAGACTACATTACCCACAGTGCAACTTGGCCACTGAGTGACATCACTGGAGGCAATTTATCAGAATACAAGCAGCTTCCTCTGGAGCCACAAAAAACTTTTTTCTTTCTTTTTCTCCCCACATATGCAGTAGTTTACATATTGAAGCATGTAAACACACTTTAATGTGTAAAGTTGGTGGACTTCCCCTTTAAGTCTACTCAGAAACACAGGTGAAGCAGAGGAGATGTTCATTTTAAGTATAGGCGCATTAGTCGCTTGTTTCGGCGGTTATAAAGTAGAGTAGTGTTTAATTAGCGGCAGTAAAATGGCGGAGGTAATGTTATGATCGCTGCACGTTAGTATGTCAAACTGAAGATGCGTTAAAGAAGATTAATGTGGCAAACTTACAGTTTGAGTTCATATCACAGTGGCGCTGCTCCTGTAGCTCATCTGAGCCTCTCCGCTGAATTCAGGCAAGTAAACTAGAGTTTGGTTTTGACGTTAACAAACGTTTTTTAACATTATAAGAGTGAACTCCTGTGAAACGAGCGGCAGGATGCTGTGAAAGATGCAAACGTATGAGAAGACATGACAGGCGCTTCTTCGTCTTTAGATGGTTTAATGGCGGGTTGCAACCGCGACCTGAGCTGCACAGCGCCACCTAGTGTACCGGAGTGTGGAGGGATTTATGTATGACACCACATCATAGAAAGAAAGAAAGAAAGAAGAGGAAGAAGAAGAAGAAGAAGCAGGTTGACTACACAATACATGCTTCAAATGTGTGTTTTATATGGAGAAAAATACTCATTAACCAATCCATAAACCCTGCATGTATTTATATAATCAGTCTGACAACAACTGAATTAATGTTGTCTCCTGCTGGACTGTAACACATCTGAATTTAAGCCTACTGTTTCATTCTGCCCTGTCTGATGAAAAGGACAATTACATTATTTATTAAATCCGTCACAGCTTTACATACATGGCATAATGATCTCTCTAGCCAGCAACTCTAAAAAAAGTCCATGAGGAAACAAGCAGCACATAACTACGGAAGCCCTGAAAGGCCATGGTTTTACATTAAAAAAAAGATCTTGAGAAAACAATATTTGTTATACCGTGTTTATTAAATAAATAACTTGTGATCTTGAGAAAAATAAAAAACTACATCATTATAACGGGAAAACTGAGGAAATGTTCGACCTATGACTGTTTCGGGCTTCCGTACATAACAATACTATCCTTTTTATTTATTTGCCATAATGAAAAAAAACTTATATGAAATCACAAAGTAAAATATTAGTACAACCAATGAAAAAAGTTCATAAAAAGTTCATTTGTTTGTATACTTTTAGCCTATTTTTGCCTTTCAGTGGTATGTAACTGTCTTTGGCGCCCTCTGCTGGAGCTTCAGAGAAGTTATCTTACAGTCCAACTCGTCCATGAAGCCCTCGTCCACAGATTCACTGTCCACCTCCTCTCCTTCAGCCTCTGTGGGCAGAAACACGTGAAGCTGAGCGCGAGCTGGACCGCTGGCAGCAGCCACAGCGGGGCGTTCACTGCAGCTCGGAAGACAGGGCTTCCCAATGATGGACAAAGGCTCCCCCTGAGGCAAAGAGTTAGGATGTCGTGCCAGAGAAGGTCGGGAGTCAGCCTGTGACATCTCTGTGGTCAGGACCGGGTTGTGTGAATGACGCCTCACTGGTCTTGGCTTCGAGCTGGGCTGGATGGCCCGGGAGAAGTGGATAAAGGCCGGTCTGCTGCAGCTTTGGACCTGCTGATGGGGTTGGTTGGTCCTGGATGGGTGGCAGGGGAGAAGGACTGAGGAGTTGGAAAATGGAGGAGGAGGTGGCGCTCGCTTTTGTAAAACACTGGGGCGACGGCTGCCAGAGAATCCCTTGAATAGGACGTTCTCGTTCGGGGTGAGGAGGGATGGTTCACTGAGGCTGAGGAGACAGGAAACAAGAGACAGTAATGGAGGGTTTATTAAAACATTTACAGGAATATAAGTTAATAATGATCTTGCATGCTTGCAGCTCTGTGAGGCTGCTTAGGCACAGCAGTACTTTGCTGTTGATGATCTACTATGTTCACTGTTAACAGTCAGTGAGGTGCATCTCCTGAGGACCATGATGCATGTTAATGTTTGCTGAACACAGAGTTCAGCTGAGGCTGACAGGAAAGTCTTTAGTTTTGTGGGTATTTGTCTGTAAAACAAAAGTTCAAAGTTTCACATGATGGTAAAGAAAAGTTACATCAGAGGTACATCCTCTGGGAACCATGAATGTCTTTTTCAAATCTTCATAACAAACCTTCCAATAGTTATTTGATTAGCGAAGCGGTGAACTCACTGACCAACATTTTCCATCCCGACAGCCACACAGCTATCAAGGCCAACAAGACACATACAAACCTCCCTCCTCCTCATTCAATCGATGGTTATTCAAAACCAGCTCTGCTTGGGTGAGAGGAGGCCATCAAATACTCTGTCAGACAGCGACGGGCGTCTGTTTGTGTGTGTGTTTAAGAGCCTGAAGTGTGTGCGACGGGTGCCTCGCTCAGGTTTCTGCCTCCTCTGAGTGCAGCCGCTGTGGGTGCTGCATCAGGCGGCGGATCAGCTTCCACACCTGAGATTTATGACACGCCGGTCTCTGGCCTTCTGTACTCAAAGCAAACCAAGCGGGGGGGGGGAGCGGAGAAGCGGCCTACATTATGTTATCAAATGGGGACAGAGGAAACAATTACACTGTAATTCCAGTCAAGCGTTGAACGTGCGCTCTGATGGGCACTTTTGCTGAAATGAATAGTGGAGATGGGAGAGTGGAGATGACATACGGGAGATTAATCACATTCAAACAGGCAGTGATGAAGCTGCACTGAGGGCCTCTGAGGTCGGAGATAGAAAACACACACACATATATATAACTATATGTTGTTCTGCTGTATGACTGAGTCCAAGATGTCTTGAAATTGGCCAGTTTAAATCTTTATTTTTGCACATAGATATCATGTAATCATGCATGGTGTGGACAGATATTTGGACTCTATCCATCTTTAATTGAGAGCCTCCTGTGTTTTTCATTAATCAGCCTCACACTGAAAGACAGAAACAGTCTGAGAAAGCAGAGGTATTTTATCTTCTTCTGGACGTGTTGTTAAGAGGGAATTTTCTCTGTTACCTTCAGGCCATCGTTGCGTTTTACCTGCTTGTGAAACTAACCGCTTCTCTTATTCCCTCGTCGCAGATGTTTTTTTTATTTTTTATTTTATTTTATTAATTGATGATTCAACTATTTATTAACACCTCCACTTTATTATAGATTCCTTTCTTCCTGTATTCCACTCTTTGGCATCTTTTTTTTTTTAATTTGTATTTCTTCCTTATTTTATTAATTACTCATCTGTTTTTGTGTCCATATGTTACTGTATGTTTTAGTATGTGTGCAAGGCAAGATGTTCAAACAAATTGCCTCTAGTGGGATAAATAACGTCTGAATCTGAAACCCCAAAGCCCTCGACACAATTACATTTAAATATTAACTTTTTATGTTTTTGTCATTTTTTAGGCAAGAGAGGATGCACCACTTACCTCTGGAATAACTCAAATGCTCTTATTGTCAAAAAAACAGACACGCAGAAAAAGAAAATATATATATTTTTAACTAAATAAGGTGTTAGAAATACGTTTATCCAAATTTTATGAACATTTTTCGAGGGCATTTTTTTCTGTAACAAAATACATTGTTATGCGTCAAAGTGTTTATTCTGGCATCTGGCATCCTCTTCTGATTCTATCGAAATATCGGCACCGACAGATGCATTACCATGTCAAAAAGATGGATAAGAGTATTTCTTACATCTTATTTAGTTGAAAATATTGTTTTTCTTTGAAACATTCTTAATTTTTCTTAATTTATTTGTTTATTATCAAAATGGGTTATTCAGTTTTATCAACATTTTACTATTTATAAAGAAATGATTCAACATTTTAATGGAAAAATAATAATAATTGGGAAAATTGCTGGATACCGGATGTTGGTGGTTAACCAATCAACCCATAATATACAGTATATACATACATGTAAATATATGAATAATTTACTTTTACTTGAACTTTTGATACATTTAATATCAGATACTTTGAGACCTTTACTCAACTACTGTTCGTATGTGACTTTCACATTTACCAAAGGAATATTTAACAGGATATATTTACTTTAACTGAAGAAGCAACACTGGAAAATGTCGCAGACATTCAGTTTCTGTCACAGAGGAGTAAAGAAACAAGAAGATATTCACATTGAAGAAGCTTGAATCAGATCATTTTGACTTTTTTCTTCCTTTGAAAAATTACTCACTGATCGATGGATCAAAATATTTGGTGATTAATTTAATAGTTGATGGCTAATCGATGCATTGATTAATCATTGTTGCTCTGCTTTGAGGACTGAAGTTTAGAAAAACCCAGAAAAAAAGGGATTTAACAGAAACCTAAGCTCAGTGACTCACATCATGTAAAGAGAGTCACAAACTGAACATCTCATGAACATCTCACCTGAGTCGAGCCATGCTGCCTCTCCTGCGAGGCCCTTTGGTTGTGGCCACCAGTGAGGGCAGCCTCAGAGGGGACCCGGCCCCCCGGCCTCCTCCTGCAGTCGGTGGAGGGTGAACAGAGGAGGTGAGCAGGTACGTCTGAACCAGAGCTCTGCTCCTCTGGACGACTCTCTGATGCCACGGTCCGCTCAGGTCCAAACCCAAGCCCAGCACGGCTGTCGGGGGTGCAGCTCCAGCGGTGCCACTCATGGGTGTCTGAGTTTGAGTCACACCTGGAGGAGAACTCACCTGCTGCCTAAACTAGATGTGTGGCCTAAAAAACAGTCACATGAAGAACAGACATGAAGCTGAAGTTGCCTGCAGAGACCTGGATGTATATGTGTCTCCTGCTACAGGCCGTGGGGGGTGAATAGAGAGGGGACTGTAGCGCTCCACCTGTGGGCAGCGGACGCCATCAATGATGCATGTCCATGAATGATGCATGGCTGCAGCTGGTCAGGTGGACACCACCTACTTTACCTCCTCTCTCCCTTTCCCTCTTCGCCAGGTCGGTTTACAGACGGAGGCAGCAGGTGGTGAACGGACGGGGCGGAGTGAGGGTTGTGTAAGTGACACAGTGAACTTCAAGTAGAAAGCGCCGTCACTCGATGGTGAACGGTCATGGACTTTAAAATGTTGGATTGTGGCAGCACTGGGTCACTATCATGTTATAACAACACATTTTTACATTATTACCACATATGGCCTACAAACTTCTCACATTATAACAATATGTCTGTTTTAATAATGAAGTGAAAATATCTTGTTATACCACCAAAATTTTCATGTTATAACGTAAAACTGATCCATTTTTCATTTTGTGGTGTGGCAGCAATCCACTTCAGTACTAGGAAACTTCAGTTTAGGTTTAGTTTCATACTTATTTTCACACATCTACATCTACAGTGTTTTCTCCTTTTTCTTTGAAACCTTCTCCATTGTTCTCCAGAATTAATTTTCCTACAAACCACAGAAATGTTGGAACTTTGTTTCCTTATGTGGCAACTTTTATTTCTTTAGATTAAATTGTTTATTTTGTTGTGACAGTGCTGTACTTAGTCTGGTTAGGGCACAATAAAATAGTTTGTTAGGGTTCAGAAAACATTACGTTTAAACCCCCTTATTGATCACTACAAACACAGCTGGAAACTGTCCTGACTGCTTTCCTTTCCTGACGATACTCAACGTTAAAGGACTTTAAATTATAGACTTCAGTATTTTCCAGAGAATTTCAGTATCTCAGATAAAGGATCTGAATATTTCCTTCACCAACGAAGGTCATAATGTTTGAGTCACGTCATTTTCATCCACAAACCATCAAATGACCCTTCATGGAAACATCTGCATCAATTTGGCTCCTTCACTCAGGCTTGTAATTAATTGTTCGACTGTGTGTATTTGGCTGCCAACAGCCTGTGTCCAGAGTCAGGGTGTTCAGTTCAGCTCAGGTCAGACAACACCAAAATGACCCACATTCGCCCTCCCTCAGGCGTCTCGTGCCTTCAGGGCTCCTTCGTATCATCTTGCTCCCTCCCTCCGCTCTGGACCTCCTCCAGGGTTCACAGCCAACCCTCAGGATGCAAGTGTGATCCAGCAGCGGAAACACTGCACCTTTACCCTTAATTGTGACCGGACCGAGCCTCAGGGAGCTTCAGAGGCACTGATGCAAGACAGTAGGCAGGCAGGTGGAGGCGGTCAGGGCTCAGCTGGAGCATTTGGCAAGTTAAACCTTCATCGTGTTTCTGATTAACTATGTTCGGCTGAAATTTGACTGAATACATCAACCACACAAAAAACCCTGTAGTATAGTTGCACTGAGACAGTTTAAAGTTGAACAACTTTAAATAAATAAACGGGTGTAAGAAATACAAAACAACAGAACTCAGGTTTACATCATTTATTATTAAAATTTTCAAAGCAAAAACAAATCTCCTCTGGACTCTGGCTGCTTGTCCTCTGCTGGACGCCTCCTGGTGCTGCATCTGCTTCACCGCCTGCAGCTCTGCACGGGAGAAGCACAGAAAACTGCTTTTAGAGTTAATTGTGATGCGATTTCCACAGTCAGACTACCAGTGTAGTCTTAAATACAACATACATTACGTCTAGTAATAGTTTTCCTAAGTCACATCATGTCTAGATGATAAATTGCAGGGGAACTAACCTGGAAGTCATCCTGGTATCACCACGGTGCAGTCGCTGGGTCTCCTGCAGCTCTGGCTTTTAATCAGACATCAGTCTTCATTTTATCTACAAAACAGGAAGAAGTCAAAAAAAGACATCAAGTAACATCCTCATGTTTTAAATTATTTGGACAGCTATGCTGAAAATTACAATAATGTCACTATTTTCATGTCAATCATGCGCAAAAAGTGAAAGCACGTGTGTTTATATATTGTGGGTTGTTAGGGGCTATTAAAGGGGGGAACTCCAGCCTGTTAACAGGTCTTGGGGAGAACTAAAACTCAACATATGAGAAAAATGTTGTATAAACTTTTGTATTATAGGGTTAATCTTTGAAAGGGTGTCGCCCCAGTGTGTTTTAATTCGTGGTGCTACACCAGAGTCATATAATCCAACTGATTAATATTCAAAAAGGTATAAAGTAGCACGCACACACACACTTGACGCTTTTAATGGCATACTTATATATATATATATATCCCCAGATGAATCTTTCCTTGAATCGTTTTTTTTTTTTAAATAAATAAAAAACTGAAAATATATATATATATATATATATATAAATAATATCTACAATATTACCCTGTTACATTTTACTGACTGCGGTGACTCACCATGGTTTGGTGTTGTGGACCCTCAGCCTCCTTCGATTGGTCGAGGCTCCTGTGGCGAGAGAAAAACAATGAGAACCTGGTTGTGAACTGGTCAGCAGGTTCCAACTATCACTTCTTTGTTTGCGTTATAAAACCATTACTATTTTGAGGTTGCCACCCTTAAAAAGAATAAAAAGACAGCTGTGTGTGTTTTATGTGATCATGTTTGTGTTGGAAGCGACTGTGGAGCAATGGTGTTATAATGTGAACATGCATCACAAGTAAAGGACTAAATGTGATTGTCAATGTGAGAAATATGTTGTATGAATTGTGTGAAAGTTAAAATACAGGTAGAGTTTAAGAAAAAAAAAGCATCTGAGCACCCTGAAGTAGACTCGTTTTTACAAACTGCAGAAAGGACGAGAAAAATTCATGACAACAGCATTCAAATCTGTTGGGATCCTCTGGGAAGGTCTTTCTGTTAGAGCCATGTGAAGCTGACCTTCGTACTGACCCATCAGGGGTGTTAATGAAAAAACCCCAAACAGAGCTGGGAGCTGCGCACCATGACCTTATACAAAAGTAAACAAGGTCGTTTTCGGTGTCAGTCTTGCGGACTTTGGGCAGAGCCCTTTTTCGAAGAGGCCATAAGAGGCCTGAAGGGTTTTTCTGGCATCACACTCAGGACAGGACATGGAAAGGATTTGTTGAATCAGGAGTTAAGGTTTGGTTGGAAAATGGATCACAGTGCAGACAAACACATCTCGACAGCCTCCAGGGCTTGATTCACGGCATTGGCTGAACACAGTGGAGTTTCCTCTTGATCGAGGTTGAGAGCCATAAACTCCAGGTAGCACCACGGTCCTTCACAGCTACAAGACAACTGCTCTGTACAAGAAACAAAAAAGGAAGATGCCGCAGTCGGGTAGTTTTCCACAATACTGGTCACTGGCATGACAGGGCAAGTTTAACAGGAAGATTGACAAAATATGAATGGTAAGAGGAACTGAGAGGAAAGAAAAGCAAGAGATCAGCACTAGAGAAAAACTACGTCTCTCAATGTTTCTCCACACAAACAACTGACTGCTGGATGTGAAATAACCAGCAACTGAAAACTTTGATTGTATGTATAACTCAAAACACTTCCTCCTCAAAACAAACACTATCCTTTAGATCAGGGGTTTTCAAAGATTGTAAGTGAAGAAGCCATTTATTTAAACTGGGAATGTTTAGTAATTAAGTGATATTTGTGAGTTTACTGCATGGTTTTCAGTCAACTTTTTTGAAGCAATAGTTGGGGCAAAAATTAGAGCAGAGCATTTTTATTGTGGTTCCTCCATTTTGTTTTCCTGGTTTGTCATCTGTCTCACACTGTGGTGCTTTATATAACAGAAAATCCAATAGTTTTGGAACTGCAGTTGCCATTATGCTTTGGGGGATGTAAGTAAGTGTGGCATAAAGTTGCCATGTAGTCTGTGATTTACAGTACATGAACCAAATTAACATCATTAAAAAGGTATGCCTGATAAACTATTAGTAGTTTCTGTTTTCAATCTATACACTTATGTGGAGATAACCATCACTGGTTTGCTTCGAGACTGAAGAAAACCTAAAACGAGAAGTTTAATTTCAATTGGTGTCAAAGATGTGACAGCAGTACATCATGTCAGTGTGTTTGGACCTAGGTCATGGTTATTCTGTAGATAGTTTTTTTTTATATCAAAAATAACATTTAAATCTGTCCAGCCACGTTGTCTTTTAAAATATCTCCCCGCAGTTCACATAAAACAAAAAGTGAGGTTCTACAGGGCCGGATTACATACAAAGTCCAGAGCCATCTACCAGAGTTTAAATGTTTTGCGATTAAAAGTGGATTTATCTTCACTCTCACTTCTTAACCCGTCAGCAGCAGTGAGCCGGATGTGCCGGCCTCCACTATCAGGTGTAATTTACTCCAAGTTGTTGACTGCTGACTCTTGGTATAATTTTACTTTACTTACTACGCAAGTGTAGAGAGAAGAGCAGGAAAAGAGAATTCAACGGATGGAAATAACCAGAGTCTCTGGTGAGTACTGTGTTTAGTTAGAGACTGAACTGAACCCAAACAAAGACACACACCATCTGTGCTTGCCGTTGCTCGCTTGTAGGAAAAAAAATAATCTGGCTGCGTGGGGCGAATGCGCACCATTTTAAATTTCTTCATGCCGTTTTCAGAACATCGTTTGTTTTCTCCCCTGAAAAATGTAGTATTTCTAAAGTTCAGAGATCTTTACCTAATACACAGGATGTACTGAAAGAGGAGCAAAACTGCTAAACATGAACTCAGATATTAGTCACAAGTTGTCCGAATGCACATTTGCATTTTTCAAGAGTCAGAAAAAAAAAAAAAAATCACCAAACCCCATTGACACAAACACACAAAGGTCGGAGCAAAAAAGTAAGGAAACCTGCATTGAGTGTTGGATTAAGAACAGGATGTCTGACATAGAAATTTCATTTTATACAAACCCACCCAGCGCAACCCCAGCAGTATGTGACATGCTCACTTCAAAACTGCAAAGATGTCCCAACCCAGTACCACAAACATTTTAGTTTATAGTTTTAGAGACATTTCACAGTCAGACAGATGGAGTCAGGAGTAGTGATGACAGGTGGAGCAGTTCTATCAGTTACCAAGATCGTGACACAACTCAACAATAAACAGAAGCGCTACAATTACATTTAAATAGTTTGAATGATTTTAATAATTGTCATGGTTCAGTGATCCTCACTAAACTACTGAACCTTAAAAATGGCAGCACTGCATGCACACTTGTACTACCGTGTCTGAAAGGGCAGTGCAGTTAGAAAAACTAATAAATAAAAAAAGGAACCAAACCTGAACTGTTAAATACGTAAAAAAGCCGCCACACACTCAAAAAGCTTTCTTACTGCAATACAATGGAAAATGGCATCCCATGAGATGGGCTCCGTTTTCACTGACGAATTCAGAAAAATTGTGTACAGTTAAACAATACTTAAGCTTTCTAATGCTTTAATTTTCATTTTGCTTTAATGCCAGAAAATAAAAATATACCCCTCTCTTGACTTGAAGTGTTCCAAAAAATATGAGTGTCAAATTTCAGCACTTTGTTCCACACATCTGTGGTTAGAAACCGTAGTGTTGAACTACTGTCTCAGCAATCCAGACCCTTTCATGCATACAGAGAAGCCAAAGTACTACAACCACACACACACACACTGCACGGACTATAATGCTTTGCCACATCCACACATAAAAAGGTTGAAGAAAAGAGATCTGCACTGTGATGCCATTCTTTGTAAGTGTGATGCCAGAAGCCCTGTAAACGTCACTGTGAGCAGTGACATGGTGGAAGAGACGACAGAGAGAAGAGTCAAGTTATGGGACAACTGTGCATCTTGTATTATAAACATGGATGGAACACTTACCTTACTTGTTCAGCTGATCTGTGTAAGCATACCTCTGGCTGCAGTGCAAACAAGTCCAGGCTTTACTGTCCACTGACTTCTGCAGAACTACTCATCGTCAATGTAACCCAACTGCAGAGAAGAGCCTTTACTGTGGACTGGGGCAGCCTGTCTTTGACAAGCTGGCTGACTGCAGCTAACACACCTCATTTATCCAAAGACATGAAGCATACACACAACCACACAGGCAACAGGCACACACACGATCCTCTCTTCAACCGAAAGGTGCATGGAACTTCCTGCCTCGGGTAGGTTGGTGTATGAAGTTGGTCACGTCAACTAGTGCAGGTTCTGCCATCAGCTTTTAGGATTAGAGATTTTCACATGAAGAGAACAAATATGGGTGGATGGGGGGGCAGATTAAGGGTTGAAAGCCGCAAGGCTTTTAAACAAATCTTGAGTCAGAACTTCTCTTTAAACTGCATGTGTCAAATCTTTGGTTTCAATTTTTTACTCAAATAACAAGTCAAAATGTGTTGACACAGGTTCATGTCCATGTTCCAAAATTCTGTAGTTACTTTGAACAAGTTGCTCAAAAATTGGTGTCAAAGCTGATTTAAATTTTTAGGTCATCGATGCTGTCAAAAAGTGTTGATAATTAGGGACATCCCTGTTCTGAACCTCTGATATATAGTCACTGTGTAGTTTGAAGTGAGCTTGATGCTAGCTTTGCAGGGGGGAAATAAAAAAAGGTATACTATGCAGGATTTTCCTAAAAGTGTATACAAAAGTAATCCGTCTCAATCTTCACTTGCCACCCACTAGAAGAGTGTGGTAGTGTCGGCATCTACAGTGACTCTGCAGTCTACATGCATTTCTTAGTATTTTGCAGTTAAGGACATTTCTGGGCACCAACCTTTCGGCAGTGGCGTGTAGCTCCAATCCAATGACAGCGCAAAGGGTGTGATGTCTGATCTCTAAAAGACACGTAGTTATTGCTGTCTTCATCATAGATATAGTAAAAACTGCAGGTCTGTGTGTGATTGACCGAGGGTGGGGCTGAGCTACACACACACAGACACAGAGCAGAGCAAAATCGGTGCAGCAAACAGTGAACAGGATGAAGCTTGCACTTCAGCTGTATTCACACAAAATCTGGAGGGTTGTGCAGAGGTGGAGGCGCATTTGTATTTTTGCTTTGGAATACAATCTTTGTTCTCACCATCATCGCACCCTCTCTTCATTCACTATCTAACTCGCTCGACCACCACTGCTCTGTCTCACTTGTTGAGCTGGGGAAGAGGGTCCAATTTTAAATGGTGATTATAAACAGCCACAGTAAAACCCTGCATAGTACAACTTTAAATGAAAGTCCTCTTCAAGATCTTCGGTGTGAAAAGCTTATGTCTACATTTTAATCACTCTCAGACTAAGACACCCATAGGTTTCTGAAGAGCCATTTATAAAGCTCAGCATGGTGGCTCTGGCCGGCACCATCTTGCCACTTTCTGACTCAACTTGACTCCTGGCTAATCCAAAAATGGACAAAAAGTGTAGTGTTTGTGAAGCTAGGGGAAGGCCGATTGAAGCCTGGTTGCAGACAGCTAACAACAATCTGTCAGTCAAACTGCCCACGGCCTTAATTATGCATAACTTTAAGCCCCCATATAAATTAAACAAATTGTATAAAATTCACCCCTCGTACAGCTGTCATGAACAACAAAATTCACTATAAAGACCAAAACTGTTTTTTAACCAGGCTGTAAACTAGGATTGAGAAATCTCTACATTTTCCATCTGGCCACATCAGCAGCTGCCAATATATTTGTGTAGGTGTGTGCAAGTTTGCTTGGCCTCGACTGTACATTAGTCCTTACAAATAACATCTTTTAAAGAAAATCAGCATGAAAGATTTGATTTAAATTTCTGCTTTAACAATAAAAAGTGAGAAAGTCATGCTAACCCTACTCCAAATACAGTTACTGTGTAATCCGTCAAATGCGTGTGGTGCCATCTTTGCGTCTGCAAACTTTTCTTAAAATGTATGTCGAAGTTTTGATTTCCATTTTAATGAAATTAATCCATGTCAGAGTGTTTTGCAACAGGGGCGTTAAGTGTTCCTGGCAAAGTCAGTTTAATCTTGTGTACTTGCAGCTTTACAAGCCATAATCCAAACCATAGCGCCGCTACATAACATGATAACAAATAACTTTAAGAAATCGGTGCCATTTGGTCTTCAAGAATGATAGCTTTGTCTTAACTATACCACTCCAACAGAAGCTACAGACTTTGAATTTCTTGGTTTGGAAAGTTCCTTCTCATAGTCCAACACCTTTAAAGATGGTCAAACCTGTTAAAGAAAAACAAATTGTACACAACACCAACACACAGACATAACAGTACAAGTTTTAAAATTTACACTTAAGCCAAGTCAATGAGAACTTTTAGTACTATTTTGCAGAATGTTCCGATGATGTGTGGAGGATAACGTCTTGCGTTTTCTACAAGCAAAGCCCCAAATAAGCCTTACAAGATTCATAGTTGGTCGTCTGTTTTTTTCACTCGCTATACAACAAAATCTCCTGCAGAGGTTGAAAGTTACTAAAAAAATTAAGTTAAATATCTGTCAATTGCTGTCCACTATGTCAGACAGTGGATGGTCCATATACAATACAGCACTACAAAAGTTAAATCCAAAGGACTTCATTGTTTTGATACATTTTCTTTGTAAATCCTGATAAAAGAAAAGGCTCTTCAAGTAAATAAGCAATAAAAAACTTACGCAAATCAAATCTGGCATTATTCTCTAGGTTGAACTTGGGAGAGTTACATTTTGAGCAAATTTGGTTTAATGTTGCATTCCTATTTAGGCTGTGACCTGAAAAACAAATACACCAACATTGATCCACAAACAACGTTTTTAAACTGGCTGCATTCCGCACTTTAACTTATTTGTTGTGTACAAGTATACACATGTGAACCAAACCAGTACCAATCTGTTGTGTGGACCACAGAGGAGCCAATTTTCTTTGCATTAACATCCATTCCAACAATTTAAGTGTACGGGGTTACATAACTACAGTTGGTGGTCTTCTGCATAAACGAGATTATGGCAGTATAATTATCAAAGATTGCTACAATTTCCTGATGCCAATCACTTTCAGGAAATAAGTACTCAAATTCTGAACAGAGTTCCTGTCCTCTCATCCTAAGCATTGTCCAAGGATGTCCATTTTTTCCACATAAAAAAGTACCCCACCCCCCATTATTTTAGGTTTTTCAAAATCCATATAGTTTAAACTTTTCAAATAACTTTGTTGTCATTGAAAAAATCTTTTGTTTTACCTATGTAGTAGCTTCATCTACAGATTTAGAAAATGCTTAATGCAACAGGTATGCCACAGGGAATTGCCCCTCTCCCTATGTAGTCCTCGTTTTCATCCTGTTGTTCTGTTGTGAATCTTACTCAGGTCTTTTGCACGTCCTGTGTTTAGGTTTCTTAGCTAAAATATTCCTTAGTACAAGCTACGCAGCCACAAATTCCTCCACAGTCCATTATCTTTAAAGCTGGTCAAACCTGTTAAGAAAAGATGTACATAACACAAACACACGTGACATTGCAGATGAACACTCCAGGATAATCTAATTATATTACCAAATTCATCCAAGTATCTGTAGAGCTCAGTTTGCAGCCATTTCAGGTGTGTTTTGCATGGTTCCCGGTTGCCAAAAGAAGAGGGAAGACTTCTATTTGGCAAATTAAAATAACTACCATAAGATGCATTGTAGCCACCCAGTTACGATGTTGTCCAAAGTCAGCCATTGGACAGACACTTAGTGTTTACAAGAGAGCACTAAAGGTGACTCTAAAGGTAAGGCAGAAAGTCACTTACGGTTCTCATTCATCTTAAAATATGAGGTAAATTCACCTTCAATGATCCACAGTGTCAAGAGAGAGTCGAGGCTAGTGCCAAGACGAATGAACAAAGTGCCCTGCTTCATCTCTCAGCAAATTCTCCATTTCCATAACAAAAACACAGTCAAATGAAACAATTATACTTAAAAAAAGTTGTAAATAATGCAAGAATACTTACACTTAGTTTATACCCCACCTCCTGCTACCACACAACTGAGAAAAGCTTGCTGAAGCAAGCTAGCGTCCACTTGATGCTAAATGACAAAATAACACCTCAAAACAGGTACTGGCATGATAAATGGGGAGAGGCCAGAGTGGGCAGCAGAGAAAAAAAATAATTGCAAAGAGACCTTGGTGAATTTTCCTTTCATATGGTTATTATATAAAAGGTTAATAGGTATCTAAATAGTGGGCATAAAGTTTAGTTACAATCTGTGATCCTCCAGATGTCAGCAAAAAGGTAGCCCATCAATATTCAAAACACAGATGTTGTAGTTCTATTATGTCATGGTCAATAATACCAATCATTATACTTTTATCCCTTTCGTTTGAGGGTAAAGGTTCTTAAATGTTTTCTTTTAAAAATGCTGAGCTCTTACTTCTTCCACTGTTGCCAATGATGACATTAATGCAACTACAACTTAAACATGTTATCTCCTGAAATGCAGAAAAAAAAGCACTGTGGTCTCCACCTGAACTTAACACAGTATGGCTTGTCTATTACAAACAGTAGCTAACTGTAGTTATTGTTGTCCCAGCATGCTCTGTAGTTACAAACAACTACAGGGCATGCTGAAAGAACCCTCAGCCAGATGGCTGGAGCATAAACCAGCCATATAATATATGTGTATCATAACAATAAATAGAGCAGCTCATACCAGACCAATAACAGTAATCCGTCTTCCTCCTGTGGTATAACTAGATGTAAAAGGGAATTCACAAGCTGGAGACAGTGAAATATCAGCATGTCCTGTCAGTAACAAAGAGTTGAAAAGGTGCAGCAGACACGTCCACTGTAGTAACGAGCCAAATCAATCTTGAAACTGAAAGCCAGGGTAGAGAATTGAAACTCTGGATTTCTTGTCTTCTTACAGGTCCCACACAATGAATTGTTGGCCATTGGAGTATAAGTTGCGCACATTTAGGATTTATATGCATCTTCTATGTGCAACGTTGGCCATGCTCACCGACTCATTCAGATGCCATTTAGCTCCATAAAAAATAAATATTTGTGATCAACAGCAACAACAATCGTAAATATAATAAATGCAAGAATAGAAAATAATTGGTGACTGACAGTTGCTGCTTCATGAAAAGTAAAGGTTCAAGTTTTCATCCATAGATAGACCAAGTTTGATACTATATATGCTTTAATTTCTGGTGGTCATCATGCCTTCAAAACTGAGCCACTTTCCAGTCATGCAAAGGCAGGTTTACCTATGCCAACAAATAGTACAACTACAGCATGAACTTTAGATAAAATTTTGATGACTACAGTCAAGACTTCCTTTTTTGCTCTTTAAACATTCTGTTATACCCAAAAATAAGTCCTATTCTGGATATGACTACGGTTACATGCAGGTTTGAAAAAGATGACCTGTTTAACGCAGACAGTAACTCAATTACCGAAGTTTATACCGTAAAGATTTTGTTTACTTGTCTTCTTCCAGGTTTATCGGCGACAAACCAACAACTAGTTTGTTTGCGGCCTCTACTTCTACATTTATTACAATCATGTATGTAGCCTATACAACAATTTTCCGATGAAACTACACTGTGCATAGCCTAGTTTATTTGCTCCAAAACACTTGATGGAAATGTGTATAATTCGCATATTTTTTGGGTTCTCTTTTACTGCGATGTGTCAAAAGTTTGCTTCAGATTCACTTAGCAATTCGATCAACTGACGGGTGTTTGCATCGGAGCTGTCAAATAGACCTACAAGCACAACCGAGGCTAAAAGCTTAATGATGTCCAGTTACACAAATTAGAAATACAACCTGGGTCATCACAGTATAATACGCAACTTTAGAAATTCTAGTTGTCTACTTCTAGTAATCAGGTTGATGTTTTCATATTTGGATGAATTCTAAGCACATTTTCAAAACACATCTAATCTAGCTTCTAAGAAACCAAACACTGGAAGTGCAGGTTTTATGTCATCTGTCCATCGATGAGAACTGCTGCAGTTAAAGGGCAAGTGCAGTGATCATTATTATTAATTCAATATATACTCTGTACTGCATGTAAACGTAGTCAGTAACCCCAGCCTACAAACATGAACACAAGACACGCACTCCAACGTAGACTGCGTGTCAGCGACAGACTAAGTATGTGAAAGATAGAATGTGTTCGTAAGGCTACCCACAACCCAACATACTACTACACAGGGTTTCTTAAAGGTTCTATGTGTTATATTTCTGCTTTCCTGAAGGATAACAGTTGAGTTACTAAATCCAACTGAATGAAAAATCTCTGGAATAAGTCTTCTGATTTGTAAAAATGCAAGTGCTGGGTGTTGACTCGTTTATAGCCTTTGTAGATGCAAAGTTTCGTGCCATTCTGCACTGACCATGTCCCCACCTAATTACGTCTTTGTTTAACTATGACCTAAGAATGCCATTCGTGACACACGTTAGCTACTTAACTTAAGACTGGTTGGGGCCGTTTTTAGCAATGCTTGCTAATGACGGGGCCAGATGTCTTTTACACTGTATTCAACGCAATGCTTAACAAAAGGTCAGGCTGCGGCAGAGATAACACATAGACCCTTTAAGCCCTAATGTGGCTGATTTATCCACATTATCTATTTAGTGCAAACAACCAGTTGTTGGGATTTGGCTGCTTTCTTAATGCACTGTACGTTTCAGATTTTAGGAATGAATGTTTACGGTTTGTCCTGATAGAACCAGTGTCTCTTTATTGTAATACATGCTTTGACTCCAAATGTATGGCACAAAACACAGCCATAGAAATTTGAGAAAAGGGTTACAATTATCACTTCACTGCGACTCACAGAGCATAATACATCTAGAAAAGAAAATTATACATGGTCAGAAAGAACTAAGACCACACAAGGGTGATCTATCTTTCAATACTACTGACAATACAAAATAAAAATGGAAATAGACTTTCATAAAAAGGAGTAAATTGTCAGGCTAAAATGTAGCAACAACTTAAACTTAAATACAAGAAATGCACGTTTGTTTTGAAGAATCTATACAAATGGTGCTGCTGGGAGCATCAAAGACCAGCGTCTAAAAACGAGGTTTCTTAGTAGGACCGTCAAACTCCTCGCGGACCCTGCCGAACCCAGCGTTACCAGGACCCATTCCCCTGGGACCACCCTGGGAGAAGCGCTCATTGCGCTGTGGGGATCAATTTACCAGGGAGGCAGATAGGAAGGTGGGGAGTAATATATGGGGTGCGCAAGCACACAGTTCATGTCCATGTGGAAGTGTATAGAAAGGTATGGCAATAGAGGTGATTTGTTTTATATCGTGAGCAGATTTAAAACACAACCAGCAGGAGACACATCCGAAGAAACCGTTCGTTCCAATATGAAGGTCCACAGGTGCCACAGGTTACATACGGAAAAGGAAGAGAGGGTAATGCTTTTGTTAGTCAGTGCCTACCTAATATGGTCTCTCCAGTGCATGCCAAGACTAGTCTATAGTCTTAATAGGTATTAGATCTAGCATTTGTAAGTGCTGACCATATTTACCTATGCACATTAATTTAATATTGCAACAGATAAAATAACTAAACCTCTTGATAGAGGTTTTATCAAATATATACATAATTAATTGTAAGTGGTTATAAATAAAGCCCGAACTAGGGCTGGGCAATATATGCAATATATATCGTTATTGTGATTTGAGACTATTACTTAGATTTTGGATATCATGATATGACATAAGTGTTGTCACATCCTAGTTTAGAAGGCTGCATTACAGTAAAGTGATGTCATTTTGTTATACTTGTTATAATACTTGTTTTTACCCACTTAGTCATTATATCCACATTACTATGATAATATTTCATAAATCTAGTTGTGTTAATGTTTTATGAAAGTGCCCATAGTCATCCCTACAACATGGTTGCAATATTGATAGAGCTATTTGGTTGAAATTATCGCGATATTTGATTTTGTAGTTCAAGCCTAGCATTCATGAAGTGCTTTTGAGAACACTTCAAAATATTGAGCAATATATTGTGAATTGCGATACAGCCTAAAAACATAATATTAATTTAAAGCCATACCGCCCAGCCCTAGCTCAAACATTTCATATTCCTTTTGTTGTGGCCGGAGTTGACGTTTCTTTAGAAATTTTGAGACACGGCATGAAATTCAAAGCAGTACAGTGACAATTTTGTCAGTTCCAAAGTTTCACTGAAAATAAATTGTGTATTAATCGGCTGTCTGTTATCGCAGCCCCTCTTATGGCACTGCATTGATAACTACATCTAATGTACCCCGGTCGTGACCAGAATCTTAAGTACGGGGACTGAACAAGAAATATAAGTGTAGAATATTTTCACTTTGGCACAGTAAAATCGCAATAAAAGTATTGCACAACACATTTAGTACAACCACTTTTTGCAACAGAGGAAAAAAAATTGTTGATCATTATGCAGTTTACATGTGAAATAGGACATGTCCTAGTTAAACTACAATGGTGTGAAAAATCTTGAATCTCGCAAAACAGAGCATCAAACAGAGGCTTCGGTTTGCAACACAAGCCTTCGACAGAGCAATATGGTAAGGACAGAACACATGTTGTAATGTAGGAAGAATGTATGATATAATTCTCTTGAACTGGATTTACCCAACATCAACCTGCTCAGCCTACTAAGTTAAGCTTTATAATCAGGTGTGACAGTATAACTACATGTGTAGAAACAGCGTGTCAAGAGTCACTGTTAATGCAACTTCTTTGATTGTGGAACTGTTGCATTGCCAACAGCAACATTGCAAAAAAGCTTGAACCATTGGCTTTTTTAAAAGCCTTTTCTGAAGTCACTTAAAGGGAAATGGTGCTTTAAAAATTGAATGCAGGACTAAATTATCAGGCCAGGCTACGGTTATCATTGAACAAAGGCTACAATTGTGAAAGCGCACCATTTTTAAAATACACAGCGTCGTTCAGTAAATAGACAAATTTCCATAACTGAAGTTGATTCCAATTCACAAGGTCCCGATTTCATTCCGATTCCTGATTTAATATTGATTGGGTTAGGGATATTTGAGTTACAATATCAATTGTACTATCTATATCTCTGGATCTGTAAGATTCTGAGGGAAATAATGCTATAAACTGTACAAGGAACCCCCAGTCTGATGTTATCATTAATAGTTGATATTGAAATGATTTCAGAGATTTGTCGTTATAATCTGCTTGTGGATAAACTCATGGGACACCGTTATGATTTTAGCATTTACTTATTAAAAGTGATATAGTGAAAAAAGCAGTGATGATGTCGATTTGTGAACTTCAACTAAATGAGAGAAGAAAAAAATACAACCATTTTTTACTACTTCTTCAGCCATTCCAATATAGATTTGAGGTTATGAGGTGCACCTGAATGAACAATGCAGTCCCTGTGCTGTGTGTGATAAACTCCAGCACATCGACAGCAGAGGACAGAAGTGGTACACCCTTGACTGACCACCAAAAAAAAGTAAAAAAACTGTCTGCATAGTTGTAATTACTTGACTGTTTCCATACAAACATTTACCCACTAGTTTGGCGGATTGCCTTTAGACAAATCTACCTTTGGCACTTGTCAGGTGATAAATATCACGCATCCACGGAAATCACATATTAAGGTTTGATGCTGAGATTTGATAAATTGATAACGGATTATTCAAACGGAGATCAATGTGAATTGGAAAATTGCCATCTCTAAACCCAGCTCTTTCAGTATTTTGGAGCATACACTATAAATCAACTGCAAACATTTTATATAGAACTTCAAGGTTTCATTAAAGGGTTTCTGGAAATGTGTTTCATTCAGGACTGAGAATGTTCACACATTTAAGCGTTCTTATTCTCAACTGTAATCCAGAAACAAACCCAACATTGATACCACAATTCTGCCAAAAGCACAGGTCTCAAGCTTAGTCCAGTGGTCCCCAAGTGCCATCCTAAACACAAATGGTTACAAGGCTTTGCCTGCCCCCATCAATTAATCTTGCTGTAATATAAATTTTTTGAAACATTTTTTATTTTCATTTCACATTTAATGCCTCATACCGTCAGCCTGCACTAAAAGCATTATAAATGCTCAGAAACAAAAACATGTTGATGAGAAGGGAAAGGTCGCTTGTCCAGAAGATGAACTACAAACCTACCTCAGGACTCAAATTGGCTTGCAGCACAAAGCTTTGCACATGATTTCACACTGCCACCCGAAAATACACATAGCCTTCATTTTCTGTTATGTCAGATAATACATGAAACTGTTAAAACACTATGAAAAAGTGAATTAAAAAGCTAAATAATTACGTTGTCAACAATTAAAGGGAAAAACACTGGTAAATGCCATTCTGCCTACGGTCGAGAAAAAGTGCCTGTCCAGCTCACGAGACAGGGCTTGCAATAGCAGTCCACTACACAAACAATTTGATTAGATGAGAAGAGCCACTGAAGTCTGTCTACAGCTGTCAGAGAGCAGTTTCTTGTGATTTTAGTGCAGGTTGACGGTTTTGTAGCTGTAAAGCAGCGAGACTCAGGTGAAGCTAACTGAGGGGGCTTGGCTTGCCATTGAGAGAAACCCTATCAGGCAGGCAACATATCGTGTTACCTTCAACAACCAACAAGCCATCCAAAGACAGCTGTGAACACATATCATTCATATTTTCCCATCCAGTTCGGCCAGTTGACCCTTGTGCTTTAAAATCAGCCAAGAGTCTCTCCAACAAAAAGGAAAGCCAAACACAAACTGCATTAACTACTGATTTTCCAAAAAGTGGGATACATTACCATTTCGTTGCCCATCAAGCCTCCTGCAGCTCCCATTCCCTGTTGACCCTCAAAGTTTAGTCCACCCATTGGGAACTTGGGATTCGCTGATCCAAAGGGCATATCTAACAGAAACAGCATCGCAACAAGTCAAGAACACAGCCGCACTTAATACATACTTGCTTAAAATAAACATAGGAGACACACTCCTACTGAAGCCTGTTAATGGCAGAGCGAGTACAAAGAATAAATCATTGGTAAAAAAAAGTCCAAAGTCCAAATATATTACATCTAAATACATTGTGTGACACTGTAAGCAATGTGCTGGATGCACATGCACTCATTTGATTTGATGAATTTAACATGACATGATTAAAATGTCTCATCTCCTCTCATCATCTTTTTGCCGCTTTATCCTATGTGGGTCGCGGGAGATGTTGCCGCTATATCCCCCCATTCAGGGAGGCTTGCGGGTTGCTGGAGCCTATCCCAGTATACTAATGGGCGGAGGCTAGGGTATATCCCTGGATGGTCGCCGGCTCATCGCAGTTATTAAAATGTTAAGGATTCAAATGTATGGTCATGTTTGAGGCTGTAGTTATGGTACTGTTCAGTTGAATTGTCTTATAAAAATATCTAGCCATTGATCACTGGTAGTAACTAATAGACATGGTGCGGGACATTTTTCTAAACAACTGACTCAATGAAATGTATTTTAAAAAAAGAAGAATTACTTACCGCCCATGCCCATGCCTCCATTAGGATTCATTCTCATTTCTCTGTCCCTCTGCAATAAAATAACAAAAAAGATTAAACAAAGCAAATATTGATGAAGTATTCATGTCATTGTATATATGTAATAGTCCTGTATTCTAACATTAAGATTAACTCACATCCATGAAGTTGCCCATCCTGTAGTTCTCCTCACGCTGGCGGCGCATCTGTTCTTCCATCTCCCTCTTGCGAAGCATCTCTTCCTCCCGCCGGCGACGCTCTTCTTCTTGTCTATTTACAAAGAGGAAAACAATTACATGAAACACATTTTAAGCATTAATGTTAACATGTCTGATGATCTATTTGAGGATTTAATAATGAGCATGAGAGAGAATGATTGTTGATCTCATAACTAACAAGAATTCTACAGAATATAAATACCTCAGCTGCATCTCCTTCCTCTTTTGCATCTCCTGACTGTGCATCTCCTCCATGCGCCTCAGTTCCTCCTGTCGCCTCAGCAGATCTGATAGCAAACATAAAACCAACATCTTCAGTTGTGGCACATGAATTCTAATGTATACAAACAGCTGCAGGCTTCTGCTTCTTTATCAAACCTGACAATAATATCGCTGAACTTGCCTTGTCTGAGCAGGTTGGCCTGGTGCTCATGGTAGGCATCCTCCATTTCGCTCTCCAGCTTCTCGCGGGCCTCAAGCATGTTCTTCTCCACCTGCTGCCTCTGCTGCTTCTCCATTTCATCCAGGGACTTCCAACGCTTGGAGTACTCGAATTCAAAAGTGCCTGGACGAGCAAAACGGGGAGGTTCCTCTCGCTCTCTATAGATACAAGCAACACAATAGACAGTGTGTTAGCTCTATGACTGTATTGACAGCAACAACCTATATAGACTTGTCTTTTCAGATGAAAGACGAAAACTACATCAGACTATATTTTGAAAATGATGAGTGAACAAATGTCTCCCCCTTCCATTGATTTACACAGGCAAACATCTGCCACTCCACACAAATGATTGATTTGTAACAGCTGCAATCCCCAGACCATACTACTGCAACCCCCCACACTCACATCACACCATCTGCTGGACACAAAACAATGACTTGAAAGAAATGACCTGCATAATAAAAGTGACTGATAGGGATATGCTTACGCTTGATATCTGGGGTTCTTCTGTGCCAGTTTCTCTGGAAGACCATCTTCATCATCAAACTGCTCCAAAGGCTCAACAAGAACAGGGCGTGGTGACCTGAAAAGACCATATGAAAAGAGGAATAAGTAAGGTCTCTATGCAAATTTTTGTGGCATATTGTTTCATTGAGCGCGACGTTAAAACATTATGCACTTCAACAGTACTTACGTGGTAAGAAGGAAAACACCCTCGTTGCACCGATCCAGGGCCTTTCTGGCAGCAGGTTTGGAGGCAAACTCAACAATGCCCTTGCCTGTGGAGCGCCCACGATCATCTACAATGACAATAGCCCTCTCAACCATTCCAAACTGAGAGAAAGCTTCTTCCAGGAGCTCATTGGACACAAATGGAGATAGATTCCTTATAGATAGGGCCGCAGAGTGTGTGGCAAATCGGACACGAAGGGGCCTGCCTTTCATTGGTGTGTCATCCAACTCTGCTTTCGCTATCTCTGCAAGTGCACGGGACTCCTGCGAGAAATCACACATAAAATTGACGTTGAGCTTCTATGCAATCCAAATTAATTTTCTTCACAATTTTTTGGACTTTGAATAAACTTTCATTTTTACCAGAAAATGTTATTTGTGTATTTAATTACGAATATGAGATGTCTTACCAATCTGATGAAACCAAAGCCTTTGCCTTTGTTGATGAAGACCTCGCTGGGCTCCCCATATTTTGCGAACAGCCTTTTGAAATCCTCCTCTGTGATGTCGTTGGGCAGATTACCAATGAACAGACGACACCGCTGTGTGTACGTCTTCTCACCGGGTTTAAGCAGCATGGACAGTGTGAACTCCTGTAGATTGACAACAACGTACAATCAAACTCTCAAATCTCTGCTGATACAAACACCATTATATTCGGACAACGAAAGAAAACAAGCAAAGGATATTGAAGAGCGGGAAGATAAAATTCACACATGACTGAAAATATAACCATATATTCAAATTTAGTCATTTCATTGTCGAAATATGTTCTTTTCAGTGCTCACGACACGTCCATACACGTCTGATCAACCACCCATCCCCCACACAAAATGTAGGTGAAAAGCCAATTTGACCTATATTTTCAATTCTAGGAAACGTGACGCACACAAGTCGACAAAATACATTTAAATTGGTGTGAAAAAACAAACGACAAAAAACACAACCAGTTACAGACTTCATGTTCTTTGTTTTAACTGAACAAAATTTGCATTTTAGCGACTGTGCGTGTCTTACACAAGATGGCGGACAGCTAAACCGACTAAAATACAGTGCGCTTGATTTCAGTCACAGCACGCACCGCCTTGCAACGCAACATATAGCAGTCGACACAATGATGTTAAACTCCACCCACACAGACTGGTCGATGTCTCAAAACAAGCGCACCGTTAGTTGCATTGAATAAGCTAGCATTAGCTTAGCTAACAACAAAGACTATCGACGCCATCCTCAACAAAATGTATATTACAAAGAATTACACACACCTTTAGCTGGCTCCCAATTGAATCGCCCGCAGCGCTGTCTGTGCTCATTTTCTCTAACTCCTGCCGCTCCTGTCTGGGCCTCATCGGTGGTGGTCCTGTCCTCTGGCCTTGCTGAGGGCCTGTCTTCTGGCCATGTTGAGGGCCTGACTTCTGGCCTTGGTGAGGGCCCGACTTCTGGCCTTGGTGAGGGGTTCTCTGGACCTGTTGAGGGCTATTTCTCTGGACCTGCTGGGGCGCTGGCTTCGGGCTGGGGAGAGGAGGCTGCTTCTGCTGCTGGCCGTTTGTATTTCCCGTCGGCGACTTCAGCTGCTGGTTCGGAGTCTGGTTCTTGTTTGCCTGGTTAGGTTGAGGAGAGCTGACATTTGGTTTAGGTGGAGGTGTCTGAATCTTCGGTGTGGGCGATGGTGGTGTCTGTTTCGGTTGCTGCTGATCCTGCTGTTGCGGTGCCGGTTTCTGCTGCTGCTGTTGCTGTTGCTGCTGCTGCTGCTGCTGCATCGGGCCTTTCATTGTGAGAGCCGGGCCGGGACTCGGCGGAGGGATGATCGGCAGAGACTGGTTCTGTTGTGGCTTCTGGGGGGTCCCATGTGGCCCCTGATTGGGTCCTCTGTTGAAGTTATTTCCCCCTCTCCGATTTTGGTTCTGATTCTGGAAAGGATGGCTCCTAAAATTTGGATTTCCCATTAGTCCACCCCGCATCGGACCACCGACCCCACCTCTGCGTGGCTGGAAGTTATTCATCCCAAAGCCACCGCGATTATGGTTAAATCGAGACATTGATCCTTATATCAGCAAAGACTAAAAACGTAATAATTGTGCTGCGTAACAACCGCTTCCTACGAGTGTAGCGGCAGCTCGAGCTTCTTAAAATGGCGACTAACCGTCGTGTGTCTTTCTTTCTCCAGTACAGAGAGAACGGAGAGCCGCCCGGCTCGGCTCATTGGTCCGCTGCTCGGGAGGAGGAGTCACCGGTCTGATGCTGCATTCAGGTGCTCCTCGGACGGTCCCATTTCCAAAAGTCGTTCTTCCGACTTTGGTGTGTTCATGTGCGTCATGTCGGATTGTGCGACCAACATGGACGCCAGAAATAAGTTATTTTACATTTTATCTCAGAGCGTTTAAACAACACGTTGAGACCTGTTTCCAGTATTTGCGTGATAAATGGTGTGTCCGACTTTAGAGGGCATTCACATGGATTTACCTAATAATTCCAACAGCACGTGAATGCACAGTCCCCTGAAGGAGCAAGTTCATTTAAACCACTGCTTAAAGGGGTACTCCACCAAATGTGTACATTACAGTGTGTTTACAGATCTACTGCTGTGGTTTGGGCAAGAGGAATAATCAACACAAGGGTGTCCCCATCAACAAAGCAGTACACTGGTCCAGCATCGTACTGCCACAACACTGTCAGACTCATTACAAACAGTTTAAAAACAAGTGATCAAAGTTGATACATTAAAATCAATCAATTTTATTCTACTCATTCTTCTTCCTTTTCAAATCCCGGTGCCTACATTACCCACAATGCAACGTAGCCACTGAGTGACATCACTGGAGGCAATGTATCAGATTACATGCAGCGTTCTCTGGAACCGCAAAAGGCTTCATACTATTTTTATTTTTTTGACGCATACATTAGTACCCCCAAGACCTGTAAATGGTAATGAGTAAAATTGATGGAATTACCCTTTAATTTCTAATTTAGGTCGCCACTCCAGTTATTTAGAAAAATGCAATACTGTCTCAGTACATCTACTGATGTAAAGACCCTTTAATAGCACCAGAAAGGCTTGCAGGGGTAGGATTAAATGGTGTGGTGAATAACAAAAGCATATGGAACCTTTGACCTCCTGTCATGGTCATTTTAAGGCAGGGCTTTGGACTGTATTCACAAATTTGATGACTTTAGACATGACAAAATTTTAAAAGACTGATAAACTATGCAAATCTTTTGGCGTTAATGTGTTGAAGACATTTTTTGTGATTTAGAAAACAATGAGCTCAGTTGCGAGGCTGGGCAATAATAATTAAAGGACTGGTAACACTTTTTCCATTAGAGGAAACTGTTAAGTAATATAGACTTTATAAATATGTTTGAATTTAAATTTTTCTCATATCTTCTATCTCTTACCAAGTTAACCCATCTTCTGACATACAATGCATCTAGCTATGGACAATGAAAGACTCTCAACTCAGATGGACTTTTTTTGGTCATTTATTCCGCATACAGGTGTTTTGGAAACAAAAAAAGTGGAGAGACCACCCGTCTCACCTCAACATGTTTTCTTAATGCTCATTATTATAAACAGACACAAAAAAGGATGAAATGACAACAGTGACAAAACACAACGAAACATAATTCCAATAAACAAAAAACACGTAGAAATTTTAATGACGACATACAACCCAGGAGAAACACACAGGGCGCTGCATCGTCCTCGACACAGGGGGGGGGGAGTTTTAAAAAAGGAGAAGAAAGACACTAAAGAAAGAGAGGCGACATTAGAGGAAAATAAAAATGGACTCGAGGAGATAAGAGACATTCATTGATTAGTGAACAACAATCAAAACAGATGTCCTTCCTCCTTTTCAGGTTTAAAAACAGCAATATAGAACAGGTAATCATGAGGAGGGCAAAAATTAACATTCACAAAGGAAAATGCAGAACACCTGATATATATATATATATTAAGCACACACACGACTCCTCAGGGTTACACTCTTTATGTCCAAGGATTACAAGTTGTTAAAGATTAATTTGTAAAATCACCCTTCAGTTATGTTGGAACAGCTTCTTGCCAAAGCCCTCCCAGTGTATAGTCTTTTTTTTTGTTAAGAAGTGACCTATAACAGAGTTAGGTTTAACTTTTAATCTGACCTTTTATGTTCTATTAGTGGGTTACAGTAAGTTGCCAAAGGAGAGAGCTGGGAAGTGAATATTTTCTTACATTTTTGTGGGAATTAATGGCAAGTTTTTGTGTTGTGGAAGATTAAGAGGAAGCAGTTTTTTCAGAGTTTAAATTAAATAATCAACTGGGAGTAATGGAGAGGAGGCTGTTCATGGGTAGCGGATGCTGAAACAGGAAAACTTGAAATGTTTAAAAGAGGAAAAGTCGGTGGGAGGAACAGTGAAACGACTCATGGTGTGCAGTCTGTGCGGGCCTGCAACCGTCATGCAAGTCATACTGGTCATACTGGTCAGTCATTCCCGTTTAAGCCTACAATCTTAATTTAAAAAAAGGAATCAACTGAGGTAATTTTACAGAAAGCAGAAAGAGATTGCTTGCATGCAGGTGTGGAAGATTTGAAATAAACAGCACAGGGTGGCAAAAGCATCGATTGATTAGGTTTCTTTTATTTCAATTGGATTTCCTTCATATAATTCATGATATTTTTTCACACTCATTAAGAAAAAAAGAAAAGAAATGTGAGGTCCCCATGGATGTTGGTGTTTTGATAAAAAATAAAATAAGGAAAAGAAAAGGGGGGTCCATAATTAAATGATGTAGATTACAGATGCGAGACCCGGGCAGGCTGCAGAAGTGCACTGTCATGGTGTGGGAGAAAGTGGGATAGATGGGTTGGTGGGAAACTAGATGAGTCAGGAGCGAAGCCGCAGTCGGACCGAATTTCACATCGGGAATTTACCGTGTGGTTTGGCGAAAAAGCTGCAAGAGATAGCATGAGTCTGGTTCTGCTCGAGGTTCCTGCCTGTTAAAAGGCAGTTTTTCTCGCCCCTGTTGCCAAGTGTGAGCTCATGGGGGAAATGCTGTGTCTCTGTAACTAAATTAATTCAAGAGTATGGTCTAGACCTGCTCCAACTGAAGTGTCATGAGATAACTTTTGTTGTGAATTGGCGCTATACAAATAAAGATTGATTGATGGATTGATGGCGAGCAGGCTATAAAGATGTAAATTATACAGCAGTTTCTCTAACATTTTGTCCTTGCAATCTGCTGCTTGTATCAATTTCTGTGCACTTACAAAGCAAGATTATAAACAATCTAAACGAGAACTCAGTCCAACCTGGCTCAAATTTTGCATGTCAATCAACGGTTCTCGCCCTGTTTCCACATAAAAAAGAAAATGAAGCAAAATCCGGTCAGACAGCGACTCAGTTTGATGATCACTGACAGTATCAGGTTGGTGTTTACCTGCTAATCCGACTCAAACTTATTGTTGGATTTCCACTAAATGTCACAGCAATGCAAGCGAGAAAGGCATGGCAGTGGAAGCATTGGAGGATGTGACAAATGAAAAAAAAGGTCAAAGCAAAATGAGGTAACAGTGAGGAACAACTGAGGTCGTGTGGAGGCGTCAGACAGAGGTTGTTCAAATAAAACCAAAGGGAATGTATCGTGTGAGTCAGTGTTTCTCCCTCCGAAAAAGGCTAAGATTTGTGAGCGTGAGCACTTGGTAATGTTATGATCAAATCCGTGTGTTTTGACAAATCTGTTTTCAGTTTGAGTGTGAGACTGCATGGAGAGGTTCAGTTTAGGGGTGTGGATCAAATCAATATTATCGAATGTGTGTGTTTTCATGCGTGTGTTTGTTGTTTTGTTGATGTGTGTGGTAGAGGGGGTGCTCATGGCTGTTTCCTGTGGGAGAATGGCAGATCGAGGGTGAGAGGTCAGTGTCTCAGGGGGTCACAGTGGGGATGAGGTGAGGTCAGATTCGGGGCAAATGCTTCTCGATAAATTCCTTTACAGCCTCCATCTCCTGTAAGAGAGCAGAACAGAGATGATGAAAATAAAGTTAAAATAGGATTTGATATAGAGACGCAACGATGTCAGTTGCAGTGCATTACAGACAGACTCCTTCTGTTTTTACCTTTTCACAATAAGAGTCAGGATATAAATGTATACACTGCGTAAATGCTTGTAAGAGGTAGCTAAAATGTACAAACAGGCCATTGAAATAGCTGACAACGTGTGATTTTTATTGATTGTTTAATAATCAGGGTTTTATTACAAACATATAATTGAATTTCCATTTAAAAGGGGTTAAAAATGTCTGGGTATGCTGTTTATTACAGTTCTTTGAAAAAATGAAAATCACAATCGCCAGATCAGACTTTTAATTTTACAAGATCTGAAAATTACATCTGTTCCTTAAATACATACCATAAATCCCCACATACAAACACACAACCCATGATGGTAGAGTACCTGATGAGAGGAGCTGTGAGAGAGCCCTGGGTAGGTTTTGAAGGTGATCATCTTAGGGTCGACTATGGATTTGAGCATTTCTGCCGTCATGGCACCAAACTGCACTGGGATCATGGCGTCCATCTCACCGTGGCACTGCAGGATCGGGAGGTGCCTGTTGCCGTTCGAAGCCTGCAGGACAGACACAACGCACACTCAGACCATGTCCACAGTAAGTGGTTTGGAAAACGTTTAATTCTGCAGTGTCGAAATAAGTGGTGCAGAAGAAGCATATAACTGTGACTGTACCGATGGGAAAGACTTGTGAAGTGGTAGCCAGCAACTGAGGGCCACAACGCCACCCAACTGATGCTGGCAGGTCAAGGCGGTATATAAGGACAATGCCCCACCCTATGGATGAATGGAGGTCGCAGACAAAGAGACAGAAGCTTATTACATGAAATCATTTACATCTGTGTTGAAATATAAGGCAATGCTAAGACATGAAGTCCTACCTGAGAGAAGCCACCAAGCATTATACGGTTTGGGGGGATCCCATTTTTGGCCTCATGTTCGATTATAGCCTTGACTAGAGGGAAGCAAGAACAAATACGTGTTAAGGAAAGGTAACATATAATGCAGATTGTCAAACAAACCCTTCTGACGTTGTTGAGTAAGCAGTGAGTTATGATAAGGGGCGGCTGGCCTCTGCTAACTGGGCTTATTGGTTTCACATTTTTACTCTGTACTTAACGGAGCTGTTGTGCTCTCTGACCACTGGGAGGAGCCACAGATCTTTAAAAACCTTTCTGACTGTTACAGGTGTGCTGAAATGAATTAGTTTGTAGGCATATATACCATTTAAAAGAAAGTGTTAATAGCTGTTATGGTGAAAAGTCATCCACCATAGAGAGGAGCTAGATGTTACACTTTATAAGTGTACAATATTCATTTGTGAAACATTTTCAAGCTTGGAGCAGTGTGACACAAACAGGGTCGAACACTACAATACTATTCTCTCTGCAGAAGACCGGCTGCACACTTCCAACTTCTCAGCGAGGTAACCAACCCCTTTCACTGTGCCCTGCTGTTGCCTGACCTTTTTATTAAAATGACAATGTTTTTTTTTTGTTTCTCTAGCCCCAGAATTCTGGGACCTGCTGTTAGCACCAGTAACTACAGGTGTTGCACTACACCTTTTAATGATTGGATGTCGGTTTTTGACCCATGACAACAGCTGAAATATGGCCTGCATCAGCCGAGGTGAGCCTTGTTTTTAGCCTTGCAGGTTGCCAAAAATGCCTTAACTGTGTCGCAACACATTATAAAATGGTCGAGAATGCCTAACTTGGCATTGCACTTCCTGCGATGTGACTATTGCTCATTGCAATGTTGAAACAATATATTGCGCAGCCCTAGTGTCCTCACCCTGGGACACAACTAATACTTTGGGTACCTGACTAGTGTCAGCATTAATTCCTTTTATCAATAGTAGTGATGGTTGTAAAGATTTCATTCATTCACTGTAACATCTGGATGAAAAGTTTCTACATTTTCAACACATAAAAATACTGTACATTTTGATTTTCATGTTTGCAGTGTGTTTTGGGGCTAACAGTGAATTAAATGTCATTTAACAAAGAAGCAGAAATAACAATGATCATTATTATTAATAATTTAGGTGTGAGGCTCATTTTTTTTGGAACTCCTCAAAAAATTATCTTCAACTGATGGTGTACTATAATATCGCTGTGTTGCTAATAAAGTTTAAAAAGGAAACAAACTGGTGGCCAGGTACATTTTAAAACGGCTCTCTGGCTCTGCCGATCGATGATATTGAGAAAGGAAAGGAAATACCAGAGGCCATTTTCAAAGGGCACTGCGCTAGTATAGAATAAAGGCAGTCTTGTCCTTCAAAGCTGAAATGATTCCCTTATGGATGAGCTTTAAAACATTGAACTCACTGTTTTCTGCTGCCTTCTTGATTCCAGATTCATCTTCTGGGCAATCGGGGGTGAGACCCATGAGGTCAAACCTACACACATGCAGAGGCGAGCGTATAAGGAAATCAATAGACACAAACGGCGTATTGTCAATGCCAATATGGGAGCCTTTTGTGGTTTCCAGGGAAACAATAGCACCCAGTGTTTAGCTACAAAGCTGTCGCTTTCATCACGCCAACTCACCACGCGGGCATCACCGACTTCAGGTTAAGAGTGACGGGAATTCTGGGTCTGCAGGGGAGAAATAAAAACACGACAGTCAGTCAGTGCAGGAGGTCACCCAATGTTGTTGACACATGATACTATTATAATACTACATATAAACTAAACTAGCGGTTTGAGGCTACTTTTGCATTCTGAAGGTCGAAACTGTATATTTGTTTTACAGGTTGATGGTACACTTCACAGAAGTATAAAGATGTTGATGATAAAGATATGACTGAAGGATCGGAGGAAAAAAAGACTTACGCGTGGGGGAAGATGTACTTGACGTGAGGCAGCTGAAACTCCGTCATAGTGTCTGCCCACCCTTGCCTTAGAGAAAACAGAGAGAAAGAAACTCTTTGTTTCTAATCCAGTTTCAGCAAAATGACCAAATGTATGACTGTATGAAATGTATGATTTAACACTCGCCATCGAGTGCTTATTGGAGAGCTTTTTAAAATTGGACACTAATCGTGTTCCCAGTGGTGTCTTATTAGATTTAACTGCATGAATGTGGGTATCAATTACCACATTTATACATCACCAGCTACTTCAGGAATCTCTGGCAGTTTGAACAGCTATCTGATATTAAAAACCACAAAGAAAATTTTCGTTTTAACCAGAGCTGGAGAAAAGATTTTAGAGATACTGAGGCCATGAGCTCCGATTCACAACCTCACACAACCTGAGACATTTTTGACCGAAACACAAAAAAATTGTAAAATTTATTGACATTAGCGTTCAATAATAGTAACCTGCTATGAGGTTAAAACATAACTCACCCTGTGTCTCCCAACCCATGAAGGAAGATCACCTGCAGCACAGAAGAAACAAAACAGTGGTTAAGACTCTTTTTTCAGAATTTATAACTCACACTATATATTCACACTATCACTAAAGAAACCATGAAGAACTAGCATTCAGATACATTTTTCCATCAGTGATTGAACACCTTGGATAACTGAAGAGTGCAGTATGTTCAGTTCCATCGTGCACAGATGAAACACATAAAATAACAAAACTCTCTCCCTTTAAAATTCATGATTTATCACACTGCTACCGTCTTGTAGAGCGCGATGTACTACTGGTAAGTGTTTGTACTTTTTCCAAAACAGAAAAAACACAGGTGCCAATTTCCCATTCTTGCCAAGATAAGCTCCCACTGCCAGTTTCAACACTCTACTCCCCGCAGAGACGCCATGAAAGGGAATAACAACAACTTAGAAAGCTGGCAGTTCACCGTGTGTTGGCTGGAAATCAGTGACTCAGCTGTCGTTGCAGAGATCAAAACACTTTGCTTCCATGTAGAGTTCTGGACGAGGTTTGGAGCTTTGATCCTGGTGTTATACCAATCCCTGCACTGTACCTGAAAACAGCTTGCTTAATTTCTACACTCAGATCTGGCTGAGCATCTACACAATGTATCCGTACTGTACTTGTTACACCTCCTGCTACAGGTGCAGCTACAGGTACGGCTTCTCGTTACAAAGACAATGTGTCGGTAGGTAGAGATCACAGTCTTCTAAAGGACGAGGTTGTTGTTCGTCGTTTTTAAAGGCCTTTCTACAAGGTCTTTCACAAGGTTTCCACAAACCTAAGGAAAAATAACGCTAGACTATAATATGTTTTTCACTCACCGCCGCGGTCTCCTTCTCCGACCCAGACACCGTCGCAGCCTCCTTGAGCAGCGGCAAAGACATGTTGTTGCCACACATACACTGTAGGAGGTGCTAGAGACAGAAACACCAGAGGTTTACATGAACACTGGGACCAAACAAATAGCCTTATTAACATTTCAGACATTTTCCAACACCTTAATATTAACCATTAGACCCAGTAACAACCCCGCCTACATTTAAGGGTACTGTCCACAGCGAAAACGCAAAGCACACCTGGTTCAACAGGTGCTATACCGAATGTATGCCTGACCCAGCACTGCTTACAAAAACAGAGCAGCTATGCTAAATTAATTCTTACGTGCCAAGATAGTTGCTAGGCATAAATTATGCAAACGTGTGACATGGTGATGTTCACAAAGTCGTGGAATTAAAAGCGGGACTTCTGACGAGGCGTTTAAGGAGCAGTCATTTCTGTGCGAGAGAGGAGCCTCTGTTGGGGTGGACTTTGACCTTTTTAACTTTCAAGATCTTTTACATGCACAAGAACCTCTATAACACACTGAAAGAAATGAACAAAACAAAAAACAATAGGTTTCTTTCAAATTTCCTTTTGCTTAGATCAGAAATGTATGCATTTTTTTTCCCTCACTACCTGTTGACAGAAGCCATAAATCAAATGTTTAAATCACCAGGTTGTATTCAGAGCTTTTTGAAAACGGGGAACCTGCAGACACTGTGTATTGTGTAGTGTGGTGTATAGTGTTATCTGTCATCTACATCAGCGGTGACAATGAACAGCTCGCACTCACTCAGTTACAACTCTGTGTCTGGTTATCAGCGCTGCCATTCAGTCTGCAGACAACAAAGCTCAACATACCACTAATACACACAAACACATAATGAACCTGCTGCTGCTGAACCTCAAACAGCAGTCATGAGGTATGTGTTTGTGTGAGTCGAGCAGGTTTCTGTAGTCAGCAAGTGACGACTCATTAACTAAATGAAACGCACTCCCTCCCTCCCTCCCTCCCTGCACTGTACTCTGTAAACCGGCCGCAGACGTCCGTCCCTCTGCACCGTGAGTCAGCCGTCGATAACAAGCATGAGATCGGGTTGATCAGGTTGTGGTGTTACAGTAAAGTCAAGCAGTAAAAGTCTTTCCTCCTCAATGCCCTTTCACTTTCTGATGGTGTAGGGCAAGACGAGACAAGGCGGGTCAGACAGCATGCTGTCCCATTGGTAAATAGGGGATGAGGAGATGGGGAAGTGTCTGAAACACAAAGGTTAATGTGTAAACCTTATGTTGGATTATACTCAACTACGGGTGTAAAAATTCCACTGCTGTGCAGCTAAGTGCTGCTCAGCTTTGTGTGTTTGCTCTGTTTATCTCCTGAAGGTCACATTCACAGCTAAAATACGTGGAAGTGGAGGGTAAATGTGCGATTGAAGTGGCCAAATTGAGGACAAAAGAAGGTTGTTTTTGCCCTGCATCCTGACCTCTGATAAATGAGTAATAGTCGAATAATAACTGGGCAGGGTTAAGCACCAGGAAATGGTCTCTCTCAGCGCTGTACAAAGTTCTTAAATGAAGGAAATTTTCCACATGTGTAGGTGTTTTCAGTGGTGAGAGACACCAAGTACATTTACTCCAGTACTGATTTAAAGTCTGTGCATTTTACTTTCCATTTTTATGCTACTTTATGCCTCTACTTCACTTCATTAATGGGGAAACGTTTTTTTATTACTCCACTAAAGGAGGATCAATAATGAACACATATCTGTATTGATGTAACTCTCATCTCCCCACCCCTCAGATTTATCTTGTGACCCATTGTAGGAACCTTACCAGGGCTGCAGACTAACTTTTTACACTGGTTGCACTGGTGCGCCTAACCTTTTCATTTTGGTGCAACAGCATATCATTTAGGTATACTTTCTTAACATATTGTGTAAATTACTGTGAACAGGTATAATTCATATATAATATCTAAAAAAATCACAGCACACGCAACAGGAAATTGTGTTAACCTAAAATAATTTTATAGGTTACATTTTCTCTTTAATCAGACCTGCTAAATTTCATAGGGTCTGATGCAATCACTGAAAATTGTGAGTCGCACCTGACAGATCTTTGGGCACATGTACAACCAAAACAGTCGTACCCTGGACCTGACTCTTGTAACTAACTGTACATAACTTATTACTTAATTCCTTTTGAGAGTCACTGTACCTGATAATAATAATAATACTAATTGTGTAATACTGTTTACTGAGACACCTTGATATTTTCTGAGATGGTCATTTTCACCGTAAAAAAGATTAAAATCATGATGTGACATTTGTTGCAGTCTGGACCAAACAAACATGTACTCTGACATTTGGAGAACACGATTTGTAGGCCAGGACATCTCTGCAGCACTACAGTACTTCATTAAAATGCTGGTTTGTCACACATTTTGCTTAAAGTGATAAAAAACTACATAATGACTTGAGTTTTCATTTCTGGGTGAACTTTTCCTTGAAGTAAAAGATGCGAGTACACTGCTAAATGTTTTCACTGACCCATCAGTATGAATCTGTACATCACAAGATGTTCATTCACTGTCACCTAATTACAATTCAGTGTAAAAATACTTTTTATAAGATATGTACTGTAATTCAGCTGCTCTCTGGCTCAACTGGGAAAAGAATAACAGATAATGACTAAAAACAGACTGCACAGGGGGAGTGAAAGAAAGAGATGATAAGAAAAGATAGAGAGGAGTGGAGAAACATTGGACGATCCGTTTGAACAAGTAGGACAAACCCTAAAATAGGTAGCATATGGAAAGAGCCGATTAATCACTTTCATAGCCGTTCTTTCCACCTGTTATTATTCAGCAGATTAACACTGACCCGTAACGTGGACTGCCAGCATACAGCACCGTGTGGGTTTTCAGAGCACGCGCTGAGAAACAATGGCTCAATCTCTTCTGGAGGAGGCCAGTGGTTAAAAATAGTGTCATGCTGTGTACGAGCATCTCGTCCAAAAACAACTGAAAACAGGAGTTGTTCCAATAAACAAATTTTATTTAATCTATGACTGCATCCATCTCCTGACCATTCACTCCTTAAACAACTGAAAGGATGCAGCAGCAACCTGATTATTAATTTATTCACCATGACCCTTTGCCAGTAATGATGAATATTTAAGCTGTGGACGGTAATGCACCAAGTATACGTTTACCTCCAGGGAAGTTTTATCATTTAGATATCCTAAGTCTTCTCTTGATGACAAAGGCTGTGATGAGGGATAGGATGCAGAGCTCCAAGGTGTGACTACTTTACACATGGACTCAAAAAAACATTTTGCTCACACTGGTGCACCTGAAACAAAGAAGTTTATATTTTTAAACAGTTGAGGTTACGGCCATTTCTTGTTGCGGGTGCTGTGATTTAAATGAAGAAAAACATGTATTTGCACCTTTATTCCTGTTTACAATAATTAACACAATGTGCTAAGAAATTAAATCAAAATTTTTGGGTGCGAACTAACTTGAATGAATAGAAAAGTTAGGCGCACCAGTGCAAGCAGTGGAAAAGTTTAGTCTAGATCCTCCTTTTGGGCGTTGGCTTGGGATTTTTGTGGTCTAAACTGAACTTGCCATGCCTGGGCAGAGTGGCTCAGCTTGGTGTGCTTGGCATTCATATCAATTTTGGTAGCGGTCTGGTCTTAAATAGAGGTGAAGTCCTGCCCCTGCCAGTTTGCCCCATGGCACGTTATTTTGGAAAGCAACTGTACAGTAGTCAATGGCCAAAGACAAATACATTTTTGATCCCGTTTGAATTGTGCCATGAATTACACATAATTTTTAATTTTGCAAGTCAAGATCTCAGGGTTAATATTTTGTAAAAGTACCAATAATCATCCCCATAAAGCTGTCAGATTTTCGGGAGATGTAAAAATATCAATATATATAATGTGTGTTGCATTATAGCCTATTGGCTTGGGCTAATTTGCAAAATTTTAGATCACAATATTGTCTTGACTTGTTTGTCTGGTGTGGCTGAGTGGACAGCGCTGGGTAATGAAATCTGAGATGAGACCACAAATGTGTGGTGATGCCCTGCTTACTTCACATCTGTTTACGTCAAAGATGACAAGTTGTTTCTATCAAATCCGTTGGATCGCCATTTGGATCCTGGATCCACACTCTTCACATATATTTAATATAATTTACTTGTATCAGACATGTTATTGAAGAAATTTGTAAAAAAAGTGATTTTGTTGTTCTGTTCTGTACATGCCACATCTATGTCTATCCTTCCTCCGTGGCTGTTCCTGAGGTTACTTCAGGGGGCGATGTCTACATTTCGACTGGACGATAGGCCTCAAGTTAACTCTTGCTCACTCACCTCAAACGACAAGTTACAATAGCGGTTGATTTTTTTCTTTTTCTTCATTTAGTGCTGCATTTGATACTGAAAGTTAGTTTAACATAATTCAGCGCCGTGTTTAATGTTTTGATACAGTTGCCCAATTTGCAGCCCTTCACTTACATTTTGTAAGTCAGTACGGCCCTCTGGAAAATAATGTCGCCCATCCCTGGTCTAAGGACAGAGGATGTTATATCCTGCTATATAAAAAAAATATTTGAAAGGCCGTATATTTTCTTTAAGTGGTAATTTTATCGTGACAGAGCCGTACCAAAGCAACAACAGCGATTCCACAAATGCTGTCAGATGATAAAGTCCAAATGTTGGAGAATGTGAGTCATTAGAAATATATCAGGATTCTTTTTATGTGAAAGAAAGAAAGAAAGAAAGAAAGAAAGAAAGAAAGCCTGTGTTGCAGCCAACTTAAAGCACATCACGAGTCTCCATCCTGCATGACTCCAATTACATTTAACTCAAACACAAAAAAACAGAAGCGTGCTGCAGTCTGTGTGGACGTCAAACGGCTCAACACACACACAAACACCAGGCTGCTGCATTCAGACGGCCTTTTGCTCGGTGGCCACGGATGGCTGGCAAACAACAGGATAATATGCGGCATTGAGTGACAGGCACCCCTCCTCCTCCTCCTCCTCCCGTACACACACACCATCCACCAGCAGCTACCCCCGCTCACCGCCCGCTGCTGTACTCTGCTGATGGAGGTTAATAACTCCGGCTAGCTGGTGTTGAACCACACCGCAGTGTAAAGAGCAAGCCGAGAACAGGGACGTTAAAACGGCTGTAAAATAAAGAATTAGCATCGGTGCGCTGGGTGAAGCGGGAGGTGGGGGTGTCGAAGAGGAAGGAGACAATGAATGGTTGAAGCTTAGCTCCGTTACACGACCCATCCTCATCCTCAGTAGTGATGGCATCCAGCAGGGCAAAGCACTCAGGTTTAATCCCGGTTTAGCTGGCCGCACATACATCTACACAATAACCCGGGCTAGTGGTAGTAGAGCCGCTAGCTCCCGTCGCGCACACATACACATTAACGGATAATTGTATTGTCTCCTGCCGGCGTCTCGCTTCGTCTACCTCCGGCTAGCGCCGCGATTCACAGTCGGACCTCCAACACGGGACGTTTTTTAGAAGACACGCTAAGCGCCAAAAAGGCTGAAATAAGAATCACATTGGACCGGGATAAAGTGATAAAAATTAAACCCGCGGCCCGCTAGCTGATACAAATTCATACACTCACCGCTTGCTGTCCCAATTCTCGACGTGACGGAACTTCCGTTACTGGCCGCACACAGGCAGGGGTCGGGGCAGAGCGTGATGACGTCACCACATAGCAACGCCCTGCCGTAGATCACGACCGTGGAGACAGGTGATAACGTCCACCATCACGACTTTGACTCCTCACAGAGTACAACATATTAATACAGAGTGACTGGAAATGATTAAATAGTGTCAATATACCCTGTAGCTATAGTGTATAATAATACTATAACAGTGTTTAGTTTGTTTAGGCAGAAAAAAAGTCAATGTTGTTGCCAAAGCAACATAATGCACCTGTAAATATCTAAATATTCAATGTTGTATAAAGTACCCAAATGTCAGACCTGAGTAAAAATAAAGATATCAGATTAAAATATTACTTGAAGTAAAGCTGAAGTCACCCACATGAACAGTACTTGAGTAAAAGTCTAAAAGAATCATAAGTAATTTGCCTGCTTCTTTTTTTTTTGTATCTGATTGCTGATAAAATAACTAATTTAAAAATGTGCTACTTATGATGCAGCATGTAATCTGCAAAGTAACTTGTAACTTAAGTAATCAAATAAGTCTAGTGAGTAAAAAGTACAATATTTGCCTCCAAATGTAGTGAAGTGAAAATAAAAAGTAGCAGAAAGTGGAAATACACAAGTGAAGTACCTCAACATTGTACTTAAGAGCAGTACTTGAGTGAATGTACTTAATTACATTCCATCACTGACTAAAAGCAAAGGTATTATGTCAAAATATTACTTTAGTCATCCATAAAGCTTGAAAGTATCTGATATTAAATGTACCTATATATAAAAAATCTTTTCTGGCAATATACCTATTTAAGTATCAAAAGTAAACCACAAGTTACAATAAATTAACGACATTTTCAAAAAAATTAACAAAACTGTACCTAAGCACAGTACCTGAATTAATGTACTTGTGCAGTGTAACAGAGTATTTTTACCATGTGGCATTTGTACCATTACTTAAGTAAAGGATCTGAATACTTCCTCCCTCACTGGTTAAACAGTTACCTGAACCATTTCAGGAACCAACTTCTTCTTCCATTTTCTTTTATTTTTTTTACAATCTTGTCAAGCTCAAACATCATGTTTCCCCCTCACATATAAACCTGCACACTCAGCTTACACATTCCCATAATGCACTCAGACTGCCCCTGCATGATGACACACTGCATTACTAACGCAATGAAATCATAAATGACATAATAACTCCTTTGCGGAGAAAGTGGAAGGTGTGGAGGGAAGAGCACAGCAATAATCTTTGGCCTAACAGCTTTGTCAAATGGCAACATGGAGGTGACATGTTTGTATTAAAGTGTTACTGCAGAGGAGCTCAGCCTGTTAATGTCAGCTGCTGCTGCTGCTGCTGTGAATAAAGGAAGAGCACAGACCTCTACTGCAGGAAGCCTTGGACCTGGTCCAATCCTGAGTCTCAATACCTTCACACAGGCTTCCCATCAATCCCTCTCCATTTTCCAGCAGCTGTTTTATTTAATTTACTGTCAACACACCATGCAGCTGTTGAGAATTCATCTCAGAGACAAACTGAGGAAAGACAAATAGATTTTAATTTAATTTGGACTACAGAAACCTGCTCAAACAAGACATCAGTCACTAAACAAACCACTAGGTGGCAGAAAATATCCAGCACTAGTTAGTAAATAATGTGATGGCTTTATAAAGGGCAAATAATCACCTAAGAATCATTGTGAAAGGCTACAACCCCAATTCCCCAAAAAGTTGGGATGCTATAAAATGTTAATAAAATCTGACTACCGCCAGCAGTTTTATGTGTCCCTGAGCCCATGTGGTAATATCCTTTATACTATCATGTGTTTCACAAAGTACTGAACCTCGCCCCATCCTTGCTTGTGAATGACTGAGCCTTTCGAGGATGCCCCTTTCATAACCGATCATGGTACCATCACCTGTTACCAGTGAACCTGTTCACCTGTGGGATGAAAACGTTTTGTTTTTCATCGCTCTTGTCCCAACCCATCCAACATTTTTGGAATCAGGATTGTACTTTTAAATCCAGGGTGTAAACATGGCAAACAAAGTCTTTAAACGAGACATATGTTCATTTTCAGGTTAATAACTTTATTTTAGGTAACTGCTGGAACAGGTTTACATGCTTTAATACTCCAAAAACACATTTCTTTTCTCATTCTGTCCTGTGCTGCAGCACTGTATTCCCCCTCTGTCTGAAATGCTCCTGTCTCTTTGATTGATTGCTCTGATTGGTCAGCTCAGACACGCCTGAACCAGCACCACTAACAACAACAGAGCAGCTGTGCTAAATCAATTCTTATGTGCCAAACTAGCTTCTAGGCATAAATTATGCAAAAGTGGTACATGGTGATGTTGTGTCATGTCACAAAGTCACAGAATTAAAGGCAGGACTACTGAAAAGGCGTTCGGGATCAGTGTTTTCTGTGGAAGAGGAGCTTCTGTTGGTGCGGACTACAAGAACCTACATAACACACTGAAGTAAAGGAAAAAAATGCAAAAGCATAAAAGGTCTCCTTTAATTACTCAAACAGGACCATCATTTGGTTTTTTTCCAGCCTTCAGCATTGTTTTGAAGAGTAGCTGTCACTTTATTGAAGCTGTGGATATCATTAGACATGAATCAGAGTATACAGGTTAAACTGCTAACAACAGAATATATCTGAGTGTCGAATGTTTCATGCGTTTATTATTAAGCTTTCTGCCCACATCAAGCCTTCACCCTTAATTGCGATAGAAAACAGAGCAACATCTTCCAGACACTTCTGAAGCTCTCTGCTCTTCAGATATTCGTGCTCAGCCTCCGGTCGAGGTCAATCAACCTGCCAGTACGCAGCGTTGGACTCATCTTTGACTTTTTGACACCTGTCAAGCAGACATCACAGAAACCTCTCCTTCACCTCCACCTTCTCTCTCCTCTTCTTCCCGACTCTCTGAAGCTTTCAGGAGATGAAGTTGGTCTGCGGGATGATGCTCTCCACTTTGTGATCTGCAGGGTTTGCCGATGCCTCGTAGTTACAGATCGTCACTTCATGTCTGTGAGCCTGAGGAGCACAAAGAGACAAAGACAGGCGGACTACGAAAGTTAACCCGACTTTCCATTGGCATGGGAGTGAGTAGAAAATAACTTATCCTTAAAGTATTTTATATTCTCAGAAAAAGTGGAATAAACTCAGACAAGTTCAATAGTCTCTTTTCAAACGCTGTACCTCTGAGTATTCTCCCCTCAGGCCGATGTAGTAGACCCTGGTGCTCTCTGATCCAAAGTTCTTTGAGATGTGGATGGAGAGGTGCTGAACGTTGGAAAAACGAGCGATCCTGGAAATCATGACACAGGGGGAGACAACATGTTGGAAATGCTTATTTAAAGCAAAACTAAATTGTCTATGTCTGTAAAAGCAGGATGGAGTTTGACACTTGGTCATGAACCATGGGGCAAATCAAACATGTTCATCATGAGCCATGACGTGTGTGTGTGTGTGTGTGTGTGTGTGTGTGTGTGTGTGTGTGTGTGTGTGTGTGTGTGTGTGTGTGTGTGTGAGAGAGAGAGAATGATTATGGAAACGCAAACACATCCATATGAAGCATGACAGAGTCTGATGCACTTGCGTTTTGAACGCTTCTTTGCTCAAATCAAACAGATTGGATTGCACTGCATCATGTCATTGAGTGTCCAGGATTTGCACGTTATCTATCTTATATACAAGCTCAATATTTTACTCCTTAATATCAGTATCAGCCCCAAAAATTTGTATCAACACGCTACATTACTTTATCTCTATCTTTGTCCTGCTGTTCAGCCTTCAAACTGCCCGGATTATACGTTGTGAGCAAATCTTAAAGCCTTAGAAATTGAGGCAAAATCAGGCAGATGTGTCATTTAAAGCTACTTTGTGTGCCTGAAACAGCTTGTCTAGATGCCTCAAACTCAATGTCATCTCATACAAAGACAGACAGAAAGTGTCATGCCCTCACTTTGTTGGGTATTCCAGCTCAGCGCGAGGGTCTTTGTTGAGCCTGAAGGCTTGTTCAGGTTCTCTGCCGGTGTCGTCGAAGGACATCTGAGGGATGTTCTTGTACCTGGAATGAAAAATAAGAATAGATGAGTACAATAAGAGAAGGAATGGATAGATCATCAAAAAGATATATATTGTATGATTTTGTGATGGCAGTGGTCTAATCAGTCCAGCACTTGAATACAAATCCCTTGTAAAAGAGATTCTGGATCTAAATGGAAATGTTCTTTGGAAAATAAAGGTTAAATAAAATGTAAATATTAAAAATAAATAACCAAAGAAGCAGTGACAGACACTCACAGTCGTATCTCAGCCGGATGAGAGTCATCATCTTCTCCAGAGATGATGATGCCTTTCAGCTTCACGCTGCCGGTAAAACTGAAAGAGATGAAACATTCGCTGCAGTCTTTGACAACAACAAGGTAAAACCACAAAGAGACAGAAAAAAACAGGACTCTGTGACAGACAAGAAGAAGTCTGGAACTCTCACAAGAGAATTAAAGTGATTTATGGAAAAACATAAAAAGAGAGTAGAACCAGAAAGCTAGACATCTGTTCACACAGGAGAAAGGTTTTCAGCTCAGACTAATCATGATGATGATTTTAGGACTTACGGGATGTTAAACAGCAGCTCTTCATCTGCGTCGCTCTCGACATACTAAAACAAAAAATATAAATGAGTCACAACAATAAAACAAACCAGAATGAACAATCAGAACTATCAAAGTAAACCTTCCTCCGGCGACACAAAAATATCTGTTTATTTTATAGACAATAAAGTGATGTGATGCTGATAAATAAATGAAACAACTGAACGCACTGGAACGTTTGGAGAAGAAATTCAAACTCAGAATTTTGATATTTACAATATTAAGTTTTGTTTGTTCAGTTTGTTTATTCAGTCATGAAAACAAAGAGAGTTGCACATTATTATTATTATTATTATTATTATTAAATAGTCTTTTCTGCTGAATGAGTGCCTGTCCTTGTGATGTTTTAAGTATATATTGATAACAATACTTTTACTCTTGCAAGTAAAAAATAGTTTACTTGTAAAAGTGCTGTAGTATTGTTACTCTTGTGTTCCCAAATTGAGGTCAGGCTGCTATTGTCATGACTAATGTAATCTGTCAGCCTCAGTGGTATAAATAAAGTTGTGTTGAATGACTGCGTGCGCAGCCCAACAGCGAGGCTCAGCGACAGGCAGCCCCGCAGACCTGCGCTCTCGCCCCGGCCACACTGACAGGGGACACCCGTGTAACTTCTTGACTCTGTCGTCCACCACAGGGGACACAGACGGACAGTTACCGTGTCCCGCTCGTTCCGCCGGTCCCACGGTTTGAACACCAGCTTTCCATCTCCGTCTCTGCTCTCGTTCAGGCACTGCAGCTTCTCCAGGTCGATCCGTTGATACAGTCCGTACTCCAGGCCCCTCTCCGCGGGCTCATGCTCCGCCGCACACCCGCAGCCCTGTCCGGGTCCATGACCGTGACCGTGGCCGGACATCGTGGAGCTCGACACGCTCTTTATGTTACCGGTAGCTTGGACAGAGGGGCAGCGGCTCACAGCAGCTGCTCGTCCGGAGTGTTTTGGGGAAAGTGAAACGCTGTCAGTAAGTTTCACTTCACGGCCGGAAACGAACGTACGTTAGAAAAACACTTCCGGTTCGAGGTTTCCAAAATAAAACAGGCTGGCGGTTGTAACAGGGTTTTAAGAGGGTTAAGGTTGTTAAAATATTACTTTATACTAATACTTACTTAATACTTAAGTATTGTACTTAAGTAAATATACTTTGTTACATTCCATCATTGTCAGTATAGTTTAAGCCAAAAAGCAGTGAAGTGGCAGTATAAAGTAGCTGAAAATACTCAAGTACATTTACTGATATTTGTATTTAAGTATATTACTTGATATTACATTACTTGACTTTAAGTAAATTTACTTTCCGTGACAGTCAATATAAATGTAGTTATTTATATTTACCTTGGTGGGTTCAGAATAAAGCCCCAAATTGTAAGAACTGTACTTGAGTAAATGTACTTAGTTACATTCATCACTGTCAATATATTCGAATCCAAAATGTAGAGGAGTAAAAGTACAAGGTAGCAGGAAATAGAAATACTCAAGCAAAATACAAGTTGCTCAAGTTTGTATTCAAGTACAATACTTTTACTTAGTTACATTCCATTACTAATTGTACACCATTATTTATTAACTAAATTATATTTTGTATTTATAATCTCTATCTGAAAAGTAACAAAAGCATTCAAATAAATATATTTGCATCCAAAATGTTGGAGTAGAAGTAGTACTTTAGTGAGTGTTGAATGTATTCAGTCATTCAGAGAGAGAATGAAGAAACTCCTCTCTCCAGGCGACACTCAGGATGTTTATGATACTTGATAAGAAAACACCACACAAAAAGATTTAAGGGCAAAAAGTCAATTTTAATAAAAATGACCATATAACATTTATTAAAATCTAATAAAATTACAATTTGAAATCTACTTCCTTTCAGGCCCATGTTGTGGGGTACCAGGTCCCAGTGTTGAAAATAAATACATCTCATCATTGTTGTCGACTGAAGCTGTGCAGACGTCCTATCAACTACCTTCCTGACTGTTGTTTTTCCTCGTTCTTGTCTTCCTTCAGTCTCCTCAGCCCTCGCTCAAGCTATTTGTCACAGTGAAGCAGATATAAACAGGGACACACACATTCAACAGCAGGAAAACATGACTCAAGCCACAGGAGGGTTCAAATAAGTCTACAATGTGCTTGTGTATGTGTGTGTGCAGTTCATTGATATCATGTTTTAATATGCATGTTCGTTTGTTTTTAAAAGCAGAGTCTTTAACCAGCCAGTTGATGTCTCTGGTGGAGTCGGCTGACTTGCACCATGCATGCCATTAAAAGATAAAACAAGAGCGCATCAAGGTTTTTCCTCAAGTAGTGTCATTATGTTTCATCGCCTGATCAGGAAGGAAAGTAACAAACAACTATTCTTTAAATCAAAAGAATGATTCTGTTTTTGAGTCCCATGAAGGCAAAATTCGATATATTGGGAAACAGGCCATTTATGCTTTCTTTTCTTGTGTGAGATGAAATGATCGATACCACTCTCATGTCTGTACCATAACCATGATGCTACATCCAGTAGCCGGTTAGCTTAGCTTAGCATTAAGACTGGAAAAAAGAGAACAGATAGCCTGGTAGCTCACTCATTAACAGGAAGTGTCTCATTTGTTTAATACAAATGACAATACTGCATTTCACAGGAGGTTAGGTGGCAAACTATTAACCCTAACCTTCAGTAGTAAACTAGTAACCGCCTGGTGTCTTTACAGGTTTAACTTGAAGTCTAAATGTCATATTGATGTTTTTATGTAGACAAATCATTTAAAAAAAATAATACATCTACAGTGCTTGAAGAAAGGTGGTGAATAAAATCTCTTTTCCTAAAAACGTCATTATGATTGTGTAAATTTATAATTACAAAGACTTTGGGAGGTCCACAATGATTGTTTTGTTGATCTCTGTATAAGAATTCTGACGGTTGGTTCCAGCACCAACAAGGTTTGTGAGCAAATGGTATACAGAGATGGTATCTCGTGGTATCTGTGTTTCATCAACGTCAACCGCCTTGGTAGTTGCCAGATGGTGGTACAGTATGCTGGCCACATAATGTAACCGTGTTATGTTTTATTGCACAAACTGATGATCATGAATCACTGATGAAACACAGATACCACATGATACCAGCAGCGTTATTCTTCTGGCTCAATAACCTTGTTAGAAGCTGGAAACCAACTGTCAGAATTCTGACGCAGAGATAAACAAAACCATCATTTTGGACCCGACAGACATTTTAACATGATCAATTCACAATCATAATAATGTTTTAAAAGAGAAGAGATACTTTTATTCTGCACCTTTCTACAAGCTTGCATGTATTATTTCTTTTGCAATGATTTGTCTACATAAAAATGTTATCAATATGAACTTTTAATGCCTTTTAAACAAACAAAATATGGCTGTTAATTAGTGAGCTTTAGAGGTGCTGGTAGGTGGAAATTTTTTAACTTCGGGCAAAGCCAGGCCAGCCGTTTCCCCTGTCTGTCTGTTTATTGCATATCTCGAGAACCGTTAATACGATCTAGTTCACATTTGGCAGGTTTGTTGCTGAGGACCCAAAGAAGTGCAGAGTCTAAATTGGTGCAATTTGGACAAGTGTGTCGCTTGTCCAAATTGCACCAATTTACACTCTGCACAGGGATCACGTGTTCAAACTGTATTAATATTAAGCTTGTCACCTAATATTAATACAGTTTGAACACGTGATCCCTCAAATGTGATCTTATTGGGAAGCAGATGTAAACAAAGTGGAGATTAGTGTCATGCAACAACTTGCTGCTTGGCGGCACCGTCTTCTGCTCTGGCTCAGAATTTTTCTTTTTTTTTTGTAAATCAAAAATAGATTTAGACTGGATCTGTAAACGCCTCACATTGCCAGATAATCTGTGCCAAACTGCATGTTTTAAATGGGCACTGACTTGTTTAGTGTACAGACATGAGAATGGTATCTATGTTCTTATCTAGCTCTCAGCAAGAAAGCGAATTAGCGCATTTCCCAAAAGTTCAAGCAATTCCTTTTAAAAATGTCCGCTACAAAACAAGAAAAAGTAACAGACTGTGTGTGTTTGTGTGTCCTTTGCATCTTGTAAAAAGTTGGTGACATGATTTTCTCAACACAGGTCGCACCCATTGAGCGTCATTCATCATTTAAATACTTAATTTAAAAAAAGGTGCCCAAAACAAATGCCACCATTAAATTAAAAAAACAAAACAAAACAACATTTTTCCACCAATACTGAAATGATAATTTGATATGTCTGGTGGGTAATGATGATGCTGTGAGTGTGTGTGTGTGTGTGTGTGTGTGTGTGTGTGTGTGTAGGGATGAAGGGGTCCTCCAGTAAGATTTTTCTCGACTTAAATTAAAAACACAGTTGGAATTCATAAAATACATCAAGTCTCTTTCACACTATCGGCGGGAGAATCTGTTCTTGAAAGCTTTGATAGTTTTGGCCATCATGGGGGCGATTTCTGCGAGACGGAGAAGACAAGAACAAATTGTGTGTTTGTAAGATTGAAAAGAAACATAACTCTTGTCCTTTTAAAGATCCTAAACGTATAGCTCAGGACTGTTAACACACACTTACTTTTGACCTGTGGCTTGTCCCGGGCGGCATGTCCTCCTCCCCCTATTCCTCCACCTCCTCCTGGTGCTGAGGAGCGAGACGAGCTAGAAGGAGGGTTATGTTGGGAGGAAGTGGAGCGGCTTGATTCACCAGAATAGTCTGTGGCTGGCCTTATTCTGAAAGAGACAGGAAGACACGAAAGGTTTATTTATAACAAACAATCAATAACAAACAAAGAGAAGCTCCACAAAGTCCTGAACTAAACCACAAAGTGCAGGAAAGAAATGACGGTGGACTATTTATGTTATCATAGGTATATATATATATATATGTTTTCTATGTCAACAACTAGATCTTTACAATGAAGATGATAATGTTGTCTATATTGAGTTTGTCAAGCTGAGAGGCCTCTATTGTATTGTGGAGGTAAAGACAGTGTGAACAGGTGAGGCAGCAGAGTACTGACTTGATTGGAGCTGCAGCCGCGGTGGAGGCTGAGGATGATCCGCTCGTGGTCCCAAACTTCTCCTGGCGGCGGCGTACGTCACGTGGCGGTTTGGCGACAGAATTCACAAACGCCATCTTAACCTGCCGTCCTGCCAGGACAAACACAACACTTTGACTAAAAAGACCAACACTCCAGAAACTTAATGGTTTGTGATTAATATAAAACAAAATTCAGTTCATTCAGATCCTCGAGCTTCTCCTACCTTTTGGCTTGTTGGCGTGTGCGGAGGAAATGTTCTGGGTGAGCAGCCTCAGGCGCTCCTCGCGCTCGTCGTGCAGCCTAAGATACATCTCCCTCCACGACTCGTACTCCTGAGGAGACTCTCGCTTGAAGTCCCGCTGACAGTGACGCATCCACAGCTCGTCCGATTCCTCCGTGAACCACTGAAGAAGAAACAAGGAAGGCCATCAGTCTCCCCAGGCTCCAGACTCATTTGCTGCTCGTGTCTCATCTCTAGTTTTTTCCTCGATCAAAGATGTGTGTTTGGTGAACTTTATGATGCACACATGTACTGAGGACCAAGATAATAATAATCTTTGATTACAGAGCACTTATCAAAATCCATGTTAAAATGTGCTTCACAAAGGCTGCAAAATAAAACAGATATGCATATCATCAAGTTTAAAACAGATTACAATACTGAAAATAGATAAAAACTAGAAAAGGTAAAAGAAAAAGAAAACAGATTTAAAAAACATTAAAACCTTCAGGAAAGGCTCTCTGATGATAGTATGCTTTAAGAAAGGATTTAAAAGGGATCACTGACTCATTCAACCTGACAGCAAACACTCAAAACAAACAAAACCTCTGCCCTCTGTGAGTCTTTGTGACCCACAGTGAAGCTTTGGCGACCCCTAGTGGTGTTCGGGGACACCCAGGTCTGACACCAGTGGGTTGGGCAATGCATTAAGTCGATGAGGATCTTCATAAGAATACAAACACAGACAGACGTGTGTGTGTTACCTGGTTGCTCTGCTCGATGCGATACAGCTGCTCTGGTGTACATCGCTCCAGCACCGGTTCCAGGATCTCAAACGGCACTCCGCCCACCTCAGCGATGGCTAAAAGAGCACAAAGCAGTCAAACCTGTGCAGTGGTGTTTGTTTGTTTTATTCAACTTGAGATTATATAGCTGGGTGGAGTGCGGAGTGTCCACAGAAGAGTACATAATGGTGATCGAGTATTAATCAGGTAATCCGGTAGAGTTTGTTATCTTTGAACCTTTGTGGTGAGCCTTGCCCTCTTTTTCGCTCCTCCACATGAAATTCATTGGATTGACATTTAATGTAGAATAAAAAATAACAGTGCTAACACATTTTGGGGCTTATTTTATAGTATCTACAGGTGCCCTCCTGCCATCTAGTGGGAGCTCTGTGATTGTTGTTGTAGATTTATTGTTCATGCAAATATAAAAGAATAAACAGCAGCTCCACTCACAGTCGATGTTGTTCTGCAGCACACGGATGCACTGCTCGTACAAAGTCATCATCTTGGGCAGGTAAGAGGTCTTCGATCCCGAGTAGACCACCATCTTAGAGTTGAATCTCTTCCCCGTGAAGCCGGCATCCTCCTCGTCGTTGCAGACAGGAACTGAAAGTGAGGAAGGGAGTGAAGGCCGGGCAGGGTGACACAGAAATGCTTACACTGACAAGAAAACCTCTTCCCTCGGAGGGTTACAGCTTTACAGTTACAGTTATATGTTGGGTGATGTCATCGTATTTTAAAGGAGCAACTATGAAGTTTCATAAATAAGGTGAGAGTTTTACCTTTCCGTCTCTGAGGGGACAGCGGTGTGACGTCGATGGAGGGCAGAGGTCTGTAGTTGGGTTGAATCGCTGGCAGAGGGATTTCAGGAAGTGTCGGAACGGCCTCGACCACCTGCAACCAGAATAACATCAACATCAACAAACGCCGCCTGCAAACAACCTTTCAAAGTAAGAGGCTTGTGTACAATAAATGATAAATGAAGGCAATTAAGATGTTTGCAAAGCGGTCAAATAACACAGTAAGTTAAAGGAAAGATTTGACATTTTGAGAAATATTCTTACTGCAGCTTACTTGGCTTTCAAGGTGTTATTTTTTTTAACCTTTGGACAAAGCCAGGCGACCTGTTTCTCTGTTTCCAGTGGCATTTATTTTGCAAAGCTTGAGTTTGTGTCAGAAAAACAACAACAAGCTTTCATAACTCTCAAATCGCTCTCAATTTCCCACCCTTTGAAATCTGCAGGTTACTGCTCTCCGGTGAATTATCTTGACGGTGAAATAAGCTACTGTTGCTAGGAAACAAACAATATACTTAACAAAAACACGGCGTTCGTTCCTGGAGAGAAATATTGATGAGCTCAAAGCTCAATAAAGTCTTTATAAGTAATTCTGAAATCATCACCAAGACGCATTGAGGTCATACTTCCCAGCAGCTGTTTGAACAACACCAAATTTAAAATCTAACATATTGACAGTAAACATGTCTAAATTCACAAATACAGTAAACAGTAACTAATAAATTATATTCCTTTGTTGTCCGTGGAGAAAGTCCCCAGACTCCCTTAAAAAATGCTCAGTGTAGAGACTTGGTGCGTCAGGTGTGACTTTATAAACTTTGTGAAACACTGTCTACAACAAATTCTTAACTATTCAGACCTACTTATTGATTCGGCAAATATCGTACACGAAGATATTTCTTTGTGTATGAAAAATTGGAATTAATGCCAGGTGTGAATTGACGGGCTTAAAGCTGTCCACTTGTGACCGAATCACTCAGGATGGACAGCTTCTTTGGTTCTGCCTCGCACAGTAAGATAAGTGCTCCACTATGTTAACCAGTTAGTCGCTAACTGCGTCTGTCTGCTGTTTGGTGTTGAGCAGGTCATGCATAGGAGACTTTTTATGATTTTCACTGAAAACAGCTGCCTGCTGTGGCTGTAAGTGACACTATAAGAGCAGTGAGAGTGAACCAGAACAGAAAAACTACAAACTATCAGGTAAAACTCACTGTAAAATGTTTTAAAGCCAACAGGAGCTGCAGATTCTGGTGATAACTGTCTGTAGACTCATCATCATTGTCCATATTTACATTTGATTTCATGATTAAAATATCGATAATAGTCCCTTTAACACTCATGCTCATAAGGAATGGTAGATAGTTCATCTAAACTCTGAACTGTCTTTGATAAAAACCAATAAAAATGGAAAAACTATGAATGATAATCTGTGATGTTATCTTTTCACAGATCGTCCCACTCAGCTGCTGTTCTTACCCTCTTGCGTTTCTCTGGTTTCTCTGGTGTTGCTGCAGCTGAACTGGAGCCTGAGTGAGACCTCTTGGTGCTCTGAGTGCCGTTAGCTTTGCTCGCTTTAGAGGAGGAGGAGGAGGAGGAGGGCGCAGGCGGAGGGGTGCGTGCACGATGGGTGGACGACACGGAGGATGAAGAGTGAGACGGTCGACTGTGTGACAGACGGTCAGACGATGATGGCTTCTTCTTCTTCTTCACAGACGTCGGGGCATCATATGTGAGAAAAGACTCAAAGGACATGGTGGGAGTCTCGTAGTCTTCCTCCTCCTCCTTGGGTGGAGAGTCCTTCGGCACCCGCGGTCGCCCTGGAAACACAGAGGCAGAAAGAAAAGTCAAATGATTCAGTCAATCGTGGGAATTTTACATTTGACACCTACGAGATGGTGAAACCTTTCAAATAACCCTGAGCCTGCTGGTAGCTTTAAGGACGGGCTGCAGCTCACAATTACTCCGACAGTTCCTGATATTTATTGATTGTTTGGTTGATAAAATCAAAGCTCAGGGTGATTCAAAACCCAAAGATATTCGGTTTACTGTAGAACGTGTCAAAGAAAAGCAGCAAATGTTTGACATTTTGATTAAAATTCTTAAATGCTGAATTTTAATTACCTTTCTTCAGTTCCCGTTTCAGCTTAACTTCAACCAACACACGTTTGCAGTGATGGAATGTAACTAACTAAAGTAGCTTGAGTAATAATAATTTGAAGCTACTTTCTACTGCGGAAAATACTGAGTGTGTGCAGAAGGAGGCACGACCACGCTTTCTTAAGTTAATTGTTAAACAGTGCTTTATATGAGGCGTTGATTCAGACTGCAGAACAGAGATGTGGATTCGAGTCGACTCAGTCAGTATTTCACTGTTTAAAAGTGATTCCGGGGGAATTTTTTATTGAATAAGTTAAGAAGTAAATAAGCTTCAATAAAATTATTTGTTTATCTGACGACAGGATTTTTACTTGTACTGGAGTATTTTTTCACTGTGGTATCGCTACTTTTACTTAAGTACAAAGATTTGAATACTTCTTTCACCACTGACTGTTTGTGGTACTTTATATTAAAGCAGACATATTGTGCTCATTTTCAGGTTCATAATTTTATTTTGAGTTACTACTAGAATAGGTTTACATGCTTTAGTGCTCATAACACATCAGTTTTGCTGCAGCTCTGTATTCCCCCTCTGATTGGTCGGCTCACACACGCCTGAGCCAGCACCGCTAACAACAACAACAGAGCAGCTGTGCTACATCAATTCTTACATGCCAAATCAGCCAATAGGCATTAATCATGCAAATGTGCGACTCTGTGACGTCACAAAGTCACAGAATTAAAGGCGAGACTACTGATGAGGCGTTCAGGAGCAGTGGGAGAGAGGAGCTTCTGTTGGTGTGGACTTTGACCTTTTAAACTGTCAAGATATTTTACATGCACAAGAGCAAATATAAAAAACTGAAGGAAGGGGAAAAGAAGAAAGAATAAAAAGATGAAACACCTGCTGCACTTTAGGAAACCGTTTTCATTTTGCTTATAAACCAATTGTTTCCCATCAGCAGAGTTACTATCTGCAACATCTCAGTTAACCGGAACAGGATGTTGCTCTCTTTTGTGACCACATTTTGTGCACCGATAAAACAGGAACATCTTATCTGGTGCACAGAGCTGCACAGATAATCGTCGAATAACCTCATTCTGTTTATGTTGGCGAACGTACTAATTAGAAGTTGATGAAATGCAATTGTTTCTGTTGAGTGTTCACAGTTTAAACTATCACAGGCTTTTGCTCTTGTAACTAAACTCTACCAACAGACAAACAAACCAACTGCACATTGTTTGCTGCTACAACCGTCTCAAACCCACGATAGGGAGTTTTATTTATTCCTTAAAATCTTTAAGAGGACAAAGAGGACAATGTTTGTTGCTCTAAAACTTTCATATCGACGAGAAACAGCGAAACACTCACCGTCATCTCCTCCTCTCTTCCTCTCCTCCCTCTTACTCTCATGTGTGGTGGACTTCCTGCTGTGCTTTGCAGACTTCTGTACTGGACTCTGCGCTCGCTCTCTGTCTGCACTGCGTTTCTTCCCCTCACCTCCTCCTCCTCCTCCTCCTCCTCCTCCTCGATCGCTGCTCATCTGTGCATGCCGTTGCCGCCTTTCCTCATCTCTGTCCCTGTTTCTGTCACCGTGGGAACCGTGATGATGGTTTTTGTTGGGTTCTTTGTTTGGTTTGATGTGGCGGACCTCTTTGCGAGGAGGAGGGGGACTGGGTTCAGGTTCAGGCTCTGGTTCAGGCTCAGCTTCAGGTTCGGGTTCGGGTTCGGGTTCAGGGCTCTCGTACTCGTCCGACTGGTAGCCTCCTCGCCGTGGAGGGCTGTACTGCTCGTGTTGAGGAGGTGAGGGCGAGTAGTTTGTGTGATAGCCTCTCTCCACGTCCATCTCTTCGTCCTCCTCTTCCATGTAGGAGGGCTCTTCGTCAGGAGAGGGCTCGCGGGTGTGTCTGTGGCCTCCTCCTCCTCCTCCGACTGCCTCCAGGCCTCGAGAGTGTGACCGTGAAGCTTCTTTGACGTGGCTGTTGGGGGGTCTGTGGTGGAGAGAGACACTGTTTGACTCATCTACAGTACTTTAACACAAGTTTGATGAGAGAAATCAAGGGAACGCTTTAAAATATGATTAATAAATGGTAAATGTATAGTTGATTAAAGGGGCTCGATGTTAAAGTTTGTAGTAATTAATCCGTATTAATCTTTTTTATTGGCCATATGTGAGCTGACTGTAACGTGACATGAAAAATGAAATCTCTCTCTGTTTCCTATACAAGCCTGGGGACGTTGTTAAATGATGCTGGACTGTGGATTTCTTTGCAAACTGGTCAGATTGTCCATGACTACTTCAGTTGTTTGTTGTGAAGCTGCAGAAACGTTTTGTGGACTACGAAACATGAGGATGAGTAGATAGCGGCTCCTGATTTAAAGCTTGGTTAAAGATCTCTGTCGTATGTGACCATTGCAGGAACAGAAACATGAAGTATAGTGAGGGCTAAAGCGGAGGATCGCTCCACTTCTCACTGCCGTGTGCATGTGAGGGCACAGGTCAGTCGAACACACCTGTCTGCAGACTGAGGAACCAGCTTCTTCCATTTGGCTACGAGGCCCTTCGCCATCTCTCCGGCTACTTCATGTTTCCTGAAAGAATTCACAGTCTTCCCCACTCCAGTTTCCTACGAGAGAACAACATAAAGACACTGATGACTCAACCAAGCACCGATTTACTTATTTAATTCAATAATAGGAGGCAAAGCTAAAGAAATGTATTCAGTCTCATTGCAGGTAGGTATCACATGAGAAGTGTGAGCTGCAGTGCTATCAAGCTGTAGCAGCCGAGCGATCCGATTGGTCAGAAACATGTTGAGGCTGCGCTGATTATTGGCATAAATCTCACCTGACAGGAAAAACATTTTTGCGCCGAGCAGAGCTCCAATTCTCACCCACAGTCGAACGCATTCACTCCACCCTCCTCTGCTTGAACAATGTCACCACTGCAGAATCAACTTTCTCCTTTTTAATCAAATCAAGTGGATGTTAACACTGAAGCAACACTTACCACCAGCAAGTCCACAGTCATGGGAAGTTCCCCCAGTCTTTTGAAAGTCTTCAGTAGCTGAAAGACAAGAGACAAATGTAATCATTTAGAGGACGATTATGGCATTAAAGGGGCTGTAGCAAGCTTTAATAAAAGGACTGATTTCGGATCGCGATGAAAAAGACTCACAACATGTTGATTGTGGTGAATTTTCATTGTCAGGATGATTGTTAATGAAGATAATCGTGAATATGAAAGAGCCGATGTCACACCCCTTCCAGTTTGCCCCACGGGACCTTATTACAGAAAAACTTTGTATGGAAGTGAACGGTTGATTGTGCCATGAATCACACATGATGTTTGTCAACTTAAAAGACAATTTTCCAAATTAAAGCCGCAGTCCATCATAAAGCTAATGAAATATAAGACTGTGGAAATACATCATTATAAAGAAGACACAGCCAACAGTTGTGTTCGTGATGTCGTTTCATTGAACGCTCACCAAAACGCGTCACATCTTCTCCTGTATATTAGCAGCTCACAGAACTGACAAACTCTCCTTTCACATAACTGCAGTTGTCAATATGCGCAGATTTACTGTGATTTTCACCTTTGTTGATACTTTTTCTGTGCAGAGTTGGCGGCAATGTTGGTGTTGGTGATGTCGATGAGCGTTACGATGTAGCTCACTGAGCATTTAACACGAAACTAGATGATATTTTACTTTAGTTACGACAAACTGCGACTTTATTGACCTGGAAAGTTACCTTTTAAATTGACAAACTTCATATCTGTAGTTCAATGCACAATTCAAACAGGATGCACACTTGGTATCGCATATTGTGTCCCCCACAAAAACAAGTTAAATCTGATGTGTGTAAAAAAAACTGATGCCAAACTACAAAATGACAGAGAGACGAAGTTACCAACATTTAAGGATTAAGTGAGTCCAGTATATTTAAATGATGATTATCGGGATAATCGTGACATGAAATGTAACTATTACGATAACGAAGACAAGATGGAGGCGTCATAACTCTTCATCTGCATCATGACACACTGTCTGTTATTTCTCTAAACAAATCCTCACGAGAGCTGTTACTTAATTACTTTAAACAAAACAAATTAACATGACTGTTTGCATGATAGACGACGGGTTTGTTTTGGCTACGGGTTCGGTTTCACCCACTGTTCTCCCTTCAGGGTGATTTACTCTACTCTAAATTAGTGAGGGATGTTGGGGATATGTGCATGGAGATGCAATAAAAAGTCAAATGAAATGTGTCACCAGGGACCAAAAATATTCACAAAACAGAATGTAAGAACTCAGATATGTCACAGAATAAACAATCAGTGATATCCCAATATCCCTAACTAATTTCGAGTGTCGTCTTCTTATCACCCTTTAGATTTTATACCTTTATTACTTTCTTTTTATGTGATTGTGCGTGTTGTATCGCTTTTATTAATTTTTCTTGCAGTTAATCATTTCGACTCTTTGTGTTCTTACATTTTCTGCTCTGCCTTCTTGTTTTAACTCACTTCAGACGTGGCATCTTTGTGTTTGACTTGACTGTTGACTGTTTGTAATATTATCTTCCTGAGTTTCCTGCTTCTGCTTGTTTGTCAAAGCACTTTGTAAACACTGTTTTAAAGCTGCTATATATATTTTTTTGTATATTATTATTACTATTATTATTCTCATATATTATTATTATCACATAGTGTACGGATACTCTCACATGTGGACTCACATTAACCTAAATCATTTATAATTAACCCTGTTTTCTCTGTTAATTAGTGGAAACAGCAGCTTTTTACCAGCCCTGCGTCATGGACACTGACTGATGTCGTGGCCTAACGGGACAGGGTTGTTTTTTAAAAACCACTGAGCTGCGATTTAACTATTTATTTCTACTATTTTTATTACTTCTGACAACAGGAGCACGTCTCCTGCGAAGCAAACCTCTCACACACATCATGACTGCTTTGTTTTGAGAAGCTCGGCTGCATTTCGATAAAGAAATCAAACAAAGGGCCGGTCGGACATTCAGTTAATTGTCACGTATCCGCTTTTAAATGTGAATATTTTCAGAGCACACCTGCCTGCGGTGATGCAGAGCTGCGATATGAGCCGAGAAGAGATAAATCAGTGTAACATTAGCGGCCTGGACTCGCTGCGACTCTCATTACTTTCCGCACTGACTTACGCTAGTTAGCTAAACGGCTAACGGCTACTGTGGCCACCGAGTTCTCGCTCCGAGATCAATTATGTTGCGGTTATTGTTATTATTTTAACAACGGGCAGAGCACCTATGAGCGGCTGTTGTACCAAGCTGACAGGCGTTAGTATCAGCTAAAAGCCGGGGTTAAAGAAGTACGTTATAACAAGTTAAAAACCCCTTAATTATCGTGACGTAGCACACGGTGCCTTCACGGGCCGTCGGAAATGCTGAGACTGAAAGATGGGCACCAGTGGTTCACATCCAAAGCATACAAGTTCAACAAAGCATTGTGTACACATGGATCCTTACAGAAGCTTAAGATTAATGAAAAAAGGATGCAATACATTTATTATGCTTTTCTTAAGTACATTGCTACACATCATGTGTGTATTACAACTATAAGTGCAACTATTATCATGTGCAATTGTCCTCCTCGGTCATATCTGTAAGTTAAAGGCAAAACGTGTATATAGTGTAATCATTATTTTTCACTTTATCTTTGTATTATTCTATTTTAGTCTTGCTTGGTTTTTACGTTTTTCTATGTTAATAAACTGGCAATAAAAGGTAATTGGTAAGCTGTCTTTGTTTCCATCCCTGTGTTGTTTGTTCACTTTGACACAGGTTGATTTTCTTCTCTACCATTAAACCACTTGATTTATAAGTAAAACTACCATTATAAAAAACCACTACTGTTGTTCAATGGTAGAAAGTAGACAAGTAGATTTAATCAAGTACTGTTTGTATGTAAAATTTCTTAGGCACTAAATATAGATAGAGTTATGTATTATGATGTGTTTAGATACGATTCTCTTGTTCCCAAGTTAGAAGTTCACAAGCTACCCAGCAGTAAATAGAAAAAAAATCAAAATATGCCACGTCTACCAGCTGCAAAATTAAAGAGATATAAACATAAGTATATCGATAGCTCTAATAAATTAATATGTAAACATAATGAGTACTTCGACTATCGCTGCTTTACATGTCTCGAAATTAGTTAGGGTTATTGGGATATGGGTATATATATGCACGTGCATGGTCAAATGAAATGTGTCACATTACTTTTGGGGACCAAAAATATTCACAAAACACAAAATAAAAACTCAGATGTGTTACAGAACAAACAACGAAAAAATATCCCAATATCTCGAACTAATTCTGAGTAGTACACGTATATTTCCATGCCGCTTCTGGGTTAGGGGTTTAAGTACATTTTTGATTGCATATCTTTTTCTTGATAGAGATTTACTGTAGATTAAAAAAAAAACACGACATGAATAAAAATAAAAAATAAGCTGTTTTACGTGACAATTTTTTCAGAAGACCGAGCCCCACAGCGGCCCTCAAACGCAGCATTTAAAATACGGTTGCGACTTTCGCGAGCAGCGCCGTCACTTCGGCTCCGATTCGGCCGCCGGAGACAAACCGCCGCATTTCACAAGCTGATCGGTGCTAAACACCGAATCTGTCCGTGTCGACCCGCTCGGTCGTTACCTTTCGGGGCTCCGGATTCTCCCGGAGCCGAGCCTGAAGTCTATCCACTGTTTCCAGCAGTTCCTCCGCCATGTTTACTGCTGGTACCCTGTCGCCCGGAAGCTACTTCATCCTGACCGAACGGAGAAAAAGGGGGAAAACGGAGAAGGTTCCGCCGGTTCGGGGAGCTCTACAGCCGGGCAGAGGCGCGTTAGAGGCGCTTAAAAATAATAATATTACGACCGAAGGGTTAAACAAAGGGAAGAAGTACATTCATGATTAATTTATTCAGGTTAATGAGTAAAAAGGGAAAGTTTGAACATTAAGAGGAGAGTCATGACAGACGGAACTACGTCACAGCACAGCTGACGGCGCACGCTGGGTACACCTGTCAGTCTGACGTCAGCGAAAACGCTGATTTAGCATTTAGTATCATTTACTGTGTAACTTTACCTGCTGCCAGGAAGAGAAACACAACATGTCTGTACACCTCAGGTTCACGGTGATGTTAATGAAATGTGTTTTTAATTCTGTCTGGTTGAGGTGAATGCTTTAATTAATATGTATTATAAATTTAATTTAATTTGATAGAGATTATTTTCCTACACAGACAAATGTTAACCCTTGAAAATCAAAATATACCCGAACTTCCTTTGTTTTTATTTTTTTCTTTGTAAATAAAAAAAAAAACAGACAGAATCCAAGTGAAAACATGAACGTACTTTCATTATAAATAAACGTGTTGTGTTTTATGAGTCGTTGGTTAATGGTTTATCTTTAAAATGTAAAAAAGTTACCTAAAAGTTGCGACTTTAATAAACTTTAATTATGGGGCACTTTTCAAACATGGTTTAACAATGATTAAAACAAATAAAATGGAATAAAAAAACATGCGATAAAGATAAAAACAACAATAATAAATACTTGAGACAATCTTGCAATGGGATCACACCAGCTGCAATGTACTCAGTAGTCAGTATTACATTATTAACAGCCATCTTCAAACTCAGCCTTAATTTTGATCAACACTACACACCTGAGAAGTTTCATCCAGGTGAATGTGGGTCAGGGGTGTAAAGTATGAGAGGGCGATCCCCCTAACTTTGGTCCCCTTGCTCACACCGCCCATCTTCAATAATACAGAAATAGATATTTAAGTAAATAAATAAATTACAAACAAACAAATTAAAAACTAAAACACCAAATTAAATAAGATGGTAATTCATACAACGTAAATAAATACAGAGGTAAATTAAAACAGAAACATCAATTTACATCACATTTTCTAAATAATTTATGGCTTTTTGATATTAATTTTGGTGCATTTAATTTCATATTTTAATTGAATCATTTATTGAGCCATTTATTTATTTTTGATTTTGGCAGTTTCAGTCCTCCATACAAATCCAACAGTAGTTAAAATGAGCTCAACCATAAACATCTACAGCAGTAATATTAATCCAAAAACATCTGATAAGGAACATTTTACTGCACAATGAGTACACACAATACTTCAAATACTAACTTTTGAGAGAAGTTTTGAATGCAGGATTTTTACTTGTGGTGGAGTACCTTCACAGCGTGGTATCAACACTTTACAGGATCTGAATACTGACTGAATTTGTGAGATTAACAGTCAAACAGAGATCACAGATATACAAGACTGCGACCAAAACTAGAGCCTGAAGCCTGAAGGCCATCAGGGGGAGGCGGGTGAGAGGAGAACCGGCCTCTTCAGGGTTATTTTTGGAGGGGAGGACGACGAGAGGTGGCTGTATTTGGAAAAGGAGGTGGAGGTTGGAGGTGGAGAGTAGAGTCTGCTTTAGGCTGAAGGAGGTGTGGTCGTGTTGTGGATGGAGGGGGAGATGAATCATACGTCACAGCGTCGGCCAGGACCCTGATTCCCCTCTGATGCTGAGACACACACACACACACACACACAGCAGTCTGGCAGACTGACAGAGGACAGAGGGACAAAGCAAAAAGAAACCTGTGAGAGAACAACAAGGAAAGTTAAAAGAGTCGTAAGAGAGAAGCTGAAAGGAAAACGAAGGGAAGAAGAGCGGGAACAAGGAGGGAGAAAGAGGTAAAATATCTCATTTGACCAGATTACAGCTGGTTGAGTCGAGACATAAAGGAGCTGAAGCACCTTTGTGTCTTAAAATCTGCTGTTACTAACCTTTAAAGTTGATTTAAATGAAAACTGTTACAGTCTGTCATGTACAACTTTGAGGTACTTTAGTTGAGTGCTTCTGTAAAATCAGAGGTGGCAAAAGTACACCCGTTCTTTACTCGAGTAGAAGTACTGATACTTAAAAAAGTAGAAGTACTGATTCATCTTCTTTACTCAAGTAAAAGTAATAAAGTACAGGCTCTGAAATGTACTCAAAGTATCAAAGTAAAAAGTCTCCCTCTGAGGGACATTACCGTGCAAAGCTACCTGAAGCTCATGTCATATTAATGTAATTCAAAGACTATTAAACTTAAAGGTAGAGTCAGCAGGATTTGTCCCAGCTGCTCCTAAACGCACCACAAAGATAGTTGATTGTTGAGTCTCATTCCCAGGACGTCAAATAGCCACATTAAACACATTAAAACTGAGCAAGTAACGAGCCCGTTTTACAAATGTAAGGAGTAGAAAGTTCAGATAATTGTGTTAAAATATGATGAAGAAAAGTAAAAAGTTGTCAGGAAAAGGAATACTAAAGTACAGGTACTTGTACAGATACAAGTACTTGTACCTCGTTCCGCATATAATGGTACCTTGCTGCATTTCAGACAGAAATATTGTACTTTTTACTGCACTTGTCTGTTAATGTTTCAGTCATAATATTCAAACCAACATATATTTATACCTGAGACATGGAGTCAAAACAAAACAAAGAAAAGGGGAAAAATTGAATGTTAAATGTTAAACGACAAAATGTGTATGATACTATAAGTCTCTGAAAACGATACTTTAAGTGCATGCTAGACTTTTACTTGTAACGCAGTATTTTTACGTGAGTACTTCTTCCACCGCATATCAAATGATCCGTCTGATGACATCATCGTCTTGATTAGTGATACTTATACTTCTATTTCACTGCTGAGTGGAAACAATGTGAAGCCAGTTGCTGGTGGGATGTTACACTGCAGGGGGGTGTTTGTCCTTCGCCGTCCAATCCTTAGCTGTTAAACACACACACACACACACACACACACACACACACACAAAATACACACAAGCGCATACATGTAGTGATGGTCAGCAGCTATAAATACACTCATGAGATACGAAGAGGAGTTCAGCTGTAGCTACAGAGTGATGGGAGGGGCACACAGGGTGATGTTTGCTGTGTATATCAACACTATTAGCACATAAATCTATAATTCATATTTTTAATTTAAAGGAACAGTTCACCCAAAAATGAAAGTTCAGTCATTATCTCGGCACCCTCACACTGATGGGAAGTCAGGTGACGTTTCGATGTTAGTCCACGAAACATTTCTGGAGCTTCACAGCAAAACAGCGTTGCAGCACAAGTCCCCATCTACTTCAGTTGTTTAGGAGAATGCTGCATGTTTTAGCATCTTTTAGCCCGTTGTTTTGGAAACTTTACTGTTTTGGTTCACTCTCACTGCTCTCATAGCGTCACTTTCAGACACAGCGGGCAATAAAATGTTTTTAAGAATTCACTGTACACGACCCGCTCAGCAACAAACAGCAGACAGACACAGTTAGCGACTAGCTAGTGAACACTGTGATGCATTTAGCAGCTAAAAAGGCGAGATTAGTCCCTCGTGAGTTCGTCGAAATCAGTTAAAAGAGAGTGAATATTGTACTTATGTTTATGTAGAACAAGGAAAAAACTATAACTCACTCATCAGCATCCTCCAAATTACGCTCAAAGTCCGCTATGTTTCAACTTACTTACAGAAATGCTAGCAGTTGCAGCCCACTCTGCTAACATTAGCGAACAATCTCCACCATAAACTTCGGCCAAACCTCAGACACTCAGAAATAGAAACATGAGAAAGTGTTTGTTCAGCTCTCCAGGGTGAAAGCCACCAGTTATGTCATTTATGTTGGAAGGACAGTGTTGTTGTGCAGGATCTGATCCCAGAGCTTTGATTTATGTTACTTGACAAACGTGAGCCTCTTTGCAAAGCTCCAAACGCTCGGAGCAGATTCACACTGAGGTCGGTGTCTAAAAATAAAATGCCAGGACTTGAAGCAGGGCCCCAAGTGCTTAGATTACCTCCGTACCTTCCTCTTCTGTCACACTAAAACAGTTACAAACTAATCTGCAAATTAACTTTACAAACATTTTAAACAGAGACTGTGTGAGTTTCAATACTGTGAATTTAAACATTAATCTGCCGTTAAAAACAAAAGAAAGGTTAGCTTGGTTGCAGTCGGAATAAGCTGTAAATAAACGTCTGCTCGTAATCAGAAGCTGCTCGATGTTTCCCTGCAGCCCACGTGTTGTGATCGCGTCCGTGTCGAGACGCTGGCGGTGATTCAAGCTCAGCTCAGTTTCTGTCCAGCTGGACGGTCACATGAACATCTTTCAGTCATTAATTACACCGTATGGATCCATGTGTTGTGGTCTAAAGGATCGAAGAGGCCTGTAAATGTTTTAGCTATTGTAGATTTTGATTTGAAATCTGTCAGAATCATTTGAGTCTCTGATAATCATCATTTTAATATTTGTATTTATTCTCATCCAGCTGTTTGTTTGGATCTGGGTCGACAGACAGAGATCTGACCTGTCCCTGACATCTGTGGCCTCCGGTGTCGGGTTACATTTTTTAAAAATATGCAACGTTTTTCAGTTGAGAAATAACGTATACTGTAGTTTATGACATAGAAAAGGTTCGTACCACTTTAATTTACAAGTCTGTTTCCTTAAAATGTAGTTATTTAGTTGTTAATTATGTTAGGCATTTATTTTTAGTGAATAATTAGTTTTTAGTAACACTTTATGGTAGTCCTTGTTAAAAAATGACACATTTATAGGCAATTAAAGACAGATAACTGTTATTTTACTGTTAACAAACAATGAAATGCTTTATAAGCCATGTTAACAGTGAAATAACTATCAGCTAAAGTTAATTAATTTACCGTTTATCAATGATGCTTATTATAAAGGGCTAGTTTTTTTTATGTTAATGTATAATATGTAGTACACAGTTCTTCAAAGAAACTCCCAAAGAAATGATTAGAAATTGACGTGCCTGTACAATTAACACATTATCTGTTTCGTTGGTTGACAATGAGGCGTTGTGCTGTTGTCTTGTGAGGAGTTGCTGCTGTGACTCACAGTATATTTATCAGTGATGATGGGAGCGGTGGTGGAGGTGGTGGTGGTGAGGTCTGGTTCCCAGTATGGTGGGTGACAGAGCAGCTGCTCCCTGCACCGACCTTGGTCTTAGATATTTCTGTAGGCTGAACTCTGCAGAGCAAAGATTATTTACAAGCCAAAGTCACTTTGTTAACAAGAGGCGGTGCAGAGGCTGTGATTTTACGGTCGACTTCTACACAGTCGGGCGAATATCGTGCGCTTTTTCTCCACATTTATAACAGCTGTAGCAGAAACATATGAAAATCTTATGATGTCCAACACATGGTTAAAGGAGCCCCGTGGGACTTCTGTGTTGTGTTTGAAGTCGCTCGTTAGTTTATGTTGGCAGACTCCATTTCTGAACTAATGTTAGCGGAGCGGAGACAGGCACTGAGAGGAGGCACTCGAGAAGGTGTGACCTGAGTCCTTCGCAAAGAAATCCACAGTCCAGCAGCTTTGAACAAGTTGTACAGCTCGTACAGTCGACCAAAAGAGACGGGGAAGGTCACATCACGTTACAACCAGCTCACATACGGCCAGTAAAAAAGTGATTAAGAGCAAAGAGCCACTTTAAAGATTGAAAATACAAGAGATTGATTGTATTTGTTATTAGCCCCTCTCACCCCCTCAGATTGTCCTCCAATACAGATTTACAGGCTCATTTAGGTTGTTTACCTCGAGCATGCTTCTCATCATCTCAACAAAACTGGGAGGTTTGCTGGAGTAATGACACTCTGCTGACAAAAAGCAAACAAACTTAATTAAAACCATTAAATCAAAGATAGTACATGCAATGACAGTGACATGACTGGAGTAGCATTGCACATAATGTCGGAAATTTAGCATTGCAAATGATTTTGAAGAGTGAAAAGTAATATTCCACATTGTATTGATATTATAGTTTCTGATGGTTTAACGCTTCCTGATAGTGATATTTATCTGAACTAATATCAATACAAGTGTCTGTATTGTCTATAAATTGGTAAAACTAAATGTGCTGACGTTGTGGGAAGAATCTTGAGTATCTGTCACCGTGTTGTTTTTGTCATCGTCCTGCCCCTCCTGTCTGAATTCATCACCTGCCCTCACGTGTTATTTAACGTGATCATCAGACTGAGGGGTGACACTCACAGAAACTCTCGCTGCTTACAAAAAAACACAAACTAAACTGTAGATTACAGTCTTCCTGCTGCAGTATCTCCTCTCCTCAGTTAATTTGTGGTGTAATGAGAGCCAACAGCGTGCAGGACGTCGCCGTTTCAACTGTTTAAGGGCGATTGCAACATCCCAAATAGCCTCTGTGGTCTGTAACTGTGAGCCCCTCATATGACACCCACAACAGCTGCTGCTGCGTCCTGTACGATCCCATCTCCTTCCCCCGGTCGGTCCATGTGTGGAGCCTGATGACCAGCGAGCCAAGAGAGGCTATTTAAGAAGAGCCAAGTTCGGACACAGAGCGGCGGAGGAGGGGTAGGAGGAGATGTATACATGTGTGGGGTAGTGGGATTACTTTTGAGTCCCCACCTGACACAGAGGGTCTCTGCGATGGGTTCAGGTGAACAACAACAAACTGTGAGCCAGGAACAAAGGTCATCGTCTCCTGATGCTGTTTACTACCAGATGTCCCAACTCTTCAACACAGCAGGCGGACCTCATCGCAGATATCACAGAGTCAGTCGGCTGATTTTCCACTTGAGCTATCATCTCTGTGGCTCACCTTTTTAGATACATGCTAAAAAGTAGTTTAGCACTAAGCATTATCCCGCAACTGTCCCACAATTTGTACCTGTGTCGTCCAACCCAGTCGCCGGAATAAATGTTAGCTAAGTGTTCCTGCAAAACCAGAGCTGTGTGTTTCTTCATGTTGCTGCTCTACGTTTGTTTAAGCCAAAACATTTTATCTCTCTCTCGTCACGACGCTGTGCTTATGACCTGGTTAGATTTGGGTACAAAAACCACTCAGTTTGGGTGTTCTGGTCATCTTACTTACGGGCTTTAGGACTCTATCGAGAAATAGCCCTCGTATACTCCCTTAATTTAACTCCACACACACTATTTATATAGTTTGTTTATGTCAGATACTCTCTCCTCTCTATATCAGCATTAAAATGTGATCCCAACACTCTCTGTTACAGTCCTCGCTGCGCTGATCTGCTGCAGTCGGCTCATTACGATCGTGAATAAGATCCCCCGGTCGCTTTATGCTTGATGTGTGAATGACGGGGGGCCGCCGTAAACCACAAACCCGACCCTGAGCTTCATTCCTGGTCGGCCTTGCAAAAAAAGGACATTTGCACCTGTCAGTCACACCGCTGCTGGCCCATGGAGACAGTTTGTAGGTGATCCTCAGTGGGATTAAGAGAAGGTGTCAGCCCTCTGTCGTCTGTTTGTTGTTGTTGTGTTGTTTGACGTTCAGAGATTAGCAGAGCAATGTGCATCTGTCAGAGGGTTTGTTGTGTCCTCCAGCGACCATGAAAACAATACTGTGATTTAAAGTTTGGAAACTCCTTGTCTGGGTGTGTGTCAGCTGTTTATTGGGGACACACTGGATTACCTTTGTACAGATTGTGTCCCCACTTTGTCGAATAACACACTTCTTCTTCTTTTTTCAGGTGCTGTGTGCTGTGTTGAAGTGAAACCACCAACAAAATCCCAAACAATCCCAAACCCTACCCATTATTCTTCAGAGGAAGGCGATACAAAGCCACAACACCGAGCCAAAAACAGAGGGCTAGTCTTTTGTCTGTAAAGGAAGTCAGCACTTTGCACTTTTCATTTAAATCAGCCGGATTTTTAGAAAGTGAACTAGTGTCCCTGTCTGTCAAGAAGTCAGCTCAGTGAGCCCTACTTACTGCAGGAAACCATTTTTAATAAACTAAGGCTAAAACCTTACAACAGTCCAACGATGGCCCCCAAGAAGAAGGCCTCCCGTCAGAAGAAGCCTGCCGTGGAAACCATCACTCAGGAGGCCGTAGAGACCCCCCTGGTCCAGATGAAGGTGGAGAGCCGCGGTGACGGTGTGGTGGTGATGGAGAGCGGGGTGAGGAAGATCGAGCAGATGGCGGCGCTGGACATCGCTCAGCTGAACAGCCTCAACCTACCGCTGCCACCGCCGGTCATCAAGCCCGGAGAGAGAGGCCTCGGCCTGGGCAGCGAGCTGACACGACCCCTGCATGGAAACGCCGTGCTGGAGGAGCTCAGCAAGATGCGGCAGGAGAAGTACGTCACGTTCTGATTGTAATAATTAATACTTTACAATTCTGATATGCAATGGTTGAGGTACAATACAACTACAGTATGATCTTCTAATTTATTGTACCCCAAAAAAATGTTTGCTATATAATTAAAATTGTCTCAACTTGTGTGTCCGCCTGCTCTTCCTCTCAGGTTTCTGACTGACCTGGAGTTGGCCTGTAAGACAAAAGCCTTTGATGTCCACAAGCTGGTCATCTCCTCAGTCAGTCAGTACTTCAGAGAGATTCTGGCCAAAGACCCGGGCATGAAGCGTCTGGAGCTGCCCTCGCTCTCACCTCTAGGTACATCGTCAACTGTGTATTTAACAATTACATTTATGTTCAGCTAACATTTGAGCGCTGAATAAACGTCTGTCTCGCTCTCGTCCCCTCTGTCTGCAGGCCTGGCCAACGTCATCACCTTCGCCTACCTGGGTCGCGTCCACATGTCCCTCTACACCATCGGATGCACCGCCTCCGCCGCCGCCACCCTGCAGATCCCCCAGCTCCTCAAGATGTGCATGGACTTCCTGTTGGCCGAGCTCAACGTTCAGACCTGCGTCTACATCTGGAACATCGCTGCCGCCTACGGCCTGCTGCCCGTGTGCGACGCCGCCCGCCGCTTCGTCCTGGAGAACTTTGTGCAGTTCGCCGACACGCCGCTGTTCACCCAGCTGACCCTGGAGCAGATCTGTGCCTTCCTGCAGGACGACACGCTGCTGTTGCCTTCAGAGGTCACCGCCTTCCAGGTCAGAGGTCAAACTCAAGGTTTAAATTTAGGTTGATGTGCTGTCAGCTTCTGAATTACTTTTCCGTCAATCCAAATTCAACTCAAAAGATTCTAGCGATCAGTTAGTGAGTACACAACACTCCTCGCTGAGGAGACCAGCCAGGTCTTCTAGGAGGCGACCGCTGCCTCCAGGATTAACTCGTCGACCCTCTGGACATTCCTGCTATTTTCATCCGGGCCTAAAAACAGACCTCAGACCAGCTGCTGAGAGCAAAACACAGTTCCATGAATCAAAGTTATTCACATGCAGGTCGACTGTGATCAGAAACCACCAAGTGGAACTTACCGTACGCAACAGTGTATTAATATACAACTCCATTACAGAGCCTAAAGAGACGAGCAGCTGTAGGGGAGCAGTGATAGTTGTATTTATAAACTGGACCACATGTGAGTCTGTCAGGGCCCGACTACAGAACATAAATATATTGACATACGCTGTTAAATATGTGATACAAAGACAATCATAAAACATCATGTTACATTTTGTCCTCCTCACTGGGATCGTTTCTGTCCTCCAGCTGGCCATGAGGTGGCTCGACTTCGACTCCTCTCGTCAGGCTCACGCCGCAGAGCTCCTGTCCCACATCCGCTTCGAGACGATCCCGGCCAGCGAGCTGGTGAGTCAGATCCAGCCGGTGCCCCGCATGATGATGGACCCGCAGTGTCACCGCCTCCTGGTGGACGCCATGAACTACCACCTGCTGCCCTACCAGCAGAACACACTGCAGTCCCGTCGCACGCAGGTTCGCGCCAGTCAGCAGACTCTGCTCACCATCGGAGGTCGACCATCACTCACTGAGAGAGCTCTCAGCCGCGAGGTCAGTGCTCTTTGTATCTTTATTCACTACAAGAAACTCAAGGAAACCCCTCGCTGACCTTTGACCTCGGGGCACAGGTGCTGTGGAGGGACCCTCGTGAAGGAGGCGCCTCATGGCGTCACCAGACCCAGCTGCCGGCGAAGAGTTTCAACCAGTGTGTGGCCGTGATGGACGGCTTCCTGTACGTGGCCGGAGGAGAGGACCAGAACGACGCCCGCAACCAGGCCAAGCACGCCGTCAGCACCCTCAGCAGGTACGAGGACAGGAAGGGTCGGATCTTACCTGTTAGAATATATAAATACAAAATTCTTGTTTTCTAGTACTTGTCAGGTTTTCAGGGAGCTTAAAGTTTACAGAACCTTTAGTTAAGCGTTCAGGAGGCCACGTTACCCAGAGTCACTTGAGGTTGGTGCTGGTTGGCGACCGGGCCCTGGATGAACCCCTCTAAACACGACTCTCCCTCTGCCCTTTGCCTCCACCAGGTACGACCCTCGCTTCAACACCTGGCTCCACCTGGCCAGCATGCGTCAGCGCCGCACCCACTTCTCTCTGGCAGCCAGCGGCGGCCGCCTGTTCGCCATTGGCGGACGCAACGTGGAGGGTCTGCTGGCCACCACCGAGAGCTACCTGCCCTCCTCCAACACCTGGCAGATGCGTGCGCCCATGGAGGTGCCCCGCTGCTGCCACTCCAGCGCCACCCTGCCCTCTGGAGACATCCTGGTGACCGGAGGGTACATCAACTGCGCCTACTCCCGCTCTGTGGCGTGCTACAAGGTGGAGACCGACACCTGGATGGAGACCACCTCCCTGGAGACACCTCGCGGATGGCATTGCTCCGCCACCCTCGGAGGGAAGGTGTATGTGGTTGGTGGAAGCCAGCTGGGGCCTAGAGGTGAGCGGGTGGATGTCCTCTCCGTGGAGGTCTTCTCTCCAGAGAGCAACACGTGGAGCCGAGCCGCCCCTCTGCCGCTCGGCGTGAGCACCGCCGGTCTGTCCACGCTGGGGGAGAAGCTGTTCCTCCTGGGGGGCTGGAACGAGGCGGAGAAGCGCTACAAGGCAGCCGTCCAGAAGTACGACCCGGCCAAAGACAGCTGGTCCAGGGCGGAGGATCTGCCCGAGCCCACGGTGGGAGTGTCCTGCTGCACCCTGACCCTTCCGCCTCGCCACGCGCCGCGCCGGCAGCAGCACCGCAACACCCCCGCCAACGAGGAGCAGCAGCAGAAGAACCGGAGCAGAGAGAGCAGCGTGGCCCCTTCACAAATCATCACAGCATAGAGGCGAGGAGAACGGAGAGACTCGAGGAGAGGTTTAACCTCTGGAGAACATCTGGATCATCACTGCTCTTTTTTCTGTTTCTGAAACTTACAGTCTGTAAATAATTACTCAAAGAATTTAAGACAAAGATAAAACGGTACCGTCGAGTTTTCCTTCGCAGAATTAAACTAAACTAAAATATATTTAATTGAAAACAAATCAAAAATCAAAATACTTATTTAGAAATAAGAAAATTATAGATTTTGACACTGTTTAGCTGAAGCATTGGTCCTCAATCCCTCCACAAGAGAAAGATTACAATTAGACAGTGCAGTAAAAAGTACCCGGAAGTCAAACTGAGTAAAAAGTTTTAAGTATTTGATATTAAATGTACTTGGAGTTGTAGTTTAAAGTAGCAGAAAATGGAATTGCTCAAGTACAAGTACCTCAAAATTGTTCTTAAGTACAGTATTTGAGTAAATGTACTTAGTTACATCAGTGAAATTCGATGCTAATTTAAAATACGATCCAGATACAGAACGATGGGAATGTGCTGGTTTTGCAAGAAATGAGAGAGCTTGCAATGATCCAAAGTGACCTCAGGAGGTTTTACACTGATGGAAACAGGAGTAAAGGTGGATAAAGGGGCAGGTGGAGGTAGAGAGGTGATGGAGGAGGAGGAGGACGGGGGAAGATGGAGAGACGGGAACAGAGACGGGTCTGGGTCAGAACAAAATCGTCACTGTGAATCCACTGGCAGTTTGTGTACAAAGATGTTTCTAGGCAGAGTGTGTGATGTCCAACTGTGAAAACAAAAGTGTGAATGTGACGAGTGAATGACAGGAGCGTGTGGCCGCGACAGGAAATGAGCCAATTCTGACACAAAAACTGCAAAAATCATCGATTTTCTCACTTGAAATATTCTCATGAGGATAGAAGATAGAAGCAGGCCGGCAGTAAACAAAACTGTTTATTGTTTTTATTTATTTGATGGATATCTGACAGGAGCAGTGTAGCTTAACTAAATGAAAATATAGATGTAGTACTTACAAATAAAGATTTTATAAGTGCAACGGAGCGGGAAGAGGATTAAGATGTGAACACAAGAGGAAGGCAGCGTGAACTCGACAACGCAGGTGAGATTTAAAAGGAAGTAAATGGAAAAACGTAATCGTTTATAGGATCTTTGATTTTATTAAGGTCCTTGAAATAAGCATTAGTTACTGAGGCCCTTTTAAGATGCTGCATTCAGGATTTATTAACCTTAATAAGGCACTTTTCTCACTTTAGATCCGGTGGCTGCAAAAACATTTAAAAAATTAACTAAAATTATCAAAATAATGTGAATAAAAAGCCGTTTCAGTCTTTATATTGTGTTGCAGCGATATCTACTGAAGTTAGCATGCTAACCAGCTCGGCCGACCCAGTCGAAAGCTCCTGTGCCAACGGCCCCTCAGTCCGAACTGCTAGCTGCACGGCTAACTGAGCTAACTAGCTAAAGGCAGCTGAATGTAGCAGCAGTTAGCGGGTACTGTGGTGATATGCCGCTCCTGTTTGTTTGTTTGGAGTATGAATTTGACAGGTGGCCGATTCTTACATGCTGCACCTTTAATAAGCAACATAAAAACTCAAAGGTTTAACAAAGACAGAAGTGAATTAAATGTATTAAATGTGTTCGTATTTGTACTATAACAAGTTTAAAAAGTCGTAAACTGCTTTTAAGTGTTTATAACGCTATTTTTAACACTAATATAGCGTTATTTATGTTAACATGCATCTTACACGGGCTTAAAGGGGCCTTATTACAAATTAACTAATGCTTTCAAGGATCGTGAAACTAGAAACTATGAACTTTACCAAGAAACCAGGAAGACTGAGAAAAAAACGATAAAAAATATTTTAAAAATGTATAAAAAACTGAAAAATGTAACAAAAAAAGACAACATATGGGTAGAAATGTGTGACAATCTTACTCCTTCACCTGTGTTTGTGTTTGACAACATTCACCTTCCTCTGAAGTCTAATTTTTACTGAAACGAAGACAAACTACCAACTGAAGAACCGGTGAGACTCCAGCAATTGGAAAACACTGCCAACAGCTGTGGAGCACATTTAGAGTTAATGATAGTTTATCAAGAGATACAATGAGACTAATCTGACTCATTCGATCGGCTGAATCCCTCTGTATTTGTCTCCTTCTTGGCACTGGATGAGCTCTGTGCTGGTTGGTTTCTGTGGGGTTTCACTGAATAAACGCCAAACTGATCAAAACATGTCGACTCTTGAGTTTTATTTCCTTTTTATGGAGACTGAGCTGCTGGGAAATGTCTGTCTGCACTATGTGATGGGTTTTTAAATCACAGGACTATAATTTCCAAGTGTGGAAAAAAACATGACACATCAACTTGTTTACATGCGAGTGTAAATATCCTTTCCACCCCTGCTCAGATGTCAGGTTACCCCACAGAGAAGGGAATCAAAAAACTCTTTGCAGGTTTGTTTGCAGTTATCTTAAGTCATTTCACATCAGTTCTCGTTGGGCTCAATAAACTGTCTCTTGGAGCCGAGCCTTAGTCTTTAAAAGGGAGATGATTCAATTACAGGACGGCCTGTAAATAGCAGTGAGCTCATCTGACATGTGAACTATTACTGCCCACATGTGGCTGAAACTCACACTACAAGCAGTCACTAAAACTGACAGACTACTGAATGAGGTCACGTCACAAGAGTCCCAACTTATTATGGCAATTTGGGGACATCACAACAATATATGAAGCAAATATAAATGTAATAAAACATGTCCACTTAAAAACTACAGGGGAAAAAAGTATACACAAGACAAGGAGTCTTTTTTTCCATTTTATTTGTTACAAACAAGATCAAATGGTGGTCCTTTACTTTCCGGGGAGGATGATACCGTCATACTGAAAAAGAGACAAAAGACAAATATTAGTTTGTGATCAACAAAATAAAAACATGATAGGATCCTGCAGCAATAAAAGTTAATGAGCTCTGCAGTAATTCAAACAAAAATCAACTTGACTCTTACATGACTGTTTAAAAAGGCGTTCACTGAGACACGTAGTCTGACACACTCAGCCACTAGAGTTAATGTTTACATTTTCTTGTAATTAGTCACTGACATTTATCTCAATGGATGCATTGTTTAATAGTGGTTAATCAGATTACTTCATGGAAAAACAGCCTCTGGAGCCTTTACAGATGGTCAGGTGGGTGTTAAAGTAATCTCAGATGCTCCATCTTTTCCCTTTGAACTCTTTCAATAAAACCTGGAAAGCTCATTTAAAGTTTCCAGGTCTGTAAAGATGTGTCAGAAACACAACGACACTCACTTTCTGCTGGAACCAGCGCATGGCCTCCTCTTTGCGGATGCGGTGCCTGAAACCGATGCGGCCTGTTTTCCGCTTCTTGTCGGCGATGCTGAAGCCGGGTCTGCCCAGAACCTGAACGCAAAGAAGGGACGAAGCTGCTCAGAAAACATTCAACAGTTTCTCCATTACACAGAAACAATCTACAAACATCAGTATCATCTTATCAATATTTGTTTCCTGGTTGAATTTTAATGATTGATAATTCAGAGATTCAGGACGACTGACAGTCCAGTTTTGATTCTCTACAACACGACTAGTATTTTAACATTTAATGTACAGTGATAACAAAACAGAAAGCAGAAGTGGATCCTTACATTTGCGTAGCTGTAAATAATTTTAAAAAATGTTTACTAGTTTATTGGCTTCTTGTTTCAGCCCTACATTTAACACTGATGGACCTGAGAAATTTAGGTTATTTTGCACAAGAAACCTGTTTAAAAAACAACGCGTTTTTACTTTGGTTGCAAGACATGCACATGTGTACTTCTGGTATCTCCACCTGTGATACACCATCATTCAAAATGTGCTTAATGAGATCCAGCTCCAACGACAACAGATCAGCCGACCATGTACATGATTTACAAAAAAAAACTCAATCAACTATGACAAACTGCATTTAACCATGTTACAGATTACCGGTTTAACAACTACCGAGGAAGATGTGTGAAGTGCGTATCAAACAAATTAGCTCAGCTGCAGCATCTTATCTCTAAACATGAAATCACATCACACTGATCATTAAAACCTCGCCTGACACAAAACCCCTTTAAGAGCTGAAATCGATTAGTTCTCAACCATTAAATTTAATCACAAACTACTTCGATAATGTGTTTTCCATTTTATGTAATTTTGAGGAGATAAAGTTAACACTTTGATTGCAGCTTTTTAAATGATTTTTTCTTGGTTTCTTTCCTCCTCTGACAGTAAACCGTTTTCTGACATTTTAAAGCACAGACAACTATTTCAATTACCAAGAAAATAGATGAATAAGTACTCGTTAGTTGCGGCCCTAAACCCTCTGCAAAAGGCAAATTTAGATGCTCAAAAAGTACAACTTCCACGACAATTACTGCATTTTTTTACTTTGACAAATGAGCCACTTTTTTCTTAATATAAAAACACAGATCCAAGATATTTTAGAGCCAGCTGTCAAATATCAATTACACTCCGAAAGCCGTTTTACACTGTAACACGAATTACAGTTAAAAATGTCAAAATGAACAAAAATGTAAAAAAATAAGATCAATGTAAAGACAGAAGACGCACAATGTGCAATAAACACAAATATTTGCATTTACTCCTTCACATATACGCACAAAAATCCTTTTCGTCTCAACCAAACCTCAAATCACATCCAACCAGCTACATTTTAAGATATTTTTTGGCCACTCACCACGTAGAAGTCCAGTCCGTAGATGCCGATGCTGGGGTCGTACTTGATGCCCAGATCGATGTGCTCCTGGATACCGAAGCCGAAGTTTCCGGTATCGGAGAAGTTGTTCTTTCTCAACTCGTACTCACGCACCTGGAGGCAGCAGAGAGAAGCCTCTTTAGCAACACAGCAATAATAACGTTCATAAGCCAGGATACAATTCCCCTTTAAGTTTATTAATACTACATTTAACTATTACACAACCCTAGTACTAGCAAGCTTGGATATAACGGATTCACAACACATTTACTTTGTTCAATACCATGTTGTTTTCTTCAACTTAAACACTGAATTTGGACACAAGCAGACCAATATCAGCTTTGGGCTCAATTTTTCTTTTTTGAAATGCTGCATAGTCCTAGTTTACTTTAATTGGACAATCTAGGAAGGGCACATTGCTCAACGAGTCCTCAAAAGAGTAACAAGCAGTTAGGAGCCTCTGTAAACGAGGGGAGAAAATCAAAAAAGGAATAAACATCATGACTTCCTGACCTTGAGTCCTTTCTCCAGGATCTCCTCTGCTTTGGCTCCACGGAC